>NC_056630.2:156155132-156827007 GCF_002870075.4 Lactuca sativa | reverse complement strand
AATCACTAAGTCTGATCCCACTTACTAACTTGGTTTGTTTGCAATCCTCGTTAAGAATCAACTTAAGTGTCTTCTTGATATAATACTTGTTGTCATTTATATTTCCTTATATTTCCGCACCTAACTATCTAACTATCTAATTCTAACTTATTATTGTTGAGCTTTATGATCCTCTAAGTTAAACTTCATTCCGCAATATTACTTGTACTAAAGTTTGTTCAAGTGTGTTACTTAAGTTTTCCTCTCAACAATTGGTATCAGAGCCAAAGTGGTTGCTTTTTGAACAATACTCTGATTTTAAAAGGCTTTCTATACCACTGGAGCTTATTTCTTAAAAAAACAAAAAAACTTTTCAAAACAAGGAAATATGGCACAAGCATTATCTCTCAATGTTTCTAATAGTGTTGGAGGTTCGAATAGAGCTCCAATATTGGTGGCAAACGAATATCATCACTGGTCTCAAAGAATGGAGAGGTATCTAAGAAGACTTGGAAGAGATGTATGGAGATCTGTAGAAGAAGGACCTCATGTCCCTGTTCTTACTCCAGTTCAAACCGACGACACTCAAGCCAGACTGGGGGGAGGTCAACCAGCCATGAATCGTCCCACTGATCAGGGGATGGTGGATGAATTTGCAAAGCTCATGACTAACAAGTTCCAAATGAGCATGAATAGAGAGATTAATTTCTTTCTAGGACTTCAAGTGAAACAGGTCCCTCAAGGGATATTCATCCATCTAGAGAAATACACCTCTAAACAACTGAAGAAATACTCATTGGACAACTGTTCCTCCGCCAAGGTCCCTATGGCCATCGAATCTAAGATTTATGCTGATCCTTCTGGAGGATCGGTAGACCACAAAACTTATAGAGGAATGATTGGCTCATTGATGTACCTCACTGCAAGAAGACCAGACATTGTCTTCGCAACAGGCTTATGCGTAAGATACCAGGCCGATCCGAAAGTATCACATATGACCGCAGTTAAGCAAATTCTCAGATACTTGAACGGAAACAAGGCTCTAGGCCTCTGGTATCCGGCAGGTAACGACTTTAGTCTTCAAGCATTCACTGATGTAGATCATGCCGAATACAGATTGGATAGAAAAATCACTTCCGGTGGTTGTCAATTTATTGGTGGAAGACTCGTCAGCTGGTTATCAAGGAAACAAAATTGTGTCTCTTTGTCTACCGCAGAAGCTGAATATGTGGCCGCAACCAGCTGTTGTTCACAAGTCTTGTGGATGAAAACTCAACTTATGGATTACGGATACAGGATGCTGCGGATACCAGTTTACTATGACTCTGAGAGTGCTATAGCGATTTCTCACAGTTGTATTCATCACTCTAAGATGAAGCATATTGAACTACGGTATCATTTTATCAAAGACCAAATTCTGAAAGGTAACATTGAACTAATTTTTGTTAACACTCATGAAGAGATTACTAATGTGTTTACTAAAGCACTTGACTCAACAAAACTCAACTGTTTTCTACAAATGTTAGGAATGTTGAATTCGGACCAACAATTCTTTTTGAATTTATAGGAACCGCAGACCACTTCTAGTCTCCGTTGCGGTCCTAGTAGAATATATCTATCATACATGGGTCCTATATACTTGGTGTACCCCAATATACCTTGTGTACCGCAACCATGTATCATACCTATATTTCTAAGGTCCTTATTGTTTGTTATTTCTAATTTTGCTCAAGTTTTCTTCATAATTCCCCGGAACTTTGTGTGCTATTTAATGATCCTTCATTAAATAAGAAAAACATTCTTAAAACATCCGTTGTGTAACACATCATGTTTCAATTCCTTTTTACTTTTCAAATAATCCTTTTGTCAGACCTATTTTGGGTTTGATACCAAATAAATCAGTTTCCCATAAAAGAAATCTTTATATAAATCTTTTTCCTTAAACTGTCAATTCTCCTTGCCCCAAGATGTCTAATCCGTTCCAATTCCACCTTTATTCAACAGATTAACACCCCTCACCACACGTCCTTCAATAAATGTGATAATGGGCCTGACATTTCATCAAATGCCACAATTTAAAAAATCAAAAAAATTTAAACTTCTTTTCAATTATGTTATATGTGGCTGATAATGACTAAAACGCAAGGGTTTTTATCATTAACCGCCCCATATAGGGTAAAACCAATACGTTTTTGAGATCCGACGCTATATAAACCTTTTTACCCTCCCCAAGAAAGCTTTACGCTTTCTGAACTTACTTCGACGATCTTATCGTCTTCACCCTCTTGCACTCAAACTCTTTCTGCAAGTTCTTCAAACTTTTTTTCAAAATGGTGAAGTCTGGCATTTCAAAGAAGCAATCCAAAGCTTCTAGTTCCGCTCAAGCCGCTGGTTCTGATTCCACTACAAGAAACTAATCGCCATTCGTCTCATGATCAAGTTCATCTCAAATCACCCTATGTTTGGACCCTTTGACTCATTCACCGATGTGGTTCCAATTTCAACTCTTTTCAAGCGTGCATTCTCGACATTTCGCCCCCTCAACAACCTGCAAGAATTTCATCTGAACTTAGTTGATGATTCTTTTGTCATCTTGACCAAAGATAAATTTCTGACTGCAATCAACATGTTGGTGCATCCTTCTGCAAAGTTCTTCTCTCCAAGTGTGACGGACATCATCACTTAACTCTACCAGATGGGGTACCAAAAAAAAGCTCAAGGGAATATGAGAATACGAGAATTCAAGAAGAATCAATTGCCTGTTGTCTGGTAGTTTGTTTGTCATTTTATCATCTGCATTCTGTCAGGAAGAACCGGACGCACATATAACATGGGCCTCAAGCTGCTCGAATTAATGTGGAGAATTTTCACTGGCCACGCTGTCAACTATGGTCAGATCTTATGGGATGACTTTCTTTAATATATCCCTAAGGAACATCTGAAAGAAAATCCCACAAAACTCACATTTGCAAGATTTTAGTCCTTATGTATTTCAGACCTCCACCGTGATGTAAAGATCAGCATGGGCAACGACATCAACTTCTTTGTCACACGTGATATCAAAAGGTATGCTCCCTCTAAAGATCAATCTGTCTTTGGACCTCTAACACGCTTACCTATACACATCTTGACTACTGTTGGACTTGAAACTCAAATAGTCACAGATCACATAGAGGCTACGGAAGGTATTGACCCATACCTTTCTACCCCGCCTTTGCCTAGTCAGTCTATATTATCATTGACACACCCTTATGGCCGTGAAAGTACCACAGTCCCAACTACTACTACATAGTCTTCCATTCCACTCTCTAGAAGACTCAAAAAGCTATCTTCAAGAAAAACTTCTCGTGGCAAGTGTAAGAAAGGTGCAACATCCAAGAACGTTGAACCATCTAAAAAACACAAACTCAGGCATGTTGTATCTTCTGATGAAGATTTTGATCTACTTCAGACCCCCGTAGTCAACATTAAAGATGAGTCTGATGATGAATCTATCCCAATTCTTACCGTTAAGAAACAAAAAAAAACCCTAGTCCTAGCCAAATGCGCAACCGGACTGATACCGCAGTCTCTCAAAAGGCTCCGGTAGTCCTTGGGGTCCCTGCATACCCATTTGCAACAAACCTATCTAGCCACTTGGGCACAGCAAGTGTGCATGTTTCATCTGATCGTGGAGACTCAACCCCAACCAAATCCTAAGAGGATTTAACTGGTTCTCGCCCTAAGGTCTCCAAGGCTTCCCGACTTCATTTCTTTGAGGAACAGGAGTTGCGCTCCATACTTGATTCTGTCATCTATACACTAAACACACCTTCCCAACTGCAGGAAAATTCTTCAGTCCTTGTCAGAACTGAGCCGACACCAAACTTGACTACGGGTCAAGGAGACTGAGGAAGCTTAGGAAATCCTACTCTGCTTACCTTACACACAGGTGGTTTAGGCACGGTGAGCACCAATATGCAATGATCTATGAACCCGAGGGACATCTCGGTGCGACATCAAGGGATTGACGGATATGATTCAGATGACTCTTGGATTCAGTATAAACCATCTACTAATCCGAAGTCAGAAAGTATGAAGCTTTTCGCAGGGCATTTCAAGCAAGAAAGGAGCAACAAAAAAAACAACTTTAGCAAAAGGAGAAAGAAATACAAACCGTGGCTAAGTACTGGTCATACGCAATCAATAACGCCAACACCGTAGCCACCATTCTCAATGTTCAAGATTGGATGACCTCAATGGATGAGACCATACGCAACGCTCAGTCCATTCCCGATCATGAAGGCCCCTCCAAGCCCCCTCCAACATCAGTTGTTCATGAATCCCAAGATGATGGAACCGCAATCGAAGTCAGTTCTGGACCTACCTTTGGCTTTGATGACCTAGACATGAATGAAGCCAATCAACCAGAACAATCAGATGATACGATGATGATCTTCGACGAAGAAAAAGAATCAAGTAGATCCCAGCACTCTACATCAAAACCCAAAGAGAAAAAAAGAAGAAGAAACTGGCAGTTTCTAGAAAAGAATTTTTAAACCTACAACCAAGGTCGGTCAGATTTTAGCGGCTGTGAAATCTAGTCAACCGCAACCTGAAGATGAGCCTAGACCGTAATCCCTTATCAAAAGAATCGAATGCTTGGAAGCAAGGGAATGAATCGCTACTGAGAGAATCTCTCTCAAATTCGAAATGGGTATCCGGTCCCTAGATACAAGCAGAAAGGCTGATCATCAACAATTCATAGCCACTGCGGAGAGACTTATCACTGAAGTGTCCACAATCAAAGTTGAGCTTCAATCAACCATTGCGGGTCAAGATGCTCATACAAATAAGCTTGTTGAGGAAACTCACAAGGCTTATGAGTCCACAATCTCTATCTTACAAACAACCATTAATGACCTCAGCAGTTCCTTATCTTCCAACTTCCATGGCCAGGAGATTCTGAAACTTACCAAGGAGATCCACAAACTAGTTTTCAACACCGTAATTTCCAACAATCAACAACTTAGTGATACACTCAAAGCCCATTTTAATGACGTCTTTGCCAAGATTGACGGTCTTAAATAATGGCTTGAGGAAGGACCAGGTGGTCATTCCTCAAGAGGGGTAAGTGAAGATTGTGATTCAGACCACATTTCACAACAACATTCACATCTGCATCAACACTTACAAACTCCCATCCAATTTGGTCCCAGTTATCAACAACCAATCATACCACAATCGATCTTTCAAGAACCAATCATTCAACAAAAGGTTCCTACTCCGCAACCTTCCCCGCAACCATCTCCCAAAAAGAAGACTCTTGTGCCTTCTCCTCAACAAAGTCCCTTATCACCGCAACAAGATCCTTCAGTCCAATTAGTTCAACATTCTCCGCCTCATCAAGAAACTCCTCCCCATCTCAAAAATCTTGCACCAACCATGTCATCTTCACACTTAAGTGATTCTCCCGCAACCAAACAGAGAAAAGCGGACTGAAAAGCAGCTATGTTTGCAGAATTGATATGGAAGGATCACAAACTTGACATTACTTTTGTTGAATCCCTCATCAATTCCTAAATGTCTATGAAGAAAGTTGTAGTGGTTGTGACAAAGATTCTGGATATATAAAGAACGTCGAAATCCGAGTTATAACGAAGAAGTTATGGCCTGTCGAAGTTTTGCGACCGTGCCGGCACGACACTGCGTAATGTAAATAGTGAATTTACGATAGAGGACTTTTTATCCTTAGCAATCTAAGTGAAAGTCATAATTTTCATTAAACTGAGAGCGTGCATAAAATGAACGCCCAAATCTGACTTTGTAAGAGGAAATTATGATTTTTCTAAGTTTCGGATCAGCAGTACACGACCCGGAGTTCGAATGATAGGTCGAACGATTTTTGGCCGACACAACCTAAACAAGAATTGAAGATCTCGTTAATAGTAGCGCAATGGTAAGAAGACAGACGAAAATGGACGTCGGATGAAGAAGTTATGAAATTTTAACAGACTTTTTTGTCCCAGTCTGTTAAAGAATATAAATTTAAAATCGGTCGAGAATTAGCTGACGAAGTCTAAACGAAAGTTGTAGAGTACGATACCGCCTACGCATGGATATAAAGAACGTCGGAAATAGAACTCGTACTCAAAAGATATGAATTTTTGAAGTTGGAGTGGGAAATCACAAAGGTTGTGCAAGGGGTACGCCCAACGCACCTTCGGACGCCCAACGTTCGCACTACGCCCCGCGTATGAAGCTCTGAACGCCCAACGTACTTCTGTCTTATGTCGTCCGAGATGAGCCACGCACCACCACCAAAATATCGCCACGTGTTGTACGAACCAAGCAGTACGCCTCGCGTAGAGCTTCGGTACACCCAGCGTACCTGCGAGGCTCCGCCTATAAAAGGCATGCAAGGGCAGCCGCCCTTCTCACTCATTTCCACCTTCTGTGTCTCACTACACTCTCTCTAAACACTCCCTAACCCCCCCCCCCCCCCACCCCCTAAAGCCTCGGAAAACCCCCTAGCCCCCGAAGGAAGCCCTAGAGAGCCCGAAGGCTCCAAGAAAAAGAGTTTTTCGATTGGAAACTCTGCCCGTGTAGAGCCCGGTTTTCGATAAATTATGTGCTATGTGTATAAATTATGTGCTATGTGTATAAATATATGTTGTCTGTTTACCTGAGATGTTTGTTGAATGAAAGATTTGAACCTCTTTCTTTTCAAATCTGAAGTTCTTCCTTCAAATCTAATCATTTTCTTCCAAATTTGAACTTTCTCCTTCCGATCTAGATTTTCCTTCGGATCTAAACTTTTCTTTTTAGATTTAAGACTTTTCTTCAGATCTGAATGGTATATGTATTTTTGTCAGATCTAACCCTTTACTTTCAGATCTGAATTTGTTCCTTCAGATCCATACTTTCTCACTGCGGATCTGAAGTTTTCAGATCTAAACCTAATATATAGATGATTTATACTTGAGATCTATGTTGGATGAAAGATCTAAACTTCTTTCTTTCCAGATTTGAATTTTTCTTCAGATCTAGACTGTGTATGTATTTTATGCTTTGAAAGATATGATGAAAGATTTAAACTTTGTTTTTCAGATCTAGCCCTTTTTCTTCAGATCTGAACTGTATATGTATTTTATATCTACAATATGTTGGGTAAAACATGGGTAGATGAAATAGTTTGTGTGTGATGAAAGATTAGTTAGAGGATGATATAAAAGGTGATATAGATTATGAGATGAGGGTGAAAGGTGAAAAATGAGAGAAACCTTTACCCAAACAATGGCCTCGTCATCTAGCAGAGTACAGATGAAAACCATGGACTATTCTAGACAGTCTGTGGAACACTAGCAGGCTCACTACCTGTAGGTGTTGTGAACGATACGTTCACCCGATGTACTCTAAAACCCGTTGACATGTATTGCAGGTGGACTCCCACAAATAATACTGTCGATAAATGAGACCTATGGACTTTGCACCCGTTAGATGAACCCTGGCAACTATGGGTTTAGTTCCTATTGTATAAACGTTGGCAACGATGGACTTCGTGCCTATTCCTTAGGAAAAACCTTACGAATGAGTGATAGATGATCCTTAGGGTAGATCCCTAGGAATTAAAGAAGATAACGGGGATGAGTAATTGGGTTAATTGTTTGATGATAAAACATAATAACTTTATTATTGTAGGGTGAAAACCCTATGTACTTACCAGGTTTCCCAACCTGACCCACTCAGTTTATTTGTATCACAGGTGTCAATATAAAGCTACACTTCACTGAGGGATTAAAGAAATGTAGATCACTAGTGTAAATGAATGTAAGTTATGTTTATGCTTATGTTTCTGTATTAAGGTTGACATCCCAAGGCTTTAAAAGGAATAAAAATAAATTTCTTCGGAAATGCTTTGATAACATATTTATCATGTTTTTTTTTTCTGGGAACAAAATTCCGCAACACTTTTTTTAAGAAGTTACTTTGATTTTATTAAAAAACATAAACTAATCGGTCTTTTTTGGCCGTAAAAATGGGGATGTCACACCAACACCCCATGTAACCTACATGGGGTAAACTACTGATGGGTTTTTGCCCTAAGAACTTTCCTATGTGTGCATGCAAAACCCTAATGCTTGGATCTAGGCTTTCTAATTAAACATGCTTTGAATCCAAGACTTCTAATGACTAATTAGAAGTAAGAACAATGTCAAAACAGATCTAGAATCATACCTTTGAATCTCTTGTTTGATCTTGTTGTCTTGGAGCTCTAGAGTCACAATTGTCACTCCTCTAATGACTTACAAACACCAAATAACAAGGAGGATGATTTGGGAGAGAGGAGAGGGGAGGAAATCGGCCAGGGTTTCTATACTTTTGATGAAGTTTCAATTTCCTTATGCCATAGGGTCTATTTATACTTGTAGACTCCTTAAGGGTTACAACCTAAACCCTAATTGGATAATCTTCTCTTAAAGTCATCCAAATCCATTCCTTAGATAACCCCTTTGACGATTTGAAGCTATCCCAAGCTTCTAGAATCCGTCCAATACATATCTATATGGATTTACAGTCTAAAGTTTAACTATCAAACAATTGACAGTTTATACCCTCTTATTTAATTAATCTCTTTAAGTCACCAAATTAATACCAATTAATTTATGACTTATATTAATCAAATAACAATATATTATTCTTTATATCATTCTCATAATATACTAATAATATTTACTCTCTCTTAATAAATCATCCTATCAAGTTACTATGGTGAAGGCAACCCAAAAGGACCATGCACAACCGGGTCAAATACTTGCCTAATATAGTTGCAGCCTTAGACACTATTCCAACAGTCTCCCACTTGGATAAGTATAGTAACTATATGCACAAGTACAATTCGGTTTGCAATCGTAGCTCTCAAAGACGCTGTCAAACTCTGATCTAATCAATCTTGTCCTTTAGATAAGGGATCGTACAGTCCTCTGTTAGATATCATGCTGACAATCCTATGGAATGGTTAGTCAAGCATTTAGGTTTCTCGATCTCTGATTTATTTGACATAGAACTTAATCGAACACATCAATTCAGTTCTGACCGGGCCCGGCACATAAGTCAAATCAAATCATCGAGCGGCCGAGATATCGCTTTTACCTTCTTAGATAAAAGTTACAGATAAACTTCGACTTATATGCATTTACTTATTCATTAACCAACTATACACAACAATGCGTTTTATAACACCAAGTTACTGATGCGTTTTCGCATTATCAATGTACAACCAATTAACAAATAACAAACCATATATCTAGGTTTTAAGACTATATGATATTATCGTCTTGCGATCACCTTTTTACATCATATTCCATAAGGTGATTCCAGCAAGCACGGGTTTGTTCCAATGCTCAAAACTAGTTCATAAGCACTCATGAACGTCGCAACAATCTTTTGCTATGTCTAATACCATTTAGGCAATCTACACACCGATTCATGACAATCTTCATTCATATCTACTTCCAACATATGAACGATTGTGGACAATTTGAATAATTTGATTATTCTTAATAAATTCAATTATTCTGGAAGTCAAAACATGCAAAATGAAACAATAGTTAAATAATAAACATAAGACAGTAACATTACTCATAAATAAAACTCCTTTATTTAATCATCAAATGTTAATTACATTTATCTATTACACGTTTCTACTTACTATCTAATCTATGCTAATATCATCCTTCAGCCCAATACTCCTAGCATGCTGCAAGTGCTTAACCCTACTCAGTCCCTTCGTAACCGGATCTACTGGGTTATCTTCTGATGATATCCTCTTCACTACGAGTTGTCCTTCTTCTACACGATGTCTAATAAAGTGATATTTTCTGTCGATATGTCTTGATCTACCATGATCTCTTGGTTCCTTGGTCAAGGCAACCGCTCCTTCATTATCACAGAAAATCTCCATGGGCTCCTTTATGGCAGGTACAACTCCAAGATCACCGATGAAGTTCTTCAGCCATATTGCCTCCTTTGACGCTTCGCTCGCTGCAATGTACTCTGATTCACACGTTGAATCAGCTACGGTTTCCTGCTTGGAACTTTTCCAAGTCACTGCTCCTCCATTTAGGGTAAAGACCCAGCCCGACTGCGAACGGTAGTTGTCCCTGTTGGTCTGAAAACTGGTGTCACTATACCCTCGCACCTTCAAGTCATCACTCCCCCCGAGGACTAAGAACCATTCCTTCGTCCGCTGAAGGTACTTAAGGATATTCTTCACCGCAATCCAATGGGCTCTGCCAGGGTTCCCTTGATATCTACTAACCATGCTCAAAGAAAAGGCTACATCAGGGCGAGTACAAGTCATAGCGTACATGATTGAGCCAACTGCAGAAGCGTATGGTACTCGGCTCATTTCTGCTATTTCAGCTTCGGTACTCGGACTTTGAGTCTTACTCAACTTGGCATTACTTTGTATCGGTAATTCTCCCTTCTTCGAGTTTTCCATACTAAAACGTTTTAGTACCTTCTCTAAGTAAGTGTTCTGACTAAGTCCAATTAGTCTCTTACTTCTTTCTCTTACTATCCTTATTCCCAAAATATAAGAAGCCACTCTGAGGTCCTTCATAGCGAAGCACTTCCCGAGCCAGGACTTAACTTCCTGCAGAGTCGGGATGTCGTTTCCTATGAGTAATATGTCATCGACATATAGAACGAGGAAGCTTACTATACTCCCACTGGCTTTGACATATACACAAGATTCATCTTCGCTTCGTACAAATCCAAACTCTTTGACTTTCTCATCGAAGCAAAGATTCCATCTACGAGACGCTTGCTTAAGTCCATAAATGGACTTGCTAGCATCACTATAATAGATTTTATCTTCGCAACTGGTGAGAAGGTCTCATCATAGTCAACTCCGGGAGTTTGAGAGCCCTTCGCGACCAATCGCGCTTTATATGTGTGTACGTTTCCATCCACGTCGGTCTTCTTCTTGAAGATCCATTTGCACCCAACGGTCTTACGTCCGGGCACATTATCAACCAAATTCCAAACTTGGTTATCATACATGGATTGGATCTCGCTATCCATTGTCTCTTTCGATTTCGCAGACTCCGGGCCTGCCATGGCTTCCTTATAGCTATTAGGTTCATCAAGATTTATTAGTGTACCATCACTAATATACGTGTCCCCTTCGGTAGTAATATGAAAACCATAAAACTAGGGTAGAACTCTAACTCTATCGGAACGTCTAAGAGGTAAGGATTCGTCAATCGGTTCAACCGGAGTTTCCTCCTCGGGTTGAGTGCCAGCGGTAGAGGTTCCTTCATCTATCGACTCTTGAATCTCTTCAAGTTCGATTTGCCTCCCACTGTCTCCTTGTCTTATGAGTTCTCGCTCTCGGAAAACTCCTCTTCTCGCAACGAAGACAACATTGTCCTTCGGTCTATAGAAGAGATATCCAAAGGATTTCTGCGGGTAGCCGATGAAAATACATCGCTCACTACGAGGTTCGAGCTTGTCGTGAGTATCTCGTCTTACGAAAGTCTCGCAACCCCAAACCTTGATATGTGCTAACGAGGGAGCTTTCCCTGTCCACATCTCGTGAGGTGTTTTGGCAACCTTCTTAGTAGGGACTCGGTTAAGGATATTGGCGGCAGTCTCTAAGGCATACCCCCAAAAAGAAATAGGTAGTGAAGCACGACTCATCATAGAGCGAACCATATCCAATAGGGTTCGATTACGCCTTTCTGCCACACCATTCAACTGCGGTGTCCTAGGAGGCGTCAATTGTGAAACTATTCCACACTCCTTGAGATAATCATGGAACTCAAGACTTAGGTACTCTCCTCCTCGATCGGATCGAAGCATCTTGATTTTCCTGCCCAATTGATTCTCCACTTCATTCTTGAATTCTTTGAACTTTTCAAAGGTTTCTGACTTTTGCTTGATTAAATACATATACCCATATCTACTATAATCGTCGGTAAAAGTCACGTAGAAGCGGTTCCCATCCTTCGTGGTTGATCTAAACGGTCCACATCTACAAATAGAAAGGACAAAGATATATTAGAATATGAATCCCTAATTATCACCCAATAAGAAAAATTAGGGCTAGGATCCAACAACAACATTTACATATTAGAAAAGGGATGCCATAATCTAACATGCAAATAAATTGAAGGTAAGTGAATGACGATTCACTAATTCTCTACGATAAAACCTAACTATTAGTCCTAAATGTATTGAGAATTCCTAGGTTCGGATGAGATTCATTGAAAACTATTCAATGGCATGTTTAAATCTCGATATGCCCCTCTTGTTTGTGACTGGGATACCGAGGATCACAAAGCGGGTGTGAATTACCATGCAAATTCACGTGGTGCCTTCATTGTAACGATCACCTATTCGACGTGCCGGTAAACCACACACGCTCTATCGAACTATGATAAACAATGAATCACCCTTTGCCACCTTCGCTTAGAACCAATTAGTGTGCTGGTAAACCACACACGCTCCACTAACTCCTTAGCAAGGTGCAAAGTGGAATTTCATGGGATTGCATCAATTCACTTTTCCTAAAGTAACTAAGATTGGGAAATTTAAAAATATGTGTAGTTACTTTGCATTACTTATTATACTTTTAATGAGAGGATGAGGTTGCCCTATCCTACCTGTTTGGCTAACGACCCTCCACCGATCAAGCAAGCGGTGGGTGTGAGTGTACACCCATTAAGCGCCATTTTATAGGCCGCAACCTTATACCCACCTTATAGATCGGCTTCGTGAATGAGGCCTACTAACGGTAAGACTAGCATTTTAGTTATACATATATATATATATATATATATATATATATATATATATATATATATATATATATATATATATATATATATATTATTCTTGTAATATTATATTAGTATAGGGTTGTATTTTAAACATTTTAAAATCTAGGGTTTGAAATTTAAATTGTCTAAATTAAAACTTTTAATCACAAAATATAAATTTCAAAACTTGAGGACAAGTTTTAAACATTTAAAACATGGAAGATCAAATAACAAATAATTTCAATTAACAATTAATTTCCTAATTATCTATATTTGATTTATTCAAGATTTCTTTCAAGATAATTACCAAAATAATCAAAATAATTAATTAATTATCATATAAGGAAATTAAATATCTTATTAGTTGATAAATACTTAATTAGATCAAGATAATAGTCATATATATCAAAAAATCAGATTAGGGTTGATCTAATATGATTAAGGTAAGTTTCCATAAGATAATCATGAAGAAATCCCGAATATGGCCATTCCTGACGCTTGGACTCGTCGAGTCAGGCCAACTCGCCGAGTCCACTATGGAACTCGCCGAGCCCATGACTCAGAAACACAAAATCGAATTTTTCAGTTTAGTTTCAAACAAATAGGCATCAATTTAATGAAAACCAAGCTAGGCTCTGATACCACTGATGGGTTTTTGCCATAAGAACTTTCCTATGTGCGCATGCAAAACCCTAATGCTTGGATCTAGGCTTTCTAATTAAAGATGCTTTGAATCCAAGACTTCTAATGACTAATTAGGAGTAAGAACAATGTCAAAACAGATCTAGAATCATACCTTTGAATCTCTTGTTTGATCTTGTTGTCTTGGAGCTTTAGAGTCACAATTGTCACTCCTCTAATGGCTTACAAACACCAAATAGCAAGGAGGATGATTTGGGAGAGAGGAAAGGGGAGGAAATCGGCCAGGGTTTCTATACTTTTGATGAAGTTTCGATTTCCTTATGCCATAGGGTCTATTTATACTTGTAGACTCCTTAAGGGTTACAACCTAAACCCTAATTGGATAATCTTCTCTTAAAGCCATCCAAATCCATTCCTTAGATAACCCCTTGGACGATTTGAAGCTATCCCAAGCTTCTAGAATCCGTCCAATACATATCTATATGGATTTACAGTCTAAAGTTTAACTATCAAACAATTGACAGTTTATACCCTCTTATTTAATTAATCTCTTTAAGTCACCAAATTAATACCAATTAATTTATGACTTATATTAATCAAATAACAATATATTGTTCTTTATATTATTCTCATAATATAACAATAATATTTACTCTCTCTTAATAAATCATCCTATCAAGTTGCTATTGTGAAGGCAACCCAAAAGGACCATGCACAACCGGGTCAAATACTTGCCTAATATAGTTGCAGCCTTAGACACTATTCCAACAACTACAACATGGTAGGCATATTGCATGGTATTTATCCAAGCCATACCATAGAATATTCAAAGCAATATAACCTATGCAGGGTAAGCAATAACCTATTAGGCATATAGCATGGTCTTGATTTGAGTAATACCATAGCATATTCAAATCGATATAACCTACATGGTTCAATGATAACCCAGTCATACCATAGCATATTCAAAGTAGTATAACCTATGTGGGGTGAATGAAAACCCGATAGGCACATATCATGGTCTTGACGCAAGTCATACCATAGCATATTCAAAGAAATATAACCTACGCCGAGCAAACAACAACCTGATAGCCATATAGCATGGTCTTGATCTAAGTCATACCATAGCATATTCAAAGCAATTTAACATACATGGGGAAAACGAAAACCTGGTAGGGATATAGCATGGTCCTGGTCCAAGTTATATCATAGAATATTCAAAGCAATATAACTTATGTGAGGTAAACAACAACCCAGTTGACATATAGCATGGTTTTGATCTAATTTATACCATAATATATTCAATGCAATATAAGCTACATGGGCAAACGACAACCTGGTAGGCATATAACATGGCCTTAATCCAAGTCATCCCATAGAATATTCAAAGCAATATAACCTACGTGGGGAAAACAACAACCTGGTAGGCATATAGCATGGTCCCTATCCGTTTCATACCATAGAATATTTAAAGCAATATTACCTATACGGAGAAAACAACAACCTGATAGGCATATAGAATTATCTTGCTCCAATTCATACCATAGCATATTTAAAGTAATATAACTAACACAGAGCAAACGAAAACCTGATAGGCATACTGCATTGTCTTGATCTGATTCATACCATAGCATATTCAAAGTAATGTAACCTACACTGGGAAAATGACAACTCAGTGTGCATATAGGATGGTCTTAATCCAGGTCATACCATAGGATATTCAAATTAATATAGCATAAGCAAGAAAAACAATAACCCTGTAACCTATAGCATGGCCTTGGTCCAAGAACAGACTTGCCGAGTCCAAGAACAGACTTGCCGAGTCTAAGGCAATCTTCAACAGACTCGCCGAGTTGTTCTTCCAACTCATCGAGTTCCTGCCTATCTTCATCCAACTCGCTGAGTCTACCCATGTGACTTGCCGAGTTACTACGCGACTCAAGTCTAATATCTAGCCCGACTCGCCAAGTCATCTCCCAGACTCGCCGAGTCCATACGTGCATTCCCATAATTTCGAGTCATAAAGCTTCTCCTTTGCTCCAAACAATAGATCTGGTTTTCTAAGACTATTTGAACACGTAAAATTGCTAAATTTACGTGTGTCTATGATGCAAAGAAGCCAAAACACTACAAATTAACTATTAAGGAGGCTAATTGGGCTAGAACAAGGTCATGGCTACCAAAAGATGTCTTTCTTGAGCTCCTGGAGCTCAAGGATGTCTAGATCTACAATATGAACCGATACAACTGCTTCATCATTATGAATTTATAGTTTTTGAGCTCAAAACCATCCATTTGGGGGCAAACTAGATCTAGAAGTACAATAGCCAAGGTGAGAGCTTTATTACCAAAAAATGATGAGGTTGAGAAGCTAATCCTGGACCAACAAGCTTCTCCTTGGACCTCCTAACTCCTTCTCCTTCTTCTTCTTCTTCTTCAAATCTTGCAAATTACTTCCCCAAGGCTAGATCTTGCTCCAAAAAAGGATATGGCGGCTAAGGTTTGGTGTTTTGGGTGAGAGGGGTTGCAAATGAGCCCTGGGGAAGAGAATAAGGTGCTTAAATAGGGTACCAAGTCCCAGAATTAGGGTTTCCCAACCCAGACCAGACTCGCCGAGTCCACTTGCTGACTCGCCAAGTAGGTCACTTACTTTACACCAGGATCCGGTTCTGACTCGCCGAGTCCTCTCTCAGACTCGCCGAGTCGACCCTCTTTAACTTATGGTTTTCCATTTTTTTTGGCCTTTCTGATTTCGGGTGTTACAGCTCAAACTTGCACCTACTCTTTATCCTTTTTTGGACCTTTAGCCTAACTTTTGTGATATAAACTTGACCTTCCTTGAAGAATACTATTCCTTCTCAAGTTGTGTCATAGACTCATTAAGGTCCTTACTTTGGCTTTAGTAATGGTTCGAAGGGTCAGACTCTAATGACCTTCTTGTGCATAATACAACAAATTTTCAATGAACTAATCACTTATTTCTAAGATTAAATACTATTACAAAAGTAATATTCCTTCATGTTCTAATGTGATATAATCTCTTCATAGAAGGTAGAATTTCTAGCTAAGGGTTGCACTTCTTCAAACTTCTTTCTAGAGTCGGTTACTACACCAAACAAGGTTCTCTAGATTGATTAAGTCACTTATGAAAATCCTATATTATTCAGACTCGATGAACACTAGGGTCTGAACGAAAGTCATTTTCTTAGTCATCATGGAAACAAAGGTAATGACAGAAACGAACAAAACATATTCAACTACTAGTGTCTCAGTAACTGTAACGCCTGTGTTTTCGGGCTTGCCATTTTTAGCAATGTAATAGTCTAGGTTAACCTTTGTAACCCATTTTGAAGTAATAAGATTGTATTATTTGAGTATTGTGTGTTTTGTGCTTAATTGCTTAATTATGTGGTTTGAATAATTAAGAATAAAAATAAGCGTCAAAATTTAAGTGTAAAATAAACTTAATATCTTTGAATAATGTTGTAGTAGTTGAAACGAGGTTTCTGAATATATATAGAACGCCCAAATCTGACTTTGTATGAGGAAGTTATGATTTATCGAAGTTTCGGCTTAGCGGTGTGCAGCCTGTTTTACTCGATTTAAGATCGAGGGGTTTTTAGCCGAAGCAATCTAAATGAGAATCGAAGATCTCATTTTTGGTATCGAAGCGATAAAAAGTTAGGCGAGAACGGACGTCAAACGAAGAAGTTATGAATTTATAACGAAAGTTTCTATCCCGGCCTATTAAAAATAATTAATAAAAATGAATTCAAAATTAGCCGACGGAGTCTAAACGAAAGTCGTAGAGCATGGTCTCACCTTCGCGTGGATATAAAGAACGTCGAAAACGGAGTTCATATGAAGAAGTTATGAATTTCCGAAGTTTATTAATCATTTAGTAATTAAATTTAAATCAAAATTCGGAAGCATTATCCGAAGGAGTCACCGATCTGATCTGAGGTACGCCCCGCGTACTCGAGTACGCCCCGCGTACTCCGAGGGATGTCGACACTCGCACTCGAGCACTTCGGATACGTAAGCAATGACTTTTTGGGCAGTACGCCCCGCGTACTCCGAGGCTCCAGCCTCCTATAAATAGGAACCGAAGGCAGCCGACCCAATTGCCAATTTCTTCTCTTCTCTCTCCCGTTTTGCATCGTTTTGCGTTCCAGAAATACCCCGAAGCCCCGGTATCATACTCTAGCCCCGAGGCAAGTCCCGAGACCCCGAAGATCCCGAGAAGTGCAGTTCCCGAGTCGAAGCTCTACCTGCGAGAAGTTCGATTTTCGAGGAGATCTTCCAGATCTGCTAAGGAATACTACTTCTATAAGCCGTAGTGCTGTCCGATCATCTTCTGATCAAGTGAGTGTGTAGTTATTTTCTTTCTAATACAATAATACGAAGTATTTTATATAAAATACGTGTTATGTGGATATATTTGGTTGTGTTATGTGTGAACGTGTATTCACTCTCTTCTATCTTATAGATCTGATTATTTCTCTATGAGATATGTGTTATGTGTGTGTGTGCCTCATCTGTTATGTGATATATGTGTTGATTAAAGCATGCTATACAGGTTTTTAAACTATGTATACAAATGTATATTTTTATCTACTAATGTGTTGGGTAGAACATGGGTAGACAGTTGGTGTGTAATAAACAGATGAGAGGCCTCGTTGTTGTTTGATTGAGTCATCTAGCGGAGTTTAGATGACGACCACTGGCTATTCTAGACAGTCTTGTGGAAACATTAGCAGGTTCGCCACCTGTAGGTGTTAATGAACTTGGGTGTTCATTCGCTGTACTCCATCCCCCTCATGGTTGCCTTATTTGACTTATTGCTGAGGTACCCCCGAAGCATGTGTTGTCGCCCCGATGAAATATTCTTAGACTAGGTCCCTTATGTTATTTGTTTTAGGGACATTAAAGTGAGAATAACGGGAATGGGTAATTGGGTTATTGTTGGTTGGTGAAAATTAAATATTATATTTATTGTGGGTTGAAAACCCTATATGCTCACCAGGCTCCCAAGCCTGACCCACTCAGTTTTAAATTGTATTACAGGTAGTGGCGGAAGGGCATGAGATGGATGAACCATCAACTTGTTTTGTTTACAAGTCTGCATATGTTTATATTTGTTATATGACTTGTAATGTATTCGTTTATGCTTATTGGTCTGTATCGGAACATGACACCCCGAGTTTTGATTATAATGAAAATACATTTCTTTTATGAAATGCTTCGGTAAACATTGTTTTATCATGTTTTGTTTTTGGGAACAAATTCCGCAACTCTTTCAAATCAAAAGGATTTACTCTGAAAATATTTAAAAGCATAAATGAAAATCGGTCTTTTCTGGCCGAGATTTTGGGGATGTCACAGTTGGTATCAGAGCATTAGTTTAAGCGAACTAGGAATTTGTAGGATTTCTAGACTTAAACTTAGAATGCTAAGTAAAGTTTTGAGATGCGTGTCTGTTATATTTTAGACACGAGCACTAGTTTATTTTAGGAAAGTTGCCTAAAATGCTTTATGTGCTAAATGTTATATGTTGCCATATATGATATTATTTGTTCGGATCTATGGTCTGTTGCCGACCGGATCTAGAAACCTTATGTGTGTAGGATTCTAAGCGTACGTCTACGATATTAGAACTAGCATGTAAACGTTTCGGAGTGATAAGGATGATTTGAATATCCATCATGATTGAGGATCTAATTTCACCTTATTCGGTGTGTAGATCAAAATGGTGAGAACAAGAAGTGGAGTTGGAAATGCTGACGAAAACAGGAATCAACCACCAGTGATTGAGCCAATACCTGTCATAGCAGCAGCACCTGAGCCAATAACCATGGCTGGTGTGCAATTGATGATTCAGACGATGTTGGATCGTCAGATGGATGAAACTAGACGGTTGCTTCAACAAAATCGTGAAGAACTGTCGATTCGTGTGGAAGAGCCTGAATTAAATGAAGGGCACTCGGAAGGTGGAAACTTCAGTGGGTCTGGTGGTCCAGCCAACCCACCGATAGTTAGGCAAGATAACCGCGATGGAAGGAATGATGGAATGGGATGCAAGTACAAGGACTTTTTCACTTGCAAACCATCGACCTTCAATGGAAAGGAGGATCTGATTGGGGTTATGGATGGGATCTCCGAAATGGACCTAGCCTTCATGACGTGTGGCTGCAGAGGTAAGTTGCAAACTATCTATGTCGTGCGTCAATTCCGAGGTGGAGCCGTTCGTTGGTGGAACACTCTAGGGAAGACCTTAAGCCCTAATGAGCCACTGCAATTGTCATGGGCAGAATTCTTGGTGCAGTTCAAGCGCAAGTTTTGTTCGGCTCAAAATCTGTTGGAGTTGGAGAATAAGTTTTTGACATTGACGAAGGGCAGCATGTCAGTTGATGAATACACCAATAACTTCACCGATAAGATGGAGTTTGCCTTGCGTATCGTTCCAGACGAGCTGACAAAGGTGGATCGGTATGCGAAGGGACTTCCATGGGAGTACGAGGTGCCAGTACGTCAGGCACTTACTCTAGAGGCAGCTATCTGGGCTGCCAAGTCTGTGGAGAACATGATCAAGGGGAGAACCACCGTCAAGGTTGAGGTTGGTGAGAAAAGGAAGTTTGAAGGAACATCTGGTTCCAATAAGAAGAGCAAATTTTCGAAATCTGATTCGAAAAAGTTTGGAGGAAAAGGAGGCGAAGCAAAGTGGTGTGATAAGTGTAAGAAAAAGCACTTTGGGAAATGTAGCGAGGATGTAACCTGCTACAAGTGTGGAAAGGTCGGACATTTTGCCAATGAATGTCCGAACAACAAAAGGATGTGTTTTGGGTGTAATGAAGAGGGGCACATTTTGAAGGACTGTCCGAGAAAGAAGGAGGCAGCAAAGCCCAACATTCCACCAAAGCCAAAGGCGAGAGCATTCCAGATGACACTGGAAGCTGCGAAAGATGAAGCTGATGTCGCTTCAGGTACCTGTCTCGTAAACGAATTACCTGCTCATATATTGTTTGATTCTGGAGCCAACTACTCCTTTATTTCGCATGAGTTTGGTAGGAAGCTAGCTTTGCCTATTGATAGACTAGATGATGCTTTATTAGTCGAAGTAGCTAGTGGCAAGTTTGTACCTGTTAGTCATCGTATGAAAAGCATCTCAATTGATCTGAATGGGAATAAGTTTCACGAGGAATTATTGCCTATCGAACTTAATGGTTTCGACATCGTGTTGGGAATGGATTGGCTTAGCGCCAATGATGCCGAAATTTTGTGCAAGAAAAAGATAGTTAAAGTAAACCCGCCTGGAAAAGATTCGTTTATGGTGTATGGGGACAAACGGCGAGTGAATTCTGGGATCATTTCTCTAATGAAAGCCAGAAAGTGTTTGACCAAGGGATGTACATCATATTTATCATTCGTGATTGATGCTAAGAAAGAAAAGAAGGTGATGCAGAGTATTCCAGTGGTGTGTGATTATCCGGAAGTATTTCCCGAAGATCTTCCTGGATTACCACCTGATAGACAAGTGGAGTTCAGAATAGACTTGTTACCAGGAACCACACCAATAGCAAAAGCACCTTATCGATTAGCACCGACGGAGATGAAGGAGCTAATGATGCAACTTCAGGAGTTATTGGACAAAGGTTTCATTAGACCTAGTTCATCGCCCTGGGGAGCTCCGGTGTTATTTGTGAAGAAGAAAGATGGAAGTATGAGAATGTGCATCGATTACAGAGAGCTGAACAAGGCAACAATAAAGAATAGATATCTGTTGCCGAGGATTGATGACCTGTTTGATCAATTGCAAGGTTCGAGCTATTTCTCGAAGATCGATCTTAGGTCAGGATATCATCAGCTGAAAGTAAGAGAGCAAGATATCGAGAAGACTGCATTCAGAACTAGATATGGACACTACGAGTTCTTGGTTATGTCGTTTGGACTAACCAATGCTCCGGCAGCGTTCATGGATTTGATGAATAGGGTTTGTAATCCTTTCCTTGATAAATCCGTGATAGTGTTTATAGACGACATTCTGATTTACTCGAAAAGCCAGGAGGAGCATGGCAGACACTTGCGAGAAGTGTTAGAAGTTTTGAAGAAGGGGAAGCTTTATGCAAAGTTCTCCAAATGCGATTTTTGGATTCCTGAAGTCCAATTCTTGGGTCACGTGGTCAACCAAGAAGGTATAATGGTTGATCCAGCGAAGATTGAGGCTGTGATGAAGTGGGAACAACCGAAAAGTTCCACGGAGATTCGAAGCTTTTTAGGATTAGCCGGATATTACCGAAGGTTTATCCAAGGTTTTTCTTCGATTGCTACTCCATTGACAGCTTTAACCCACAAAGGAGCTACTTATGCTTGGAGTGAGAAGCATAAAGAAGCATTCGAGAAGTTAAAGAAGAAGCTATGCGAGGCACCGATACTTTCTCTACCTGATGGAGTTGAAGACTTCGCTGTTTATAGCGATGCGTCTGGTGTTGGATTGGGTTGTGTTTTGACCCAAAGAGAAAAGGTGATAGCATATGCGTCTCGACAGCGGAAAGAGCACGAAAAGAATTACCCGACTCATGATTTGGAGTTGGCAGCGGTAGTTTTCGCTCTAAAAATATGGAGGCATTACCTCTATGGCACGAAGTGCAAACTTTTCACTGATCATAAGAGTCTCCAATACCTCTTTAATCAGAAGGAATTGAATATGAGGCAACGACGCTGGCTAGAATTACTTAAAGACTACGACTGCGAGATACTTTACCACCCCGGTAAAGCTAATGTTGTTGTTGATGCTCTCAGTCGGAAGGTCAATCTTGAAAGGAAGAGGCCAAGAGCGTTGAGAATTGAAGTTGTCTCGACCATTGTGGAAAGTATAAAGAAAGCTCAAGAGGAAGCTTCTGAGAAAAATGACCGAAAGGAGGAACGTTTGGGTAAAACGTTGGTGTTTGGTACTAACGGTCATGGACTGAAGGTATTCCAAGATCGTATTTGGGTACCTAAGTCAGGAGGAATTAGGGATCTTTTGATGGAATAAGCTCACAAAACCATGTACTCAATTCATCCGGGTAGCACTAAAATGTATAGGGACCTGAAACCCTACTACTGGTGGCCAACGATGAAGCTTGATGTTGCAAAGTATGTGGCTGAGTATGTGACTTGTGCGAGAGCAAAGATACAACATCAGAAACCTTACGGGAGTTTAGAACCATTGCCTGTGCCTATGGGTAAGTGGGAAGACATTGCTATGGATTTTGTCACTAAACTGCCCAGAACAAAGAATGGTCACGACATGATTTGGGTGGTCGTTGATCGATTCACTAAGAGTGCGCATTTCATAGCGGCCAGGGAGAAATGGTCTATGGAAAAGCTTGCGAATTCTTACGTGAAGGAAATTGTGAGGCTTCACGGTGTTCCGTTAACGATTGTATCGGATCGTGATAGCCGTTTCACCTCAAGGTTTTGGAAAAGTCTACAAGAGGAAATGGGTACCAAGTTATGTTTAAGCACGGCTTACCATCCGCAGACTGATGGTCAGAGTGAAAGAACAATACAAACACTTGAAGATATGCTGAAAGCATGTACCTTGGAATTCCTAGGTAATTGGGATGAACATTTACCGTTGGTAGAATTTTCCTATAATAATAGTTTTCACTCGAGCATTAAGATGGCACCTTATCAAGCTTTGTATGGACAGAAGTGTCGTACGCCGTCTTGTTGGCTTGAGGCCGGGGAAAAGCAGTTTATGGGACCGGAGATGGTTCATCAAACTGCTGAAAAGTTGAAAATAATTAGGGAAAGAATGTTAGCAGCTCAAGATCGTCAAAAGAGCTATGCTGACAAGAAGCGAAGACCGATGACTTTTGAGGTTGGAGATTCGGTTTTGCTTAAAGTCTCACCGTGGAAGGGACTTATAAGATTTGGTAAAAGGGGAAAGTTGAGTCCAAGGTTTATTGGACCGTTTAAAGTCCTTCAGAGGATTGGGAATCAAGCTTACAAGCTCGAATTACCCGAAGAACTGAATGGAATTCACAACACTTTTCATGTGTGTTATTTGAGGAAGTTCACGGGAGAAGTTCCCGATATAATTCCAATTTCTGAATTAAGAATTGATGAGAACAAAAGGTTGATTGAAGAACCAGAGGCAATTGTTGACCGAAAGACTAAGAAGTTGCGACGCAAAATGGTTGGGTTAGTGCTTGTCCGATGGAAACACACGAATGGGCCGAATCTCACCTGGGAGACGGAGAGTGACATGTTGAGTCGCTATCCGCATTTGTTTGTTGATGTGTGATTCCGGGGACGGAATCATTCTAAGGTGGAGAGAATTGTAACGCCTGTGTTTCCGGGCTTGCCATTTTTAGCAATGTAATAGTCTAGGTTAACCTTTGTAACCCATTTTGAAGTAATAAGATTGTATTATTTGAGTATTGTGTGTTTTGTGCTTAATTGCTTAATTATGTGGTTTGAATAATTAAGAATAAAAATAAGCGTCAAATTTTAAGTGTAAAATAAACTTAATATCTTTGAATAATGTTGTAGTAGTTGAAACGAGGTTTCCGAATATATATAGAACGCCCAAATCTGACTTTGTATGAGGAAGTTATGATTTATCGAAGTTTCGGCTTAGCGGTGTGCAGCCTGTTTTACTCGATTTGAGATCGAGGGGTTTTTAGCCGAAGCAATCTAAATGAGAATCGAAGATCTCATTTTTGGTATCGAAGCGATAAAAAGTTAGGCGAGAACGGACGTCAAACGAAGAAGTTATGAATTTATAACGAAAGTTTCTGTCCCGGCCTATTAAAAATAATTAATAAAAATAAAGTCAAAGTTAGCCGACGGAGTCTAAACGAAAGTCGTAGAGCATGGACTCACCTTCGCGTGGATATAAAGAACGTCGAAAACGGAGTTCGTATGAAGAAGTTATGAATTTCCGAAGTTTATTAATCATTTAGTAATTAAATTTAAATCAAAATTCGGAAGCATTATCCGAAGGAGTCACCGATCTAATCCGAGGTACGCCCCGCGTACTCCGAGGGATGTCGACACTAGCACTCGAGCACTTCGGATACGTAAGAAATGACGTTTTGGGCAGTACGCCCCGCGTAACGCAGTACGCCCCGCGTACTCCGAGGCTCCAGCCTCCTATAAATAGGAACCGAAGGCAGCCGACCCAATTGCCAATTTCTTCTCTTCTCTCTCCCGTTTTGCATCGTTTTGCGTTCCAGAAATACCCCGAAGCCCCTGTATCATACTCTAGCCCTGAGGCAAGTCCCGAGACCCCGAAGATCCCGAGAAGTGCAGTTCCCGAGTCGAAGCTCTGCCTGCGAGAAGTTCGATTTTCGAGGAGATCTTCCAGATCTGCTAAGGAATACTACTTCTATAAGCCGTAGTGCTGTCCGATCATCTTCTGATCAAGTGAGTGTGTAGTTATTTTCTTTCTAATACAATAATACGAAGTATTTTATATAAAATACGTGTTATGTGGATATATTTGGTTGTGTTATGTGTGAACGTGTATTCACTCTCTTCTATCTTATAGATCTGATTATTTCTTTATGAGATATGTGTTATGTGTGTGTGTGCCTCATCTGTTATGTGATATATGTGTTGATTAAAGCATGCTATACAGGTTTTTAAACTATGTATACAAATGTATATTTTTATCTACTAATGTATTGGGTAGAACATGGGTAGACAGTTGGTGTGTAATAAACAGATGAGAGGCCTCATTGTTGTTTGATTGAGTCATCTAGCGGAGTTTAGATGACGACCACTGGCTATTCTAGACAGTCTTGTGGAAACATTAGCAGGTTCGCCACCTGTAGGTGTTAATGAACTTGGGTGTTCATTCGTTGTACTCCATCCCCCTCATGGTTGCCTTATTTGACTTATATTGCTGAGGTACCCCCGAAGCATGTGTTGTCGCCCCGATGAAATATTCTTAGACTAGGTCCCTTATGTTAGTTGTTTTAGGGACATTAAAGTGAGAATAACGGGAATGGGTAATTGGGTTATTGTTGGTTGGTGAAAATTAAATATGATATTTATTGTGGGTTGAAAACCCTATATGCTCACCAGGCTCCCAAGCCTGACCCACTCAGTTTTAAATTGTATTACAGGTAGTGGCGGAAGGGCATGAGATGGATGAACCATCAAGTTGTTTTGTTTACAAGTCTGCATATGTTTATATTTGTTATATGACTTGTAATGTATTCGTTTATGCTTATTGGTCTGTATTGGAACATGACACCCCGAGTTTTGATTATAATGAAAATACATTTCTTTTATGAAATGCTTCGGTAAACATTGTTTTATCATGTTTTGTTTTTGGGAACAAATTCCGCAACTCTTTCAAATCAAAAGGATTTACTCTGAAAATATTTAAAAGCATAAATGAAAATCGGTCTTTTCTGGCCGAGATTTTGGGGATGTCACAGTAACCTTGTGACACATCCTAATCCAAGCGCGAGTCATGTGCTTACACTAGTATACGCATCGACTGCCTTTCATACCTACTCATACTCTTCCAAAGAATTTCCTCGTAGTCCCCAAGTCACCATACAAGAAAATCACATTGCACATTGAACATATAACGTAATTAGGGATTGTATAACTTCTTGAAAATGATTACATAGCTACCTTCAAGTTCATCATTCTCCATAACTCTTATATTAGGCCACATAATATAATATTATCTATATAGGGTGACCACTTCTATTGATTTCCTGGAGCAACATTTGCTTCCTCTTTTACAGCTCCAAGAGTCATCTGAAATGCTCGTGCCTTTATCCTTGGTTGCGTGTTTGGATTTGCAACTTCCTTTTTCATTCGACAGTCCTTTAAAATATGCCCATTACCATCACATTCGTAACAATTCTTATTGTTGAACATACAATCCTTGGAATAGTGACCAGTCCTTCCACTTCGCACACCACATGGCTTCATTGTTACCCCCACACTTATTGTATTTAGGGCCAGGCTTCGAAAATTTACTCATCTTATAAGATTTTGAGGATCCTTCATTCTTCCTCTTCTCTCCGAATTCAGATTGGTCGGCGATTATCCCTTTGATTATTTCTTCAAGAGAGTTTCCAACCCGGACGGATTCTTCCAAGATAGTTGAGACAACCTATAGAATACATCACTAACCACCATTAATATTTAACAATAGGACGTAAGAATATAATGAGTACATCCTTCTAATCACACGATATAATTTAATATATTCAAATTTTCCTTCCATAATTACGTCAACTATTAGGCTCAAAAATAAGTTCACAAAAAGTCGCGTCACTTTGAGAGCAGGTTAACATATTTAGACTCTATAGATTACCACACTTAAAGATATATAAATTTCGTAAGAATCCGACACGATATGTGTGAGATATCTCATTTATGATAAATAAATATCTACCTTACTTAAAAAGTTATAATGAAGAAAATTACAAGGAAATTGGTCGAATTTTTGGAAAAAGTCACCAAGTAGGAAATCATAGTACTACTTTAAGTAGGATTATGAGGGAAGGAACGCCTAAAACGGACGTCATATGAGAGAGTTATGATTTTTATAAACTCATAACAGTAATAAAAACAAGTCGAAAAAAGAAAATCAAAGCAAGACAAAATGACCAAAAGGTAAGTTGTAGAGAATGACAAGAGCAACACGAATATATAAGAGTTGTTGAGAACGGAGTTTGTATGTGCGAGTTATGGAATTTCAAAGTTGAATTTTTACCATCGCGCACACTGATACCCAATATGTCGAGATACGGGATGACTTGACATGTTGATTTAAGGACACATTGCAACATCGTACTATTCACGTGTTATTGCGAAGCATGCACTCCAAAACTTGCAATAAATAATAGGTTTCGAAAGCTCATTTCCTTATCCGTCTCTTTAGTTTTCTCTCTATATCGTTCTGTGTGCCACCGCCTACAGCATCCCTTGAAGTGTGAACTTGTGATTTCTACCCTACCTGTTGGGCTGAAGGTTATTTTGATGTTGCGTCTTTTGGGCTCGATAGTTTAGCCATGTACACTCCGGTTTGGGCCTGTCCAACCGAGAGCCTTTTATGTATTGTATATAAGTTAATGCTTGCATGCATATTAGGTTAACGATTTTAGAGATTATCGAAATAACGATTCATCTAGAGCATAACAGGTTTCTTTAATCGTTCTTGTAACCTACCAATCCTCTACAGTTGATGTTCTTAATCGAGCTCTTCTGAGGATTTTATTTTAATCATTCGACTCGTTTGATTCAATCTTGTCTTGTTCTTGTTATTGCGTTCTTACTATTTTATATTCATATACTTGTTCAAGATCTAATCGATCTTCATTGATTAAAGGTTTTTAATCTCATCAATTGGTATCAGAGCAGGAGGCTGTGTAATCGATACACATCTTTTCTGTGAAAAAGATTTCCATTAGGGTTTTTCCGCAATTAATAATATTTATTGAGCCGTCATCTCATTATTGACGTATCTTGATATTTATTGTTTTGCCCTAATCTGCTTTATTACAAGTCTGATCTTTGAACAGGTTTTTACGATCATAATGGACGAGACGCAATCAAACCCTATTAATATTTCCAACAGCATCGGTTCGACGACAAAGATTCCAATCTTATACACCCATGACTATGAAGTGTGGGCGCATCACTTTGAAGACTATGTGATTGGATCGGAGGATAATGAGTACCTCATATGGGAAGCTATCATCAATGGACCGTTCTCTCATTCTGCAACGTCCAGAATCATTAAGACGCAAAAGGAGTACAATGATCTACTAAAGGACGTGAAGGATATTGCACAAGATGAAAAGGACAAATTCCAGTGCAATATTAAGGCATTAAGGTTGATCAGGTTCGCCCTTCAGTCCGACACGTTTAGATTGGTCAGCTCATGCACGACGGCAAAGGAAGTTTGGGATAGACTTCGTGAACTGTATTCTACAGACGAGGATCTTGAACATTCTATCCAGACTTTGCTTTTATCTGAATTTGGAGAATTCAGGCACGGGACCGAAGAAACGGTGACCCAGACGTTCGATCGATTCAATCATCTTCTCAGCAAGATGATCAAACATGATATTGAAAGGAAGCTTATCGAACAGAAGGTTACTTTCTTGAATGGACTGAGGTCTGAATGGAGAGCAGTGGTTTCCACAGTCAAAGCCCATGAGCAGTTTAAATCATACTCTTTGGCGAAACTGGTGGGTATTCTGAAGTCCCAAGAGAAGATTGTGCTACAAGAGAAGAACGTCGTTTCGAGTCTTGGTTCGTTGGCCCTCCTATCTAAAAGTAAAGCTGTGACGGAGGATGAAGACATCAACTTGGAGGAATATGACCTCACGTCTGAGGATTATGCCATGATGGTGTCCAATCCCAAGAGGTTCATAAAGAAGAGATTCCCCAGCAACAAAAACCGAAACTGGCAGGGGAGTTACAGCTATGAAAAGGTGAACAATGAACCGAAGGCTGAGGAGCCCAAGAAGGAATCGAAGGTGGATGGCGATTCCGGAGTAAGCTGTTTCTACTGTGGAGGGAAAAACCACTATGCTAAGGACTGTGTTCTTAAGAAGATGGCTGAAAAGGATGATGGAAATGATGAGGAAGCTGTGTTGCAGAAGAGATTGGATGAGTTGAGAAAGAAGAAGTCTACCGCTAACCCTTCTATTAATGCTCTTATTGTGCAGGGTTCGGTTAATGATGACGAGTTTGGTAGTACGGAAGTTTGGTCTACCGACTCAGAAGACGATGAGGTGAGGAAGCCTACCCATGGAAAGGCTTATGTGGCCAAGGAGGAAAGCAGTGGAGGAAGATGCTTCATGGTGACTGGCGTATCTCAAATGAGGGGATACAACACCGATGGTGGAAGCGATGGACCGAAGGTGCAGGAGGACATGTGCTTTACAGCCAAACCGCTCAGCCAGCAGTTCAATGAGCTCGATGAACTGATAAAGAAGGTACAATCTGTTTTTATTTCATCTAAAGTACCACCATCCTCATATGAGAAAGAACTAAAAAACGTTAATACAAGAATTTCTCATCTAGATAGTAGCTTAACTCAAACTCGAGTCACCAATTCTAACCTAACTGATCAAATAAGCAGGGTGGCATCGAAGAGTGAGGAGAGGAGAATGTGGATCGAGTTAAAGGAGTCGGAATTAGTTAAAGTTAAAGACGAAAACATTTACTTGCAAAGAGATAATTTGAAATTATTAAAACAGTGGAATGTTTTCTGTTTAATTGCAAAACGCCTTTATTCTAATATTACTCAGCTTCACTTAGATTGTGAAATAGGCCAAAAGATCCATCGCATGATTTTGCCCTTCCTAGAGTTTAAGGAGGATGAAATCGATGCTGAAGCCTACAATTGTGAGAGTGTGATATCGTCTGATGATGTCAATCCGACCTACATGTATGGACTGGACAAAATTGAGTCCTTCATTAAATCCAAGGACCACAAGGACATGCTCAAAAATCTTTTGGATGAAAATGACAAACTTAAACTGAGAACCGAAACCATGCAAAAATTTGACTCTCTAAACGCCAACGTAAGCTCAGAAAACAAAATTGATGTTGAAAATGCATCTGAGCTTAACGAGGACGAAAAAATGAGTGAAATTTCTATAGAGGACACGGTTGACTGCTCAGAATTTGTTAAAAGCGAACCAGAAGACCACCAAAATCTAATTTCTGAAAATTCTGTGGAGTTCGCTCGATTGTCCCAACAAAAGTCCCCGAAATTAGTAGAGAAAGCAGTGGTGTATCAAAAGGTCAGGACTACTCCGAATCAAGTATACAAGGTGACTGGAGTAACCAAACATCAAACAGCTGAACTCACAGCTATTGTAAACGAAGACAATGCTGATGGCTGTGATGAGTACTTCTGGGAAGTTCCAATAGATAATGCAAACGAAACTGTTGGCTTATCTGAAAGAACCTCCTGGATGAGTGAAGGAAGATACATACCTGAACCCTTGAATAAGCCGGATAACTTCAATGAGCCAAGCACCAGTGGTACAAAAGATATTCCTCAGAAGGATGATCGTTCGGCAAAAGAAGACACTACCTCTACTCCCTCAGCTCAAAGTGGAACTTCTTCAGACATTCCCTCTGCTTCTTCAGCTCAAAGTAAAACTCCTACAGTTCAAAAGGAACCAGCCGAGGAGAAACCAAAAACGAAAGCGAATGTTCATCATCAACCAAAGCAGATGAGGAATAAGAAGATAGAAAGGAACCTAAGATATAGGAAGAACCTTTCTGAAAGGAAGCAATTCTGGCAATCCCAGAATGCATACTTCTCACACCAAGACAAGAATCTGAAGTATGAAAACAATCCTGTAGGAAAGCCTGAATCTCACAACAACCGAAAGCCTAGGTTCGGTTCACGAGAAAATACCAACCGAAGGCAAAGGTTCGATTCCAAGACAGACTTCAACCGAAAGCCAAGGTTCGGTTCACAAGACAATTCCAACCGAAAGCAAAGGTTCGGTTCTGAAGTCAAAAGAGAACAAAACTCTAAGGTCAGTCCCTCCAATGATCAAAAGCAAAAGGGTCACCTAGAGTCTCCAGTCAAGAAGCCATCTCCATCTAAACCCACTTTTTCTGCTTCTTCTAATTCTTCTACCAATTCATCTCCATCTTGCTCTAAAGCAAATTCTGTCCGTTCTCATCCGTCAGCTAAACAAAAAGGCAAGTAGAAAGTCAATGAATCCAAACCAGAGTCCAAACCGAACGCACCCAATCCTAATAAGATAAAAGTTTTTACCATTAAAAAGAAAGATGAAACAACTCTCATAAAACGAACATATCTAGTTGACATCTCTCTTACTGTTCCCGTTCCCATGAAAAGCTCACGTGGACCCAAGAAACTTTGGGTTCCTAAATCTGCTTAATTTTTGTAGGTTATAAGTGACGAGCAGTTCGACGAAGAATGGTACATCGATAGTGGCTGCTCACGTCACATGACAGGGAGGAAAGAGGAGCTTAGGGAATACAGATCTCTTGCAAATGGTGGCAACGTCAAGTTTGGAAATAATTCTTTCGGCACCTTAAAGGGATACGAGATGATAACAAATGGTGACTTTACTATAAGGAAGGTGGCTTATGTGGAAGGACTCCAACACAACCTCATCAGTGTATCTCAGCTTGTTGGAGGTACAGGTCTCAAAGTCTCATTCGATGATGAAGGTTCTGAAATCATAGAGAAAAAGACAAAGAAAGTGATTCTCAAGTCAGAGCTAAAGGGTGAAATGTTTCCTCTAAACATGAAACCCATCAAAGGAAACCCAGCCATATGCCTGTTATGAAAAGCTCAATCCGACGAAAGCTGGTTATGGCACCGAAGACTCTCTCATCTCAATTTTAAAGATATCAACCGACTTGTCACTGGAGGTCATGTTAGGGGTCTTCCATTGCTCAAGTTCGACAGAGAGCATTTGTGTGCTGCATGCGAAATGGGGAAGCAGAGTCGTCAAAGTCACCCATCTGTAATCAACACAAAAGTTGTTGAACCACTCGAATTACTGCATATCGATTTGTGTGGTCCTTCATCTATCGAAAGCATCGGTGGTAGCAAGTATATTCTTGTTATTGTTGATGACTTTTCACGATTTACATGGGTGTTCTTTCTAAAGCTCAAATCTGAAGCGACTCAAAAGCTGAAAGTGTTTATCAAGCAAATTGAAGTACAGCTCAAGAAGGTTGTTCGCAACATCAGGAGCGACAATGGTCTTGAATTCAAAAACAGAGAGTTTGAAGAGTTTCTTGCAGAAAAAGGAATTAGTCACAATTTCTCAGCTCCCTACACACCACAACAGAACGGAATTGTCGAAAGACGAAACTGATCTTTGTGTGAAGCTGCCCGAACTATGCTAAGTTTCGCTTCCTTACCTCTTTATTTTTGGGCTGATGCTATTTCTGCTGCTTGTTTTACACAGAACAGGTCCTATCTCAACAAGCGATTCACGCTCACACCATATGAGATATTAAACAACAGAAAGCCCAATGTGAAATTTTTCCACGTGTTCGGCTCAAGGTGTTTCATCTTTAATTCCAAAGGGCACCGCAACAAGTTTGATGTCAAAGCCGACGAGGGAATTTTTCTGGGTTACTCGCTCACATCCAAGGCGTACAGGGTCCTAAACAAGCGTTCGAGAAGGATTGAAGAGACATACTACGTGACCTTTGACGATAGCTTTGTCAAGAAGCTACAGGCCAAAGAAGACACTGCCAGGGAAATCTTTCCTCAAACTGGCCAAGTCACAGTCTCGATTGCTAACTTATATGATAAATTTCTGGAACTCTTTGACGAACCGGAGAAAGCTTCTCTCTCAGAAGCAGGTGCAGCAGACAACAAAGTTGATCATATGAAGCGGATTGTCGAAGATGCTGCAAGAAGAATGCATGAAGGAGGATCGCCCACTGATGACTCTCCATCCAACAATGCTTCAGTCGAGGGGGAGCCAAGGTCTCAAGTCCAGGGGGAGCCAAGTACTACAACTCCAATCGAAGGTGCTTCAACGCCTGAAAATCCAGCACCACAAGAAACCCCTGAACCTCATGTTTCTCAAAGCTCATCAATTGAGGGGGAGCATGATGATATGACGATTGATTACGATAGCCAATCTGAGCCAGAAGAAATGATCGATGCTGAACTAGACCCAACCTTTGATCCGAATTACCCTCCTCTTACCAAATGGACCAGAGATCATCCTATCTCTCAAGTAGTTGGTGATGTATCTGAAAAGGTTCTGACCCGATCTCAACTGAAGGCAAAACATACATCCTTATTTTCAAAGGTTGAGTTTTGTATGTTTAACTCATTCGTATCAAAAGTTGAACCGAAGACAGTTAACACTGCCCCCGATCACTCTGATTGGGTTCAAGCAATGCAAGACGAACTGAACGAATTCGAAAGGAACAAAGTCTGGCGCCTCATTCCAACTCCTCCAGATGCTTCGGTTGTTGGTCTTAAATGGGTTTTTAGGAACAAATTGGACAAGGAAGGTAATGTTATAAGGAACAAGGCTCGTCTGGTGGTAAAGGGATAATGTCAGGAGGAAGGTATAGACTATGAAGAGACTTTCGCTCCAGTAGCTAGGCTAGAATCTGTTAGAATATTTCTGGCTTATGCTGCTCACAAAAACTTTGAGGTTTTCCAAATGGACGTCAAGTGTGCATTTCTCAATGGAGAACTCGAAGAAACTGTGTATGTGGAGCAACCTCCTGGGTTCGTAAACGAAAAATATCCAAATCATTGCTATATTCTGGATAAAGCTGTGTACGGCCTCAAACAAGCTCCGAGAGCCTGGTATGAAACGCTTACAAAATTTTTAAAGATGTCTAAATTTAAACAAGGTTCGGTTGACCCAACCTTCTTTCGCAAAAAGGAAGGTAACCACCTTATGATAGTTCAAATTTACGTCGATGACATCATTTTTGGCTCCACGAATCCCAGCTTAACAGCTGAATTCAGAAAGCTGATGGAGACTAAGTTTGAAATGAGCTCAATGGATCCTATTAACTTTTTCCTTGGTTTAAACATAAGACAGGGACCCGAAGGCATCTTTATTAATCAGGAAGCTTACACGAAGACTCTCCTAGCGAAGTTTGGCATGATGGGAGACTCAAAAGTCAAAGTCCCAATGGCATTCGGCACCAAGCTTACCCCTTCTCTAGACAAACCGGCTGTCGATATCACGCTCTATCGTCAAATGGTAGGCTCACTGATGTATCTAACTGCTAGCAGGCCTGATATCATGTTTTCTGTGTGTTATTGTGCTCGATTTCAGGCAAACCCACGCGAACCTCACATGCTTGCAGTGAAGAACATCTTACGCTACCTCAAGCGAACCACCACCTTAGGTCTATGCTATCCATCCAACTCAGGCTTCTTCGTTCAAGCCTATTTTGATGCTGACCTTGGAGGATGTGGACTCGACCGTAAAAGCACAACTGGTGGCTATCAATTCCTTGACGGGAAGTTGGTCAGCTGGCAATCCAAGAAACAAACGTGTGTGTCGTTGTCTACTGCCGAAGCGGAATATATTGCCGCTGCATCCTGCACATCACAAGTGATTTGGATCCAGAGTCAACTTCGAGACTATGGACTCAATATGAAGAAGATCCCACTATATTGTGACTCTGAAAGTGCAATTAGGATCTGTCATAACCCAGTGCAACACTCTAAAACCAAACACATAGCACTGAGGTATCACTTCATCAAAGATCACGTGGAAGATGGAAATGTCGAAGTTCACTTCGTAAGAACCACTGATCAACTGGCTGACGTCTTTACCAAAGCTCTTCCTGAAGCATCATTCAATAAAATATTGCAAGGGCTAGGTATGATGGAATCAGAGTCAGTACCTCACACTACCTCTCAACCTCAAACGTAAGAAGCGAAACCAACCGAACGTTCGGGTTCGGTTCAATCATCTAACTCGCTCATTACTTCAAAGGTAGTTTTTCTCTGTTGTATATTTCTTGTACAAAATTGTTTTTCTTTGTGTAAAAAGTTTTTTTCAAATTGCTGTCTAAACTCCTTGGTTTCTTAAAATTTTCCAAAACCGAAACCTACCGGAGGTTCGGGTTCGGTTTTCCAAAATTTTGTTGAACCGAAACCAACCGAAGGTTCGGGTTCGGTTTTTCAAAATTTTCCTGAACCGAAACCAACCGAACGCTCGGATTCGGTTTTTCAAAATTTTCCTGAACCGAAACCAACCGAACGCTCGGATTCGGTTTTTCAAAATTTTCTGGAACCGAGACCAACCGAACGTTCGGGTTCGGTTTTTCAACTATTTCCCAACCAAATTCAACCGAACGTTCGGGTTCGGTTTTTCATTTTTTTCTCCACCAAAGTTTTTTTTACGTCTTATTTTTTTCTACTTATTTTTTTTTAACTTATTTTTTTTAATTTCTTTTATAAATTTCAAAAACTCCAAAAATATTTTTTCTTTTTTTTTTTACTTTTTCTTGTGTGTTTGTTTGATTATGGGGATATCATTGATGAATTACTTAAGTGTCCCTAGAAACATGCTGCTGTATGCGTCCCAAGCCTCATAAGATTTTGAATAATAGCCTTCATGACCTGGTATACACAAACCTTGTCTTCCCAATAAGGCTAACACATTTATTCTAATCGTGAGCTACCTCACTCTCTTCTCACATAAGTTAAGAGTTTCCTGCTTGGTCCTTATTTTCGCAGCAGAGGTACTATATCTTCTTACACCATCTCCATAATTCTTCTCCACTACATTCGTTTCATCAACGTAACCCTTGAGACTCTCAGAAACTACCACTGAGGTTTATGGTTACACAACATCTGTGTTCATGATCTTAGTTTCGTGTCACTACGAGCTGAGTGAAACACAAAATTCAACACCAACGAATTGACGGTGAACAATTAATTTGCTCAAGTTTTCACCAAAAAAATTGACGAATGTACTTTCATAAAATCTCAAATGTTCTTTTGCGTGATTCCCATGAAATTGTTACACACCATAACATTTCTTCCCAAGGGATCCAGTTTTAAATTTTTATCTGAGATTTTATATTAATCCACGCCAATACAAAATAAATTCCTACCTACTTGTTCAACAGGCTACACCGGTCTCACAAGTACTTTGTTCACTTTCTTTCTTATATCAAGAATAGAATTGATGAATCAAAGCGAAACCACCCTTAATTAGCCTAATTAAAAGAAGCCTTTCAACATTTATTAATAAGTGTTTGATCGTAATTTAACGGGATTCCACACTAACACTTTGAGGTCTCTCTTGACCTTGAAGGAAGAGATTCGTGCCCGGGATCATCAGTTTCGTGTCATAATTGACATCACAGAATATCCTTAAAAGAGTTGGTTTATTTCTTTTTCTTTTACCCTCTTTGCACGAAAATCCTTGATTTTCAAAAATTCCGTTCCTAATTATTTACAGGTTGTATTATTACTTGGTGGTTAATTCTGAAGTTGTGGTCAGAAACAATCCACGTGGGCGTTTAATTCAAAAAGATGTCGTTTAAAAGGGATAAGACGAAAGGTTGCTGACTCGGCGGGAGTTAATGTGATAGAAATTCAAACGATGGTAAAAAGAAGGCGCGTGTGAATTTGAAACGGCCGCGCTTTTACTGACACTTATGGACGCGTGTGCGAAATCCAAGCGTCATCACTCTGGCACAAAAGGCGCGTGTGGAAATGGAAACGATTTTAAACGGCGCTTGTTGGGTAGCGTGATCCTAGGATTCTGACACTCTCTCTCCTACGTGATCATCGCACGCCCCCACTGTCACCAATCTGTCACTCAAGAACCCGTTTCGTATTTCCATAAGAGATTTGAAACGATTTTTCTCTCTCCTATCACCCACTATAAAAAGCCGTCTACACCACCTTTTACCTCTTTACTGCCTCCAAAATTTCCAAAGAGCAAAAACTCCCAAACCATCTCCTGTTCATCTTCTTCTCCAACCCTGCAACAATGGCTGAATCTTCTTCCATTCATGCTACTTCTCAGATCCTCCCCATCCGTCCTCAGCAATGTCTGGTCATTGATCTCAACCCACTGGCATACGACTCCTACATGTCGCCGGTCATCGAGTGTTTGAAATACTCTCAACTTGCTCCAGCACTCTCCAGAATTGAAACTGTGCCAATGGTGGCCCTATCGCAGGTCTACGCGACTGCTTACTACGACAAGGCCGTCAAACGGGTGTTCTTTGAAATTGCTGAACACAAAACATCCGTTTCTCGTCAACGGTTCTGCACAATGCTAGGGTTTGCTGTTGACCCTTCAAGGATAAACCCGGAGACGATTCCGGTTGGGATGCTGTTTAGCATGTTTTACAACATGGGATACACAGAGGTTCTCACCTCTGTCGCCAAGTTCAAGAAGTCTTGCCTGCCGCCACAGTGGAATGACCTATTTACAGTCCTTTTCAAGGGCTTGTCGGAGAGGAGCTCAGGATCTGACGGTGCAAGTCGTCTGTTCCTGTCGATAATGTACGGGGTCTACAACGGGATTAACCTGGATTATGGGTTGGTCCTATGGCAACAGCTCATCCAGAGCCTCTCTTCATCATCCCGACACTCTGAGGTGTCGTTGGCCCGGTTCTGGATCTTGATTACAAGATGGGCCATGGATAAGTTCAATGTTCCCACTGCTGACGGTGCATCGATGTCTTCTATTGGTACGTTCCATACCAAGAAGATCATTGTCTCAGATGCATCGAAATTTTCTTTCATTGGCTCCATCCCGGAGACAATGTATGGAGACATGCCCTCCGACAGCAGACTGATCCGGACGATCAAGGAGTTCAGGCCAACTGGTCCCAGAGAACTGACACCAGATATGCTCAGATCGATCCATGATGCTGACAAACCGACCAACAGGGGCAAAAAGGGTGAAAAAGGGAAGCAAGCGGCCAAAGCACCAAAGGGCCCTTCTCCCAAAAAGAGGAAACAACCGAAGGCTGCACAATCCCCACAGCCGAAGAGGAGGAAGACTCAACAGAAACGAAAGCTAGTAATTCCCTCTTCTTCCAGTGACTCTGAGGGTGAGAGTTCAGGTTCTGAAGGTTCTCAAGGAGACGACTCTCCTCAACGAGGCAACACACCACCTAGGTCCCCAACCCCAGAGATGGAACTTCATCAATCCCTAGTTCCTTCACCTCCACCAACTATTCCTATTTCCATTCCCACCATAAACCCCACTATTCCCCCAACATCCTTCCCTATACCTCCACCCATCTTTACCACATCAACCGAAACACCACCAGTTACCGAAACCCATCCCGTAACCGAACCACCACAAACCGAAACCCAAACTCAACCACCACCCGAAACTACCCCACCCCACAATCCACCTCAAAATACCCCAACCACAACACCCCTAGCTTCACCACCACCTCCATCTCCAGAAAATGCCTCCGATGGCGAAAACTCTTACCTTGGTGGTGATCACATGAACTTTGATTCGGTCTACTATAGTCCGTTTCAAGTTCAGAGTGATCAGGAGGATGATGCTCCAGTGACAAAGAAGCATCTTAAAGAGCTTCACGAGAAGGTTGATCAACTTCTCGCCTCCTCTTCCAACCAGCAGTCCTCTCTCTCTGAAGCTACCCTTCAGAAAATCGTTGATGCCTTCTCTAGGGCTCAACATGATTCGGTGGCCTCAGCAACTGCTGCGATTGATGCCTCCACCAGAGCCTGTGAGGCTGCGACCGAAAAAGTCGATAAACTATTCTCCGACGCTTCTGTCCTGCTGAAGTCCTTGCAGGAAAGCACCGACACCACTAAGACAACTTTGGAACCGATTGTTCAACAATTGGCCAAGTTCGTCTCAACGGAGTTGACTTCGTTCGCTACCCTACGACAAAATATAAGCGACGACAACTCAGCACTACGTGCTTCCATCGATGCCCGCCTAGCTAAGCTACAAGAGGATCTTGCAGCTGAGAACTCTTTGATGGATGTCTTGGCGAGCAAAAAAACTGCCCTCAAGGTCAAGAGCACGCAACTTTCCAACTCCCATCAACAATTGGAAGCTCTTTGATCCGAAAGGGAGGTGATCAGAACGTGTGTTTCGGATGTCCACGCAGCATTATCCAACATCCTGGAAGCACACGACCCCATCCTAAACCATTCGGTGAGGCGTACCCTCGCTGAAAAGATCTCTCCGGCCATGGACCTTTTTAGCAAAATCGAAGGCCTACCGAGTTTCGTGTCCATTCCGAAACAAGGGGGAGATGAGAAGACCGGATCGAAACCACCTCCTTCCTCCAAAGCTACTCACACAACCGAACCACCTCCAACTGGTCATGCTTCGGGTTCGGGTGTGAAGAACAAGGGCAAAAACATACCTGAGGAAGATGAAGATGAAGATGAAGACAAGGAGACCATTGCTGACATGTTGAAACGAAAGAACAGTCGCAATGCTGACGATGATGCCAGTCGTGTGGCGCGAGAGGCTGAAGAAGCCGAACGCAAGCAAAAGGAAGCCCACGATCTCCTTGAGAGCCGAAAGATGCTCTTCCCTGCCTGGACCAGGGAACGTATGATTAAAGAGGCCATAGAAACTCCAAGCATATTATGGCTCGAGCCGGTTATCTCGTTCGACTGCAACAACACTGTCGATTCGCAGTTTAATATGCCGCTGACTCGAAAGGCGTTCATCTTCCACGCCTTCTCTAACATTTTTGAAGTCCCACATCCGAACGATGAGCTTGACAGGGAGCTCATTGACTTCTATCTGGAGGCCGCTCGTCCTCAATATCTTACCTGGAGCGCCCAGAAGATTGTGAACGTTCGGGTGCTGAAGCCTTATGCCGTGCGGAGATTCACAAACGTTAAGTTCAAGCTCATTCGAGGATCAGCAAGAACTGCCCATCTTATCTCCCTGGCGGATCTGCCGAATCTAAATCCTCATGATTGGATTGTCCTGTACAATATCCTTTTGACTAATGAAGCCGAATATGGTCCCATAATAGACCATGTCAAAAGGATGTTAGCATGCTACATCATGGAGGTTGCCCTAATGGATCAGGAGGTCGCCACCGTCTTCAAGAAGAAACCGAAGATAGCTCCTGTGGGATTGGCCAGTGATCTAAACCAAATGATAATGGACAAGATTGATCTGAGGCGCAACTCGGTTATGTTCACTAGAGCCGAAGGACAGAAATGTCTCTTCGCTTTAGCTGACAAACACCTTTACACCACAGCTTGCTTGGAGCACGTTTTATCGATTATCAAGCGGTGTAAAGAGAATTCGGCTGATGACATCAAGTACTTCAACGATATGATCAATTGGTACATCCGGTTTAGACAGACCATTCTCTCCATAACTAAGTGTCTGTTTAGCACCATGAAGAAGAAGGTACCTGCTTCAGCTGCCAGCCCAAGTAACAAGTGAAGGTCTCGCTCCAAATTGACGCAAAGGGGGAGATTGTTGGGCTGAAGGTTATTTTGATGTTGCGTCTTTTGGGCTCGATAGTTTAGCCATGTACACTCCGGTTTGGGCCTGTCCAACCGAGAGCCTTTTATGTATTGTATATAAGTTAATGCTTCCATGCATATTAGGTTAACGATTTTAGAGATTATCGAAATAGCGATTCATCTAGAGCATAACAGGTTTCTTTAATCGTTCTTGTAACCTACCAATCCTCTACAGTTGATGTTCTTAATCGAGCTCTTCTGAGGATTTTATTTTAATCATTCGACTCGTTTGATTCAATCTTGTCTTGTTCTTGTTATTGCGTTCTTACTATTTTATATTCATATACTTGTTCAAGATCTAATCGATCTTCATTGATTAAAGGTTTTTAATCTCATCACTACCACAATGTTTTCATAACTCACAAGTGAGTTGACGGCCCCATTCCCTAAACCTTTTCGGGAATACATGTCTAAAATGCAACTTTACATAGTTATTACTAATTGTAGTCAGATAATTATGCTCACAAAATTAGGATAATATTACGCCCCGTAGTTACTCTGCCCAAACTCTTTAGCTAATATTTTGCCTAGTTGTCAAGCTAAACCACTATGATAGATAAGATCATACCTAGTTGTAATGCGAGCCAGTTGCCATGAAATGCTAAAATTCATTATTTTAGCTATCCTTTGAAAGCGATAACGACGGAACTAGCAGCGACGGTCATCGTCGGTGTGATGATCCGACGTCGAATTAGAAAGGGTAGTGATTGTGCGCTCAAATCAGTATGAATGGGAAGAGAGTTTGGTATCTATGAAACATTAAATCTGTTTTCTTAATTCAAAACCTAACACCTTAAACAATTGAACTGAAGTTAATTGAAAAATATAAGAGAAATAAAAAGTAAAATCTCAATATTAAAAATTGTTTTAGTTATTATAAGAAATATATAATATTTTTGATAAAACAAGAAAATTAATGAATCATTATATCATTAATAATTATAAACATTAGAGCATCTCCAATAGTTCTACTATCTTGTGACTAAAACAAGTTAGATATCATCATTACTTTAATCTTGATCTCTAAATAAATGAATGCTCCAATGATTAAACTTATTTACATAGCTTTTTTCTAAATACTAATTTACCCTTATCATTCTAAAATGATGTATAAAATTTCCTTATTTAATTAGTCTGTTTTTAAACACAAATAATATTTTAATATGAGTATATAAATACAAATGTATAGGTTCATTATTTATGTATGTAAAATACAAAAAATTATTATGTTATTATAGTTACAAAAATAAAATAAAAACATTAAAAATATTATATTATCATCATAAAAATTATATTTATAAATAAGATGTTATTAAATAGTTAATAGGAATGACTAATTAATAAAGAAATAAAAAAAATATTTAAAACTAAATTATATATATATATATATATATATATATATATATATATATATATATATATATATATATATATATATATATATATATATATATATATATGAAAGTTAGGAATAGTAAACTTCCTAAGTGTTTGGCAAGATTGGTCCCTAAGGTTATGCTTGCTCCTCTTTTTTTGTTAATTTATTTTGTCACTTTTGGTCCTCCAACTTATGTTGGTTTTAAAAAAACTACTTACAATATTGACCCTTCACCTTTATGCTTTTGCTTACAAACAACCCTTTCACTTTGGTTTGAATTTTTCATAACTTTCGCATTTTATTACATATTATTAGTATTTAGTCTTTTGGCAGAAATGGTCCCTCATTATTATTATTATTGTTATACAAAATTACATGATTGGTCCCTGTGGTTTACCAAATTTAACACATTAAGGACAACGATGGAAAACGAAATCACTCTTTTACTCGTAATCCGATTTTTTTTATTAATTTATATTTCTCTTTTTGGTTTTAAATTAATGTTTTATTTATTAGAAAATACCAAGGTTCTAAAAAGCTCGTCATGGCTCCGTCATGGCACACCACGACTCCAAGGCTTGCACATGCCGACAAACTTTGCAAAAACGCCGCTTTAACTCATATATGTGTATAAAATGAATAATAGTTGAAAATACATATAAAAATATTAATTATATAGAAAAATACATATAAAAATATTAATTATATAGAAAATTGTCGCCTTAAGTCATGACTTACAAACGTCGTGACTCGCCAAGGCTTGGAAAAGCTTGAGGCTTGACATTGCCGCCAAGGCACGCCTTACGTTATTTAGAACCTTGGAAAATACCCACCAAATATCATAAAGCCACCCACTAGTTGTCATCACCACCACCAACGCCAAAGTTACATAAATGGTCCATATGGTTTACCCGTTGTCACAAGTTCAGTCTATACTACCTTAAAAGACCAAATTACCCTCACATTAACAGACAAAAAACAACGCTCTATATTTTCCGGATTGGTTTTCCGGCCGCTGCCATACATGGCAATAAAGTTCAATTTGTGAGACCATTTCTTTATTTTCCTCATTTATTGCAAGAAATAATGATTTAGATTTCTTTACTTATGTAATTAGATGACATTGTTTATCTTCCTTTACTAGATTATCTCAATGCAATTCAACATGCTACTTTACTTTACAAAGCAATATCTTCCGACCCCGGCAACGCCGGGGAATCTTTTCTAGTTATAATTAAAGAGGTAAATTCAAATATGGTTAATGTATAAGGGGTTAAATGTATAGGTTGTGAAAGTGAATTCATCACTCAATATATATATATATATATATATATATATATATATATATATATATATATATAAAGTATTCCTATTAACTATATACTTGAATGGTAATAAGTAGTCAAGTAGTAAGTGGTCAAATAAAAAAGAATAAAAAAAACTATCTACTTTAATGGTAACTAGAGAAGGAGCCCATGCTCCGCATGGGTCAAGAATTTTCATGACAACACATTCAAAATGATGGCAACAAACACTTATGACCAAAATTACAATTATACCCCCTTTTGTTGAACTGTGGGTTCAACTCTACCCCTGTTGCCCCTGTTTAGATAAAAACACATGATTATATTATATTATATATGTTAGGAACTTAATAGTTTCATAAAAGGGATTGATTTGTTACTGTTAGTAAGCTAGTTGTCCAAACAATCTTTATCACAATTAACAACTCTTACATCTTTTAAAAGTTAGACGTTGCTTTGTAAGCCAACAACCCTATTTCTTCACCTTAAACCATACCATTTCCAAAATAGTCCGATTTGATGAATCTGAAAGCTATATATCATGCTTCATGAACAATCATAACAACAAACTAAAAAGAAGAGTTCTTGCAAGATTGTTTCTCATTCATATCTCCGTACAATTAGTGATTCTTCTTCTTCCCCAGATTATTATTATTTTTTCATATGTTTTTTGCAGATCAAAAAGACTATGTGGGATTCAAGTCTCCAAGAGGCAGCCCTTGAGTGTGTTTCTAGTCCATTAAAAGAGAATACTATTCTCTCCATCGCATCAAAATTATAAAGTCTCCCTTCATTTTTTACTGTTTTATGTAGTGTAAGAAAGATAAAAGCAATTATTGTAGAGAATAAGATAAATATGATTCATAGATCCACCACCAGTAGAATTTTATTGATAAAGATAACTCTCTTGAACCACATTAAAGGGTATTGTAGAAGAAAACTAAAGTATACAATAATTTGAGAATAGTGTAAAGATTTAAAAGATAAGAATCGGTGCATACATTTGAATTGAGAATATCTAAAAGATGATTACAAACCAAAGCTGGGGTTTACTGACCTGAAACATATTCCGAATGATCTAAAGTCTCATCCTTCCACTGAGCAAATCAAAATAGAAGAAAATGATTGTTGAGTTCAGATTGATGATTGTTTTTCATCTGGTTGGGTGCATTGAAGACGATTGTTGAAGTCAGGAAAACTTAGCCCATTCATTTATGGTGCCCTAATATCATACGATAATCCTAAATTGATATGAATCACTTCAAATTAAAGCATACGTTAAGTGTTTTTTAACTCACCGGTGTTGAAGATGACGGTGAAGATGGGTGAAACCAAACACAACTAACAGAGGATGAAATTGGGGGAGTTAAGCCATAATCGAAATATTTCCTGTGATGATGGGAAGTCAAAACCTAGAAGTAGATGAACCGGAGGAGAAGAGCCCCTAAACTTTTAAAAGCTTCCTCACCTTCACCCTAATCTTAATCCTCTGAGAGGGAATAGAGGTGGTTTGGATGAAAAAGGAGATTAAAAGCTTGGAGAAAGCTTGCCTGAACGGCGACAAACGGAGCAGACGGTGGTGTGTTCACTCTGAAGAAATACGGTTATTCAAGCGACCGGGATTATTTGTTCGAACTTTGACTACAAAATTACAATGCGAGACTTATCCCACATTGGTGGAAGAGAAAACCTTATCCCACCTTATATGTTTGTCTCACTCATTTAATTAAATGGGTCAAGTAATGGGTTAAGCATATTGCGCATGGGTTGTGGTGTTGGATTAGCCTAATTGGACTCAAAATAGGCTAATATCAATGAAACATCCCAAAAATACGACCCGAAAATTTCATTTTTAATATAACCAAAAATCATAAACCTGAGTATCACATATTAAACCATACGCTGCATATCTCAACCCATACTAAAATACTATGAGAAAAACTATGTCACAACTATATCAAAACATATCTAAGAAACTAAATCGACTCCCAGGACAAAACTGAAGTTGTGGTGTGTGCGATGCCATCATCCCGAGCTCTTCCCTTTACTTGCGGAAGTACCTAAAACCAAAAACTGAAACCGTAAGCACGAAGCTTACTGAGCTCCCCCAAACTACCACATACCACACAATAACAAATAAAGCACATACTGGGCCTTTCCCACTGCATCGGACCGAAGTCCGGAACTGACTGCATCGGACCGAAGTCCGGAACTAGCTACATCGGACCGAAGTTCGGAACTGACTGGGACCATGTCCCCTGCATCGGACCGGAGTCCGGAACTAACTGCATCGGACCGAAGTCCGGAACTGTCTGAACATAGCATATCATAAACACGTATTCGCTAACATAACACATATACTGCATCGGACCGAAGTCCGGAACACACAAAACATGCTTGAATCACAAAGACATCAAGCACTCTAACTACTGCATCGGACTGAAGTCCGGAACTACTGTTAACTAAATGGGCCGGCATTATGGCCGTAGACCCGTTCCTACTGGAAGGAAACTCACCTCGTGAACTGGCTGCTGTGTGTATGGCTCTGGAAGCTATCTGCTGCTGCTCCGGTATCTCCCCGACTACAATTCCATAAACACACTCAATCAACTACTAATAACTGAATTGGGGTAAAATAACTCTTTTACCCCTGGTCAACGTCAACTCTCCCGGTCAAAGTCAACCTACAGTTGACCTGACTCGCCGAGTTGGGCCGCCAACTCGCCGAGTCTCTATTCTCACTTCTCAACCCTACTCGTTGCTACTTGTCGAGTATGGCATCGACTCGACGATTTCCCTTTCGATTCTAAGACTCAGGCAATATGCATCTGACTCGCTGAGTCGTATGAACAACTTGACGAGTTGTTCTTGAGCTAAGAAGATTGTCTTGGACTCGCCGAGTTGTATGAACAACTCGTCGAGTCCCTCCATCACTGAGTCTGATCTCCAACTCACTGAGTCCACTCTACTACTCACTGGTCCCCACTCGTCATCACTCAAAAGGGGAAAAAAATCAAGGACTCGCGACTCGACTCGCCGAGTCGCATGCATGCAGCTACTCTAAACTCGATTATGCTTGAATCCAGCGTATAAAACTTATACATCTGGGCTCCCTTAGCTCGATTAACATGTAAGGATTCTATCTTTACGTGCCCAAAAGCATCCATGAATATTATAAGGCTCAAAAAGCATAATAAAGGCTAGATCTAGGGTTCTCATGCGAAGCAACTTCAAAAAGGCAATAGATCCGGGCTCTACAACTCCTAAATGAACAGATCTAGGGTTATCTCGACCTATTAAGGCATCCATACAACTATAAGGTTTGGAAACTACATCAAACTAGCCCTAGAAGTGTTCTAATGGAGGTTTTAAGCATAAAACAGAAGGATTCTGAGAAATACCTCAATGAACTCTGATTTTGATCTTGGATCCTTGCTCTACACCTCTTCTCTTTGATCCTTTCTTCTTTTTCTTCTTCAAGCCTTCAAGAATTCACACAAAACACATTAAATCAATCAAGGGATGGTTTAGGGTTTCTCACAGCTCTCTGAGGGTGAAGGAGGCGAGTTTGGGGCACATAACATTGCTTAAATAGTGAGCAACCCGAGGATTTAGGGTTTCTTCCTGGCAGGCAGACTCGCCGAGTCCCGAATATGGACTCGCCGAGTCGCCGACTTACACGTGCTCGAAATCCCGTCCCTACTCGACGAGTCGGGCTATAGACTCGCCGAGTCCTTCTTGAAAACTACTAAATAAATATCATGGAAGCAACATACCAGAGACGGGTCCTTACAATTCTCCGCCACTTGACTCAGACTTCGTCCTCGAAGTCTGTTACGGCTGAATCTGCAAGTAACTCTGGGTAGTGCTCTCTCATCTCCTCCTCAGCCTCCCACGTCCACTCAGACCCCTTCCGGTGCTGCCACTGCACCTTCACTAACTGAATTACCTTGTTCCTCAAGGTCTTTGTCTTCCGGTCCAGAATCGCGACCGGGCTCTCAATATAATTCAGGCTGCTATCAACCTGAATATCTTCTAAGGGAACAACTGCTGACTCATCCACCAAACACTTCCTCAACTGAGATACATGGAAAATGTTATGGATTTGGCTAAGCTCTGCTGGAAGATCCAACCGATAAGCAACCCGACCCACTCGGGCCAAAACCCTGAAAGGACCAATGAACCTGGGACCCAGCTTGCCCCTCTTCCGAAACCTGATGACACCCTTCCAAGGTGAGACCTTCAGACGGACCATATCACCCACCCAGAACTCCAAGTCTGAACGCCTCCTGTCGGCGTAGCTCTTCTGCCGACTCTGCGCAGTCTGCAGTCTACTATGAACCTGCTGAATCAACTCGATCGTCTTGAGCACCACCTCTGTGTTCCCAATGACCCGCTGACCGACCTCGCCCCAACAAATCGGGGTTCTACACTTCCTCCCATAAAGCATCTCAAAGGGAGGTCGATCAATGCTCGCATGATAACTGTTGTTATACGAAAATTCCGCTAACGGAAGATATGTATCCCAACTGCCACCGAAGTCTAGAACACATGCCCAGAGCATGTCCTCAAGAGTCTGAATCGTCCTCTCGCTCTGCCCGTCCGTCTGAGGGTGGAAAGCGGTGCTGAAATGGAGACGAGTACCCATCTCGTCGTGAAACCGCTTCCAGAATCTGGATTAAAACGGACGTCCCGGTCTGACACCACCGATACCGGCACTCCATGACGTGCCACTACCTCCCGCACATAGATATCGGCTAACTTTTCTGCCGATATGCTCTCCTGGAGCGGTATGAAATGAGCACTCTTCGTCAACCGATCCACTATTACCCAAATCGAATCTACCCCACGTGCGGTCCTGGGAAGCTTGGTGATAAAATCCATGGTGATGTCCTCCCATTTCCACACGGGAATGTCTAATGGCTGCATCTTGCCGTGAGGCCTCTGGTGTTCTGCCTTGACCTTCCTGCAGGTCAGGCACCTCTCTACATACCAGGTGACATCCCGCTTCATGCAGGGCCACCAGTAATCGGGTCGAAGATCTCTATACATCTTCGTCGCCCCTGGGTGGATAGAAAATCGAGACTTATGAGCCTCGTCCATCAACACCTGCCATACTCCGCCCCAGTATGGTACCCACACTCTCCCATGAAGGGTCAACAACCCTCGACTATCATAATCAAACGAAGCTACTCGACCCACTATCCTCTCACACTTCTGCCTCTCCTCCTTGAGGCCCTCAACCTGAGCCTCCCTGATCCGCTCCAACAATGGAGTAATCACTGTCATCCTCAGACATAAGTCTCTGATAGGGGCTGCTGACGCCTTGCGGCTTAGGGCATCGGCCACTACGTTGGCCTTCCCTGGATGGTAAAGGATTTCACAATCATAATCCTTCAGCACATCCAACCACCTCCTCTGTCTCATGTTTACATTCGGCTGATCCATAAGGTACCTCAAACTCTTGTGATCCGTGTAGATGGTACAACGGACCCCATAAAGGTAATGTCTCCAAATCTTGAGGGCAAACACAACCGCCCCCAGCTCTAAATCATGAGTAGGATAGTTAGCCTCGTGAGGCTTCAACTGTCTCGAGGCGTAAGCTATCACATGGCCTCGCTGCATCAATACTGCTCCATACCTGTGATTGAGGCATCACAGTAGACTACAAAATCCTCTACTCCCTCTGGAAGGGTAAGGATCGGAGCCTCGCACAACCTCCGCATGAGGGTCTCAAATGCTGCCTGCTGCTCCGGCCCCCAACGAAACACCAGCGACTTCTTAGTCAGTCGGGTGAGCGGCACTGCTATCTTGGAGAAATCCTGAATGAATCTACGGTAATACCCTGCCAACCCTAGGAAGCTCCGAATCTCGGATGGAGACTTCGGGACCTCCCACTGCATCACGACCTTTATCTTGGCCGGATCTACAAAAAATGTCTCTCTGGTTGATGAGGTGACCAAGGAACTGCACCTCACGCAACCAGAACTCGCACTTGGAGAACTTTGCGAAAAGTCTCTCCCTCCTCAGAACTTCTAGCACCTCTCTCAGGTGCTCCACATGCTGCTCCTGCGTCTTGGAATACACCAAGATATCATCAATGAATACTATCACAGACCGATCCAGCATCGGCCTGCACACGCGATTCATGAGATCCATGAATGCGGCTGGAGCGTTGGTGAGCCCAAATAGCATCACCACAAACTCATAATGACCATACCTGGTCCTGAAAGCAGTCTTCTGCACATCCTCATTTTTGAATCGCATCTGATGATACCCGGAACGTAAATCGATCTTGGAAAACCAAGATGCTCACTGAAGCTGGTCAAACAAATCATCTATCCTTGGGAGTGGGTAACAGTTCTTCACCGTTACCTTATTCAACTCCCAATAATCTATACACATACGGTGCGACCCATCCTTTTTCTTCACAAACAAAATTGGAGCTCCCCAAGGCGAACTACTCGGCCTGATGAAACCCTTGTCTAGCAGCTCTTGCAACTGCGTAGACAACTCCTGCATCTCAGGGGGAGCTAACCGATACGGTGCCTTAGCTATCGGCGCCGCACCCGGAATCAGATCAATCCCGAACTCGACCTATCTCTCTGGAGGTATTCCAGGCAAATCCTCTGGAAATACATCAGGGTAGTCTCGCACCACCAGAACATCATCTACTGCCACCTTACCCTTCTCCCGGGCATCCAAAACATAAGCTACATATCTGGCGCAACCCTGCTGAAAATAGCGCCTCGCTCTCGCGGCTGAACAAAAAGCTGGTCCGTGCTGTGGCCTCTCACCCTGAATCACTAACTCTCCCCCACTGGGAGTGCGAACTCTCACTAGCTGCAGCTCACAATCAATCACCGCCCCATTGGGACTCAACCAATCCATGCCTACTATGACCTTATTCCCTCGCAGGGGAATAGGGACCAAGTCCACCGAAAACTGCTTGTCGAACAACTGAATAGAACATCCTCTATGCACTCTGGCGACCCTCACTGTCCTATCATCTGCTATCTCGACCTCTAGTGGACAATCCAGCTCCCCTGGAGCTCTACTAAATCTCTTGCTAAGCGTTAGCGATACAAACGATCGGGTAGCCCCCGAATCAAATAATACCGTAGCATAAATGCCGTTCACAGAGAACGACCCTATACAAAACATATAATCATAAGCAATAATCAATCAATAAAAATATAGAGATGAAGGGAAGATACATACCCATCACCACATCAGGAGTCGCTCGTGCCTCCTCAGCTGTCATCTGAAAAGCTCTACTCTTCGCCACTGGCGCCTCAGCCCGGCCCTGCCGGCCATCTGTAATTCTCAAAGTAGCAGGGGCAGGTGCAGCCACCTTCCCTGCTGCAGCTAAACTCGGACACTGGGACTTTTTATGTCCCCTCTGATTGCACTGAAATCAAATCAGATCTGATGCTGCAATGGCGGTAGCAGGGGCTGTACAATCCCTGCTCAAATGCCCAGTCCAACCGCACTTGTAGCAGCCGGAACTCCCTGCCTTGCACACCCCATCGATCTGTGATCTGAAACCTTGGGCTTTTTGCCCGAACTACCTGTACCCGAAACCGCCTCCGGTTTCCTCTTCTTCTCCATCTCAAGGTCAATCTCCCTCTCCCGAGCCCTAGCAATCATGTCATCCAGCGTTTTACAGCTGGACCGGCTCATAAACTGGCGAATATCGCTCCGCAACATCTCATGATAACGGGCCTTCTTCATCTCCTCATCGGCTGCATACTGAGGAACAAGAAGAGCCCTCTCCCTGAACTTGGCGGTGATCTCCGCCACGGTCTCTGTAGTCTGGGTGAGGTCCTGAAACTCTCTAGCTAACTGCTGCACCTCAATAGCCGGTGCAAACTCCGCCATGAACCTGGTATAGAAATCAGCCCAGGTCATGGCATCTAGCGCTGCATCATCTCAAATGGTATGTCCGACCTCTTCCCACCAATCTCGTGCCCTGTCCTTCAGAAGACAGGACACCAATCTAACCTTGTCCCCCTCGAGACACCTGCTCGTGCAGAAAGCGTTGGCCACATCCGCCAACCATCTAGTACTCGCTATGGGGCCCCGCGCCCCGTGGTAATCTGGAGCTCCACATGCCCTGAACTCCCTGAACGTAAGTGTGTGCGAACCCATCATGGCCGCCACCTCGGAACGGAAGGTGCCCAACCTCTCATCCATCAGCTCTAGGATACCCTCCTTGATCGAACCGAAGATCACAGGAGTCTGCTCCAGTATGATACGAGTAATCTCTGAAGAAAGAAACTCTCTGGTCTGCTCATCCATACGCTCGGCCCCCGAGCCTGATCCTGATCCCTCCCCGGCACCGGTACTGCCGTCTGCTAGCCTCGAACGCAAAACCACCATTCTGAAACACATCATGGCAACATCAGAAAACTGAAATATCACAAGGGATCATTGATACTACTATTAGCTTCCTGGTCTTGCCTCAGCCTTCCTTGATTCAAGTACGGATCCTCTGCTTTCAGTAGTATGGGCCCATACTACCTTCCACATCTTTCCGTACTTTCCTCAAGAACTGCCTTGACTCCACCAAGTCACTACTACTACTACTGATCTCTGCTACTCTCATCCTAGGCTTGCCCTAGGGAAATCTCTGACTCCACTCAAACCAGTCCTCAGCTGTTGAAGGCCTCCTTATAATGCTAATTAGCCATCACCTAAATACCATCACATGTGATGAGGCTCAGATAATCTTTCGAGTAAAAGGCTCGTCCCTACAATGGTTGGACTCAAACAAGAGTTGCGCAATAGGGTCAAATCCAACACTCTGAGATTATTCAACCCTGATCACATGTGATGTGACGTATTCACCTAATGGCTAACTCTCATCACTCGGAGGCCCACAAAGCACAAAGCAAGCAGCATTCGGACACAAGAAACTACTCAAGCAATTCTATCCTCATAACGAGAAAACTGTACTAGCATACAATGCTAAACTCATACTATCAGGCATAACCTAAACAAGCTATCCTACTGCTGTCTACTCAATACTAGCATGCAATTCTCATAAAGCTAAAACACATATAGCAGGCACATAAGGCATCCTCCTAGATCCATAGTCCTATACTAGCATGCTGTTCTACTGAAACTGAAACTGAAACTGGAACTAAAACTGAAACTGTACTAATAAACTTGTATGGGTAATTTGGGAGTACTTACTTGAGCTCGGCTGATCGCATGCACCACACCCTTATCTCGTTTAAAAATTCTTTTCTTTCTAAGTGCTTTTCAAAATTCTTTCGAAAACATTTTCCTTTTGAAAATCTTTCTATTTTTCCTTATTTTGAGTTCAGATACACCCGGAAGTGTATCCGAATCCCTCAAACCAAGGCTCTGATACCAACTTGAAACATCCCAAAAATACGACCCGAAAATTTCATTTTTAATATAACCAAAAATCATAAAACTGAGTATCACATATTAAACCATACGCTGCATATCTCAACCCATACTAAAATACTGTGAGAAAAACTATGTCACAACTATATCAAAACATATCTAAGAAACTAAATCGACTCCCAGGACAAAACTGAAGTTGTGGTGTGTGCGATGCCATCATCCCGAGCTCTTCCCTTTACTTGCGGAAGTAACTAAAACCAAAAACTGAAACCGTAAGCACGAAGCTTAGTGAGCTCCCCCAAACTACCACATACCACACAATAACAAATAAAGCACATACTGGGCCTTGCCCACTGCATCAGACCGAAGTCCGGAACTGACTGGGACCTTGTCCCCTGCATCGCCGGAGTCCGGAACTAACTGCATCGGACCGAAGTCCGGAACTGTCTGAACATAGCATATCATAAACACGTATTCGCTAACATAACACATATACTGCATCGTACCGAAGTCTGGAACACACAAAACATGCTTGAATCACAAAGACATCAAGCACTCTAACTACTGCATCGGACTAAAGTCTGGAACTACTGTTAACTAAACGGGCCGACATTATGGTCGTAGACCCGTTCCTACTGGAAGGAAACTCACCTCGTAAACTGGCTGCTGTGTGTATGGCTCTGGAAGCTATCTGCTGCTGCTCCGGTATCTCCCCGGCTACAATTCCATAAACACACTCAATCAACTACTAATAACTGAATTGGGGTAAAATGACTCTTTTACCCCTGGTCAAAGTCAACTCTCCCGGTCAAAGTCAACCTACAGTTGACCTGACTCGCCGAGTTGGGCCGCCAACTCGCCGAGTCTCTATTCTCACTTCTCAACCCTACTCGCTGCTACTCGTCGAGTATGGCATCGACTCGACGAGTTCCCTTTCGATTCTAAGACTCAGGCAATCTGGATCTAACTCGCCGAGTCGTATGAACAACTCGACGAGTAGTTCTTGAGCTAAGAAGATTGTCTTGGACTCGCCGAGTTGTATGAACAACTCGTCGAGTCCCTCCATCACTGAGTCTGATCTCCAACTCACTGAGTCCACTCTACTACTCACTGGTCCCCACTCGTCATCACTCAAAAGGGGAAAAAATCGGGGACTCGCGACTCGGCTCGCCGAGTCGCATGCATGCAGCTACTCTAAACTCGATTATGCTTGAATCCAGCGTATAAAACTTATAGATCTGGGCTCCCTTAGCTCGATTAACATGTAAGGATTCTATCTTTACGTGCCCAAAAGCATCCATGAATATTATAAGGCTCAAAAAGCATAATAAAGGCTAGATCTATGGTTCTCATGCGAAGCAACTTCAAAAAGGCAATAGATCCGGGCTCTACAACTCCTAAATGAACAGATCTAGGGATATCTCGACCTATTAAGGCATCCATACAACTATAAGGTTTGGAAACTACATCAAACTAGCCCTAGAAGTGTTCTAATGGAGGTTTTAAGCATAAAACAGAAGGATTCCGAGAAATACCTCAATGAACTCTGATTTTGATCTTGGATCCTTGCTCTACACCTCTTCTCTTTGATCCTTTCTTCTTTTTCTTCTTCAAGCCTTCAAGAATTCACACAAAACACATTAAATCAATCAAGGGATGGTTTAGGGTTTCTCACAGCTCTCTGAGGGTGAAGGAGGCGAGTTTGGGGCACATAACATTGCTTAAATAGTGAGCAACCCGGGGATTTAGGGTTTCTTCCTGGCAGGCAGACTCGCCGAGTCCCGAATATGGACTCGCCAAGTCGCCGACTTACACGTGCTCAAAATCCCGTCCCTACTCGACGAGTCGGGCTATAGACTCGCCGAGTCCTTCTTGAAAACTACTAAATAAATATCATGGAAGCAACATACCAGAGACAGATCCCTAGACAGATCCCTACCAGGGAAATTTCTGTCTTAGGACACTGCAATTTGCAGGCCTCAATCTACATAAGTTCGTTTTTGTGTTTCTATTGTAAACATAAATCTTCAAGTATGTTTTCTGTAAACTGATTCTTGTATATTGCATATATATATATATATATATATATATATATATATATATATATATATATATATATATATATATATATTTCAATTTCGTTTGTTTTATTTCTATTAGTCTTGTTGATTGTATACTTCTATCATAACATTATTTTGGGTGTCGGTTTAGGATGCTTCCGGATATAAGGCTATGAACTGATATTAGCATATGAACAGTGACTCCAAACATAATCTGCGGTGGCGCCGACGATGAATCCGACGGTCGCAACCGATAGACAGACGGTGCAAGAGGAAGAAGAGCCAAGCAGTCGTCAATCCGGAATGATTTTTGAGATGATGGGGATATCGGAGGAAGGTGGTGGGTAAATGCTAACGTAAGTCTAAGGCGGTGAAGCAGGTGTTGTATGACACGTATCACAGACGACAAAAGACAGCTGATGAAATAAGAACACGTATCCATGAAGAATTGAGAAAATGGCAGAAATTGCCCAAAACAAAAAGGCTCAATAAAAGGTATAGTTAAAGGACCATTTTTGCCATCCCTTAGCCATTTTACTGTAGCTAAGGGTGGAGAATTTTAATATATATATATATATATATATATATATATATATATATATATATATATATATATATATATATATATATATATATATATATATATATATATATATATATATATATATATAATAATAAGTGGTCAAGTAAAAAACTGCATAGTAATAAGTTATAGAAAAACTTTCATTACTTTTTAGAGATACTCTTAGTCACTTGAAAGTATTAAGTGCCATTAATATATTAATTTTTTCAATAGCATATAAAAAATATAACTAAAAAACATGATATAATGCCACATATATGCCATTAATATGTTATTTTATTTGTAGTGACCATAATCCTTATCATCCAAACATCATTCAGTAGTTGTATCTAAGCTGGGGTTATCTTTCTACCCTCCAGCTTGAGGGGGATGTTAGAGTCCATCCACACGTGTACAAAGTAAGTTAGTTAGTTAAGTTTGCTAATGTTAGTTATGAAGTAATTGTTAGAAAGGTGGTTAGAAGATTATTTACATTTGATCTTACTTGTAATGAGTCTTTAACAGAATAACGAGAACCATTCAATTCATCACTTCATCTCTCTGTTTCTTCAAGTCAACACAATAAGTGATTGTGGTCTAGAAGATGAATGTGAACATGACACTACTAGAAACATGGGTTTTAGCGACGGATGAATCCGTCGCTATTCCATCACTAGAGGTTTTTTTGCAACGGATTTGTGACAGACTTACTCCCTAGCTAAATAAAAGGTGGCTAATGGCTTAGCGAGGGATTTAGCGACGGACTTGAGTTTCTTTGCGACGACTTTAGCGACGGAATTTCCATCGCAAGTTGCTCTCTTAATACCGTTATTTTAGGTCAGCAGCGACAAAACTAAATAAATATTATGTCGCTAAGCCCTTGCAAAGCTCTATATCCGTCTTTTTATTTTCTGTCGCTAATCCCTTGCAAACCTCTATATCTGTCTTTTTATATTTCGTCGTTGATCCCTAGCAAAATTTAAATGTGATTTTTTTTTGTTTCCATAGCTGATCCCTCACAAATATATAATATTAATTTTTTTATTACAAATTTAAATAAAAAAATACTAAAAACATCAAATAATTATACATTCACAAACTAAACAATAATAAAATACCAAAAACATCAAATAATTATACAATCCAAAACAAACACTAATATTAAAATAGCAAAATCAAGTACCAAATTTTAACAAAACATCCAAAACATCAAATATCAATGTTTAATATCAAAAACCTATAGATGTATACTCTCTTCTTCTGCCCATCCCTCTAGCCTACATGGAAAAGAAAGGTATAAAAAAGACGACTTTGTCCCTAGAAAAACAAAGTTGAGTGTCTAAGTACCTGTTTCTCATTTGCAGGATTCGAATCAGGTCAAATAGAACAAGTCTATTTCAACCTATCAAGTTGAGGTCACAACCACCAGCTTTGCTGCTGAAAAGAAATGCAAACTCATCCTGCAACATAATTATGTGTATTTTTTTTATAAAATGAGTATGTACTTATTAAATTATTAAAAATTAAATAACTTTGATGGATCATTGAAGCAGTTGACCAACTTTTGTATTATGCTGATTGATTTGGACCCATCCTGCAACTTTTGTCCGGTGTCTAAAGAATTACAGCTACTTGAAGATTTAATCACTTTTATTAAACTCCTAATTACATAAAAGAACTTGTAATTTATACCTGAGTATAATCTGAAACCAATATAATTCAATCATTTGTTCTCTTACAAAGATGGGCCAACAAACAGGCCAAGACTTGCATCTTTCCTGACACTTCAACCAGGTCATCATCCACCAGTCCAAGATCCAGATCTAACAAATTAATAAATAAATAAATATCAAGAACAATATACAAAATAACACAACAGAATAAGACATGATTTAGTTTTACCTTCTGGAGAACATTTTCATTGTATCATAAATCAGCTACAATATCAAAGAAATGCATCAGAAAAAAATTGTGTCCTAATAATGTTGTGATTCTTCCAAAAATGTTTTACCTTTGGATGATTGCAGAGCTTCTTCAAGGCAGTTATATAAGCTAGAATTTTTATTTGTTTCACATCTTCAACAATTGCTTGTTTCACCTACAATCATGTGTGTTCAAATTTCAATTTAAGACCACTATCAATACACATATCAGTTATATAAGACCATATAGTAATAATGTCCAAACAGAAACTTACATTTTTTGAACGAATAAAGTGATCATTTCCAAGCTAAAGTCTTGGCATTCTTGTGATCATTTCCAAGCTTTCCAACGTTTTCTTTTAAAGCTGCAAGAGCACCAGCACATAGGATTCCCTCATTCCCACCTGTCTCATTCCCCCACCTAAAGTTTTTTCGCAAAATCCTTGCCTATATGTTAAAAAGATTGAAGCTTTTAACTCAATAGAAGAAACTGTTAACCAAAAAATGGTCAACTTTCAAGAACTATAACAAGATATACTATATATATTATATACCTTGTCAATGAAGCTCTTTGTCCCAACAATAACACTTCCAACTGGTGCACCAAGCCCTTTCGACAAGCATACCTGAAACACAATATATTATGAATTCAATTTTTAAAAACTATAACATGATTCTTGTTCATAATTCATAAGAAAAAGGTTTCGGAAATTGGGAGTGAGGCCATACTGAAACAGAATCAGCAGCTTGTACAAGCCTACGAACAGAGACACCAAGAGCCTGAAAAAAAATCTTGAAAATGAATGGATGGAAGATGAGGAAGAAGGTTGAAATTTGAAAAGGGTTTCTTTAACTCACAACATATGCATTAAAGATACGAGGTTCGTCTATATGAAGCTTTAGGTTATGTTTTTTGGCAAGCTCCCCAACCAGGTCTGTGTAGTCTACAGAAAGAACTCTGCCACCAGAGCTGCATCATTGACAGATTGAGCAGTTTCTGTTAGGCATTTTGTCATACACCTATAGAGCATTACAAAAATGAAATGGAAATTCATACTTAGCATGGAAATTCTTGGAAATGATCACAAGAAAACGTTGGAAACCTCAACTATCTGCAAATTGTACACATTATTTTTTGAATGAATAAAGTGAATGAGGTATGAATAAAGTGACTGTATAGTTTCATACCTTTCGTGGTAAGTGATTTGATAGCAATGCATTAGTTCTCCTCAAATAAACTGAGAACACAAGTCCTGAAAACAAGTAAGATGCTGAAAAACTAACTGCTTCTTACAAAATCTTAAATTTATGATATTTTAGTAAGACAAAATTACTTGATTAACCTTGGCACTCAGTTCTGCAGACCGCTCATATAGCTACCACATAAAGCATATCTAGCCCATGATTCTAAAAGTTTGAAAGAAATGCAACTTAAAGCTATTGTTATTGTTAAATAAACAATATCTCATTCTCATAGTTCACTTTTGTGGCTCTCATCAGGATGTCCATTTATCATAGATCTTATGTTTAGCTGGTGAAAGTGATATCCAATTGGATATCATACCACAAGAAATAGTGGAGCTAATGTATGATGTTTCTATATTTGGTGATTTAGAGATGTATTTTGTTATTGTTATGTGTCTCTATCTAATGAAGATGTACCTTTAAAGCTTGATGCCGAAAAGAAAAAATCAGAAGAAACACTTGAGAAACAAGTGGAGTGAAGCTTAGAAACACCGGTCAAAGCTAGTCAAAGCTACAGAGCTACAGAACCTGTTGAATTAGAAACAAACATTCAAGAGATGAAGGAACATGTCAAGTTAGAAGATGACATTCATCTACAAAAAAGTGTATAAACACAATCTAATTATTATATTTTATATATTCTAAACATTGTTTCAACTTTATTGCTAGTATCTATGTTTCAGGCATGAGAAAGGGAAACTACTAAAAACATTTTCGATTGAGTCAAGCCTTTGTTCAACTTTTGATTCATGAAGGTGGCGTAGCGTATAGCCTGCAACATTTTCACCTATTTAAGTTAAATTTTACATAAAGAGAGAAAAAAAAAAAGAACACCACAACTAAGGGAAACATAATCTAGTGATTATAGAAGCATCTCATGCTGTAATTCGAGTTAATTTTATGGTGTTTGATGTTGAAAAACTTACACAAATCAATATACTTAAACCTTATTCTCGTATTCTTATGGATTCTTCTTCAATTTCAAGAACAAAATTATTCTATTTATAATATTTAGTATGATACAGATGTAGTCAGGAGATTTCTTCCAAAAAAATTATGAATATAGGCCGATCAATTCAACATTGATGTAAAGTAAGCTAAACATACCAGTCAAGCAGTACCAATAGATGTTATGGAAGTTAGTAATGTAAACACAACTTTATGCCTCTCATATGTATCCTGTCAAAATGAAGATCATCAATGAAAGGGGGGAAAAGAAGGGAGATATAAGTAAGAAGCCCTAATTGTTGCATAATCACAAATGACCAACTTGGATGAAAACCAGAATCATTTAAAATACCTAGCTTGATAAGAAAGTATCTTCAAGAACTCAACTTAACCCAATATACGACTAAAGAATAGAGAATCAAGAGATTTACCATTTACCTGAATCGGAAGTTAATGAAAACAAATTTTAGATTTTATGGAGGTTGCCGGAATCGGAAGGCAACAATGGTGACGTGTTTCGTCATCTATTTGAAAGGAGATGGTGATATAGGTTAACATAGCGTAGGGAACTTACTCCAAAGTGATAAATCAGATTTGGGAGGGAATGAAACTTACAACAATTTCGTGAAACTAGAATTGTGTTGCGCCAATTTCAGCGAGAGATCGGCGATTGTAAAACAAAAACGCGCATACCCCAAATAAAATTTCCGTCGGCGTTATCTCGCTAAACACGTACCAGATGGAAAAAATTGGCACTTTCTCTCTCTGTCGCTGAACCCTCGTTGAAATGCCTTCATCTTCGACCGATTGGCGAGGGATTGAGGTGTGTCAATAAACACTTATGAGATCTGTAGTTGATCCCTCGATAAACCCTCGCTTCTATGAAAAAATGTGGAATAAATAAAGGAAATGTCTAAAACATCGCACATCTGTTGTAAAATTTTGCTACAGGATTTATCCGTCTCTAACTCCGTCGCTGAAACTTAAGTTTCTAGTAGTGTGATGAGAGTCATTCGGCTTTCAAGCCTCTTTAATGAATTTGGGATATTGCCATTAGCAGTTCGCAATTTATCCATGGCTCTCATCATTGATAACCTAATATGATTGAGAAAACTTATCCATGGATCACCAATTTATCTAAAGCATTCAGTTAGTCGTTGGATTGGATTCATGAGAGACCTCCAGAACATTCACAGCAGGAGCCATGGGCATTTCTTAAACTTTCCAAGTTAAAATTATAAAATTATAAATGATGACAAATGGATTAAAACATTATTAAGGAAAATTAAATGACACATGTCATCTTTTGACATGGATAGGGGATGATAGGAAGAAAGTGTTGGAGGATATTTAATTTCTCTAAAAATAATAATAAACAAATAAACAAACGCATCATCTATAATCAGTGATATACATTCAACTCGCCACCAGGTTTCTTTTTTCTACTTATCATTTAATCAAAATTTATAACAGATGGAATTTTCCTATATTTAAAACTTCGTATTTATACAGGTTTTCGTACATCTGGATACCATTGGTATCTCTGATCTTTGCAGTTGATCTTTTTCCAATTCATTTACGTTGGCAAATGTTTGTCTGTATATTACTATATTTGGGCATGTCTTTCCTTAATTTCTTTTCATTTAATTTTTACATATGGTACTTCATAATCTTGTTTCATGTTCTTATGATTCACAGTTTCTCAAGCTGGAAAAATCCACTCACACTTGAATCTAAAGCTTCTTCTTCAATTTCCGTGTTGTACTTCGAAGGGTTTAATTTAATATCATCCATCCATCTTCGAAAGCTAAGTAGAATTTGTCATCTTAATATGAGTAGATTTTCATTTATATTACAAACTTCATCTCATTAGTTAAAATAAGCTTTTATATTGTAGATTGATACCAACTATCGGTGTTGGTCAAAATTTGGATCCTTATGAGGTAGCAAAAGTAAAACATGTCTCTTCTCAATTATTCTTTTCACACTATCACAAGTCACAACTTGGACAAAACGAAAGCAATGACATCAACTCATAACCTTTATAAATATAAGCTTCACCATAATCACTCCATACTTAGATTCATATCAAGCAAAACTTGAAAAGCTACATTTTTTGCATTCATTCATTACAGATTACATATTGTTACAAGATGAATGACGAATTAATCTTGTTGGATTGTTGGGCAAGTTCATATGGAATGAGGGTCAAGATAGCACTTGCAGAAAAAGGGCTTGAGTACGAGTGTCGTGAAGAAAACTTTCAAGAAAAGAGTCATTTGTTACTAAAATCTAACCCAATTCATAAAACAATCCCTGTTTTGGTTCACAACGGAAACCCCATTTGTGAGTCTCTCAACATTGTTCGCTACATTGATGAATTTTGGCCCCACAAATCTCCATTGCTTCCTAGTGACCCTTACAAAAGGTCACAAAACTTGTTTTGGGCAGACTATATCGACAAAAAGGTCCTCATTCTTCCCCTATCTTGTTTAAACACTTAAGTTTAATTTGATTTCATTGGTTAGATGTTTTTATGTTAAATTTTAAGGAATATTTTTTAAAATGTTAGGTTTGAAAACTTAAAAGCAAATTGTAATATTGAAATGATAAAGTAAACGAAATAATACATGAGTTTTTTTCTATGATATTATTGTGCATTAATTTTCAAACAATAGAACAAAATTACAATTTAAGTCGTTAAACTTTTAAAAAACAATCAATGATACATACAAAAAATATATAAACTTTGGTTATTAATATAATACAAACGCCTCTTGTTTTAACACAAGCTATTTGGGTGCAGATTTATAGCATTGGGAAAAGAGTATGGAGGGGGAAAGGTGATGAAGATCAAGAAATAGCAAAGAGAGAATTCATAGAATGCTTGAAAAAGTTGGAGGATGAATTGGGAAATAAACCATATTTCGGGGGTGAAAATGTAGGTTTTGTGGATGTAGCACTTGTACCCTTTACAAGTTGGTTCTACACCTACGAGGCTCGTGGTAACTTTAGCATCGAGGCTGAGTGCCCTAAGCTTGTGTCATGGGCCAATAGGTGCATTCGCGACAACGAAAGTGTCGCAAAAGCTCTCCCTCACCCTCGCAAGATCTATGACTTTGCTTTGAATCTTTTAAGTAATGACTCAAAATGAAGACAATATGCGTTTGTAATATGTGGACTTGGCGAATGAAATGATCATTTGGTTAATTTTCTAACAGACTTTCTTCATGATATATAATTATTACTTAAATTTTTCGTATGATTAGTATCTAACAATAATGATAGTTATATAAGGTCCTGTTTGATAGTTTTTGTCTGGAAAAATGTTGTCTGATAAAGTGCTGTCTGGGAATGTTTTCTGATTGGGAAAGAAACCATGTTGTTTGATTGTATATCTGATTGACTGTGCTGAATGATGAAAAAAAGTAATAATTCAATAAAAAATAAATTTTAAAAAAGTTATTTAAAAAAGTTAATAATCCAATAAATAAAGAAAGAGACGGGGTTTGGTGTATAATTGTCTTTCCAGCCCATTCAACAAGAAAGATATGATTTTGGGGCTTTCTGGGAAAGACATATCTTACTGGAAAAGACCCCTTCTTTTGTGCAAATCAAACAGTTTTTCCAGTCCATTCAGCCAGAAAGATCGGTTTGGAACTGAAAAGATGCGTATCAAATGGGGCCTAAGTATTCCATCTAGATAAAAATTAAAGGAAATCACAAAATCATCAAACTATCATTTTTTTTTACATAAATGAACACTAATTTCGTAATAGAGATTCATTGTGGATTATATTTTGTTGCGAAATTGTTTTTAAATATTCCTCACACAAAATAACATAAATGGTAAATAGCACAAAAGACATTAAGTTTATACCAAAATTCTAATTTGACATTGTGTTTTTTTTTCTCAAATTTGACGTTGTGTTTTCCAATTTTTTACAATTCTGACTACTTGATCGGTCAACCCGGTTACCTACTTACGCGGCATGATAATGTATCAGTTTTCATGACGTGACATGTTGACGCGTCAAAATTGAATTTTTTTCCCATAAAAGACAATTAAGTTTTCACTTTTTTCGATTTTGATATTAAGTTTAATTTTGACACTTTGTTTTTTGTTCAAAATCAAACATTATTTTTTCCAATTTTGTTCAATGTTGATCATTTTCTATTTCAAACCGTATAAATATTTTCTTAATATATTTTAAAATGTATACATGTTTTTCATTTAAAACCCATATTTCGTGTAAATATAATGTTGTTTTACATTCAGACCATAATTTTATGTATAAATATCTATTAGTTATATAAAAATTGTATTTTATATTAAATACATAACTTTAAAATGAGTTTGAAGGTTTAGAGGCGTGTAGTCGATCAAGACGCGGAGGTCAGGTTTGCAACCCGTGAAATTTTTACATCTTATTCGAAGTTGTTGGTTAGTTTGTTTCTCATGATATAACGGATGCATATTTATGCATAACATTATGCTTTTGAATGTAAAAATAAAATAAATTAATTAATTAAAAAAACTTGTATTTATTTAAAATGTGATTTTTAAACGAAAAAAATATATATATTTATATGATTTAAAATGTAATGAAAAAATATTCATAAGGTTTCAAATGGAAAATAGTTTACATTGACTAAAATTGAAAAAAAAAATTGATGTTCGATTTGGAACAAAAAAATAAAATGTCAAAATTGAAATAAAAAATAATAAATTTAGTATCAAAATCGAAAAAAATGAAAACTTAGTATCAAAATTGAAAAAAAGTGAAAACTTAGTTTTTTTTGGAAAAAAAATTCAATTTTGACACGTTACTTAGCATGTCATGTCAGCATGTCACATCATCAAAATTGATATGTCATCATGTCACGTCAATAGGTAACCTAATTAATCAGTCAAGTTGTCAGAATTATAAAAATTTTAAAAACACAGTGTTACATTTTTTTTTAAAAAAAATATCAAATTATAATTTTAATGTAAACTTAATATCTTTTATGCTATTTATCCTAAAATAAAAATAAAAATAACCTTCAAAAAAATCGAAGAATATTAATATATTTTTCAATAGTATAAACAATTTTCACAATGATATGATGAATTTCGTAATGATAAGGACACTTCTATAATGATGTGTATAATTTTGCAATGATATTTTTTTTTCTTTGAATTTATTGTTTATTGGGGTGGGGGAGTCATTTTACAATTAAAATGGTATTATGTACGAAATTAGTGGTCATTTGTGCAAAAATGGAAAAAAATAATAATAATAAATAGTCAGTTTGCTAGAGCATTTTCCCAATTTTGGTGTTTTTGTTATTTTTCCAACAAGTTATATGAGCTATATAAATATTAAAAATCGAATATGTAAGGTTGAGAATGCTAAAAGCCTAAAACATTTGTATATGCTTTTTCACTTGTACGGAGAATGACAAATGTTCACGTTTATAACTATAGATAAAATTGAGAATGGTCAAACGTTTGCATATACTTGACAATGCATATTTGAATACGCTTGACAATGCATATGGAAAGATGCAAAAATCAAGTTTAGTACGACTTCTCTGACAAATAGACAAAGGGATAATGACCTAAAAAGAAATATATTTTTTTGATATATATATATATATATATATATATATATATATATATATATATATATATATATATATATATATATATATATATATATATATATATATATATATATATATATATATATATATATATATTTGGTTATTAATTTTTTTTTTCATTTATATTTACTCCTTCAACATTGTTAAACTGTATATATTCAGTCTTGATGATCAGTAGATTAACCGAGAAAAATGACTTAATAAGATAATACATTTCTTATTTTATATACATTTAGTCCTTTATTTTTGTACATGTTTAGTCCTTAATATTTTTTTTGTTTCAAAATAAGTCATTTTTGTTTTTATACTCATTCAGTACTTATGAATGAGTTCTTTAGGTTTTTCTCACGAATCTTATTTAGGTCAATCACAATGACGGATCCACCATGGAGCATGGGGTTTCCCAGGAGTACCCTAGAAAAAGTTTTAGTACTATATATTTTTCAGAATTTTTTTTATATTGCCTTTAGACCTTAAAAAATAATTTGGGCTACCTTAATTTTTTTTTTCTAAATGGTAAATCCATATACAAACTAGTTCATGAAGTAGTCCAAATTTATTAAGCCAAATTGTCAAGTGCATACATAAAATTAGTTTAATTTAATAATTAACACAAATTTAAGCCCAATACACAATAAAAATCAGAAATAAGAAATCACTCGACATTGACTCGCGACTTCGCTTCTCCCTTGTGATGCATGTTCTCGATGTTGTTGCCCTTCCTTCTTCTGTCGGCGATTGATCATCGATAGTTGGTGTTTTTTATCGAAATCCCATGGTGGCTGGTGGTGGGTAATTATTGATCAAAGTGGTGCTACAGTGAAGCAAGTAAGTAAAAATTTTGTGATTATTTTTTGGTTAATTGAAATTCAATTTTTTGTCATTGTGGTAAAAAAAATAGAAATTCCCAAATAGGATTGTTAAATTAGGTAGTTATGGTCAGTAATTAGTGATTATTAGTTTTGAAGAGGTCAAGAACAGAACTTTAAAATGTAACTTTGTTATTGAAGTTTAACTTTATATCTAATGAAATTGCATTTTTTTCTTATTGTATATACATAATTTTTTTTCGGGATACCCCTTTACTAAAACCTTGGCTCCGCCACTGAACAATCATTGATAAGGTGTTTGGGGTTGTTGATGCTTATGTCCATCGCGATCTCGACTATTTGGTTGTATAGGTCTTGTGGTTTGGCTTATATCTTGTATTTTGAACGTCGTAACTTCTTCATACGATATCAGATTTTAGCGATATTTATATTCACGTGTTCGTTTTTTTGAATCTACTACAACTTTCATTAAGATTACTCCCGTTAAAATATAATATATTTTTATTTAAAATTTTATAAAAAAAACTTTCATACATGCATTCAAAAAAACTTTTGCAGATAAAGATCATAAATAAAAATATAATACTTTTTAATGGAAGTAATCTAAATGATAGTTGTAGTAGACTAAAATACGAACATATGGATATAAAGATTGTTAAAATCTAAGATCGTATGAAGAAGATATGACGTTCAGAACACATGACATAAGCAACCAAGTAGTCGAGATCGTGATGGACATAATTATGAAAAGCCCCAAAGACCTCATTAATGAATGTCTCACGTAAGACGTCGTGAAAAAAAACCTAAAGAAATTATTCATAAGTATTGAATGAGTACAAAAACAAAAATGTCTTATTTTACAACAAAAAATATTAAGGATTAAATGTGTACAAAAATATTAAGGACTAAATGTGTATAAAGTAAAAAATATATTACCTTATTAAGTCACTAGGTGTGAGACCCATATATTATACGGGTTTATTAAAAGTAAAATTTTAATATGAAAATATATAAATATTAAATATTTTATAAAATAATGCTTTTTGATACAAAATGTAATCTTTTGGAGCATTTATAAAAGAAATCAAATCGTTTGGAATATTTATGAGAATATATTATCAAATTAATAGAATGATAACTTTACATATATATATATATATATATATATATATATATATATATATATATATATATATATATATAACACATTAGAATTTATTAAAATTTTATTTTAAGAAATGTGAAATCCTAAAAAAATGACAAGTGGAAAATAATAATTTTAAAAATCTTAGAAAATGACATGTGTCAAGATGAAGGAGAATATGACAAGCAGCAAAAAAACCTTCATTTATTAGTAAGGATTTTTGTCGGCTAATTTGGAGTAGCCGATCATAAGAACTAAATATGTACAGTTTAACAAGTTGAATGGGTAAATGTAGACGAAAAAAATTTAATGACCAAATATGTAGAAATAAAAAAAAATGAGAAATCAAAAATCCTCCTACAATTTCCTCCTACTTATCTTCCTACTCATGTTAAATGATGACAAATATATTAAAATATTATTAAAAAAACTAAATATAACACAAATCAATATTTGACATGGGTAAAAATAGGGCCGGCAATTCTCGATACGACCCACGACACGACACGAAATAAACGGGTTTGGGTTGAGTTTTTCAACACGCCAACCCGCCAACCTGCCAACACGTTTATTAAACGGGTCATATATGGGTTTCTCAAAAAATAAATGGGTTGACCTGTCAACCCGTTTATATTTTTAATTAAAAAAATATATTTTTTATTTTTAAATGTATTTATATTTTGACTTGTGGTCCTAACTCATAAGGTCGTAAGTATGTTTGTAACCAATTGATTTTCCTCATTTTTTCCCTAAATCAAATGGCGTATCGGCGTATGACTGTATGAGCGATTGAGGCATTGAACATGTTTCTATGAATGTTTTTAATTTTCATTTGGATATTTAAGATTTTAAGACTTAAGTAGTAAAGTGTCTAAAATTTAGATATGTTTGCATCAATCATCAAGAATTTATTCATGTTTAATTATTAATTTTATTTATGGAATCTGACCCACGAATCCAAATCTAACCCACAAACCCGCCAACCTATGAACCCGTATAAATAAATGGGTTCGTGGGTCATATATGGGTTTATGTTCCAAACCCGCCAACCCATGACCTGTATATTTAAATGAGTCGTATTTGGGTTGACATATTTTGACCTGTCAACCCGCCAACCCGCGACACGCCAACCCGAACACGACACGATTGCCAGGCCTAGGTAAAAAGATGGTAGGAAGAAATTATAGTAAGATATTTAATTTCTCTAAAAAATATATATTTCCATTTTAATTCGATTGACAAATTTCAAATACATAAAAGGCAAAGTCTACTTTGTTCCTTGTTGCATGTACTCTTAAACCACCTTTATATCTATCCACTTTCCATTTATATCTTACGCCCTTTAATATGATGTATTTCACTACATTAAATCGTCTTTTTAATACCAATTTTTTTGGGAACCGGATATTGTCTCAATAGTTTAAAGCTAATTAGAAACTAGCAAAAAGAAAACATATGATTAAAATAAAATTCAATTTTGCAACCACGCATTCTAATTTTTAAAGCCTTGCTGTTTTAAACGAAATACAATTAATCACATAAAAAACAATTTTATCAAAAACAAATTGCTTCTGAGAATCACCAAACATCACCGAATTCTGATACGTCCAAAGAATCCAAATAATTGTCATAAAAAGTGCATCCAAAATCACATGTTCCAATATGAAAACATGTTTGGCATCCACCCACAAAAACGCCTCGGCCCTCGGAAATAGAGTGGAAAGTCGGAATCACCAAATTCGCTTGATTCTTTGTGGGTTCGGTCGATTAAAATTGTTCATGATTATAACAGTTTAATTGGTTCCCAAATTAGGTCTACTCCTAATTTCACTTGGATTTCTATTTTAAAAGCGGTAAATCACTTAAGGGATCAAGGTATTGACTTGATGACTTTTTGTGTTAAAAAGGTCGGAGATGGTTCTCAAACTGATTTTTGGGTGACATGTTGATTAGGAATGTTCCGTTGAAGATTAGATTTAATAGAGTGCTTGCTCTAGATCTGGACAAAGAAGCTACGGTTCAAACTAAATTGGGAGTTTACGACTGGTGGTCTTTTTTTCATAGGAATCCAAGAGGGTGGTTGAGTCTTGTCAATGTATTGATTTATCTTCTTTGGTAACCTCGACTTCTATGTCTCTTTTAAAGGATCGGTGGTGCTGGTCCTTAAATAGTTCTGGTGAATTTTCTTCTGTTGCTTCTGTTATATTTTTGATTGACAAGTTGTCTTTGTCTGTCTTCGACCGGTTTTCTCTTTGGAACAATTTGGTTCCTATCAAAGTCTATGTCATGGTTTGGAGGCTTTCTTTAAACCGTCTTCCTGTGAGAAATAATTTGGTTAATAGAGGTGTAGAGATTGATTCCTTGTTATGTCTGATTTGTGGTGATTTTTTTGGAAAATTCCAATCATTTATTCTTTTGTTGTCATATGGGTGCTTCTTTGGTTGACAAGATTTCAAAAGTGGTGGGATGTAATTATTTATGCGCTTAATTCTTTTGAAGATTGGTGGTCTTGGTTTGGTTCTTTAAATTTGCAGTCGTCTTGCAAGTCATATCTGGAGGGTGTGTTTTTCATTACTTGGTGGTTCATTGGGTTGCTCGGAAATTCTATTGTGTTTAATTCGGGGTCGTTCAAGAAGTGGGATATTTGGGACAAAGTTCTTACTCAATCGTTTTTATGGGTTTCGAGTAGAATGAAAAGAAAGAAAATTAGTTATGTAGGTTGGCTTTCCAATCCTATATTTGTCTTTTGATTGTTGTTTTTGTGCTTTTTGGATTTTTGTTTTTCGTTTGTTTTCCTTAGCTCTTTGCTAAAGTTTTCTAATAAAGTTGTTAAAAAAAACAAGCTAAAGAACACTTGAAAAATAAATAAGAAACAACATCCACCTCTTCTTCACAAATTGGACACAACACCGAAGGAAGATCAATACCACTATACTCAAGATTCTTCCTAGTAGGCAAACTATCCAAAAAAAAGTACCGACATATAAGTTTATTTATCACCAAATTAAGGTGAAGCCCTTAAAGAATACCAACCCATAAACTTTATTGGTTGTGTTTACAAATTATTGGTGATGCCCAGGCGGCTGAATTGAATGGCCGGTTACAACCACACAAGCACAAAGCACATAAAATAGAGTTTTGAATACCACTCTGTATTAATCAAAATTAACCATTAAAACACAAATACAACTATCTTATTTATATATATACTAATTTACAACTAGATGATGAACAGTACTTCTCTATCATTGGCTGAAATTTATTTATTTATTTATTTTTTTTTTGTTTGGTGCTGCTTTGGTTTTTATTATTTATCCAATTTTATTTCTACTGTAGATTACACGTAGCCTTTAATGTACACCTTTGGTCATTGGTCTTCAACACGTGTTCTGTTTTTGGAATTTTCCACCGCCCCGTCGTTAAACTGTCTTTTCAAACAGAGGGAAACAAATTGGTCTTCACTCCGTTGTCTGATATCCCTACTTCTCTCTCACCCTGCTTCTTCCGGCCAGACCCACCGACTCATCGATCTTATCGTTGGCTATGAATGTGATGCTCTCATTGTAGCAACAACGGCCACAACTCACGCACATGTCCGTCGTGAGGCGGTGGTGTTACAGAACCAAGTGTTCGGTCCAGATTCTTCTCGGGTATAACACCCACCGTCCACCGCCTGCCTCCATTTTTTTCGTCCCTTATATCACCCTCTTCTGCTTTCGTTCCGATTTTTCTGTCGGTTGGCTGGGTGAGGCGACCTTAACCGCTCCACAAGACCCTAATTTCTTCATTCGGCTGCGGTTTGGGACCGTCCATATTCACTCCCTCTTGTCACCGCCATCCATCTCCAACAACCCAATGCGTACATATGTGATTTCTACCGACTCCGTCGCGGATCGTCAAAGCTATTGCTCCAGCACACAAGTCTATTGATCCACCGTCGTCGTCTGAAAATCCTTTTCCGGCTTCTAATTGTGTTTTTTCCACCTACTTCTTCCTAGGGATAGCTATCGAGAACGATCTAGAGCTTTACATTTCAATGGTGATTGACATCTTTATGGATGAAGAAAATGGTATTTTGGAGTTTGTGTAATGTATGCTGACAGCATTCAGATTGAGAAAGTTTTTATGCGTGACCTGGATGGAATGACTGGTAAACCCTACTTAGGTCCTCCCTTCAAGTAAGTTCCGAATCTTTGTGATTTTGCTTTCAGTTCTGGGATGCTTTATTTACATTGTCCTCAACGTCATATTCACGAACAAATAAAGTGGGGTTCAATGCTATTTATGATTCTTAGCATATTTATAATTTGGTAACTTTCAGTGAATTGGATGATGAACTGCAAACTTCACTGTATGATTTCCTAGAGAAAAGGGGCATAAATGATGAACTAGCTCTCTTCTTGCATTAATGTATGCACCACAAAAGTAAGAATGAGTATACTCAATGGATGGAATGCGTGGAATCTTTTGTGGCACATAATAAATAAGGTCAAAATCACAGTAACTGAAAAGCCTTATGAGAATCCATAAGTGAGGTCTCAGATCACCTTTTTGCTCTTAAGAGTCTAAATACATTATGATTTATGATTTATCTGTTTCATGTTGGTTGTGGAACAGTTTATTGGTGGAGGCTCTGAGGGATGGATGACATTTACCTTTTAAAAAAAAAAAATTGTTTACAGAACCACCATGTGGATACAAAGATATAAAACCTTGGTCTTTTGTTGCAGTGATGGTTGAATACTCTTACCTTTTTTTTTTCTTACAAACTCATTTTCCTTATCATTATTAGAAAGCTAGACCTATATTCTTAGAAAATTTAGGAATATACGTATTACCTTGGATGTGCGATATAGGTGAGAAACTATTGGGTTTAAGTGATAAAGTCACAAGTTAGAGTTATAGTGATGAGTATTAGAAGCAATGATCACATAGGTTGTGTATCTGAACCTACCCTAACACCTATCTTCTGTATAGTTCAGCACTAACTTTTGTGTTATCTCTGTTTCATTTCGCTTTTGATGGATTACGACACACCTAAGATAGCTTGTGGGAATGATGAACCTCCAAAGGTCAGGGCCTAAATACACTGCCAACTACCCTTTTGGAACATCGTTTGGTTAATGTAATCTTTGTCAGGTGATATTTCTTTATGGCTTTATGTTCTGTTACAGTGTGATATGCTAGACTCAACTCATAGGGTAAGAAAGGGCACTGCTAGATTAAGTTATGAACCTGCAAGTTGTCCTTCCCAACTCCGTTTAAGGTGATTATGTTAAAGTGGCGTTTTTAATTGATTTCCCCTGTATATCACACAAATGACAACTGCATTGAATACTTTTACACTTTTAGCATATTTCAACCGCATGCATACAAAGATAGAGAAAAGAATTGTTGAAAAGGGTAAATTTTCGAAAACTTAAGAAAAATACATGTCAAACAATTGCAGGAGTAAAAATTAGCAATAAAAACTGTTTTTGATAATTTTGTCTAAATAAAAATAAAATTCCAGTAAGTTGATTGTTATTTACTTAGCACTTATTTTTTTAATATAACATTTAACTTAAAAATATGATATTTCATATGTATATTGTCTTATGTTTACTGTTTTACATTTGCAATCTATATATTTGATGTTGTGCCCTTATGATGTCAATAATTCCTTTAAACCGATGTTTGTTGATTGTGGTATTGTAACCTGATATGCCTGCAAATTTGGTGGGGATCAAAGGAATAATATTGATCCATCAGTAAAATAAGGTTTATTTCTTTCTCTAATTTTAATTTAAGATGTTAATTAAAAATACATAGATATAGGCATGACATTTTGTACTTTTTCCAATGATTTCCGACAACTGTGTTTTCACTATGATGCCTGACTAACAAAATGGTATTAGTTGAGAGCATGAATGGTCAGAAAGTTTTTTTTTTCTTTCTATCATGGAATGTAATAATTTTTTGCCATATAATCCATATACCCACTTTTATTTAACTTCAAGTGATGTGTTTAAAAAAAACCCAGAATTTTTAGTTAAATTATATATATGTAAATTTCTACAGAGAAGGTTACATGATGACATCATGCATTGATTCAAATTTTAGTGAGCTTTAACAGCTTTTTAATTCTGAGTTTTGTTCCTATTATCCAATAATTAGTCGATACAAATTTAGTATGTCCAACTCTATGTTTCCCATCCTTTCTTTTAAGTAATATATTATATACCAAGTAATTCAAAATGCCACCTCTAAGAAGGGTAAAATCGTCTTTTCCAATACATGTTTGTTGGAACACGGCAATATGTTTCAAAAGGGTAAAACACTCTTTGGGTTTTACAAGATGATGAAAGTTTAACGTTATTTCTTTTTTGATTTTATGCAGAATTTTTGCCTACGTGCGTCGAAGGTCCTCTAATTTTTCACCATGGACATTTATGAGTTATCTAAATAATGCCTTCTACACTAATTCAGGTACATCAAAGTTTTCTGTAACCGGGATAGGTGGTGGTGATGATGGCAGGAAGGGAAATAGGGGGTAAATTGATCATTGCAGGAGCAGGAAAAAGTTGAAGCATTAATGGCAAAAACGCTGGCAACTGTATTATTGCTTTTGGAGCTTAGGATTAGACTTTACATTCTTATACAACTTAATCAAATTTAGTTTTTTGTAACTTTATGTTACCGATGACCTCTCCATTAAAGATAATATAGTTTTCATGATAGGATCTATCCACAAAAGGATTGCAAAGTACAAGTCTGTGATCAAAAATAAACCCGTCGAATAGAAAACAAGTTTAATGTTATAGAAAACACATTTAATGTAATTAGTTCAATGTAACTTTATAACATTTTTCCGTTTTGTTGTATTCTTTGGTGTATCCAATCCCGCAAAGCGGGATTCTTCCCTAGTTATAATCAAACTATAACCATAATATGACTCTTAACTAAGATATAAATATAGATCATATAAATCTAAAGATTTTATCCAACTAGCAGAAAAATTCATAATAAAGATATGTTTTAACAAAATAAACATAATAAAATTAAGAATAAATTACTGAAATCATCTCTATGCTTTGATAAAATTACGAGTTTGGTCTTTAACATTTTTTTTCACTCGGATCGTCCTTATAATTTGAATTTGTTGTATTTTTGGTATCTTGTAGACATGAAAAGACTATATACACTTTTCTTTTTCATTTTTCATTATTTGTTTATTATTTTATTTTAAAAAATAAAATATACCCACTACATCTGTAACGACCCAATTTTAACGTCCAAAAATTTGTTTTTAAAACATAACTTTAGAAAACATTAATAATTAAAAACATTGTTTGATCAAACCACATCACAACGTAAATCATGTCTAAAAGCCAAATCATACAACCAATCGAAATATCAGAGTATAAATCCCAGAGAAATCTCGTAAATGCGGAAGCCAGTGTGTGCATGATGTGCCGCTACCACGCTAGCTCATTCCCCTTCGATGAAGAGGTACCTGAAACCAAAACTGTAAACTGTTGTAACAGCCCGAATTCTCAGGTATTATTCATTTATTTATTTTTGGTAATTTGTGAGGAGACTCGGCGAGTTGGAGCCTAGACTCGCCGAGTATGATCGCGGATTTGGACGCGGGTTCGCGTCCGGACTCGGCGAGTCCACGCTGTTTAATGAAACCCTAATTTCCCAGCCCTGAGCCCTATTTAAAGGACCTTATAACCCTTCATTGCGGCTACCTTCGACCTTGAGAGCACCAGAGCATCTGAGAGTCCTTGGGAGTGAGATAAGAGGCCATTATTCACCATCTTTGTGTGTGTTTACAAGAAAGGAAGAGGAAGGCCAAGCTAGGAGAGTTGGGGAGCTTGGATCTACTTCTATTTCGGCAGAGGAAGCTATTTGAGGTAATATTCAGAGCTTATTCTCTTGTTTTTATTGATATGGCCAAATCTAGGGTTTCTTCATGCCTTGTTTGCCTTGTATTTGGAGTGTGAGAGGTCCCTTTGGGAAATGGTACCTAGATCTGGACCTTAGTAGGTCCAGAGAGTCCCAAATGCTCTGCTTTATACCTTTCCTTTTGAGTTGGGGACTTAGGTTACCATTTTAGATGTCATTTCACCAAAAGAAGCCTTGTAGGCATCGCATGGTAGCCAAGATTGTGACTTTACGTGATGAATGTGCTTGGGAGGACTAGATCTATGAGTTGTTGGAGCGGATCTGACCTCAGGAGCGAGTTTGAGTTGATGCATGGCATAGACTCGCCGAGTCCGAAGAACAGACTCGGCGAGTAGCATGAAGATTGTCCTTAACCACTCAGCGAGTGGTCTTGCCGAGTTAAGGGGTTGACTCAGTGTGTCAGGGAGAGTTAGAGAGGGTTGACAGGAGGACTGAGTCGAGCTGGAACTCGCCGAGTTGTTCTTGAGACTCGGCGAGTTGAGTCGGGGTGGCCCCGCGATTCATGCCAGGTGGAACTCGTCGAGTCAGGGAAGTACTCGACGTATCAAAAGAGGATCCTAGGGAGTCAGTGAACACGTATAAACTCGTCGAGTCACTCTAGTCCACTCACCGAGTCCGGTCAAAGTTGACCGTTGACCGTTGACCAGAGTTGACCAGTGTTGACTTGATAGGGGTAGTCAACCTTAGTTGAGAAAGAGTTAATTAGAGATATATTGTGTTATAGGAGGATTATAGCTCGGAGGATCAAGCGCGAGTGATTTCCGGGATTTGCGAGTTATCGAGATACGCGAGGTGAGTCTTCTCACTATACTTTACCTTGAGTAGGTAATCAGAGTTATGTGACAGAGTATTTGTATGCTATATGTATGTTATGTGTTGTACTGCATTATTTCTATGTGATTTATGCTGTGCATGTTTATAGAGTTGGAACCAGAAGGTTCCCAAAGTTAGAACCAGTGGGTTCACACAGTAGGGTCTACGGACCTACAGAGTTATAGCCTCGAGTGGCTAATATGTGTTATGTGTGGTATTTTGGGGAACTCACTAAGCTTTATGCTTACAGTGTTGGTGTTGTTTGTTTCAGGTACTAGTGATGACCGTGGAAAGGCGCCGGCTTGATCAGTACACACACATGGGATTTTTATGATATATGATCTTGGAATTTTTGTATGACATGGATTGGAGTTTCAAACATTGATGTTTTATGAAAATTAAATGAATATGTTTTTATATTATGCGAAAAATTATTTTGAAATTTTCGGTGTTACAACTGTAAGCACGAAGCTTAGTGAGTTCCCCCACTGTACCACATACCATATAATCACATAACATACATATATTGTCAGGCATATCTGGGTGCCCGACCTACCCCTTTGGTTCTCTCGACCGGGTACTGCCTAGCATATCTGGGTGCTGGCCTCCCTTCGGTCCTCTCGACCGGATACTGCCTAGCATATCTGGGTGCTGGCCTCCCCTTCGGTCCTCTCAACCGGATACTGGGGAACTATTTCTCCCCTCTACTACTACCACATAACATGTGTCACAATATTAGAATCTATCTAACATGGCTGAGTATGACTACCCCTTCGGCCCTACCGACCGGATATCTCGGGGACTATCTCCCCCTACTGTCACTAGCACATAGCATCATATCATACTAGCACATAAACATAACACAGGTAGTAGAAATCCCTAAATGAATATCACAGAGACAATCATCTACATACAACTCCTACTGGTGGGTCGGCATTGTGGCCGTAGACCCACCGCTACTGGAAGGTAACTCACCTCGAAGTAGTTGCTAATCTGATGGGGAGCTGACTGCCTATTGCTGCTGTTGCTGCTCCGGAAATCCTTCGGCTGTAATTCCCACAACATACTCAATCAAACACTGATAACTGTCCTTTGGGTAAAATGACCAGTTTACCCCTGATCATCCCCTAAGTCAAAGTCAGAGTCAACTTTCAGTTGACCCGACTCGCCAAGTTGGCTCGCCAACTCGCCGAGTCCCTGTCCAATCGACTGGCCTGGATCCCGTCTCTACTCGTCGAGTTAGGTGTTGACTCGACGAGTTCTCCTTCCAAACTGATGTTCAAGTCCTTCATCCTACTCGCCGAGTTGTATGAACAACTCGCCGAGTTCATCTTCATCCGAAGAACACTTATGCTGCGACTCGCCGAGTTGTATGAACAACTCGCCGAGTCTGATCTTGATCTAAGGAGATTGCCTTAAACTCGCCGAGTCAGGGAAATGACTCGCCGAGTTTCTTCATGGATGAGTTCGGCTTCCAACTCACTGAGTCACACCCCGTGACTCACTACTCTACTCGACACAACGAAAAGGGGACAAACTCGGAGACTCGCGAGCAGACTCGCCGAGTCGCTACCATGCAGTCTCTATATGGTTGATTTTGCTTGAATCCAGCTTGTTCTATCCACAGATCTGGGTTCCTAGAGCCTGGTTTACACGTAAAGTTTCCAACTTTACGTGTAGATCATCACCAATAAAGGTTCTAAGGCTTAAAGTGCACCAAAAAGGGTAGATCTAGGGCTTGTGAGCAATATGACTCCATAAAGGCAGTAGATCCAAGCTCCAGGGACTGAATAGGGTCTAGATCTAAAGGCTAGCAACTTGAATCAACCAAAAATGCACAACCAAGCTTAGGACATGGTTCAAGGAGGTCTTTAATGGAGTAATAAGCATAGAAACAGAGGGAAAATGAGTTATACCTCCAAGAAACTACTGAGAGAACACGAAGATGCTTGGCTTCCTTCCCTTCCTCTTGATCTACTCCACTTCCTTCTCAAATTCTTCAAGAAAACACACTAAAAAGCCTCAAACTCACAAGAACAAGAGCTAGAACGTATGGAGAGCTTCTGAGGGTGAAGGGGGCGGAGATGGGGCGCAAATGGTCGTTTAAATAGGGTACAAACCCTTGGAAATTAGGGTTTCATCAGACAGCGCGGACTCGCCGAGTCGCCAACTTAACCGCGTCCCAAGTCTCGTCTCTACTCGGCGAGTCGGGCCTCCAACTCGCCGAGTCCAAGGCCAATAATACAAAGTACTCAGATAAATCTTACATACCAGGAACCAGGTGCTACAACATCCCCCGACCCTTTTCTATACCTGATTTGTCTCTAGGTCTCTCTCTCACATTAATCTTGGAAACACTCTAGCCACCATGTTACCCGCTTTGGCTGAAAACAAGCTACCAACGCCAAAGCCACCTACCATTATGGGAAACCACTTTCGTTTGTCTATCCTCTTTCCTGAACCACATTCGGCTGCCTTTTCGCAGCTTGAACCACCTATTTCTCCTCTCCACTACCTTCTTTGATGGAAATCTCAAGTCACCGCGGTTGGAGAAGCTAAAGTTTTAAGGCCACCCGATGATTTGAATTAGAACCTTCGTCGGTTCCTTTTAGTTGTTCTTCTTCTCTCTCCATATCTATTTCTCTAATATCTTACGATCTATATGTCATAGACATTTTCCTCTTTATGCCTTCTCCATCCTCTTTTCGATTTGTTTCTTGGTCTCCTACGGGTAGATCCACCTCCCTACCACCTTCTATACCTTTTTCTTTTCTCTCTAGATCTGTTTCTACATTTATGGGTTTCTGTGTTGGTATCAATATCAATGGATGGTGTTGGTGGTTATGACATCCTCATTTTCACGGCCAGAAAAAACCGATTTGTTTATGCTTTGTTTTATAAATCAGAGTACTCGTTTAAAGAAAACGGTTGCAGAATTTGTTCCCAAAACAACATATGATAAGAATTTATCAAAGCATTTCTTAAAGAAATGTATTTTCATTATATAACAAAATCTCGGGATGTCATGTTCCGATACAGACACATAAGCATAAACAGAACTTACATTTATTTACACTAATGATTTACATCTCCTTTAATCTCTCAGTGAAATATGTCTTCGTATTAATACATGTGATACAAAGAAAACTGAGTGGGTCAGGCTTGGGAGCCTGATGAGCATATAGGGTTTTCGACCCACAATAATATAATTATTATATTCAACCATCAAACAATCAACCCAATTACTTATAACCATTATCTTCTTTATTTCTTAGGTTTTTACCCTAAGAATTCAACTGCCCGTCATTCGTTCATTCCTAAGGATTGACCTAAGGAATTGGCACAAAATCTATTGCTACATAAGGCTCATCTACCAACATCATCCTTTTAGCGCCTCTGCCAGGATTACGTCATACACTATGAGGTGCGACTGCCAGGTTTATGACATTCTCTTTTAGGCGCATCTGCCGACATTATCCTATAAGCGCATCTGCCAAGATTATCCTATAAGCGCATCTGCTAGTATTATGACATTTTCTATTTGGTGCATCTACCAATATTATTCTTAAGCGCATCTTCTAGTATTATGACATTCTCTAAATGGTGCATCTACCAATATTATTCTTAAGCGCATGTGCTAGTATTATGACATTCTCTAGTTAGTGCCTCTGCCAATATCATTCTTAATCATCTTACATACCTCATCATTTATCTCATCATTTTATCACATACCAACTATCTCATCTACCCATGTTCTACCCAACATATTAGTAGATATAAAATACATATACATTTTAACTCATTTAAAAACCATATAAAACATTCATTCCACACTTATCTCAAATAAACAATAGTATATAAACACATAGCATGTATTTCATAGTAAATACTTCATATTTATGTGATAAAAGAAAGTAACTACACACTCACACATATAAACAACAATATACTTAATACATTCAAACAATACTTGTATTATTATCGTGTTTATGAAAGGGACTATACACTCACTCCAAATAAACAACAATATATATACACATAACACGTATTTCAAAGCAAATACTTCATATTTATGTGTTAGAAGAAAGTAACTATACACTCACTTGATCAGAAGATGATCGAATAACACTACGGCTTGTAGAAGTAGTATTCTTTGGTAGATCTGAAAGATCTTCACAAAAATTGGCTTCTCGCAGGCAGAGCTTCGGCTCGGGAATTTCACTTCTCGGGATCTTCGGGCTTCGGGACTCGCTTCGGGTCTCGAGATGATATCGGGGCTTCGATGGGTTAAAATAGGTCTTAAAGAGAGTCTCGGGAGTGGGAGAGTAAGAGATGAGCAACCAAACTCGCCTGCTCCTTGAATTTTATTTATAGGGTGAATTTTCTGGGTTCATCTCGTGAATTTCTAATATTCACCTCGTGAGTTTCTAATATTCACCTCGTAAGCTCGATACGTCATTGCGTTCGTCATGGACACTTGCCCTGGAAGACGTCCATCATTTGTTCACCTCGTGAGTCACTAATGCTCACCTCGTGAACTGGGCTCACCTTGTGAACTACATATGTTCACCTCGTGAGTTCTGACAGTTTTGGGGTTTCGCGCCCCAAACTTTAGAAATTCATAACGCTCGCATACGAACTCCGTTTTCGGCGTTCTTTATACCCACGAGTAGGTAAAAAAAAAGATCTACAACTTTCATTTAAACTTCGTCGACTAATTTTGACTTTAATTTTAATATATTATTTTTAGTAGGCCGGGACAGGAAAACTCCGTTCAAAATTCATAACTTCTTCATCTGAATTTCGTTTTCGTCTGTCGTTTTATCGTTGGACTACTATTGATGAGATCTTCAATTCTCATTTAGAAAGTTTTGGCTAAATATCACTCAACCTCAATCTCGAGTTTCGGGCTGCATACTGTTAATGCTGAAACTTCGAAAAATCATAACTTCCTCATACGAAGTTAGATTTAGATGTTATTTTTATGTACGCTCTCGGTTTAATGTATTCTACGACTTTCATTTAGATCGCTAAGGCTAAATATCGCTCTAACATAAATTCACTATTTACGTCGCGTTGTGTCGTGCCGGTTTTGTCGCGAAACTTCGACGGGTCATAACTTGTTCGTCATAACTCGGATTTCGGCGTTCTTACATATACTATAACTTAGTTAAGATTATTCATCCTAAATAATCTTCTATCAAAATGTCATTTTTGATGCTTATCGTCTCTAAATTGACTAGCCCTAATCTACAGACGTTACAGCGGTGGTTATCATTGAGAAATTTTCCACATCTAGATGTAGTGGTTGTGGGTTGTATTTTAGGTTTCTCAGATGATTATGTTGGTGGATTTAATTTTTTTTAGAGTTGATTTTAGGTTTTCGGTGGTGGCTGGTGGTGTTTGTCGGTAACCCGTGGTGACTATTAGTGGTTATCGATGACCTGTGGTGAGTGGTGACTATTAGTGGTTGTTGATGATGGGTTGTGGTAGTAGTGGGAGTGGGAGTGGGTCCCAAGTGTTTATAAATCGTTTAATTTATTTTTTATAATTAATAAATAATAAACAAATAATAATTATATAGAAAAAAAATATGAAAGGCAATATAGTCTTTTTAGGTCTATTAGGAACCAAAAACACAAGACAAATCTACAAGAATGGTCCCTGTGGAATGTCGAAGATTGCTATTTTGGTCCAAAAAGGTTTGGACTAGCACTACTGGTCCAAAATTTTCATTTTGTTGCGGTTTTGGTCCATTTTCCTTTGAAAATATTCAAAATGACGGATTTGTCCTTTACAATTTCATTTCCTATTTTCCTGTTATTAGAATAACTAAAAAAAGAAAGAAAAATATAAATATTTACCCCACCCACCCACCCATTCTCAAATTTAACCACATTCTTCCTTTTTCTCTCTCTGTCGTCGGACAACCACCTACCGTTGCTGCTGGCGACCACTACCACTTGTCGTCGAATGACCACCGCCACCTGCCGCCGGATGACCACCGCTACCTGTCGTCGGACCACCATATACTTATAGGAATGCCACCTTTCTCACAGAAATATCGCATCCTTGCCCCTATCGGAACAACCATAAATACCCACCTGCTAAAAAAAAAAAAAAAAAAAAAAAAAAAAAAAAAAAAAAAAAAAAAAACCCACCTTTTATCCGCCTATTACAACCATAAAATTGATCACCCACCTCCTTTAAGTCTCTTCGAACATCAAGTCCATCGGAAAAGCAACCACGAGACATGTAACATCCTAAAAATCAAGGTAAAATTTTTCATTTTCCAAAAACAATCCAGAACCATAAATGTTTACAAAACATAGTTTCCAAAGTGTAAAATCACAAATCAAAGTATCCCAACATTGAATCTCATAAAAACTGAAGGATGTGTACCATCACGCCTTTACTTTCCCCCGATTATCTGAAGTACCTGAAACATAAAACTTAAACCGTAAGCCAAAGCTTAGTGAGTTCCCCGAAAGTACCATACAACATAACATATACAAATAATAAATAGTTGGTCTACAACCTCCTGGTTGGATTACCCCCGATCCACAACCTTTCAGTTGGATTTCCTCGGACCACAACCTTACAGTTACATTGCCCCCTTCTGGCACACAACCTCACGGTTGGATTGCCACCGGCCCACAACCTTTCGCTTGGATTGCCCGGGTTTTTTGACTCGCGACACAAAGGAGTATAGTTCATTATAGTATAAAAAAAATTCCAAACAGAATACATAATCTCGTGGGTCGGCATTGGTGCCATTGTCTCACAAGTATAGTGAGGAAAACTCAACTTGCAGTCAGAAAAGAACGTTGCTCCAATTGAAACCTTTACCGGTCATCTATACAACAAATAGTGACTTAAACTCAATATACAACTCAAAATACCCAAAATACCCCTAGGTTAAAGTCAACTATCAAAAGTCAAAGTCAAAAGTCAACTACAATAGGTTGCCACGATGTGGTCCTTCTTGGCCATGTCGTGGCCATTAAACAACAAAACAAATGGGTCTTGACCCAGTCTCCATGTCGTGGCAACCTGAGCCACGCCGTCGGGACTGGTCTGGGTAGCTTAAACCATTAAGTCACTTTTTTTCCAGTGTCAAGGGCTCCAAAATTCAGATCTGGTCATTTCTAAAGTCCAAGTGGATAAAGTTTCTAACTTTATCCCTTTAGACCCTCCAAGAGATATATATCTCACTTCTAGGTCATATGACTTGACTTATCCCATTAAGCACTTTCCTTGAAGGCTTACTAGATCCCCACTCCAGAATGTTTCTAGCACCTTATAATCACATAAAAATCCTTACTTTCCAGACATGCATGTCCAATGCATGTTTTTGAGTCTTATTAGATAAAAATAGAGAAAAAATGGCTAAGATCTCATGCAAGAGTTCAAAACTCTATAAAAATCCAGATCCAACACTCCTAACCACAAAGGTACTATGGGGATTCATAAAGTTGGGAACTTTATGAAATCCCAACACTCCAATATTGTAGCACCTGGTTCCCAGTGTGTAAATCTTATTGAGAATTTTCCTTCTTTTTAGCCTTGGACTCGGCGAGTCATAGGTCCGACTCGCTGAGTAAGGACGGGACCCGGGACATGTTTAAGTTGGCGACTTGGCGAGTCCATATTCCGGACATGGCGAGTCACCGTTGTTGGATGAAACCCTAATTTTCAGGGGTTGCACCCTATTTAAACGACGTTTTGTGCCTCATATCAGCCCCCATTGCGTCCAGAACATTCCCTCTTGAAGCTCTAACCCCTCTTTTAGTAATTTGGGTGATTTTGGTGCATTTCTTTGAAGTTTTGGAGAAAAGAAGAAGATAGATCAAGAGGAGAGGGAGAAGATCCAGAATCTTTGTGCCATTTCAGAACTTCTAGAGGTATTAGACTCGAACCCCTCTCTGTCCCTTCATTATTATCTTGTTGAGAGCTTGTGATAGCCATTTCAAGGCTTCTTCTAGTCTTGACCTTTGTGTAATGAGCTTATAGTGTTGAGGGACTTCAAATCTAGGCATGTTTGGGCTCTAAGGGCTCGGATCTGTAGCCTTTATGGACCCTCATTGCTTGAAGACCTTGGATCTACCATTTTAAGTACATTTTGAACCCTAAAATCCGTATTGGTGAATATCTACACGTAAAGTTGGAAACTTTACGTGTGATTCGTGTTCTAGGAGTCCAGATCTGTGAATGGCATGGACTGGAATCGAGCAGATCTGTGTATTTAGTGGGTGCATGGCAATGACTCGGCGAGTCGTTCATGTAACTCGACGAGTCTGTTCGCGAGTCTCCGAGTTTGTCCCCTTTTCGTAGAGTCGAGTGAACAGTGAGTCACGGGGTGTGACTCAGCGAGTCGGAAGCTGAAATCATCTATGGAGGAACTCGGCGACTCAATGCCCTGACTCGGCGAGTTCAAGGCAATCTCCTTAGATCAAGAACAGACTCGGCGAGTTGTTCATACAACTCGGTGAGTCGCAGCAGCAAGTGTTCTTCGGATGAAGATGAACTCGACGAGTTGTTCATACAACTCGGCGAGTAGGATGAAGGACTTGAATATCAGTTTAGAAGGAGAACTCGTCGAGTCGTCGCCTAACTCGACGAGTAGAAACGGGATTCAGGACAATCGTTTGGGTAGGGACTCGACGAGTTGGAAAGCCAACTCGGCGAGTCGGGTCAACTGAAAGTTGACTCTGACTTTGACTTAGGGCATGATCAGGGGTAAAATGGTCATTTTACCCAAAGGACAGTTAGCAGTGTTTGATTGAGTATGTTGTGGGAATTGCAGCCGGAGGATTTCCGGAGCAGCAGCAGCAGCATTAGACAGTCAGTTCCCGATCAGATCTGCAGCTACTTCGAGGTGAGTTACCTTCCAGTAGTGGTGGGTCTACGGCTTCAATGCCGGCCCACCAGTAGGAGTCGTATGTTAGATGATTGTCTTTGTGATATCATCTAGGTTTGGTACTACCTGATATGTTATGTGCTAGCATGATATGTTATATGAGATAGAAGTAGAGATCGGTTGATAGGACCGAAGGGTAGTTCAGACACCCCAGAAATGTCTGACAGTACGTGATGATATGTTTGCATGCTGGCTTGTTATGTTATATGCAATAGAGATAGTAGGAGGGGACTAGTCCCCGAGTATCGGTTGTTAGGACCGATGGGCAGTCAGCACCCCAGAATGGCTTGACACGGGTAGTCAGCACCCCAGAATGGCTTGACACGGGTAGGACGGCACCCCAGAATGGCCACACAGGTAATCGGCACCCCAGAATGGCCTTACCGGGTAGTCAGGCACCCCAGAATAGCCTGGCAGTATGTATGTTATGTGTTTGTATGGTATGTGGTACGATGGGGGAACTCACTAAGCTTCGTGCTTACGGTTTTCAGTTTTGGTTTCAGGTACCTCCTCAGCTAGGGGAAAGGAGCCGGTGCGGTAGCAGCATGTCACACACACACACACACTCTCTGGTTTCCGCATTTACGAGATTCTCTGGGACTTATACTCTGATATTTTGATTGGTTGTATGATTTGGCTTTTAGACATGGTTTACGTTGTGTTATGGTTTGATCAAACAATGTTTTAATTATTAATGTTTTCTAAAGTAATGTTTTAAAATGAAATTTTTGGACGTGAAAATTGGGTCGTTACAAGTTAGTATCAGAGCCCTGGTTTGAGGGATTCGGACACACCTTCGGGGGTGTCTGAACTCAAATCGAGGGATTAAAGGATTTTCTAAAAGAAAATGTTTTCTAAAAACTGCGAAAAGAGTTTCGAGAAAGAACGAAGTGTGTGATGTGCGCGACCGGCCGAGCTCAAGTAAGTATTCCCCAAAGTACCCATACAAGTTTATGTTATGTTTATCAGCTTTTGTAGAACAGCATGCTAGAATAGGACTAAGGATCTAGGAGTGATGCCTTATGTGCCTGCTTTATGTGTTTCAGTTGTATGAGAATTGCATGCTAGTATCGAGTAGACAGCAGTAGGGTAGCATGTTTAGGTTATGCCTGATAGTGCGAGTTTAGCGTTGTGTGATAGTTCAGTTTCTCTCTATGAGAGCGGAGTTGCTTGAGGTTGTTTCCCTTGTCTGAATGTTGCTTTCTTCGTGCTATGTGGGACTCTGAATAATGGGAATTAGCCGCTAGGCGAATACATCATGTCACATGTGATCAGGGTTGAATAATCTTAGAGTACCGAATTTGATCCTACTGCGCAGCTCTTGTTTGAGTCCAACCGTGGTAGGGATGAGTCGGGTACTCGAAGGATTATCTGAGCCTCGTCATGTGTGATGGTATTCGGGTAATGGCTAATTGGCATTACAAGGAGGCCTACAGCAGCTGAGGACTGGATCGAGTAGAGTCGGAGATTTCCCTAGGACGAGCCTAGGATGAGTATAGTAGGGATCAGCCATAGTGAAAGGGATCTGGTGGAGTCGAGGCAGTCCTTGAAGAAGGTACGGATAGATGTGGAAGGTAGTATGGGCCCGTACTACTGAAAGCAGACGATCCGTACCCGAACCAAGGAAGGCCCAGATAAGACCAGGGAACTTGTAAGTAGCGGTGATCCCTCAGGAAGTATCAATATCACTAATGATTGTATTATGTGTTGCAGAATGGTGGTACTTCGATCGAGGCCGGTAGATGACGGTTCAGGAGAGGGGTCAGGTTCGGGATCAGGTTCCGAGCCGGTAGATGAGGGACTACGCGAGTTCATCGCATCAAAGATCACCAGAGGCATCCTTGAGTCGACCCCCATCCTATTTGGGTCGATCAAGGAAGGGATCATGGAGTTGATGGAGGATCGCCTTCGGGCATTCAGGAGTGATATGACATCTAGCCAGTCGGGATCTCGCACACTGTCCTTCAAGGACTTCAGGGGCAGTGGTGCGCCAGATTTCCACGGGGTGAAAGACCCCATTGCTGCCAGGCAATGGATTGTAGACATCGAGTTTGCACAGTTGACTAGCTTCTGCCCCGAGGGGTCGAAGGTGAGGTATACAGCAGGGTGTTTACGGGACCGAGCCCGGGATTGGTGGGAGTCAGTGGGTGACTCGTTGGGAGCTGCAGCTATCGAGGCTATGACCTGGTCGGACTTTGTGACCAGGTTCAGGGCAGAGTTTGCGCCGGCTGTCGAGCTTCAGCGGCTGGCCAGGGAGTTTCTAGACATGAGACAGACGACGGAGACTGTGGCGGAGATCACCGCCATGTTCCGGGAGAGGGCTTTTTTGGTGCCCCAGTATGCTGGTGACGAGGATATGAGGAGGACCTGTTATCATGATATGCTACGAGCTGATATCCGGGAGCATGTTAGCTTTTCGGCTTGCCCTACCTTGGACTCTATGATTGCCAGGGCGAGGGAGAGGGAGATAGACTTGGAGCACATCCAGAAACGGAAATCAGAGGAGGGACAGACAGGAGGGGCTTCGGGGAAGAAGCCCAAGGGATCAGATGGTAGGCCGAAAGGCCAGTCAGGACCGAGCCGCTGCAGGAAATGCGGCAGGCCGCACAAGGGGGCGTGCATGATGGGATCATCAGGCTGCTACAAGTGCGGCAAGTCTGGGCACATCAGCAGGGATTGCACTACTCCGACAGCAGTTATTCAGACATCAGAGTTGCTGTGTTTCCACTACAACCAGAGGGGCCACAAGAAGGCCAATTGCCCCCAGTTGACAGTTTCAGCGCCGGTGAAGGCGCCAGCTCCAGCGACTCTGCGGATCACGGATGGCCGGCAGGGCAAGACAGAGGCTCCAGTGGTGAGGAGCCGAGCATTTCAGCTGACTACCGAGGAGGCACGCGCCGCACCTGATGTGGTGACGGGTATGATTCTTTCCCTTTATCTTATTCTTATGATGTTATGTTATTGATATGTGCTCTGTATATATATGTATGCATTAGGATCGTTCCATGTGAATGGCCTTCCAGTTCAGGTGTTGTTCGACTCGGGTGCGTCCCGATCATTTGTTTCTCTTGCGCTTAGCAAGAAGTTTCATGAGTCATCGGGCGAGTTAGACTGGCCTTTGGAGGTGGAGATTGCTGATGATCGATCGGTGCGAGCATCGATGGTATTTCGAGATTGCATGTTGCGTTTGTTTGAGGAGCGCTACTTGGTAGACTTGGTTCCCATTCCGTTGCGCGGGAACAAGGTGATTATAGGCATGGATTGGTTGAGCCCTAATGGGGCGGTGATAGATTGCGCGCAGCATCTAGTGCGGGTCAGGACCCCAAGCGGGGGAGAGTTAGTGATTCATGGCGAGAGGCCGTAGTGTGGACCCACTGTATGTTCAGCAGCGAGGGCTAGGCGCTATCTTCAGCAGGGATGCGCAGGATATGTCGCGTATATGATGGATACCCGGGAGGCAGGTAAGGCGACAGTGAGCGAGGTTTCGGTGGTTCGAGATTTTGCAGATGTTTTTCCGGAGGAGCTACCTGGGATACCTCCGGAGCGACAGGTGGAGTTCAGGATTGACCTTGTTCCTGGTGCGGCTCCGATAGCCAAGGCACCGTATCGTTTGGCTCCTCCCGAGATGCAGGAGTTGTCTACGCAGCTGCAGGAGCTGCTAGACAAGGGATTTATTCGTCCGAGCAGTTCACCCTGGGGAGCCCCGATTCTGTTTGTGAAAAAGAAGGACGGGTCACATCGGATGTGTATAGATTACCGGGAGCTGAATAAGGTAACGGTGAAGAACCGTTACCCGCTTTCGAGGATTGATGACCTCTTTGATCAGCTTCAGGGAGCATCTTGGTTCTCCAAGATCGACTTGCATTTGGGCTATCATCAGATGAGGGTCAGGGAGGAGGATACGCAGAAGACCGCGTTTCGGACACGCTATGGCCACTATGACTTTGTGATGATGCCGTTTGGGCTCACCAATGCTCCTGCCGCGTTCATGGACCTCATGAACCGCGTACGCAGACCGATGCTGGATCGTTTTGTGATAGTCTTTATCGATGACATCTTGGTTTATTCCAAGACTCAGGAGGAGCATGAGGAGCATCTGAGAGAGGTGTTGGAGACCCTGAGGAGGGAGAGCTTTTATGCCAAGTTCTCCAAGTGTGAGTTTTGGTTGCGCGAGGTGTAATTTCTAGGACACCTTGTCAACCAGAACGGGATTCTGGTCGATCCGGCCAAGGTTGAGGCCATGATGAGATGGGAGGTTCCGAAGTCTCCATCTGAGATTCGGAGTTTCCTGGGTTTAGTAGGCTACTATCGGAGATTTATTCAGGATTTCTCCAAGATAGTCGTACCCCTGACGCGGCTGACGAAGAAAGTCGTGGTCTTTCGGTGGGGGCCCGAGCAGTAGGCTGCGTTTGAGACGCTGAGATAGAGACCGTGCGAGGCGCCGATCTTAGCCCTTCCAGAGGGCGTAGAGGATTTTGTGGTATACTGCGACGCATCCATTTCAGGGTTGGGTGCGATACTGATGCAGAGGGGGCATGTCATTGCCTACGCTTCGAGGCAGCTCAAGCCTCACGAGGCAAACTACTTTACGCATGATTTGGAGTTGGGAGCGGTGGTTTTTGCCCTCAAGATTTGGAGGCATTACCTCTACGGGGTTCGATGTACCATCTACACGGACCACAAGAGTTTGATGTACCTCATGGATCAACCGAATCTGAACATGAGGCAGCGTCGGTGGTTGGACGTGGTAAAGGATTATGATTGTGAGATCCTTTACCACCCGGGGAAGGCCAACGTGGTGGCTGATGCACTTAGCCGCAAGGCGGTGCCGATCAGGGATATGTGCATGAGGATGACCGTAGTGACTCCCTTTTTGGAGCAGATTCGGGAGGCCCAACAGGAAGCTATCAAGGAGGAACATCGAAAGAGTGAGCTTGTGGTGGGTCAGGTTTCCTCCTTTGATTATGATAGCCGAGGACTTTTGACACTACACCGTAGGGTGTGGGTGCCGAATCACGGAGGCGTGCGCCGGATTTTGATGGAGGAGGCGCACAAGTCCCGATTCTCCATTCATCCCGGGGCGACGAAGATATATAGGGATCTTCGTCTGAATTATTGGTGGCCCTGCATGAAGCGGGATGTGGCATGGTACGTTGAGTGGTGCTTGACCTGCAGGAAGGTCAAGGCCGAACATCAGAGACCGCATGGCAAGATGCAGTCGTTGGACATTCCACTGTGGAAATGGGAAGATATCATGATAGATTTTATCACGAAGCTTCCCAGGACCGCGCGTGGAGTGGATTCGATTTTGGTCATCGTGGATCGATTGACCAAGAGTGCTCACTTTATTCCGATTCAGGAGAGCATATCGGCCGAGAAATTAGCCGACATCTATATCAGGGAGATCGTGGCGCGGCACGGGGTGCCAGTACCGGTGATCTCGGACAGGGATGTGCGTTTTACTTCCAGATTTTGGAAGAGATTTCATGACGAGTTGGGCACTCGTTTGCATTTTAGCACCGTCTTTCACCCGCAAACGGATGGTCAAAGCGAGCGGACCATCCAGACTTTGGAGGATATGTTGCGGGCATGCGTGTTGGATTTCGGTGGTAGCTGGGATACCTATCTTCCCCTGGCCGAGTTCTCATACAACAACAGCTACCACGCGAGTATTGACCACGCGAGTATTGACCGTCCCCCATTTTCCAGTTGAGCTCAGCCAAATCCACAACAGTTTCCATGTTTCCCAGCTGCGAAAGTGCATAGTGGACGATTCAGCAGTAGTGCCTTTGGAGGATATTCAGGTTGATGACAGCCTGAATTACATTGAGCGCCCAGTCACAATCCTTGACAGGAAGTCGAAGGATTTGAGAAACAAGAGGGTTGAGCTAGTGAAGGTGCAATGGCAGCACCGCAAGGGTTCGGAATGGACTTGGGAGCCGGTGGACGAGATGATGGAGCATTATCCCGAACAGTTTCAGGATCGAGCAGCAGACTTCGAGGACGAAGTCTAAAATAAGTGGGGGAGATTTGTAGCACCTGGTTCCCGGTATGTAAATCTTATTGAGAATTTTCCTTCTTTTTAGCCTTGGACTCGGCGAGTCATAGGTCCGACTCGCCAAGTAAGGACGGGACCCGGGACAAGTTTAAGTTGGCGACTCGGCTAGTCCATATTCCGGACTCGGCGAGTCACCGCTGTTGGATGAAACCCTAATTTTCAGGGGTTGCACCCTATTTAAACGACGTTTTGTGCCTCATATCAGCCCCCATTGCGTCCAGAACATTCCCCCTTGAAGCTCTAACCCCTCTTTTAGTAATTTGGGTGATTTTGGTGCATTTCTTTGAAGTTTTGGAGAAAAGAAGAAGGTAGATCAAGAGGAGAGGGAGAAGATCCAGAATCTTTGTGCCATTTCAGAACTTCTAGAGGTATTAGACTCGAACCCCTCTCTGTCCCTTCATTATTATCTTGTTGAGAGCTTGTGATAGCCATTTCAAGGCTTCTTCTAGTCTTGACCTTTGTGTAATGAGCTTATAGTGTTGAGGGACTTCGGATCTAGGCATGTTTGGGCTCTAAGGCCTCGGATCTGTAGCCTTTATGGACCCTCATTGCTTGAAGACCTTGGATCTACCATTTTAAGTACATTTTGAACCCTAAAATCCGTATTGGTGAATATCTACACATAAAGTTGGAAAATTTACGTGTGATTCGTGTTCTAGGAGTCCAGATCTATGAATGGCATGGACTGGAATCGAGCAAATCTGTGTATTTAGTGGGTGCATGGCAACGACTCGGCGAGTCGTTCATGTAACTCGGCGAGTCTGTTCGCGAGTCTCCGAGTTTGTCCCCTTTTCGTAGAGTCGAGTGAACAGTGAGTCACGGGGTGTGACTCAGCGAGTCGGAAGCTGAAATCATCTATGGAGGAACTCGGCGAGTCAATGCCCTGACTCGGCGAGTTCAAGGCAATCTCCTTAGATCAAGAACAGACTCGGCGAGTTTTTCATACAACTCGGCGAGTCGCAGCAGCAAGTGTTCTTCGGATGAAGATGAACTCGACGAGTTGTTCATACAACTCGGCGAGTAGGATGAAGGACTTGAATATCAGTTTAGAAGGAGAACTCGTCGAGTCGTCGCCTAACTCGACGAGTAAAAACGGGATTCAGGACAATCGTTTGGGTAGGGACTCGACGTGTTGGAAAGCCAACTCGGCGAGTCGGGTCAACTGAAAGTTGACTCTGACTTTGACTTAGGGCATGATCAGGGGTAAAATGGTCATTTTACCCAAAGGACAGTTAGCAGTGTTTGATTGAGTATGTTGTGGGAATTGTAGCCGGAGGATTTCCGGAGCAGCAGCAGCAGCATTAGACAGTCAGTTCCCGATCAGATCAGCAGCTACTTCGAGGTGAGTTGCCTTCCAGTAGCGGTGGGTCTACGGCTTCAATGCCGGCCCACTAGTAGGAGTCGTATGTTAGATGATTGTCTTTGTGATATCATCTAGGTTTGGTACTACCTGATATGTTATGTGCTAGCATGATATGTTATATGAGATAGAAGTAGAGATCGGTTGATAGGACCGAAGGGTAGTTCAGACACCCCAGAAATGTCTGACAGTACGTGATGATATGTTTGCATGCTGGCTTGTTATGTTATATGCGATAGAGATAGTAGGAGGGGACTAGTCCCCGAGGATCAGTTGTTAGGACCGATGGGTAGTCAGCACCCCAGAATGGCTTGACACGGGTAGTCAGCACCCCGGAATGGCTTGAAACGGGTAGCACCCCAGAATGGCTTGACACGGGTAGAACGGCACCCCAGAATGGCCGCACGGGTAATCGGCACCCCAGAATGGCCGTACTGGGTAGTCAGGCACCCCAGAATAGCCTGGCATTATGTATGTTATGTGTTTGTATGGTATGTGGTACGATGTGGGGAACTCACTACGCTTCGTGCTTACGGTTTTCTGTTTTGGTTTCAGGTACCTCCTCAGCTAGGGGAAAGGAGTCGGCGCGGTAGCAGCATGTGTCACACACACACTCTCTGGTTTCCGCATTTACGAGATTCTCTAGGACTTATACTCTGATATTTTGATTAGTTGTATGATTTGGCCTTTATACATGGTTTACGTTGTGTTATGGTTTGATCAAACAATGGTTTAATTATTAATGTTTTCTAAAGTAATGTTTTAAAACGAAATTTTTGGACGTGAAAATTGGGTCGTTACAAATATGCCCAACATGAAGAATAAGGCATAGAAATCTAGATTTATGCAATAAACCAAAAATTTAGAACATGGGGAGTTACAAGAGTCTAGAATATGCACAATAAGATGATGAGAAGTGAATTCAAGTCTAGAAGTCACCTTCTTCGTCCTCTAATCCCCCAAAAATCAACGTAAAAAGCTTATAGAGCTAAAATAAAGGTTAGGGTTTGCTTGGAAGCTGAGAGAGTGTGATGGAAGCTAAGGGTGAGCAACCCTAGCCATCACATTCCCTTAAAAATGGTCCAAACCTTAGATATTAGGGTTTCTCATTAAACTGTTGCCACGCGCCTGGCCATAGGTTATCACGCCATGACGACCTTAAATGCGATCGATATTTCTTGAAACTCCATGTTGTGGCGCTTTCCCCCCCAACGTCGTTGCAACCCTAAATTCTTTGAATTTTGAAATTTGAATTACCTTAGGATCCGGATGTTACAAGACACAACCATCACCTCCTTTATTCCGCCACCTACATAACTAAAGGACTAGAACCACCTACAACCTGCACATTTGTAATCAACATCACTAACCATCACCATCCCTATTGCACCCGTGTGATTCATCGCACCTCCTCCAAACACCACCTGTGACCTCCATCTCCATCCTTATAACACCACCTTCACCTCCTTATTACCCCCTCCGGAAACACAGTAAATAATTCAGCACTGAGACCTAAATATGTTCAATTTGGCCATACAACCTATTTCAAAACAACTTCATTTTTTTTGAATCGGAAAATACCAAAATATACTCCAATCGATAACTTATCAGTGAATCGAAGCTTCATCAAAACCCAATTCATCGAAAACCTTTGATACACACTTTTGATCAAACAAATTTTGCATCACCTAATGAGAAGTCAGATTTAACTAAAATCAACCATCGATTCGACTATATATCCCACACAATCAACAAACACAAATCATCATCATCGAAGAATGTTGTTGAATTAAAGTAGATAAAATGAAGAACACGATTATGAACAAAAACCCTAAAAATCGGAATCAACAAAGGATTGTAGTCCAGAAATTTTCAAGGAGATAATTAATCGATCTTGTGAAATAAACCATTTATACAAATCCATGAGTGAAAATGATGAGAGATGAGGTACTTCAAAAAGCAAATCATACGTATGAAAGTAGGAAGATATGATGAACATTAGAATGACTTTCTTTGCACAAATCTGGTGGTGTAAATATTTATATTTTATTTTTATTTCTAATTATTATAATAAAAGGAAAATGGAAAATGAAATTGTAAAGGGCGTATTCATCATTTTAAATATTTTCAAAATGGATTGGACTAAAACCACAACAAGATGAATGTTTTGGACCAATGGCGCTAAACCTTTTTTGGACCCAAAATGACTATTTTCGATATACCACAAGGACTATTCTTGCAGTTTTGTCAAATCTACAACAAATTCAAATTATGAGAACGGTCTGAGTGCAAAAAAATTAAGGACCAAACTTACAAATTTAACCAATCTATAGGAATGATTTTAGTAATTTAATCTAAAATTAAATATGATAAAACTGCAAAAATGGTCCCCGTGGTATGCATTTTTTGGGATTTTAGTCCAAACCTCGACTTTTTTTGATTGGTAGTCCTTTTGGACTAGTTTGTATGTAAAAATGGTCCCTGTGAAAATTGAAACGACTATAATACCCTTGGGATATTTATTTTTCATTTTCTTTCATTATTTTAAAATCTAATACTATTTATTTAATTATTTTAACAGTTAAAAAATAATAAAGGACCTCTCTCTCTCTCTATCTCTCTCCTGCCTGTACGAAACTATTTCCGAGTTCATCTTCTCCAACCAAACAACATGATTGCAGCCACAAAACATTAATTATGTTCATAAAACAAAAATGATGAAGGCCTCAATCAAATTGATTAGATAAATCCAAGGATTTGATTAAATAAATCCAAGATTTTTAATTGGGTACTACTCATGGATAATACTTTAACTCCACAAACCCACTTTTGGTTCTTAATAGCAAACCCCTTATAGCTTTGAATTTGAAGGCAAAATCAGATCTTGGTTATGCACAGATAACGAAGGTAAAATGGAGTCCTTACAAAGTAGCCTAACAACAATAACACCAGTAGACGACATCAGAGGAGGTATAATCGAAATCAAAGACCAATTATTCCTCATCCAAGACTGTTGATCGATAAAAAAGGAAAACAAAAATAATGAGGGGGAAATTCGGACATACAGGGGTCGCAAGAGGTGACGGGGCTGGTCGGAGACGACCGACGGAAGCAAAAACTGCCGACGACAGTGGTTTTACAGCAACGGCGACGATGGTGGCAAGGGCTGCTTCGGCGGCTTCTGCTGCTTCGTTTTCTCATTTTTCCGGTGAGCTCGATGAGAGGGAGGGCAGGGAGGAATTAGGGTTGTGTTCGGTGGTGATTTTTAATCGAGAGAGAGAGAGAGAGAGAGAGAGAGAGAGAGGTATAGGGTGGGGTATTGGTGGTGGTGGGTCACGACTGGAATGTGGTGTTGGGTGGTGTCTGGTGGTCACAGCAGCAATGGAGGTGGTGATTGGGTACAAGAAGAAGACATAAAATTTTCATAAGTTAGACAAAATTGTTGTTTACTCCATATGTAGAGAGAGAGAGAGAGAGAGTGTGTGTAACGCCTGTGTTTCTGGGCTTGTCATTAATGTTGATATAATAGTCTAGGTTAACCTTTGTAACCCGTTTTGAAATAATAGAAGTGTATTATTTGAGTATTATGTGTTTCACTACTAGAAAAACAACCTTTTACGACGCTCATTGCGCGTCGTAAAAGGCTCAGACGACGCGCAAATGCGCGTCAAGGAAGGCCCTGTCATAAAGAGAGACGACGCGCATTTACGACGCTCATTTACGACGCGCGATTACGACGCGCGTTTACGACACGCAATGCGTATCAAGGAAGGCCCTGTCATAAAGGAAGAAGACACGCATTCGCGTGTCGTAACCTTACGACGCGCGTGTTAATGATACGCAATGCGTATCAAGAAAGCCCCTGTCAAGAAAGGCCATGTCATAAATGAAGATGACACACATTTTTGCGTATCATAATTTTAAATGTTTAAAAAAATATTATTTATAGATTTACTTAAATTTGTATTTAATGTTTCATAATAGAAAATAAAATATCATATACAAAAAATAGAATCCGTTGCTTAAATATAATGTCATACAAATAATCGTTCCATGGAAAGATAAAACAAATCAATGGAAGTTGTAACAAAAATTTACAAACGAATTAGATACAAAAAATACAATCCATTGACCCTTTGCTTATTCAAGATCAACCTGCAAGTTGCTAACTAATCTATACAAATTCACCCTTGTTTCTAATCATTTTCTTAAATACTTTACAAACATAATTCATCCATAGTACCTGCACTATAGTTTCAGCCTTGTTTCTTCTTCTTCTGAACTCATCTCTTGCAACCATTGCTCTAAGCCTAGTCTGAATAGATGCAACATCTCCTTGTCAATTATGTGATAAATACAACAGGACAGTGGCCTACCTTCATAATAGCAACAGCTAACGAAGCAGGAATGAAAGAGAAGTCAATACTCATAACAATAGCTGCAGTGAATGCATCTAGGTCCTACAAGATCATTAAAGTCACTATTTAAATACACACTACATATAAAGGTGTCAATATTCTGATTGCATGTACTTAATATATAAAGACTCCAACAATAAATAGATATGTTATGTTACCTTGAGACACCTTGCTTTGAAGGGGATCCAAAATGCCATACCAATTTGGGATCTAAAATGCAATACAATAAAGAAATCAAACATTATTTAGTTTGCAAAAGAGTACCTATAGCACCAATGTTTATGAAGGTCCCCATGGCTCTATCATTACCCCGGTCCATGTACTCCAAAATCTTTCTTGTTCCTGCAAGCTGTAATGACATTCATGCAAGTGCTCCTTCTCCCATGGATCCTTGAACAAAAACCTAAATAAATTTTAAACTTTTATTTATATTCGAATATTTTTTTGTTGTATATACAATAACTGAATTTGACATTTACGGTTTAGTCGTTGGAATTGGAAGAATGATAATCTGTCATGCCTTTAATTGGAAGGAAATGGAATGGAATTTAACAAAAAAGGCATAATAGAATTGAATGGTGAATCCCATCAAACATGGAATTTGAAGGAATCTGATATAATTTAATTCCATCCATTTGCCAATCAAACATGCCATGGAATGGAATCTCCAATTTCAATTCCATCAGAACCATGATAAGCATACCTTAACACGTTTTCCATCATTTGAAAATGATAGAGCAAGAACTCGAACAAGTTCCATCAAAGTACCTATTCGATATACATCTTGTACATAAATATAATTTATACTTATATTTTATAACAATTCAATTATTGAAAAAGGAAGTGTTCCTCACTGTGTTGGGATTCAGCTTTGGCTATCATCAACATTACAAGTTGTCTTAGTATTGTCCACCACCACGTAGAGTAAGATGCAGAAGAAAGTTCAAAGGAAGGAAACCAAATTCAAAATTCTTAAAAAAAATTTTAAAAAAAAGCATCCAAGGACTTTGATACCTGTAAACTTTAGTTCCTTATCCAACTTATCCTGCAATACATCCATCACACCCTTCTCATCCGTCACGAAACCCCCATGACCTATAAAATCAAACATTAAAGCTTCAATAACAAAACCAAAGGGCAAATCTGTCATTTTTTTGGAAAATCAAACCCGGACGAATGAACCTGAGGGTGGAGGAGGTGCAACCCGCCCCATTGCCGCTAAATCAGGGTTGACTTTCTGACCGGCCTCCTGAAGTATGGCAATAAGTTCCTTAGTAAACCGAGCATTTGCTGTTGTAAAGAGAGTGTATGTTGTCCATTTAGCCCCGACTCTTCCTGTTCTCCCAATCCTATGAACATCATCTTCCAAGGAACCCGGGAAATCATAATTTATCACATATTTCACGTCCTTCACATCTGCATTTTCATTTTCATTTTTATAAATATTAAACAATCAACAATATGAATCATTAAATATATAATTATTAGTTGAGAAATTAAACGTACCTAAGCCACAAGCTGCAACATCTGTAGTTGTCATTATTGGAGTTTTACCAGCTTTGAATTCGGATAGAACCCAATCTCTTTCTGCTTGACTTTTATCTCCATGGATTGATAATGCGGGCCACCCATCCATTCTGAGCTGGCGGGTGATTGGTAAAGGGTAACAACTTAATTTTGTAAAATGGAAAGACTGACCGTGACTGAAGTAACTGTTTTTTTGTTGATTTCATTCAGATTCTAGGTTTCTCCTTTTCCTTAACGTGCATTAAGGATCAAAAATGCTACACATGGTATTAGCGGCTCTGTTACTCTCTTTGTTGAAATACTCAACAAGTAAGTAGTAGTACACTTTTCACTAAAGCCTTCTATTAATAGCGATGTACTTTCATTTCTTTATATGAAAGTAGGTTGTTGTTTAGGAAAATATATAATATAAGACACTGGTAACAGATAATAAATTTTGGATTCCAATTCCAGGTATATATATTATTTTGAGAAAGGGAATCCACAGATAAGGAATGTTCAGTTCCAAAAACAAAAATTTAAAACTCAAACCTCACTATCACCATTTTGTGCATTACATTTTACCGATTACCAATTATTAATTGCTAGATTCGTGAATCCATCTGAGCTCTTTTTCCTGATAGAGAATGATTAACTCTTGTTAGACCTGTGGACAATGAGAATGAGCTCCAATGACTTGACGACATTCCGATCAGTGATTATTTTACTGAACTTTAATGTTATTAATCAGTAAAATTTGTTAATAGTTATTTCTTTGTTTTATAAATTAATTCAATTTTGTTTTTTGAATGGTAGTTGGATGACATGATGCCAAAGTTTAAAGTATGACTTGATGCTTTAACAAGGTTTATTTTTTGAGGACTAGGCCCAAGCAAGTGAGGGACAAAATTATGATTGGAAGGTTAGTTTTATATAATAACCTCCTCATGGAAGGTTAGTTTTTTATAATTTTTTTTATTCTTTATTATGTTGTACTAAACCATTTCCATTTACAGAAAGACTGACCGTGACTGGCAAATGAGTTGCAGATTGCATGGAGGTATTGATGACAATTGGCGATGAGATTGCAGCTCCTCTCAGAAACCTTTCAGAAGCAAGATTTACTGCAAAACAATTGTATGCCCTGATCTCTCACTCTCAGTCAGGAAGATAGATAAAGCTGTAATGAAATATAATAATTTACAAATAAAAAGTTATTAAAATTGAGGGAAGTCGATGAGTGAGGTGTAAAAAAAGGAACAAAAAACGAAAAAAAAAACATTAAATTTATGTTCGTTTGTGACAGAAAAAACAGGAAATGGTTGTTGAAAATGATAGTTGAAAAATGACGAAAAAAGGACCAATATGCCCTTTTCCTAAAAATAACATCTCATTTTTCATTATATTATATCAAATTAGATTGTATTTAGTAATGTACTATCACCCATAATAAAATGACCAATATGCTATTTTCCTAGATTTACCCTGTTCATAATTATAGTTGACTAAAGACGAAAAAAAAACTTTTATTTTTTGTTGGTTAATGAAAGAAAAAATAGGATCAATCTGAAAGTGTTTAGTAGAGTTTAAAAGAACCAGCTAAGGTGCAAAATGAAAGTGTTAAACCTACTAACCAATTATATGAAGTAAGAAATAAATAAATAACATTGTTTAATTATAAAGGACCAAAATACCCTTTTCCCTAATTTGCCCTCTTGAAAATTCAAGTTGGCTTCCAAAATGGGTTAATTTTTTTTTAAAACATATAAGTATTAAATGGATACAATTTTAGCAACATACTTTTATTTATTTTAATACTTGTTTTAAAACATGTAAGTAAGATGCTATAATAGACATAAAGCTTAAAAATAAAAAATAAATAAACAATGAATTTTTAAAGGAAAAATAGTGAAAAGCGTTAATACATTATAAAATAACAATTGTAGGTGCATAATGAAAGTCTTAAAGCAATTATGCAGTTACATGAAGTACAAAATAAACACATAATATTCTTTCATAATAAAAGGAAGAAAATACCATTTTCCCAAATTTCCTCTTAATAAAAGGACAAAGATGCCCTTCTACCATATATCCCCTATTTAAACATGTGGTTGGCTGCCATTATTGGTTCAAAATTCCATACCTTCTTTGAAAATGACCGATTTACCCATGTGTATAAAATGAAATTGATCAAGACATGGCAGGTTTGTAAAGAATTATATAGCGGAAAGAATGGTAGACACTCTAGAAATAACATCCGATTATGGGTTCAATATTCTAGACCATATATGAACAACAACCCTACATGTGATCTCAACCTCACCCGTGTATCAACCAACAGCAAAGGCAAAACCATCCTTAAGGAAAATAGATGAAAAAGAAAACATTTTTTTTAATGTTTGTATATAAATCTGTCAACAGGGACCAAGGCGTACACGTTGATTTGTTATTAAAAGTAGATTTTTTGGCATTCCGATTCATATGTTGCAGCAAAATAAGAAGAGCAGTACCTCATTCAGCAACTGAAACAAACACAGGCGAGTTAAAACGTTGAGATAGGAAAAACAATTCACAAAATATCATCGTATGATACTGATACGAATTCTATATATGAAATATAATCTGAAGAATGGAATTTGATATAAAAAAACGATTTCATTCCATATCAAAAACATTATCACGTCCAATAGGGTATACTTGAAATTGTTCATCTAATAATTCTTTAATTTAAGCAAATCCTATCATTTTTTTAATTATACACTATTATTTATGTTAATAGAGAACAACTGACGGATATACAGAAGGAATCAACAAATTCATAAATTGAAACTTTTGACCATGAATAAAAGGGCTTATATATATATATATATATATATATATATATATATATATATATATATATATATATATATATATATATGCGTACAAACAACACTGGAGAAACAGATCTTGAAGTCAACACATACGATTTGTAGACTAATGACTTGGAATATGAATCTGAATACCATATACATTAGAACACCCACACATACAACCATAACCACCTAATGGTGATGGATGGTGGCAGAGAAAAACCCCAGAAGCCTAGGCTGCCGACCATGGTTTTAGGTGGTGCTTGGCAGGGAAAACATAAAAGAAGGAGAAGAAAAAAATATGCATCGATACCTTAGGCTGGAGCAAAGTTTTTCCCGAGGTCCCCTTCCTCCTCCTCCCTCGACGGTGACTCAAAAATCCGACAACCTCATACAAAAACTTGAACAACTCCTTTTCTAGCATCCAAGACGAACAAACAGAAGATTAAGGTTGTTTTAGGTTGCTAAGGGTTTGGTTAGAGGGGATGTATGAACTAAATATGATCAATCGGCCCTAACAGAAAAGCCCTAGGGGACCCCGACGTAGAAATGTGGCCGCCAATTAGGCTTTCATCCCAAGGGTACCTGACGTCAAAATGTGGCTGCCGATTAGGGTTTTTTCTGAATGTGGAGGATGTAGTTGTAGGTTTTCTTGTAGAGAAAGCCTGAATTGTGATGGATGATCGAAGAAGGGTTGGGGGTGCTGGAGGTGGGTGAAGACGAAGGCCATAGGGCTTATTTCTTGCTAATTCAAAGATTAGCATAGATAGCAGAAGGTGGAGGCATCAGCTGCTGAGGGAACAAGGGAGACTGAGTTTGGATCGAATAGGCGGGGTTTTAATTTTTGGGGATTCCATTCCCCCCCCCCTCCCGATGCTATTAAAAACGCGTGTTGCGTCTAAAAATTATAAAGCGACATGCTTAGATGACGCACAGTTTATAATAAGCGCCCTCCGTGTTTTTATTCTAACACAAATTTTAGGGCGCGCAAAAATGCGCGTCCGAAATCCTTCAAAATTTTGAACAGATGACATTATTTTTACGTCACACGCTTTTGCGTATAGTAAATCCGTGCGTGTCATAAATTGCGCGTCATTAAAGGCCTATTTTCTAGTAGTGTTTTGTGCTTAATTGCTTAATTATGTGGTTTGATTAATTAAGAATAAAAATAAGTGTCAAAATTAAAGTGTAAAGTAAACTTGATATCTTTGGATAATGTTGTAGTAGTTGAAACGAGGTTTCCGAATATATATAGAACGCCCAAATCTGACTTCGTATGAGGAAGTTATGATTTTCTGAAGTTTCGGCTTAGCGGTATGCAGCCTAAAATACTCGATTTGAGATCGAGCGGTTTGTAGCCGAAGCAATCTAAACGAGGATCGAAGGTCTCGTTGTTGGTATCGAAGCGATAAAAAGTTAGGCGAGAACGGACGTCAAACGAAGAAGTTATGAATTTATAACGAAGTTTTTCTGTCGCGGCCTATTAAAAATAAATAATAAAAATAAAGTTAAAATTAGCCGACGGAGTCTAAACGAAAGTTGTAAAGCGTAGTCTCACCTACGCGTGGATATAAAGAACGTCGAAAACGGAGTTCGTATGAAGAAGATATGAATTTCCGAAGTTTATTAAATAGTTTGTATTTATTTTTAATTGAAAAATCCGGCATTATCCGAAGAGGAGTCATCGGACTCATCCGAAGTACGCACCGCGTACACCGAGTATGTCGACACTCGCACTCCAGGACTTCGGATACGTAAGCAGTGACGAATTCGGACGCGTACGCTTGTACGCCCCGCGTACTCCGAGGCTCCAGCCTCCTATAAATAGGATGCGAGGGCAGCCGGCTCCTTTGCTATTTTTCTCTCTTCTCTCTCCCATTTTGCATCGTTTTGCGTGCCAGAAATACCCTGAAGCCCCGGTATTATTCTCGAGCCCCGGAGCAAGTCCCGAGATCCCGAAGATCCCGAGAAGTGCGGTTCCCGAGCCGAAGCTCTGCCCGCAAGAAGTTCGATTTTTGTAGAGATCTTCCAGATCTGCTGAGGATTACTACTTCTGCAAGTCGTAGTGCTGTCCGATCATCTTCTGATCAAGTGAGTGTATACTACCTTTCATAAACACGATAATAATACAAGTATGGTTCGAGTGTATTAAGTATATTGTTGTTTATATGTGTGAGTGCGTAGTTACTTTCTTCTAACGCATGATTATGAAGTATTTTATACGAAATACGTGTTATGTGTATAATTTTGTTGTTATGTGTGTGAATGTATATTCACTCTCTTCCATCTCATAGATCTGAATTGCTTTCTATGAAATACGTGTTATGTGGGTGTGCCTCATCTGTTATGTGGAATATATATTGAATGAAAATGCTATACAGGTTTTAAACTATGTATAAAAATATATATTTTTATCTACTAATATGTTGGGTAGAACATGGGTAGATAATTGGTGTGAAATAAACAGATGAGAGGCCTCGATGTTGTTGCTGTTGTTGATCTAGTTATTCAGCGGAGTATGGATAACGACCACGGACTCTTTCTAGACAGTCTAGTGGAACGCTAGCAGGTTCATAACCTGTAGGTGTTGTGAATGATGTGTTCACCGGTGTACTCTATCCCCCTCATGGTTGCCTTTAGGATATCTATTGTTGAGGAAACCCCTTAGCAGTGATGTCCGTCCCGATGAAAATCCTAGATTAGGTCCCTTGAGATAGATGTTGTTTTAGGGACGTAAAGTGAGGATAACGGGAATGGGTAATCGGGATAGTGATTGGTTGGTGAAATTAAATATAATTTATTTATTGTGGGTTGAAAACCCTATATGCTCACCAGGCTCCCAAGCTTGACCCACTCAGTTTTAATTGTATTACAGGTAGTGGCGTGAGGGCATAAGATGGTTGAATCATCAAGTTGTTTTGTTTACAAGTCTGTATATGTATATATTTGTTGAATGACTTGTAATGTTATCGTTTATGCTTTATGGTCTGTATCGAAACATGACATCCCGAGTTTTGATTATATAATGAAAATGCATCTCTTGATGAAATGCTTTGATAAATATTATTTTATCATGTTTTGTTTTGGGAACAAATTCCGCAACACTTTTAAATCAAAAGGATTTACTCTGAAATTATTTTAAACAGCATAAATGAAATCTGTCTTTTCTGGCCGAGATTTTGGGGATGTCACAGTTGGTATCAGAGCATTAGTTTAAGCGAACTAGGAATTTGTAGGATTTCTAGACTTAAACTTAGAATGCTAAGTGGAGATTGTGAGTTGTGTGTCTGTTGGATTTTAGACACGAGCACTAGTTTATTTTAGGGAAGTTGCCTAAAATGCTTTTATGTGCTAAATGTTATATGTTGCCATATATGATATTAATTGTTCGGATCTACGGTCTGTTGCCGGCCGGATCTGGAAACCTTATGTGTGTAGGATTCTAAGCGTATGCCTACGTTATTAGAACTTGCATGTAAATGTTTCAGAGTAATAAGGATGATTTGAATATCTATCATGAATGAGGATCTAATTTCACCTTATTCGGTGTGTAGATCAAAAATGGTGAGAACAAGGAGTAGCGTTGGAAACACAGATGAAAACAGGAATCAACCGCCACTGATTGAGCAAATACATGTTGTAGCAGCTGCACCAGAACCAATAATAATGGTTGGGGTGCAAGCCATGATTCGGGCTATGTTAGCTGAACAAAGGGATGAGATGCGACAGATGTTGCATGATAATAGGGATGAATCTATCATACCTATTGAGGAACCCGAATTGATTCCCGAGCAATCGGAGGAAGGGAACAATAGTCGCATGATGAGTCAAGTTAGGACTCAAGGAGAACGAAGGAACGATCCGGAAAGGAGAAACAACAAGGATGGGCATATGTACAAGAACTTCTTGGGCGCCAAGCCGCCAAGTCTTTCTGGAAGCCCAAAGCCTGTTGAGATAATGGATTGGATCTCCGAAATGGAGATGGTATTTGAAAGTTGTGACTGTAGCAACAAACAGAAGACTGTCTTTGCAGTTAGACAACTGAAGACCAGAGTTTTGAGTTGGTGGAAGTTGTTGGCAGATACTATGCCACGAGGAGAAGCCCTAAATATGTCATGGGAGGAGTTCTTGGAACAACTAAGGGTGCAGTATTGTTCAGAGATAGATCTGATTGATCTGAACAATGAGTTCCAAAACTTGAAGAAGGGGAAAATGAGCATAGATGACTATGCTACTGCATTCACTGAGAAAATGAAGTTATTTCCGTACCTAGTGCCAACGGAACTCTCCAAGATTAAGAGGTTTGCTAATGGACTGCCTGCTGACTTTGGTCCGACAGTCAAGATGGCAACTACTTTGAAAACGGTTGTTCGTGCAGCAAAGAATGTGGAGGCCCAGCAGAAGGAAAAGGGTCTGGAAAGGATAGAAGTTGGTGAAAAGAGGAAGTTCGATGGAACTTCAGGGTCCAATAAGAAAAAAAAGTTCTCGAAGTCTGGTTCGAGGGGACGTGGAGGCGAAGCGAAATGGTGCGACAAATGTAAGAAGAAGCATCATGGAAAATGTGAGGTAGCGAACACATGCTACAAATGTGGAAAGCCAAGGCACTATGCCAATGAATGCACCCTCTCTAAGAAGGTTTGCTATGGTTGTGGTGAGGAGGGACACATGTCGAGGGACTGCCCGAAGAAGAAGGAGGCAGCTAGACCCAACATTCCGCCAAAGCTAAAGGCGAGAGCATTCCAGATGACACTGGAAGCTGCTAAAGATGAAGCTGATGTCGCTTCAGGAACCTTTCTCGTTAACAATTTTCCTGCCCAAATTTTATTTGATTCTGGAGCCAACTACTCCTTTATATCGCATGAATTTGGTAGAAAGCTAGCTTTGCCTGTTGTTAGACTAGATGTGACATCCCCAATTTCACGGCCAGAAAAGACCGATTTGTTTATGCTTTGTTTTCAAAATCAGAGTGATCGTTTAAAGGAAACGGTTGCGGAATTTGTTCCCAAAATAAAATATGATAACCATTTTATCAAAACATTTCTCGAAAAGAATGTATTTTTATTAAATAATAAAACCTCGGGATGTCATGTTCGTTACAGACCAAAAGCATAAACAACATAAAATAGACCTTACAATAGTTATTCAACTACTGATCTATAATCCAAAATCTCTCGTCAAGTCCGCCGACTTATACTCTTGTGTCATTACCTGTAATGAAAAGAAAACTGAGTGGGTCAGGCTTGGGAGCCTGGTGAGCATATAGGGTTTTCAACCCATAATAATACATTTATTATATTCAATTATCAAACAATCAACTCAAATACCCATCCCCATCATCTTCTTAAGGTTTCCCCCTAAGAACCAACTATCCTTCATTCACTTATTCCTAAGGAATCGGCACGAAATCCATTGCTGCCAAAGTTTATCTATCGAGTACTAAATCCATAGTTATAAGACGCTAACTCCATAGTCGTCGGGGTTTACTCAAGCGGCGCTAACTCCATAGTCACCAAGGTACACTTAACAAGCGCTAACTCCACAGTCGCCAAGGTTTACTTAACAAGCGCTAACTCCATAGTCGCCAAGGTTCATCAAATAGGCACGAAGTCACATCGTCGCCAAGGTTTATGCAATAGGCGCTAACTCCATAGTCACCAAGGTTTATACAAAAGGCGCTAACTCCATAGTCACCAAGGTTTACCTAATAATAGGCGCTAACTCCATAGTCACCAAGGTTTATCTAACAGCAGGCGCTAACTCCATAGTCACCAAGGTTTACCTAATAATAGGCGCTAACTCCATAGTCACCAACTAACCCATCTACCCATGTTCTACCCAACAATATTAGTAGATAAAAATATACATTTGTATACATAGTTTAAAGAAAACCTGTATAGCATGCTTTAATCAACACATATATCACATAACAGATGAGGCACACACACGTAACACATATCTCATAAAGAAATAAGCAGATCTGTAAGATAGAAGAGAGTGAATACTCATTCACACATAACACAACCAAATATATACACATAGCACGTATTTTTATATAAAATACTTCGTATTATTGTATTAGAAGAAATAACTACACACTCACTTGATCAGAAGACGATCCGACAGCACTACGGCTTATAGAAGTAGTATTCCTCAGCAGATCTGGAAGATCTCCTCGAAAATCAAACTTCTCGCGGGCAGAGCTTCGACTCGGGAACCGCACTTTTCGGGATCTTCGGGATCTCGGGACTTGCCTCGGGGCTAGGGTATAATACTGGGGCTTCGGGGTATTTCTGGCACGCAAAACGATGCAAAACGGGAGAGAGAAGAGAAGAAATTGGCAATTGGGTCGGCTGCCCTCGCATCCTATTTATAGGAGGCTGGAGCCTCGGAGTACGCGGGGCGTACTGGTCCGAAAAACGTCACTGCGTGCGTCATCCGAAGCCACTTGCTGCGAATGTCGACACTTCGGAGTACGCGGGGCGTACTCGAGTACGCAGCGCGTACCTCGGATCAGACCGGTGACTTCTTCGGATAATGCTTCCGAATTTCCTTTTAAATTTAAATACAAATTGATTAATAAACTTCGGAAATTCATATCTTCTTCATACGAACTCCGTTTTCGACGTTCTTTATATCCACGCGAAGGTGAGACTACGCTCTACAACTTTCGTTTAGACTCCGTCGGCTAATTTTGACTTTTATTTTTATTATTTATTTTTAATAGGCCGCGACAGAAAACTTCGTTATAAATTCATAACTTCTTCGCTTGACGTCCGTTCTCGCCTAACTTTTTATCGCTTCGATACCAACAACGAGATCTCCGATTCTCGTTTAGATTGCTAAGGCTAAATATCGCTCTAACGTAAATTCACTTTTTACGTCGCGCTGTGTCGTGCCGGTTCTGTCGCGAAACTTTGACAGGTCATAACTTCTTCGTTATAACTCGGATTTTGGCGTTCTTTATATGTACGGAAACCTTGTAACATATACTACAACTTAGTTAGGATTATTCATCCTAAATAATCTTCTATCAAAAAGTCATTTTTGACTCTTATTGTCTCTAAATTGACTAGCCCTGATCTACGGGCGTTACACTAGATGATGCTTTGTTAGTCGAAGTTGCTAGTGGCAAGTTTGTACCTGTTAGCTATCGAATGAAAAAACATCTTAATTGATCTGAATGGGAATAAGTTCCACGAGGAATTATTGCCTATCGAACTAAATGGTTTTGACATCGTTTTGGGAATGGATTGGCTTAGCGCCAATGACACCGAAATTTTATGCAAGAAGAAAATAGTTAAAGTAAACCCGCCTGGGAAAGAGTCGTTTATGGTGTATGGAGATAAACGCAGAGTAAATTCTGGAATCATTTCTCTAATGAAATCCAGAAAATGTTTGACCAAGGGATGTACATCGTATTTAGCATTCGTGATTGATGCTAAGAAGGAGAAAAAGGCGATGCAGAGCATTCCTGTAGTATGTGATTATCCAGAAGTATTTCCCGAAGATCTTCCTGGATTACCGCCTGATCGACAAGTGGAATTTCATATTGACTTGTTACCAGGGACAACGCCAATTGCAAAAGCACCTTATCGATTAGCACCGACGGAGATGAAGGAGCTAATGATGCAACTTCAGGAGTTATTGGACAAAGGTTTCATTAAACCTAGTTCATCGCCCTAGGGAGCTCCAGTGTTATTTGTGAAGAAGAAAGATGGAAGTATGAGAATGTGCATCGATTACAGAGAGCTGAACAAGGCAACAATAAAGAATAGATATCCGTTGCCAAGGATTGATGACCTGTTTGATCAATTGCAAGGTTCGAGCTATTTCTCGAAGATCGATCTAAGGTCAGGATATCATCAGCTAAAAGTAAGAGAACAAGATATCGAGAAGACTGCATTCAGAACACGATATGGACACTACGAGTTTTTGGTTATGTCGTTTGGACTAACCAATGCTCCAGCAGCATTCATGGATTTGATGAATAGGGTTTGTAATCCGTTCCTAGATAAATTTGTGATAGTGTTCATAGATGACATTCTGATTTATTCAAAAAGCCAGAAGGAGCATGGCAGACACTTGCGAGAAGTGTTAGAAGTCTTGAAGAAGGAGAAGTTGTATGCTAAGTTCTCCAAATGTGATTTTTGGATTCGAGAAGTCCAATTCTTGGGTCACGTGGTCAACCAAGAAGGTATAATGGTTGATCCGGCAAAGATTGAAGCTGTGACAAAGTGGGAGCAACCGAAGAGTCCCACGGAGATCCGAAGCTTTTTGAGATTAGTCGGATATTACCGAAGGTTTATCCAAGGCTTTTCTTCGATCGCTACTCCATTGACAGCTCTGACCCACAAAGGAGCTACTTATGCTTGGAGTGATAAGCATAAAGAAGCATTCGAGAAGCTAAAGAAGAAGTTATGCGAGGCACCGATACTTTCTCTACCCGATGGAGTTGAAGACTTCGTTGTTTATAGCGATGCGTCTGGGGTTGGATTGGATTGTGTTTTGACCCAAAGAGAAAAGGTGATAGCATATGCGTCTCGACAGCTGAAAGAGCATGAAAAGAATTACCCGACTCATGATTTGGAGTTGGCAGCGGTAGTTTTCGCTCTGAAAATATGGAGGCATTACCTCTATGGCACGAAGTGCAAACTTTTTACTGATCATAAGAGTCTCCAATATCTTTTTAATCAAAAGGAATTGAATATGAGGCAACGACGCTGGCTAGAATTACTTAAAGACTACGACTGCGAGATACTTTACCACCCCGGTAAAGCTAATGTTGTTGCTGATGCTCTCAGTCGGAAAGTCAATCTTGAAAGGAAAAGGCCAAGAGCATTGAGAATTGAAGTTGTCTCAACTATTGTGGAAAGTATAAAGAAAGCTCAAGAGGAAGCTTTTGAAAAGAATGACCGAAAGGAGGAACGTTTGGGCAAAACGTTGGTGTTCGGTGTAAACAGTCATGGACTGAAGGTGTTCCAAGATCGGATTTGGGTACCTAAGTCAGGAGGAATTAGGGATCTTTTGATAGAAGAAGCTCACAAAACCATGTACTCGATTCATCCTAGTAGCACTAAAATGTATAGGGACCTAAAACCCTACTACTGGTGGCCAACGATGAAGCTTGATGTTGCAAAGTATGTGGCTGAGTGTGTGACTTGTGCGAAAGTAAAGACACAACATCAGAAACCGTACCGGAGTTTAGAACCTTTGCCTGCGCCTATGGGTAAGTGGGAAGACATTGCTATGGATTTTGTCACTAAACTGCCCAGAACAAAGAATGGTCACGACATGATTTGGGTGGTCGTTGATCGATTCACTAAGAGTGCGCATTTCATAGCAGCCAAGGAGAAATGGTCTATGGAAAAGCTTGCTGATAAGTTTAAAACATAAACTTGAAGATCGATTAGATCTTAAACAAGTAATATAAAGAACAAACAACAAGAACACGAAAACCGTAAACAACTCAAAAGTGAATCAAAAGTGTCGAATGATTTATAAACGACCCTCAGAAGAGCTCGATAAAGAACATCAACTGCAGAGGGTTAAAAGATTTACAGGAACGATAAAGAAATCTGCAAAGTTATCGACTTCTATCAATCGTAATCTAGATCGTTAACCTAATATGCATGCAAGCATATTATTATATAGTAAACCTAACGACTCACGGTTGGACAGGCCCAAACCGGAGTACAAAATATTGGACTATTAACCGAGCCCAATGACGCAACACAAAAACGAATCTGCTACCCAACAATCTCCCCCTTTGCGTCAATTGGAGCAAGATCATTACTTCTTTCTTGGGCCAGCAGCAGCAGGAACCTTCTTCTTTACAGTCTGAAACAGACGAGAGATAAGAGCAAGTATCGTCTGTCTGAATCGGATGTACCACTGTATCATATCGTTGAAGTATTTGATATCATCCGCTATATTCTCTTTACACCGATGGATGATCCCCAGCACGTGCTCAAGACAAGTAGTGGTATAAAGATGTTTATCCGCTAGGGCAAAGAGACATTTATGTCCTTCCGCCCTAGTGAACATGACCGAATTACGCCTTGGGTCAATCTTTCCCATCTTCATCTGATTGAGATCACTGGCCGAGCCAACAGGAGAGATCTTCGGTTTCTTCTTGAAGACATTGGCTATCTCCTGATCCATCAGTGCTACCTCCATGATATAACATACCAACATCCTTTTGAGATGGTCTATGATCGGACCATATTCAGCTTCATTCGTCAAGAGGATGTTGTGCAGAACAATCCAGTCATGGGGGTTGAGGTTCGGTAGATCTGCTAAAGATATAAGATGTTTGGTTCTTGCAGACCCTCTGATCACCCTGAACCGAACGTTGATGAATCTCCCTTCGGTATATGGCTTCAAAACCCGAACGTTAACGATCTTCTGAGCGCTCCATGTTTGGTACTGTGGTTGAGCGGCCTTCAGATAGAACTCGATTAACTCCCGATCAACCTCAGGATGAGGATGAGGGACTTCAAAAATGTTGGAGAAGGCATGAAAGATAAACGCCTTTCGGGTTAAGGGCATGTCGAACTGCGAGTCGACAGAATTGTAGCAGTCGAAGGAGATCACACCGTTTGAGCCATAGGATGCTCGGAGTATCGATAGTCTCCTTAATCATTCTCTCTCGAGTCCAAGCAGGGAAAAGAGTCTTCCTGCTCTCGAGGAGATCGTGGGCTTCTTTCTTCTTGCGTTCGGCTTCTTCAGCTTCTCGTGCCACACGAATGTTGTCATCATCAACATTGCGACTGTTTTTGCGTTTCAGCATGTCAGCAATGGTTTCTTTATCATCTTCATCTTCTTCCTCAGCTATCTTCTTTCCTTTATCCTTCACACCCGAACCTGAAGTTTGACCAGTAGGAGGAGGTTCGGTTGTGTGAGCAGCTTTTGAGGAAGGAGGTGGTTTCGATCCGGACTTCACTTCTCCCCCTTGTTTCGGAGTGGACACGAAACTAGGTAGCCCTTCTATTTTGCTGAGAAGATCCAGGGCAGGGGTGAGTTTTTCTGCAAGGGTTCGCCTCACAGTGTGGTTCAGAATGGGATCGTGCGCTTCCAGGATGTTAGATATTGCGGAGTGTACATCCGAAACACACGTCTTGATAACCTCCCGTTCGGATCGAAAAGCGTCAATTTGTTGCTGAGAGTGGGAAAGTTGAGCGCTTTTGACCTTGAGGGCGGTGGTTTTGCTTGCAAGAGCGTCCATCAACGAATTTTCTGCAGCGAGATCCTCTTGAAGTTTAGAGAGGCGCTCGTCAATGGAGGCACGAAGGACCGAGTTGTCGTCACTGATTGATTGGCGAAGGGTAGCGAACGACTTCAACTCCGTGGAGACGAACGTGGCCAATTGTTGAACGATTGGTTCCAACGTTGTCTTTGTTGCATCGGCGCTCTCCTGTAAGGACTTTAACAGGGAAGAGGCATCAGAGAATAGTTTATCGACTTTTTCGGTCGCTGCCTCACAAGCTTTTGTGGAGGCGTCAATTGCTGCAGTGGCAGAAGCGACGGAATCATGTTGAGCCTTTGAGAAGGCATCAACAATCTTCTGAAGAGCGGCTGCAGAGAGAGAGGATTGAGAGTTGGAGGATGAGGCAATAAGCAGGTCAACCTTCTTATTCAGCTCCTTTAGGTGCTTCTTTGTAACTGGAGCTTCCTCGTCATCGTCGCTTTGGACCTGAAACGGACTAAAGTAGACCGAATCGAAGGTCATATTTTCCCCTCCAAGGAAAGGGTTATCTCCGTCAGAGGCATGACCAGGAGATGAGGGTGGTGGTGAAGCTGGTGGTGTTGTGGTATGGGAAGGTTCAGGTTGAGTTTGAGTGGGGGTAGTTTCGGGTGGTTGTTGAGTATGGGTAGGTTCGGGTGGTGGTTGTGTTTCGGTTGTATGTAGGGGTTCAGTTACAGGTGGTGGTTCGGTTGCATCGGTATGAACCCCCGTATCAGATACGTTGGTTGTAACCTTTGCGGTTGATGTAGTTGTTGTATCGGTGAAATGGATGGTGGTATAGGGAAAGAGGTTGGAGGAATAGTGGTAGTGGGGGTTATGGTGGGAATGGAAGTAGGAATTGTTTGAGTGGGATAGGGAATTGGTGAGTTATGGATTTCCATGTCAGGGGTAGGTGATCTGGGTGGGGTATTACCTCTTGGAGGGGTTTCGCCTCTTTGAGAGCCGTCGGAATCCGAACTCGCACCTTCCGACTCACTAGAAGAGGAGGCGATTAGCAGCTTTCGCTTCGGTTGAGTCTTGCACCTCTTCTGCTGTGGGGACTGTGCAGCTTTTGTTGATTGCCTCTTCCTGGGAGAAGGACCTTTAGCTCCTCTGGTCACTTGCTTCCCTTTGTCTGTCTTTTTGCCTCTATGAACAGGCTTATCAGCATCATGGATTGATTTGAGCATCTCCTGAGTGAGTTCCCTCGGTCCAGACTGTTTGAACTCCTTGATAGTCCGGATGATCCTGCTGTCTGCTGGGACATCAGCATACATTGTCTCCGGAATAGAACCGATAAAGGGGAATTTGGATGCATCTGAGACGATGATCTTCGTGGTATGGAAAGTACCGATCAAAGACATCGATGCACCGGCAACCGTGGGGACATCGAACTTATCCATCGCCCATTTTGTAATGAGAGTCCAAAACCTTGCATACGACACCTCAGAATGTCGTGAAGAAGAAGAAAGGCTTTGGATGAGTTGTTGCCAGAGTACCAACCCATAATCGACGTTGATTCCATTATAGACGCCGTACATGATCGACAGGAAGAGTCGAATGGAGCCGTCTGATCCTGAGCTCCGTTCAGATAAACCCTTGAAAAGGACAGTGAACATACCGTTCCACTGTGGCGGCAAGCATGATTTTTAAACTTCGCGACGGAGGGGAGCACCTCCATGTACCCCATGTTGTAAAACATACTGTAGAGATGGCCAATCGGAATCGTCCCCGGATTAACCCTTGAAGGGTCAGCAACAAACCCTAGCAATGCGCCAAATCGTTGCTTTGAAATTGAGGTTTTGTGATCAGAAACCTCGAAGAAAACCCTATCGACTGCTTTATCGTAATGGGTAGTCGCATAAACCTGCGATAGGAGCTCCATGGGCACAAATTCCACCCGTGAAGGTGCAGGTGCTATCGGCGAGTACTTCAGGCACTCAATGATCGGGTACATGTAGGAGTCGTACACCTGAGGGGTTAAATCTATCACCAAACACTATTGAGGGCGAATGGGAAGGATGTGTGAGGTAGCATGAACAGACGATGATTCTGCCATTGTTGAAGTTGGGAAGAAGAAGATGAACAGTAAGGGTTTAAGGGAATTTTTGCTCTCTTGGGAATTCGGATGCAGTAAAGAGGTAAATGTGAGAGGAGACTGCCTTTTATAGTGGGTGTAAGGAGAGAGAAAAATCTATTCAAATCTTCTATCAAAATACGAAAGGTTTTTCCGGAATGACAGATGCATGACAGTTAAGGAATGTGATGATCACGCATGAAAGAGAGTGTCAGATTCCTTGTAACACGCCGCCCAACAAGCGCCATTGCAGAAGAAACCGTTTCAAATTCACACGCGCCTGTTTGTGCCAGAGAGGAACCGCTTCATATTCGCACACGCGTCCATATCGTCAGTTAAAAAATGGGCGTTTCAAATTTGCATGCGTCCCTTTTTACCGCCGTTGGAAATTCAATCCGTTTATCTCCCGCCTGAGTCAGCAACCCTTCATCTTATCCCTGTAACGGCATCTTGTGAAGGATACTCCCATGTGGATGAATTTGGACCACGTCTTTATAATTAACCACCGATGCAATAAAACAGCCTGTAATTACTAGTACCAGAATTTTGGAAAATCAAAGATTTTCGTGCTAAGAGTGTAAAAAGAAAAGAAATAAAGCAACTCTTTTTAGGAATAAATGTGATGTCAATAATGACACGAAACAAATGATCCCGGGCACGAATCTCTTCCTTCACAGTCAAAAGAGACCTTAAAGTGTTAATGTGGTTTCCCGTTGAATAACGATCAAACACTTATTAAGAAGTGATGAAAGGCTTCTTTTAATTAGGCTCCTTAAGGTGGCTTTATCTTTGATTCAACATTCCTAATCTTGAAATAAGATAGAAAGTGACCAAAGTACTTGTGAGACCGATGTAGTCTGTTGAACAAGTAGGTAGGAATTAATGTTAAAATGGCTAGGAGAATATAAAATCTCAACAAAAAATTAAAACTGGATCCCAAGGGAAGAAATGTTATGGTGTTTTAACAATTTCATAGGAATCACACAAAATAAAATTTGAGATTTCATCAAGATACATCCGTCAATTCTTTGGTGAGAACTTGAGCAAATTAATTGTTCACCGTCAATTCATATTTGGTGTTGAATTTTGGGTTTCACTCAGTTCGTAGTGGCACGAAACTAAGATCATAAACACAGTTGTTGTGTAACCATAAACCTCAGTGGTAATTTCTGAGAGTCTCAAGGGTTACGTTGATGAAACGAATGTAATGGAGATGGTGTAAGAAATTAAAGTACCTTAGCTGCGAAAATAAGGACCAAGCAGAAAACTCTTATCTCATGTGAGAAGAGAGTGAGGTAGCTCACGATTAGAATAAATGTGGTAGCCTAATTGGGAAGACAAGGTTCGTTTATACCAGGTCATTAAGGCTATTATTCAGAATTTATGAGGCTTGGGACACATACAACAGCATGCTTCTAGGGACACTTAACTAATCCAACAATTTTATCCCCATAGACGAACGAACACACAAATAAAATAAAAGAAATTTTTTTTTGGAGTTTTTGATATATATAAAAAATAAAATAAAAAATAAGCAAGAAAAAATAAGACTTAGAAAGATTAAAAAAAACTTTGGAAAAATTTGGTAACCGAATCCGAACGTTCGGTTGGTTTCGGTTGAGAATAATTTTGAAAAACCGAACCCGAGCGTTCGGTTGGTTTCGGTTTTGGAAAATTTTGGAAAACCGAACCCGAGCGTTTGGTTGGTTTCGGTTTTGAAAAATTTTGGAAAACCGAACCCGAGCGTTCGGTTGGTTTCGGTTTTGGAAAATTTTGGATAACCGAACCCGAGTGTTCGGTTGGTTTCGGTTTTGAAAAATTTTGAAAAACCGAACCCGAGCGTTCGGTTGGTTTCGGTTTTGGAAAATTTTGGAAAACCGAACCCGAGTGTTCGGTTGGTTTCGGTTTTGAAAAATTTTGAAAAACCGAACCCGAGCGTGCGGTTGGTTTCGGTTTTGGAAAATTTTGGAAAACCGAACCCGAGCGTTCGGTTGGTTTCGGTTTTGAAAAATTTTGAAAAACCGAACCCGAACGTTCGGTTGGTTTCGTTTTTGGAAAATTTTGAAAAATCGAACCCGAGCGTTCGGTTGGTTTCGGTTTTGGAAAATTTTAGAAAACCAAAGAATTTAGGCTTGCAATAAGAAAATACTTTTGACAATAAGATAAACAACTTTGTACATGAAATTTACAAGCAAGAAAACTACCTGTGAAGTGATAAGCGAGTCAGATGATTCAACCGAACCTGAACGTTCGGTCAATTTCGCTTCTTACGATTGTTGTTGAGAGGTAGTTTAAGGTACTGACTCTGATTCCATCATACCTAGCCCTTGTAATATTCTGTTGATTGACGCTTCAAGAAGAGCTTTGGTAAAGACATCAGCCAGTTGATCAGTGGTTCTAACAAAATGTACTTCGACGTTTCCATCTTCCACATGATCTTTGATGAAGTGATACCTCAGTGCTATATGTTTGGTTTTGGAGTGTTGCACTGGATTATGACAGATCCTAATTGCGCTTTCAGAGTCACAATATAGTGGGATCTTCTTCATATTGAGTCCATAGTCTCGAAGTTGACTCTGGATCCAAATCACTTGAGAGGTGCAGGATGCAGCTGCTATGTATTCAGCTTCGGCAGTAGACAAAGACACGCACGTTTGTTTCTTTGATTGCCAGCTAACCAACTTCCCGTCAAGGAATTGGCAGCCACCTGTGGTGCTTTTTCTGTCGAGTCCACATCCTCCAAGGTCTGCATCTGAGTAGGCTTGAATGAAGAAGCCTGAGTTGGAAGGATACCATAGACCTAAGGAGGCAGTTCGCTTGAGATATCGTAGGATGTTCTTTACAGCAAGCATGTGAGGTTCGCGTGGGTTTGCCTGAAATCTAGCACAATAACACACAGAAAACATGATGTCAGGCCTGCTAGCAGTAAGATACATCAGAGAACCTATCATTTGACGATAGAGCGTGATATCAACAGCCGGTTTGTCCAGGGATGGGGTGAGCTTGGTGCCGAATGCCATTGGGACTTTGACTTTGGAATCTCCCATCATGCCAAACTTTGCTAGGAGAGTGTTCGTGTAAGCTTCCTGATTAATAAAGATGCCTTCGGGTCCCTGTCTAATATTTAAACCAAGGAAAAAGTTAATAGGACCCATTGAGCTCATTTCAAATTTAGTCTCCATCAGCTTTCTGAATTCAGCTGTTAGGCTAGAATTCGTTGAGCCAAAGATGATATCATCGACATAAATTTGAACGATCATAAGGTGGTTACCTTCCTTTTTGCGAAAGAAGGTTGGGTCAACCGAACCTTGTTTGAATTTGGACATCTTTAAGAATTTAGTTAGCGTTTCATACCAGGTTCTCGGAGCTTGTTTCAGTCCGTATACGGCTTTATCCAGAATGTAGCAATGATTTGGATACTTTTCGTTCACGAAACCAGGAGGTTGCTCCACATACACTGTTTCTTCGAGTTCTCCATTAAGAAACGCACACTTGACGTCCATTTGGAAAACTTCAAAGTTTTTATGGGCAGCATAGGCAAGAAATATTCTAACTGATTCAAGCCGAGCTACAGGAGCGAAAGTCTCTTCATAATCAATCCCTTCCTCCTGATAATATCCTTTCATGACTAGACGAGCCTTGTTCCTTATAACGTTTCCTTCCTTGTCCATTTTTTTCCTAAAGACCCATTTGAGACCAACAACCGAGGCATCTGGAGGAGTTGGAATGAGGTGCCAGACTTTGTTCCTTTCAAATTCGTTCAGTTTGTCTTGCATCGCTTGAACCCAATCGGAGTGATCGAGAGCAGTGTTAACTGTCTTCGGTTCAACTTTTGATACGAATGAGTTAAACATGCAGAATTCAACTTTGGAAAATAAGGATGTCTGTTTTGCCTTGAGTTGTGATCGGGTCAGAACCTTTTCAGAGACATCACCAACCACTTGAGAGACAGGATGATCTCTGGTCCATTTGGTAAGAGGAGGGTAATTTGGATCAAAGTTTGGTTCCAACTCAGCATTTATCATTTCTTCTGGTTCGGACTGGCTTTCATAGTCGTATGACATATCAGCATGCTCCCCCTCGATAGATGAGCTTTCAGGAATGCCTTGAGCTTCAGAGGTTTCTTGTTGTTTGGAGCTTTCGGACGTAGATGCATCTTTGGATGATTTGGCACTTTCGGTTGGCGAAGTGCTTTCGGTTGGCAAAGTGCTTGGCTCCCTCTCAACTTGTGAGCTTGGCTGGGATGATGATGGTGGTTTCTCCCCCTCAACTGAAGCATTGTGTGATGGAGGTTCGTCAGAATTTGATCCTCCTTCATTCATTCGCCTGGCAGCTTCTTCGACAATTTGCTTCATATGATCTACCTTGTTGTCTGTTGCGCCTGCTTCTAAGAGAGTGGCTTTCTCTGGTTCGTCAAATAGCTCCATAAACTTCTCGTATAGATTAGCGATCGAGACCGTGACTTGACCAGTTTGAGGAAAGATTTCCCCAGCAGTGTCTTCATTGGCCTTTAGCTTTTTGACATAGCTATCATCGAAAGTCACGTAGTAAGTCTCTTCTATTTTCTTAGAACGCTTGTTTAATACCCTGTACGCTTTAGAAGTGAGAGAATAGCCCAGAAAGATTCCCTCGTCGGCTTTGACATCGAACTTGTTGCGGTGTTCCTTAGAGTTAAAGATGAAACACCGTGAACCGAACACATGGAAAAATTTCACATAGGGCTTCCTGTTGTTGAGAATCTCATAAGGTGTGAGCGTGAATCGCTTGTTGAGATATGACCTGTTCTGTGTAAAACAAGCAGCAGAAATAGCATCAGCCCAAAAATAAAGAGGTAAGGAAGCGAAACTTCGCATGGTTCGGGTAGCTTCACACAAAGATCGGTTTCGTCTTTCGACAATTCCGTTCTGTTGAGGTGTGTAGGGAGCTGAGAAGTTGTGACTTATTCCCTTTTCTGCCAGGAATTCTTCAAATTCTCTATTTTTGAATTCCAGACCATTGTCGCTCCTGATGTTGCGAACGACCTTCTTCATTTGTACTTCAATCTGCTTGATGAACACCTTTAGCTTGTGAGTCGCTTCGGATTTAAGCTTTAGAAAGAACACCCATGTAAAACGCGAAAAGTCATCAACAATAACAAGAATATACTTGCTACCACCGATTCTTTCGATAGATGATGGACCACACAAATCAATATGAAGTAATTCAAGTGGTTCAACAACTTTAGTGTTTATTATAGATGGATGACTTTGACGACTTTGCTTCCCCATTTCGCATGCAGCACACAAATGATCTCTATCATACTTGAGCAATGGGAGACCTCGAACATGACCTCCAATGACAAGTTTGTTGATGTCTTTAAAGTTGAGATGAGAGAGCCTTCGGTGCCACAACCAGCTTTCGTCAGATTGTGCTTTTGATAACAGGCAGATAGCTGGGTTTCCTCTGATGGGTTTGAGGTTTAGAGGAAACATTTCACCCTTACGCTCCGATTTGAGAATAACTTTCTTCGTCTTCTTCTCAATAATTTCAGAACCCTCATCGTCGAATGAGACTTTAAGACCGGTACCTCCAACGAGCTGAGATACACTGATGAGGTTGTGTTGTAGCCCTTCCACGTATGCAACCTTCCTTATCGTGAAATCACCGTTAGTAATCATTCCATATCATTTTATGGTGCCGAAGGAGTTATTTCCAAACTTGACGTTTCCACCATTTGAAAGAGACCTGTAATCCCTTAGCTCTTCCTTCCTTCCTGTCATGTGACGTGAGCAGCCACTATCAATGTACCATTCTTCGTCGAACTGCTCGTCACTTATAACCTGCAAAAATTAAGCAGATTTAGGAACCCAAAATTTCTTGGGTCCTCGTGAGCCTTTTACAGGAACAGGAATAGTAAGAGTGATGTGAACAAGATATGTTCGTTTAATTAGGGTTGTCTCATCTTTCTTTTTTATGGTAAAAACTTTGATTTTATTAGGATTAGGTGCGTTCGGTTTAGACTCAGGTTTAGACACTGAAACCTTCTGTTTCCCTTTTTGTTCAGCTGAAGATTGAGATTTTTGAAAAAGAGCGGAATGGGATTTAGAATGAGGTGAAGAAGAGTTGGAAGAATTAGAAGAATTAGATGAGTGAGAATGAGAGGGCTTAGATTGAGATGACTTCTTGGCTGGAGACTCTAGGTGACCCTTTTGCTTTTGATCATTGGTGGGACTGACCTTAGAGTTTTGATCTCTTTTGATTTCAGAAGCGAACCTTTGCTTTCGGTTGGTTTCGTTCTCTGAACCGAACCTTTGCTTTCGGTTGTTATGGCTCTCGTGCATTTCAACAGGATTTTTCTCATACTTTAGGTTCTTGTCTTGATGTGAGAAATAAGCATTCTGGGATTGCCAAAACTGCTTTCTTTCAGAGAGATTCTTCTTGTATCTTTGATTCCTTTGGCGTTTCTGATTTCTCATCTGCTTCGGTTGATGATGGATATTAGCTTTCGGTTTCGGTTTTTCTATGGCTGGTTCACTAGAGGGAGTGTCTTCTTTTGCCGGACTTCCTTTTTCTTGAGAAATGTTTTTCGTACCACTAGTACTTGGCACATCAAAGTTATCAGGCTTATTCAAGGGTTCTGGTACGTATCTTCCTTTGCTTTTCCATGAGGTCCTTTCAGATAAGCCTACTGTTTCATCAGCATTATCGATTGGAACTGACCAGAAGAACTCATCACAGCCATCAGCATTGTCTTCGTTTACAATAGCTGTGAGTTCAGCAGTCTGATGTTCGGTTACGCCTGTGACCTTGTACACTTGATTTGGAGTGGTTCTAACCTTTTGATATATAACGGCCTTCTCTGCAAGAATCGGGGACTTTTGTTGGGACAAACGAGCGAACTCTACTGAATTTTCTGAAATTAGATTCTTGTGATTTTCGGGTTCGCTTTTTACAAAATTTGAAAAGTCAACCGTGTCCTCTACAGAAATTTCACTCATATTATCGTCCTCAGTAAGCTCAGATGCATTTTCAACATCAATTTTATTTTCTGAGCTCAAGTTGGCGTTTAAAGAATCAAATTTTTGTATAGTTTCGGTTCTCAGTTTCAGTTTATCATTTTCATCCAAAAGGTTTTTAAGCATGTTCTTATGGTCCTTGGATTTAATGAAAGATTCTATTTTGTCCAGTCCATACATATAGGTTGGATTAACATCCTCAGATGATATCACACTCTCACAATTATATGCTTCAACATCAATTTCATCCTCCTTAAACTCAAGGAAGGGCAAAATCATGCGATGAATCTTTTGTCCTATTTCACAATCCAAATGAAGCTGAGTAATATTAGAGTAAAGACGTTTAGCAATCAGACAAAAAACATTTCGCTGTTTCAACAACTTTAAATTGTCTCTTTGTAAATAAATGTTTTCATCTTTTATTTTGATTAATTCCGACTCCTTCAGTTCGATCCACATGCGCCGTTCCTCACTCTTCGAGGACACCCTGCTTAATTGATCAGTTAGGTTAGAATTGGTGACTCGAGTTTGAGTAAGACTACTATCTAGATGAGAGATTCTTGAATTAACACTTTTTAGTTCTTTTTCATATGAGCATTGTGGGACGTTAAATGAGACAAAAACCGATTGTACTTTCTTAATCAGTTTATCGAGCTTGTTGAACTGCACGCTGAGCGGTTTGGCTGTAAAGCACATATCTTGTTGCTCCTTCGGTTCATTACTCCCACCATCATTGTTGTATCCTCTCATCTGAGATACGTCTGACACCATCAAGCACCTTCCTCCACTGCTTTCTTCTTTAGCCACACAAGCCTTTCCATGAGAAGGCTTCCTCACTTCATCATCTTTAGAGTCGGTTGACCAAACCTCCACGCCACCGAACTCGTCATCAGCAACCGAACCCTGCACAATTAGAGCATTCATAGAAGAGTTAGCGGTAGATTTCTTCTTCCTTATCTCATCAAGCTTTTTCTGCAGCAAAGCTTCCTCATCCTTTTCAGCCATCTTTTTAAGGACACAATCCTTTGCATAGTGGTTCTTTCCACTACAATAGTAACAGCTTACTCCAGAATCACCGTCCGCTTTCGGTTCCTTCTTAGACTCTTCAACCTTCGGTTCATCTTTAACCTTTTCAGAACTATAACTCCCCTGCCAGTTTCGGTTTTTGTTGTTGGGGAATCTCTTCTTGATGAACCTCTTGGGGTTAGATACCATCATAGCATAATCTTCAGACGTGAGGTCATAATCCTCCAAGTTGAGGTCTTCGTCCTCCATTACAGCTTTACTTTTGGACAGGAGGGCTAACGAGCCTAGGCTTGAAACCACATTCTTTTCCTGCAACACAATCTTCTCCTGAGATTTGAGAATGCCCACCAGTTTCGCCAAGGAATATGATTTAAATTGCTCGTGGGCTTTAACTGTGGACACAACTGCTCTCCACTCTGATCTGAGACCATTTAAGAACGTAACCTTTTGCTCTATAAGCTTCCTTTCGATGTCATGTTTGATCATCTTGCTGAGAAGATGATTGAAGCGATCGAACGTTTGGGTCACGGTTTCTTCGGCTCCTTGCCTGAATTCACCAAACTCAGAGAAGAGTAAGGTTTGAATGGAGTGTTCAAGATCCTCGTCTGTAGAGTACAATTCACGTAACCTGTCCCAAATCTCCTTTGCCGTCGTGCATGAACTCACCAGTCTAAAAGTATCGAACTGAAGTGCGAATCTGATCAATCTTAACGCCTTGATATTGCACTGAAATTTATCTTTTTCATCTTGCGCAATATCTTTAACATCTTTCAGAAGATCATTATACTCTTTTTGAGTTTTAATAATCCTTGAAGTTGCAGAATGAGAAAACGGTCCAGAAATAATTGCTTCCCAGATGAGGTATCCATTATCCTCAGATCCTATAACGTAATCTTCAAAGTGATGCGCCCAGACTTCATAATCATGGGTGTACAGGATGGGAATCTTCGTGGTAGATCCAATGATGTTCGAAATATTGATGGGATTCGATTGCGACTCGTCCATAATGATTGAATAACCTGTTTAAAGATCAAACTTGTAATAAATCAGATTAAGGCAAAACAATAAATATCAAGATATGTCAATAATGAGATGATGGCTCAATAAATATCAGTAATTGCGGAAAACCCTAATTGAAACCTTTTTCACAGAAAAGAAGTGTATCGATTACACAGCCTCCTGCTCTGATACCAATTGATAAGTTTAAAACATAAACTTGAAGATCGATTAGATCTTAAACGGGTAATATAAAGAACAAACAGCAAGAACACGAAAACCGTAAACAACTCAAAAGTGAATCAAAAGTGTCGAATGATTTATAAACAACCCTCAGAAGAGCTCGATAAAGAACATCAACTGCAGAGGGTTAAAAGATTTACAGGAACGATAAAGAAATCTGCAAAGTTATCGACTTCTATCAATCGTAATCTAGATCGTTAACCTAATATGCATGCAAGCATATTATTATATAGTAAACCTAACAACTCACGGTTGGACAGGCCCAAACCGGAGTACAAAATATTGGACTATTAACCAAGCCCAATGACGCAACACAAAAACGAATCTGCTACCCAACACTTGCGAATTCTTATGTGAAGGAAATTGTGAGGCTTCACGGTGTTCCGTTAACGATTGTGTCGGATCGTGATAGCCGTTTCACCTCGAGGTTTTGGAAAAGTCTACAAGAGGAACTGGGTACCAAGTTGTGTTTAAGTACAGCTTACCATCCGCAGACTGATGTTCAGAGCGAACGAACAATACAAACGCTTGAAGATATGCTGAGAGCATGTACCTTGGAATTCCTAGGTAACTGGGATGAACATTTACCTTTGGTAGAATTTTCCTACAATAATAGTTTCCACTCGAGCATTAAGATGGCACCTTACCAAGCTTTGTATGGACAGAAGTGTCGTACGCCGTCTTGTTGGCTTGAGGCTGGGGAAAAGCAGTTTATGGGACCGGAGATGGTTCATCAAACTGCTGAAAAGTTGAAAATAATTAGGGAAAGAATGTTAGCAGCTCAGGATCGTCAAAAGAGCTATGCTGACAAGAAGCGAAGACCGATGACTTTTGAGGTTGGGGATTCAGTTTTGCTTAAAGTCTCGCCGTGGAAGGGACTTATAAGATTTGGTAAAAGGGGAAAGTTGAGTCCAAGGTTTATTGGACCATTTAAAGTTCTTCAGAGGATTGGGAACCAAGCTTACAAGCTCGAACTACCAAAAGAACTGAATGGAATTCATAACACTTTTCATGTGTGTTATTTGAGGAAGTTCACGGGAGAAGTTCTTGACATAATTCCAATTTCTGAATTGAGAATCGATGAGAACAAAAGGTTGATTGAAGAACCAAAGGCAATTGTTGACCAAAAGACTAAGAAGTTGCGACGCAAGATGGTCGAGTTAGTGCTTGTCCGATGGCAACACACGAATGGGCCGAATCTCACCTGGGAGACGGAGAGTGACATGATGGGTCGCTATCCGCATTTGTTTGTTGATGTGTGATTCCGGGGACGGAATCATTCTAAGGTGGAGAGAATTGTAACGCCTGTGTTTCTGGGCTTGTCATTAATGTTGATATAATAGTCTAGGTTAACCTTTGTAACCCGTTTTGAAATAATAGAAGTGTATTATTTGAGTATTATGTGTTTTGTGCTTAATTGCTTAATTATGTGGTTTGATTAATTAAGAATAAAAATAAGCGTCAAAATTAAAGTGTAAAATAAACTTGATATCTTTGGATAATGTTGTAGTAGTTGAAACGAGGTTTCCGAATATATATAGAACGCCCAAATCTGACTTCGTATGAGGAAGTTATGATTTTCTGAAGTTTCGGCTTAGCGGTATGCAGCCTGAAATACTCGATTTGAGATCGAGCGGTTGTTAGCCGAAGCAATCTAAACGAGGATCGAAGGTCTCGTTGTTGGTATCGAAGCGATAAAAAGTTAGGCGAGAACGGACGTCAAACGAAGAAGTTATGAATTTATAACGAAGTTTTTCTATCGCGGCCTATTAAAAATAAATAATAAAAATAAAGTTAAAATTAGCCGACGGAGTCTACACAAAAGTTGTAGAGCGTATTCTCACCTACGCGTGGATATAAAGAACGTCGAAAACGGAGTTCGTATGAAGAAGATATGAATTTCCGAAGTTTATTAAATAGTTTGTATTTATTTTTAATTGAAAAATCCGGCATTATCCGAAGAGGAGTCATCGGACTCATCCGAAGTACGCACCGCGTACACCGAGGATGTCGACACTCTTACTCGAGGACTTCGGATACATAAGCAGTGACGAATTCGGACGCGTACGCTTGTACGCCCCGCGTACTCCGAGGCTCCAGCCTCCTATAAATAGGATGCGAGGGCAGCCGACTCCTTTGCTATTTTTCTCTCTTCTCTCTCCCATTTTGCATCGTTTTGCGTGCCAGAAATACACCAAAGCCCCGGTATTATTCTCGAGCCCCGGAGCAAGTCCCGAGATCCCGAAGATCCCGAGAAGTGCGGTTCCCGAGCCGAAGCTCTGCCCGCAAGAAGTTTGATTTTTGTAGAGATCTTCCAGATCTGCTGAGGATTACTACTTCTGCAAGTCGTAGTGCTGTCCGATCATCTTCTCATCAAGTGAGTGTATACTACCTTTCATAAACACGATAATAATACAAGTATGGTTCGAGTGTATTAAGTATATTGTTGTTTATATGTGTGAGTGCGTAGTTACTTTCTTCTAACGCATGATTATGAAGTATTTTATACGAAATACGTGTTATGTGTATAATTTTGTTATTATGTGTGTGAATGTATATTCACTCTCTTCCATCTCATAGATCTGAATTGCTTTCTATGAAACACGTGTTATGTGGGTGTGCCTCATCTGTTATGTGGAATATATATTGAATGAAAATGCTATACAGGTTTTAAACTATGTATAAAAATATATATATTTTTATCTACTAATATGTTGTGTAGAACATGGGTAGATAGTTGGTGTGAAATAAACAGATGAGAGGCATCGATGTTGTTGTTGTTGTTGATCTAGTTATTCAGCGGAGTATGGATAACGACCACGAACTCTTTCTAGACAGTCCAGTGGAACGCTAGCAGGTTCATAACCTATAGGTGTTGTGAACGATGTGTTCACCGGTGTACTCTATCCCCCTCATGGTTGCCTTTAGGATATCTATTGTTGAGGAAACCCCTTAGCAGTGATGTCCGTCCCGATGAAAATCCTAGATTAGGTCCCTTGAGATAGATGTTGTTTTAGGGACGTAAAGTGAGGATAACGGGAATGGGTAATCGGGATAGTGATTGGTTGGTGAAATTAAATATAATTTATTTATTATGGGTTGAAAACCATATATGCTCACCAGGCTCCCAAGCCTGATCCACTCAGTTTTAATTGTATTACAGGTAGTGGCGCAAGGGCATAAGATGGTTGAATCATCAAGTTGTTTTGTTTACAAGTCTGTATATGTATATATTTGTTGAATGACTTGTAATGTTATCGTTTATGCTTTATGGTCTGTATCGAAACATGACATCCCGAGTTTTGATTATATAATGAAAATGCATCTCTTGATGAAATGCTTTGATAAATATTATTTTATCATGTTTTGTTTTGGGAACAAATTCCGCAACACTTTTAAATCAAAAGGATTTACTCTGAAATTATTTTAAACAACATAAATGAAATCGGTCTTTTCTGGCCGAGATTTTGGGGATGTCACAGAGAGAGAGAGAGAGAGAGAGAGAGAGAGAGAGATAAACCCATTTTATTATTAATAAAACATTAAATTAAATAGAAAAAATAAAAAATATATATATATCAAGAGGAAAATTTAGTCATTTCAATTTTCACAGGGACCATTTTTACATACAAACTAGTTCAAAAGGACGACTAATCCAAAAAAATCGGGGTTTGGACTAAAACCCAAAAAAATGGATACCATAGGGACCATTTTTGCAATTTTATCATTAAATATTTGATTTGTCTTTCAGCTACACTAAGGTGATGTTTGTTTTTTCTGAGTCAAAATGTCTGCAGTCTATAGACAAAGGTCCTGTAGACCTCTGCAGTAGAAGAAGTGGACCAAACGTCTGCAGTCTGAAAAAAGAAGACTGTTTGTTTTTTTAACATCTACGGACTACTAAAATAAACTGAAATCTAACTAAACTGACTTTTTAAAACTTCAAAGTGATTTTTTAATATTTTTATGACTTTGTTATAAATAATTAACGAATCTAGATCAACTTTTATGTATTATTGTATAAAAAATAAAAATAAAATAGTATAAATTAACGTATATATTTGATAAAAACCAACAACTTTGGTTGCAAAGTTATAACTAAACATTATAATTATTGATCAAAGATTTGATACATAAATGGATGGAAATAAACTTCGATTTTTTCAATTAAATCCATTAAAAACGTACCATAAATATTTTCTCGAGAAATTGACGATATTGTATTAAATAATGTTTTACAAAATTTGGCAAAAAAATATAAGAATATATTATGATTTTATTTCATATTTATATAAACAACTTCAACGACTATTATTGTAATAAATTTTTATTTATAAATTTATCAAAAATATCATGTTTGTATCGTCGAATGTTTTTTTTTTTTTTTTTTTTAAGTTTTGTAATTTTTTTTCAAATTGTTTATCATTAATAAAGTTGCAAAAAATATAAATTAAAAAAAAAAACTTGAAAAAAATAAAGATATATATGTTTTTTTAGGCTAGAAGATGTTTGAATATGTTAGAAGACTCTGATCCACATTTGCGTCAAAAAGAGGGCGCGCAGACATTTTTAGGTTTGCAATCTTCAAAAAAAACAAACAGTCTGCGAAGGCTAATGTCTGTACGTAGTCTGCACGGCACAGACAGAAAAAATCACGCAAATCTGCAGACAAAAAGCAAACACCACCTAAATCACCCCTATCAAAAAGGACTCGTCATTAAGTCTTCAACTTTGATATCTCTAATCCACTATTTCTAAAAGCCCAAACAGCTTTTGCATTTTAAAACGAATAGGAATGAATTAAACACAACAATATGCACGGTCTTTGATTCCATTGGTGTTCTTGTTGATTGCCTCACCTATGAGTTCTTGAATAGCCTTAAGGTGATAACCATATTTAAAAAGTACAAAAAAAACTAAAAACTCTTTGTGTCATTTTCGTGTGAAAGTCTAGATACTAGCCTTACTCATTTAATTTGCATGTCGTTTCGTGTCAACCTATTTAATTAAACAAATTGAAATGTCTAACTAATACCTATTTCTTTGTATGTTGGATTCAAGTGTTGTCGAAAATTGTCACCCTTAAACTAGACTATAGAGAACTTATTAAATATGTTTGAAGAATTTTAAAATGCATTAAAAATGCACATAAGTTAATCTCGTAAATTTTGTTATCTTTTAGATAAGGATGTTACATGATAGAAGAACATCATTTAATTATAAAAAGTTATGTGGCTGATAAGTTAGACTAACAAACAAACATAATGTAGTACATAAAATTTTAGTATACCTATTCTACCTTATAATGTAATAAGCTTCATCTTGTTTGCCAAATATGTTCAAATTAGCTTAAATTGCTTTTTTTTTTCTTTTTTTTTTTTGTTGCGTTCTTGCTTGCGTAATTAGTACGTGTTTTCAAACGACATTTATCTGAAAACCCTAAATTTGTGGTGCAATGAACTCGCCATTACAATCTTTTGGAAGCTTTATTAAATATTTGATGTTGAAATGCTTAGCTTTAATTCCTTATAAATGTGAAATTTAATATATAAATTGACTCGTGGCCGTTTGTCAACAACACATTTTTGTTGTTTGGTATACCTACCCTTGATATATGAATGGTGCTTATTTTTCTCAAAAAAAAAAAAAAATGTAAGTATCTAAAAGGTAACACATGTCGTTTCTTCCTACAAGTATTACGTAAGTATTATGTAAGATATACGTCTATGTCCATAACAAATTAACAATCACCTAAATGACTGACATAACATCATAATCATAATATACATTAAAAAAACCACTCCATATTGATATTAAAACCGACTTCAGCATTAAGAACATCATCAATTGTCAATAAAACGATATTCCCTCGTAGAGCAGATTCATCCGAATGTTGTTTACCGTTTTAACGAAGACACGGAGATATCTTCTTTACATTTACGAGTGACGTTGCATATCTTATGGTCACCTTTCATTGAAACCTTTAGGTGGTTTTATAATTAAAACCCTTTCAACTGGCTGGTGGGACTTTATGTACTATCATGTGTCAAACAAACTCATACCTAACATAAGCCAACCTTTTACTTTGCTTTTAACTTGTCTTTTATTTAAATTAATTTCTTTTAACATTAGTTTTGAAACCCCCCAACTTTTTAATAATTTGTTAATGCCTAATGTATAATTTACATGATGTGTTCAAAAGAAGCAAATAAAATCCACATTCAACATCATAAATCAAGAAAGAACATAAAATACATTATTCATAATTCACAAAATGCATGATTTGTTCCCATCTTCATATTCCACATCCCCAACACATACAACATTACATAACAACAACAACAAAATATAAATAAAAAAAACCCTTATAATGATCGCGGTTTAGCCACAACCGTCGAATGCTTCAAGATATGCAAACTAAATTGTCCGCCTTTCTCACTTGTATCCACCTTCGACTCCCCGGGTGGCGGCAACAACTCAAAATTTTGCACCAACCGCCCAATCGTTATCCCTAAAATTGGTAACGCGAGTATAATTCCGGGACAACTCCGGCGACCAACTCCGAATGGTAAATACCTAAAGTCATTTCCATTTGCCTCCACTTTACTTTCCTCTTCAAGGAATCTTTCGGGCCTAAACTCCTCCGGCGACTTCCATTGGGCGGGGTTGTTGGCGAGCCACCACGCGTTCACTAGAATCTTGGATTCCGCCGGAATGTCGTAGCCGGAAAGTTTGGCGTCGTGGAGGTTCATGTGCGGGACTAGGAGGGGGATGGCCATACGGAGACGCAGGGTTTCTTTGATTACGGCTTGGAGGTAGGGGAGTTTTGCGATGTCGGGTTCGGTGACTTGGACTCCGGGTCCGAGAACTGTGTCGAGCTCGTGGCGGAGTTTCGATTGGATGGTTGGGTGGTTTACGAGTTCGGCGATTCCCCATTCGATTGACCATAGGGTTGTTTCGATTGCTGTAAAAACCGAGGTTAATCAGTATTTGTAAAATGTTTTGAAAGGAATTATTATATATACTAATTACAATCCCCAAATTAATAGTGTATTATTCACCTTTCAAACTTTGGCCATAACATTTTTTATATTTACATGTTTGGTCCCTACATATTTTGGATTTTAGACTTTGGCCACAAGGCTTACATATATTGGCGTATTTGATCCTTAGATGTTTGTACTTTTTCAGGTATGGTCCCTAAAAGTTTTGGGTTTCAAATTTGGCCACATAACTTTCGTATATTAGCAAGTTTGGTCCCTAGACTTTCATATTTAGTTTATTTAGAATAGAATCTAACGGAATTAAATTTAATACCTTTGTATATTTTGGTTTGATTTGTTACTATGTAAAAAGATTTGAAAGGTAAATAATGACAAAAAAATATATTGAGATTTTTTTTAGATTGTTTCTTGCTTTAATTAGAAATTTAAAAAGTAGTTATAAATAATTGCAAAAATAGTTAAATTACGCTTTAATAAAAATTCTTCTACACATAAAACCTTAGAAAAAAAATTAAATAAGAAAGGATACCAGCAACGTTGATGTTCTCAACGATGTAAAGAACATTGTCTTCATTGATCTCTCCTTTATCCTTAGCTTCAAGAATATGATCAATTGCACATTTCAATTGATTGTTGTCCATGCTTTTTGTGCTTCCCATCTTCCTGTAATTTTTCAATTAGATCAAACTCATTTACTTTCCATACATTAGATTCTGTTATAGTAAGAAAAAGGTTTGTCTATATTTAGAAGGAAAAAGAAAAGGGGCAAAAGGGAAAATCCCCATGGATTTAGCTTAAATCCAATTTGATCACATAAAGGTAAGATCCCACCTTTTGTAGCTTTATGGAAAGTGAAGCATCTTGTTCGTATTCTATATTTAACAGGGAGTTAATTTAGATCAGAAAAAACTTACTTTCTTTCATCAACGAAGTAATCCTTGAAAAGCTGCAACCTCTTCTCTTTGACTTCCTTGCAGACCTTCAAATAGCCTTTCAAAAATGGTCTCAAAATTGGAATGAAATCGCCATAGTTGTATTCGAAGCTCTGTGCCAATCTACTTCTCTCTCCATTCAACGCCTTCAGCTTCAGGAACAATGGATCATCCTCGCTTTCGAATCTTCTATCAAACATAATCCTGAACATATTGTTGTACATCATCAATTGCAACCGTCTTCGGATCACAATACCTTCCGTCGCTGATGCCGGATTCTTCTTCACATCTTCCACCACTGCCGCGGCTTCCGCCTCCCATCCATGCCTGTATTGCTGGACCACTTTGTTGGTGAAGAATGGAACAGTCATGATCCTCCGCATCTTGCGCCAGTGTTCGCCGTATACTGTAAACACCATGTCTTGTCCTTTCCCTGTGAATATATCGAACACGACATTTCGAGTTCGGGATCCGAACTCGACGCCTTGTGTGTGGAGGACTTCCTTGGCGAGATCCGGGGATGATACGACAACGAGGTTGCGCTGGCCCATTCGGAGAAGGAAAATCTCTCCGAACTTTTTGGCGAGATCAGTTAGGTTGCGGTGGTTGAGGTCATCGCCGACTTGGAGCCAGTTCCCGAAAATGGGTACTGGAATAGGTCCCGGCGGGAGCTTGAAACGCTTGCCACGTAGCTTAGAGATGAAGATTGCGCCTATAATGGCAACAAAAATGCCTAAGAGAGTTTTCTCCAAGAGGAGAAGATCCATGGCGGTTTACCGGAAGTTGATAACGGTGGTTGTGGTGGTGGTGGAGTTGCCAAAGAAATGTGTATAACGTGTTGGGTGAAATGCGGTTTTTATACAGTGTTGACGGCAGGGGTTAGGTGGACGTGAAGTTGGTAGAAGAATTAGGGGCTAACGGCGTTAGGAATTTAACGGCAAATCAAATAATTGATAGCAAAAGCCGAATTGAATATTCCTTCCTCTACAGAAAACAGAAAAGAAATTATATTTAAGAATTACAAAAATAAAAATATAATAACAAAAATAATATAATAATTTTTATTTTAGATTTCTCTATCAAAACAATTTTTTTTGTGGCACGGGGTATGTTGTAGCTTGGACCCCATCTTGATCTTAGATACGAAGTGTTGTGATAAATAATCTTATTATTTGTTAAAAAATAATATTATTAGTTATACTTTTAGATTGTTTTTTTTTTTTTTTTTTTTTTTTTTTTTTTTTTTTGGAAATTGTTCACTTATAAAATATCATTGTAATAAGAGTATCTTATGTATAAAATGTCATAGTTGTTTATCTTTTTAAAATATTCTTTTATTTTTATTAATATTTTGAATAATTTATTAATTATTTATACCATTAACCTTTTATAATAATTTATTTCTTACTATAATATTGACATTTTCTTTGTACACCTGCAGTATCAATATAATAAAATGTCACATTCATGACCAAAAGTATACATAGGCACAACCAAAAGCTTTTGAATTGGTATACGAACTAACTATTATAAATGTTAAAATACTTTAATCTTATATATTTGAAATTCCTTATATATTTGAAATTCCAATGATTTTTAATTGCCATCGTAAATTATATTCATTTGAAACTTATATTTTAACTAATACCATTCAAAAGTCTTCTTAATTATATGATTTAATCATTTAGATTTTATAACTTATATATTATGTTTAATAAGAAATTAATTAAAAGCTTACAATATAAATGTCAATCTTTTGAATAGACATATATATACAAATTGTATACAAAATATACAAAGAAAACAAATTTAAAAGTTTTGTGTTGGTTTTAGGTTTACTGATTATTTTTCGAGACATGTTATTAGCTTAGAGTTTTTAATTTGTAAGTTTGTTATATATTAATTTTTTTATATAGGTTTTTGTATTGGTTTAAGGTCTTTTGAAAACTTTTTGAAACATGTTATTAGGTTAGGTTAGAATTATTAATTTGTAAGTTCGTTATATATATATATATATATATATATATATATATATATATATATATATATATATATATATATATATATATATATATATATATATATATATATATATATGTTTTAGTAGTCTTTTAATAGAGTCGTTGTATGTTATGATTGAATCGTTAATGTAAATTAGATCAGGTACATGTTATCGATCATATAACGTCCCAAAAATTAAGACTAAAAATTTTGATTTTTGAATTAATAAAACTATTATCCAAGACAACATCATCAAAACCATAGTGAATCAAAGTGTATCATTAACATTCAAATATATCATAGTAATATAAAATGCGGAGCGATGTGGTTAGTGCACTGCTATCATCACGGTCTCTTCCTCTTCAAACCAGTACCTGAACTAAAACTTAAAACTGTAAGTACAAAGCTTAGTAAGTTCCCCAAAATACCACATACTAAGGAAACATACTGCCAAACATATATGGGTGCTTGCCTACCCCTTCGGTCTATTTCAACCGGATACTATCAAGCATATCTAGGTGCTTGCCTACCCTTTCGATCTATTTCAACTGGATACTATCAAGCATATATGGGTGCTTGACTACCCCTTCGGTCTATTTTAACCGGATACCATCAAGCATATCTAGGTGTTTGCAATCCCCTTCGATCTATTTTAACCGGATATTGGGTCTATTTCATCCGCTACTACTACCACATAATATAATAACAAGAATCACAGAGACATCAAGCAAACACAAGCATAATTGATAGTTGTAACGTCCCGAGATTTCGCAAGTATTTCCAAACCCTCTTAAATCATTACTTTGTCAATTATAGTCCTTGGGTTGGAGAATGAAGAGCCAAGATAAAGTTAAGGGCCAAACTTGCAAATTGGGCCAAAAGAGAGTACGTCACGCGTACTTAAGCATACGCTGAGCGTATTAAGGTCCGCCCTAGTACGTTGGGTGTACTAGTGTCTGGATGAAACCCTAGTGTTTAGGGTTTGGGGCATATATAAGCAACATATTGAGCACCCACACCTCTTTTACCTCAACCTCCACAGATCAAACTCGTCTCTCTCAAACCCTAGCCTCCCCTTTTGTGTGATAAGCTCATTTTGGTGTTCTTGAGTGCCTTAGGAGGAAGCCATTGCATCAAAGAGTTGAAGGAAGGGACCAAGCTTGTAGATCTGAAGTTAGCTTGTGCACGAGAAGCTCCAGAAGGTATAAAGTTCCAAACTTTATGCTTATTTGATTAGATCTCTCCATCTTGCTTTTAAAGACCCATTTCTTGTCCCAAAAACCACGAGGTGGTGCATGTTGTGCTTTGAACGAAAATGAATGTCCTTTTGGGTTCTTGAGGGGACCTTGAATGATAAAAAAAAAGGGGTTTCATCAGTTTAATGTGTCCCATGCATGGAAAATAAGGTCTTAATGGATTAAGACCAAGCATTTAGAGCTTATTGGACATCCAAAGTGATAAAGTTCACGACTTTATGGATCCTAGGCATGTTAGGTCTCTGGATCTGAAGTTTGGGCTTAAGCGCTTAAGCCATTAAGCACTTAATGAGACTTTGCCAAATCTTCCAATATACCCAGCTTACTGGGTCAGCCACCCCGATGGTGGTCAATGCTCGGATGAGTACGCCCCGCGTACCAGAGGAGTACGCCCCGTGTACGTCCTTTGTTTGGGTTTTGTCAAATGGGCTTCGGACTTGGGCTGGTTATGGTCTAAATGGATTTGGGCCTTTGTTGGGTTATTTGAATGAGACATTTTGGGCCAGGTATTGATAATGGATCATGGGGGGTTAGGTCCAATTAGGAGTTTGGGCCCAATTTGGTAAATTGGGTCGATAATGTGCTTTTATATGGACTTTTAAGTCACGAATTGGGTATTTGGGCCTTGGCCCAATAACGTGAGTGGACTAAATGAATGGTGTGGACTTTTGGTCAAGAAGGTTATGTTGGGTATTAATTTAGGTGCTTATTGTGTAATAGGTTGGGATTCCCAGTGAGACAGCAGTCGGAGATTTGCAGTATTTCAACACTACTAGCGAGGTGAGTTACCCTCTCTATACTCAAGGGTCTAAGGCACCAAGGTCGGCCCTTTGGATTGTTATCCATTCATGTTATGTTGTTATGATATGTTAGATCAGTATCCTGGTAGATAGGATGTTATATGCTGTTATGATCTGTTAGATTGGTATCTTAGGGAGTAGGATAATATTATATGGTAAGCGATATGATCTGTTAGGACCGGTATCCTGGTAGATAGGATGGTATTATGTGCTATGTGGTATGATCCGTTAGATCGGTTGTTGTCTATAGACTGTTATGTGATTATTTGTTATATGTGCATATGTTTGTTTGGCTGTTGAGGCTTATCTGCTTTGTGCGAAAGCCAATAGACCTGGGAATTCCAACCTATTGGTTGTGGGCCGTGAGTATTCCATCTTGAGGATGATTGGACTCATAGTATGTGGGCATTCCAACCTGTTGGTTGTGGGCCAGGGGTATCCCAACCCGATGGTTGACTGGACCCATAGTAAGATGTTTATGATTATTCGTATGTTATCGTGGGTATGGGTATTTTGGGGATAGATCACTAAGCTTTCTGGCTTACAGTTTCAGTTTGTTGTTTCAGGTACTTCTGGTGATCACGGGAAGGCGAAGGCATGATCGTACCGCTCCTCCTATTGTTATGATTTTCTGATTTGATACTGGGAAACTCTGATAATTATTATTTTGAAAGCAAACTATGTAATGCTGAATGGTTTTAAGTGTTTTGAAAAAGTTTAAAATTGGCATAAATTTATGGGTGTTACAAGTTGGTATCAGAGCCTTGGTTTGAGTGAATTAGAGGAAAACTCGTGTGAATCCAGTCTCAAATCAAGGAAGGATTTTCAAAATGATTTCTAAATGGTTTTCAAAATAAGTAAAGGTGGATACAGGGTGTATGATCAACCAGAGCCAGTAAGTAGAACCTAAAATACCATACAGTTATTTGATTGTGTGATGTGTTAGAACAGCATACTAGTGCTAGGCTAAAGATCTTCAGGAATTGCATGGTAGAGTTTCCTGATTACATGATGCCTGCTAGACTAGGGTTTTCTTACATGAAATTGACATCATTATTGTAGTTACCTTTGTATGCATCATGGCTGTACATAATTAAGATCTTATAGTCCGAGAATGTTTGATTTGGCCTTATGTTATGTTCTTATTGATTGAGCTTAGGGTAGGGTCGGATATTCGAAAGTCTATAGGGTCCAGCGTTATGTATGGTTAGCATGCACTAATGTCGCGGGGTTGGTGAAAGTTTCATGGATGAGTAAGGTTAAGCGACCACCATGCGCATGTATAGTGTTAGGGTGTTGTGGTGATACTTGAGACAAATATGGGTAGGTGTGGAAGGTAGTATGGGCCCGTACTACTGAAAGCACAGGACCCATATGCGTAGCAAGGAAGTCACAACCCCTAGGGTTTAGAAGGGAGTTGGTTCCCGATTATTTATGTGGATTGTCTGATATCTTCCTGCTATATTTTCAGTATGGTGGTTACGAGGCGTTTTGTGACTGGATCCGGATCGGGATCTGGACAGGGTGATCAGGAGGCCCCAGCGGCGCCTGACATTATCGGCCAAGAGGCACCAGTGTTGAGAGAGGATCGGGTTAGGGAGATCATCCGTGAGGAGGTGGTCAAGATTGTCCGAGGCCAGATTCCGGAGTTGTTTAGGACTATTAAGTCCACGATGATGTAGTACTTTGATGACATATACGCAGCCCTTGCAGAGACAGCTTCCGCTGTAGCTCCATCAGCTGTAACCGCGGCAGGAGGAGGAGTAGGAGCCGGTCAAGGTTTCCAGTAAATGGACTTCGATAACATGAAGCCCCCTACTTTGGATGGGACCCAGGATCCCGTCAAGACTATGAGGTGGATTTCCGATGTGGAGGGGTGTTTCTTTACTTGCTCGTGTCCTACTGACTAGCAGGTCAGATGTGCCCTGAACCTGGTAAGGTCCGGGGCCAAGGACTGGTGGAGGTTGAAGACAAGATCGTGCACTGATGATCAGAGAGCTACTGTTACCTGGGAGAAGTTCATGGACATGTTCCGCACCCGATACATTCCACGTGTTAAGCAGGAACGATTGTCTCAGGAGTTTTTGAGTTTAAGACAGGATGGGGAGTCGGTGTCAGAGTTCACCCGTATGATCACCAAGAAGGCGATGTTCTGCCTAGATTTTGCTTCTGAACAGGCTCAGATGACTCGTTATCTAAGCATGCTCAAGACGGACATCCGCCAGTTTATTGCCACATATTGATGTGATACTCTTCTGGACTTGCAGGAGGCCGCTGGATGGTGTGAGTTGGAGATTGAGCTACAGTTGAGGGAGGAGTGTCACTCCCCGACACAATCTCAGTTGACGCCGAAGCGGTCTAAGACCGCTGATACCAAGACTGGGGGACAGCCAGGCCGCACTTGTGGGAAGTGCAGAAAGGCTCATTCAGGGATGTGCCGATCAGGAAGTGGTTGCCACCGATGTGGCAAGCAAGGCCATCTAGCCAGGGATTGTAGGCAGCAAAATCCGACTTCCGGAGTCAGACTTTGTTATCATTGCGAGCAGGTGGGCCATATGAAGGCCCAATGCCCTCTTCTAGCCGCCTAGCCGGCACCGGCTCCAGCACCGACTACTTTGAGGATTGCAGATGGGAGGCCAGTTAAGGCCGAGCCTCTGAAGGCTCAGGGGCGTGCCTTTCAGCTTATGGTAGAGGAGGCGAGGGCAGCACCAGATGTGGTTGCTGGTATGTTTCTATCCTTTATCTCATTTATTATATATGTGTTATGCTTATCTGTTGTACCTGTGTTTACGTACGTTTTTAGTGAACTCCGTGCCTGCTTTGGTTTTATTTGACTCGGGGGCGGGTCGGTCTTTCATATCTCAAGCTTTTAGTAGGGAGTTCAGTGTGCCAGTAGGTGAGCTAGAGTGTCCGTTGCGAGTCTCTATCACCAACGAACACCGGGTTCATGCTTCTTCGGTTTACCGAGGGTGCGAGTTGGAGATCTTCAGAGTATCCTTTCCGATTGACTTGATTCCTATTCCCATGGGGGAAGTGTGTGTGATTGTGGGGATGGATTGGCTTAGCCGATTCGGTGCTATGATAGATTGTGAGGGCCAGCGGGTGGTAGTTCGAACCCCAAGTGGGGGAGAATTGATGGTATACGACAAGGGAACCAGAGTGGGAACAAGATTTTGTTCAGCCGCCAGGACTCGACAGTATATTCAGCACGGGTGTGCGGGTTTTCTGGCGTATGTAGTGGATACATGAGCTAGGGATCAGATTTCAATTTTGGAGGTTCTAGTAGTCAGGGAGTTTGCAAGTGTGTTTCCGGAGGAGTTGCCAGGGATACCTCCGGAGAGGCAAGTTGAGTTCCGAATCGACCTGGTACCTAGTACGGCCCCTATCGCTAAGGTGTCGTACTGGTTGGCACCACCGGAGATGCAGGAGCTGTCATCGCAGCTGCAGGAACTGCTGGGCAAGCAGTTCATTCGACCTAGCAGTTCTCCATGGGGAGCACCAATCCTCTTCGTCAAGAAGAAGGACGATTTGCACCGGATGTGCATTGATTATAGGGAGTTGAACAAGTTGACGTTGAAGAACCGTTATCCACTCCCGAGGATAAATGATCTCTTTAATCAGTTACAGGGTGCATCTTGGTTCTCCAAGATAGATTTGAGGTCGGGGTATCATCAAGTTCGGGTCAAAGAGGAGGACGTGGAGAAGACCTCATTTCGGACTCGTTATGGCCATTACGAGTTCGTGGTGATGCCATTTGGGCTCACCAACGTGTCAGCAATATTTATGGACCTGATGAATCGGGTCTGCAGACCGATGCTTGATCGCTTGGTCATAGTGTTTATTAATGATATCTTGGTATATTCCAAGACCCGAGAGCAACATGAGGAGCACCTCAGGGAGTTATTAAGAGTTTTGAGACGAGAAAGGATGTATGCCAAGTTCTTGAAGTGTGAGTTTTGGTTACGAGAGGTCCAATTCGTTGGACATCTCATTAACCAGGAGGGGATTCTGGTCGATCCGGCCAAAGTCGAGACAGTCATGCAGTGGGAGGTGCCGAGGTCTCACTCGCCTGACGAGGAAGGGGTGGATTTTCGGTGAGGGCCCTGAGCAGCAGGGGGCATTTGAGAACCTTCATCAGCGGTTGTGCGAGGCTCCAATTTTGACTATCCCGGAGGGAGTTGAGGATTTTGTAGTATTCTGTGATGCATCCATCACAGGCTTGGGGGCGATCCTCATGCAAAGAGGATGGGTGATAGCCTACGCATCGCGACAGTTGAAGTTGCATGATACGAGATATCCTACCCATGATTTAGAGCTAGGAGCAGTTGTGTTTGCTCTCAAGATATGGAGACATTACTTATACAGGGTCCATTGTACCATATACATAGATCACAAGAGCTTGACACACATCATGGATCAGCCGAACCTAAATATGAGGCAGCGCAGGTGGCTAGACGTAGTCAAGGACTACGATTGCGAGATCCTTTACCATCCCGGTAAAGCGAATGTGGTGATGGACGCCTTGAGCCGCAAGTCAGTTGGGTCTTCCATCCCAGCGACATGTATGAGGATAGCGGTGGATTCGCCGCTTGTGAGTTTGATCAAAGATGCTCAGGTGGAGGGCATACGACCTGAGAACTAGAAACTGAAGAGGATCAGGGGTGAGAACACCTGGTTTGTGCAGGATAGTCGAGGATTATTGAACCGATGCGGACGGGTATGGGTTCCGATGTCTGCTGGAGTCAGACAGACAGTCATGGAGGAGGCTCATAAGTATCATTTCTCTATTTCTCGGGGCCACCAAGATGTACAGAGACCTGAATTTGAGTTATTGGTGGCCATGTATGAAGCGGGAAATTGCTTGGTACGTCGAGAGGTGCTTGACCTGTAGGATGGTCAAGGTCGAGGATTAGAGGCCGCATGGTATGCTGCAGCCCCTAGAGATTCCCATGTGGAAATGGGAACAGATCACGATGGATTTCATTACCAAACAGTCGAGGACGACGAAGGGTTTTGATGCTATATGGGTCATCGTGGATCGATTGACCAAGAATGTTCACTTCTTAACGATACGGGAGAGTTCTTCGGCCGAAAAATTGGCCGACGTGTATGTTCACGAGATCGTCGCTCGCCATGGGGGACCCCATCATGATCTTAGATACGAAGTGTTGTGATAAATAATCTTACTATTTGTTAAAAAATAGTATCATTAATTATACTTTTAGATTGTTTTTTTTTTTTTTGAAATTGTTCACTTATAAAATATCATTGTAATAAGTGTATCTTATGAATAAAATGTCATACTTGTTTATCTTTTTAAAATATTCTTTTATTTTCATTAATATTTTGAATAATTTATTAATTATTTATACCATTAACCTTTTATAATAATTTATTTCATACTATAATATTGACATTTTCTTTATACACCTGCAGTATCAATATAATAAAATGTCATATTCATGACCAAAAGTATACATAGCCACAACCAAAAGCTTTTGAATTGGTATACGATTAACTATTATAAATGTTAAAATACTTTAATCTTATAATTTGAAATTCCTTATATATTTGAAATTCCAATGATTTTTAATTGCCATCATAAATTATATTCATTTGAAACTTATGTTTTAACTAATACCATTCAAAAGTCTTCTTAATTATATGATTTAACCATTTAGATTTTATAATTTATATATTATGTTTAATAAGAAATTAAAAGTTTACAATATAAATCTCAATCTTTTGAGTAGGCATATATATACAAATCGTATACAAAATATACAAAGAAAACAAGTTTAAAGATTTTGTGTTGGTTTTAGGTCTACTGATCATTTTTCGAGACATGTTATTAGCTTAGAGTTATTAATTTGTAAGTTTGTTATATATTAATTTTTTTATATAGGTTTTTGTATTGGTTTAAGGTCTTTTGAAATCTTTTTGAAACATGTTATTAGGTTAGGTTAGAACTTTTAATTTATAAGTTTGTTATATATTAATTCGTATATATATATATATATATATATATATATATATATATATATATATATATATATATATAGTACAACTGTCATAGTTCACATCAAATACATTGAACAAATATTACATAGTTATAACGTATATTGTTTAAAAGTCACAAAACATGAAATCCTAATAAGCTTGATAATTATCTTCTACTTATTTGTTTCCTAAGAATACAAGTTATTTGAAAACGGGTCAACATATATAATGTTGGTGAGTTCATAAGCATGTTTGATATAAAAATGATTTGTATCGTTGTATAACCTAGAAAATCCGATATTTTCTGAAATAAATTAAAAAAATATATGTTTACGATGTGGTGTGATGATCCAATATATGCATTTGTATATGTGATTTCAAAGCATGTATATTTGTATGACTATCCCAAAAGCGCTCATTTTGTTGTATTTGATGTGTTAAATGAATGATATAAATTCCTCGGAAAATCCGATATTTCTCGATTCGAGACAGTAGTATGATTTTATATTATTGCTTAGACCACGTTGAATAACTACCATGTAAGAAGTTGATTTCCCCATGATTGATGAAATGGTAATGGATCTCTATGTGAGATGTTATAACCATGCATAATAATGACTATTTTGCCTGTCTTGGCATTGTTGAAATGCCGGTTTTGATCAAGATTTTGTCACCCTAGACTGGTCGAGTGTAACTGTAGCGAACGACTCAAGTGTGGGGGAGTCACCCCCGTATAGATCTATACACAAACTCTTGCCCTCCCTCCAGGAGACTCTGGTTACAACTTACAGGCTACGGTCGACACTTATTGGTGTCGACCGATATTTCTCACTAAATCCCTAAATATTACCCTATGAATTTGAATGAAATTGATCACAACTCGTTTGATGTTCACATAGTATAGAGTAAAGTCTAACAAACACAAAAAAAGTCACTGTGGCCCACTAATCATGTGTGTCTATATAAGTTGTCAAGTATGCTTATGGACACGTTAGCCCATCAAGCATATGATTGATTTGGACCATACTAGCAATGCAATGGACCACTAAGGCCCAATAGCATGTAAAAGTCAATTAGGGTCCCATATGAATGTAATTGGGTCACCGGAAGCCCAAGAAACATGTGTTGATTATATTGGGCCTAATAATCGTGAAATTGGACCACGAATGCCCAATGGACACAATGAGTAACATTAGGCCTAATCATCGTATCATGTATCTGTTTATTGGTATAAATAGTAGTATAGAACTTGTTTAACGATTTGTGTTTACTTTCAATGTTAAACCACTTGACGTTGGATTTGTAACAACACTTTGGTTATAAACACACACACACACACACACACACACATATATATATATATATATATATATATATATATAGATATATATTGGGGTCAAATATGTTAATATTAAAACATTTGGGCCAAATATATATATATATATATATATATATATATATATATATATATATATATATATATATATATATATTTGGCCCAAATGTTTTAATATTAACATATTTGACCCCAAAATATTTATTTGACCATTTCAGCTGATTTTTCATTTAAAGTTACATTTTCAACCCTCTCTTAATAAAAATGACATTTTCAGTCCTTTTTTTTATGGAAACTAACATTTTTGGTCCTCAAATCACTTTTCTTCGCATTTTCGGCCCAAACATAATTTATATTACAATTTCAGCCCAAAATATATTATTTGATATTTCCAACCCTTTTAAAAAGAAAGTTTACACTTTTGGCCCAAATTCCGTAAGTTTTACATTTTTGGTCCAAATTCCAAAACTTTGCATTTTAGTCCAATTCTAGCAATAAAGATCCTTTTAAGCCCCTGAAATAGTTTGATTATGTTTTAGACTCATACTGGAAGTGAATTTACAATTTCAACCCCAAAACTCTTCATTTTTACAATTTTGGGCCTAAAACCCGTGAGGCTCAAATGTAAGCCCAATAAGCTATAATTTATGTTTTTGGCCCCTTGAGAAGTGTTATTTTTATAAAAGTCCAATTTTATATAAATAATACCATTTTATCTATATAAAAACCGAAATTGTCATATTTTACCCAAATCTTTGTTATTTTTGCAAAAAATGATACTTATCCAATCTTTTGCTTTGCTTTTCCTTTCTTATACATAAAAATACTTAGATCCTTGAAGTATGTTGTTTAATATGCTTTTGTTTATGAGTCTTTCTCATTTCTACTATAGATTTCAAAATATGTCAAACATTATCACATTTTTTCACAACAATAACCAAAGAAATCACACATAACATGCATACACACCTAGATCAACACATAACACTTGTATTCTCCCCCCAAAAACAAGTAAAAACCTAAAAAAAGGGGGTATGAACTCACTTTGGGTTTGTGGTTCGGTTTTGAAGAAGAATGGAAGAGGATGGTGTGATTTTCAGCCTTAATAAGCTTCGTGAAGGGACCTTCAAACTTTGATGAGTTCTATGGAGTATGATCAAGATATTAAGGTTGTAAGAGAGGTGAATGAGTGTATAAAGAAAGTATGTTTGTAAGATCTTACCACTAGTATATAAATTGAAGTGATTTTTGAATGAAATCCTCCTTGAAGCTCTTATGATTCTCAAAAATTTTGAGAGGAAATAAGAGGTTGTTGTTGTGAGTTCTTGAGAGAAACTTTAAGTGAGTTGTGTGTGTGTGTGTGATTCTCGGCCGAAACAAGAAGAAGAGGGAAGAAGAGAGAAGCTTGAAGTGATAGTTTCTTGGAGATATGGGAACTTGCATGGAAATCCAAGAGATAAAAATTAGGTGTCTACTTCTCCTTAATCCATATCTTTCTTATATATATATATATATATATATATATATATATATATATATACATATATGTGTGCCCGAGAATGGGCTAAAGGAAGAAGAAAGGGATTAACTTGGCCCACTTCAAATCTTGGTTCAAGATTTTTAAGGCCCATAGAGAAAGTTTTCAGCCCATTGGGCCTTTAGAGTAGTTCATGGCCCAAATTGTATAAAGGAATGGATTTATGGCCCATTAAGGCTAATTAGGTTAGTTATGGCCCAATAAGGCTTATTAAGATAAACCAATTCATTTTGGATCCATTATGGCCCAAAATGTTAGTTTCATTAAAGTGGGTCCAATTAGAGCCCATTTAAGGGTTTTAAGCCCAAAATAGTAAAATTGGAAACTTATTGGTCCATTAGGCCCAATAAGGAAATCCTAGTCCACATTGGACTTAACTTGTAAATTTTAGGGTTTCCAATCTTTTGTTGACCAATTGAAGTGTTTGTATTGGGTTTTTGATGAAATTTGTTGTCATTGAATAAACACCAAGCATGCTTTCAAAATTTTGGTTACAATTGCTATCATGGTTATAGTTACAAGGATATAGAATTTCCTAGTTGCGACATCATCCCCGGTCAGAGGGAATTTCGTCCCGAAATTCTTTTGAAGATAGGTCTGAGAATGCGAGAATAAGTGAGGGTACTTCTGCTTCATTTGGTCTTCACGTTCCCATGTAAATTCCGGTCCATGCCTAGCGTTCCATCGAACCTTTACAATCGGGATGCGACTTTGTTTAGTATGCTTCACTTCCATGTCCATGATTTCAACTAGTTCCTCGATGAACAAGAGATTCTCGTTGATTTCGATTTCTTCTAATGGAATGAAAAGAGTTTCGTCGAATAAGCACTTTTTCAAATTGGAAACATGGAACACGAGGTGTATGCTGCTAAGCTCGGTAGGTAGTTGTAGTCTACAGGCCACTAGACCGATTTGGGCATGAATCTTGAATGACCGAATGTATCGCGGGTTTAGTTTCCTCCGTTTCCCAAAACGAATCACCCCTTTCCAGGGAGAGACTTTTAATAACACATGATCCCCGACTTGGAATTCCAAGGGCTTTCGCCATTTATCAGCATAACTCTTCTGTCGGTCCTGTGATGCTTGAAGTCTAGCTTTTATTTGAATTATCTTCTCCGTCGTCTCACGTATGATTTATGGCCATGTTAAAGCACTGTTTGGTGGCTGCCCTCTTGCTAGCTAACTGTCACCCACCTTAACCCAATATAATGGTGATCTACATTTACGACCATATAACGCTTCAAAAGGAGCAACCTTGATGCTCGTGTGATAATTGTTGTTGTAAGAAAATTCAATTAAAGGCAGATGGGTTTCTCATGATCTGCCGAAGTCAATCACACAAACTTGGAGCATATCTTCGAGCGTTTGAATGGTTCGTTCACTTTGGCCGTCTGTCTGGGGATGGTAAGCAGTGCTCATGTCGAGTTGTGTCCCCATAGCCCTTTGAAGCGATTGCCGAAAGCGTGAAGTGAATTTACTATCTCGATCTGAGATGATAGATATTGGCACTCCATGGAGTCTCACAATCTCCTTGGTGTAGATTCTAGTCAATCGTTCCATCTTGTATGATTCCTTTATCGGCAGGAATTAACGGATTTTGTCAACTTATCGACTATTACCCATATGGCATCCAACCCATCAGTTTTCTTATGTAATTTGGTCACAAACTCCATGGTAATTCTTTCCCATTTCCACTCAGGTATTACGGGCTGTTGTAATAGTCCCGAGGGCTTTTGATATTCCACTTTCACTTTAGCGCAAGTAAGGCACTTTCCCACGTATGTGGCAATTTCGGCTTTCATTTTTGGCCACTAATAATGTTGTTTGATATCTAGGTACATCTTATCTGATCCCAGATGGATGGAGTATCGTGTCTTGTGAGCTTCATTCATGACTACCTTTCGGAATCCCCCAAGTTTAGGGACCCAAATTCAGTTCATGAAATAATATGTTCCATTCTCCTTGACTTCGAAGTTCTTTTCCATTCCACATAACGCTTCGCTTGTTATGTTTTCTGTCTTCATGGCATCAAACTGGCCTCCTTTGATTTGCGAGAATAGATGGGGTTGAATGGTTATCGAAAGAGTTTTCACACGACGATTCGAGTAATCTTTTCGACTCAAGGCATCAGCTACCACGTTAGCCTTGCCTGGGTGGTACTTGATTTCACACTCATAATCATTTAGCAGCTCAACACATCTTCGCTGCCTCATGTTTAACTCTTTTTGATTGAAAATGTTTTGGAGGCTTTTGTGGTCAGTGAAAATGGTGCACTTTGTACCATAAAGGTAGTGCCTCCATATCTTTAAAGCAAAGACCACAACTCCCAATTCGAGATCGTGGGTGGCATAGTTCACTTCATGTGCCTTCAGCTGTCGGGATGCGAATGCTATTACCTTCCCACACTGCATAAGTACAAAACCTAAACCTTGATTTGAAGCATTGCAGTATACCGCAAAATCTTCTGTTCCCTCTGGTAAGGATAATACGGGAGCACTATAAAGGGATTTCTTTAGGGTTTGGAAAGCAACTTCTTTTTTTTTCGTCCACTTGAATGGAACACCTTTTTGTGTAAGTGTAGTAAGAGGCTTGGCTATCCTAGAGAAGTTCTAGATGAATCTTCTGTAATAGCCTGCAAGACCCAGAACCTGATGAATTTTAGTGGGGGTTGTTGCGGTTTCTGTTGGATTAATGTCTAAGTCCATAACTATATTTGGTATGTACTTGACCCGACCCGGCATGGTCCATTTGGGTTGCACTTCACCGACACAAGTTATATGGATAGTCTTTTGAGAATAGTATATTTATGATTTATATTAATATATTATAAGTTCTAATATATTAATATGGAATCATATTATTTAATTAGTATTGATCAATAATTAATTTAGAATTAATTAATTGATCAAAAGGAACTAATTAAATATGGACTCTTATATATATATATATATATATATATATATATATATATATATATATATATAATGGGCCAAGTTCATTTAGGTTGGGCTAAGCTATCATGGATAGTCCATGGAGTTTTAACCCATGGATCCTATGAAATGAAAGGTCATGGGTATTAGGGTTTACATGACTGTAACCCTAATCCTCCATAATCTATAAAGGGGTCCTTGGCTCACAAAATTGGCACAAGTGTGTGAAAATAAGAGTGGGCCAATTTTAGTGTGCATACATATTATCTCAAGTTCTTCCAAGTTGTTTTGGTGATTTGTGATTCCATTTGAGGCTTCCACACTATTGGGGCTAAACTCTTAAAGCTTGAAGACATCAAACTACATCAAAAGGTATGTCATCTAACTAGAACTTTGTAATTTAGGTGCTTCATAATATGCTAGTTAGGATGAAACCTTGGAATAGTTAATATTTGCATGTATAATAGAGAAAACATAGATCCAAGGTTTATAGGGTTACATGTACACCATAGGAGTGTTAGAATGCTCAAAACCCATCAGTGGTATCAGAGCCATAGGTTGTTTTCTGTTATATTGATGCAAATGTTTTATTTTCAAAGTTGAAAAAAAAACATAACGTTTGTCAAATTTTAAGATAATTACTTGTTTTTGTGAGAAACTAATTATTAGTAAAATTTGAATCATTTGCTATATGATTTGAATTAGGTAAAATTTAGTAAAAGATAAAATGATATGATTATTTTATTAGTTTTAAAAGTTTGATCTAAAGAGTTTTTTTGAAACCTCCTTAAGTTATGGATATTAAAAGGTTTTAAAAAAAATTGATTCAAAGTTTTCTTATGGAGTTACAAAACTTGGTCTTAATGTTTAAAAGAATTCCATAACTTGTTCTTAAGTTATGGAACATGAAAAGTTTCATCATAAAACAAACATTAAACTCTATAAGTTATGGAATCCAAAAGTTTTCAAGAGCTACAAAACTTGCCCTCAAAATTTGGAATTTGGAAAAAGTTTTTTATGAAAAAAAAGAATTGAATTTAAAACTCTTGGGTTCATAACTTAATTTGAATTTAATAATTAGAATTATGATGTTTTCATTGAATAGTTCAATTAACTCTTATGGACTTTATTAATAGATAATTAAAGTGTTTAATTAAAACAGAATTAATAATTCCATATTGACATGGTTTAAGATTAATTAAATTAAGAGTATAGTTTAATTAATAGATTAAATCACCAAGTATTTTAAATGTCTAAAATACACCCTTATAGTATTATAATATTAAAAGTTTAATATATTATATGTATAAGAGCATGTCGTCTTACCATTAGTAGGCCTCATTCACGAAGTCGGTCTATAAGGGGGGTATAAGGTTACTGCTTATAAAATGGCAGTTTAATGGGTGTTCACTCTCACCCACCGCTTCCTTGACTGGTGGAGGGTCGTTAGCCGAACAGGTAGGACAAGGACTATAATTCTCCCTTCATTAAAAGTATAATGATAAATACTAAGTAACTAAACACTTATAAATTCCCAATCTTAGTTACTTAGGAAAATGTGAATAAGTTGCTAATCCATGAAATTACACTTTGCACTTTGTTTAAGCCGTTAGTGGAACATGTGTGGTTAACCGGCACACTAACATGTACTTAACAAGGTAGGAAAAGGGTAACTTAATGTTTATCATAGTATCGTTGGAGCGTGTGTGGTTAACCGACACATCGATTGAGAGGTAAATATTAAGGGTACCAAGTATATTTGCATGGTTACTTCACATCTTGTTTTGTGATCCTCGGCATCCCAGTCACAAAACCTGAAGGGCACACTCGAGATTGAAACATGCCATTGAAAAATTCAATGAATCTCAAAAGAACTAGGAGTTTCAAAACCAATTAAAACCTAATAATACATTTCGTTTATCTTGGTGGAAATTGGTGAATCGTCATTCACCTACCTTCAAATATTTTATAGCTTGGATTACGAAATTCCTCTTCCAAGTTATAAAATAGATTGTTGGGTCCTAGCCTTAATATTTCATATTGGGTGTTATATTAAGTACTTAAATCAACTTTACTTGAATTTCTCCCATTGTTGATGTCTGGTTTAGACAACAATGATCTTCCCAAATCAAGCTTTCCTAATGAATGTGACTTGCCGAGTTTGGCTCATGGAAGTCATACTTCTCCTTCTCCTCATCCTCCAAGTATTCTCCTTGACCCACAAGTTTAAGGACTTGAAAAGTTCAAGATCACTCAATCCCTACTCACAATAAAACATAAAATTGGAAGTCCTGTGTGCACTCATGTCTTAGGACTGGAGTCACACAGTGATAGGTTGAGAATGTTGGGTATCGTTGTCCCAAGGAAGTTGGCTATTGACTGGGTCTTTCAGTCACTTCCTGAGTCATCTAGAAAGACTACTATGTGATAGATCACGACATGACCCTAATGGATCTTTCTTATTTGCTTATTTTTGTTCAATCATAAATGATTTGGTGCAATAGTCAAGTAAATATGGATGGAAGGTCTATTTCTCAAACCTTCCATGGACACGGACAATGGTGACATTGGAAGTTTAGAAAAAACTTTCTCTTCCCAATGGAAAGGGATCGGCCTTGGTTAACTCGGTTGACCAGAAGGTAAAGAGAAAGTCTAAGTATGGAATAGCCTGTGTACCATTCCCAAAGAGTCTATATGTTCTCAGTGTGAAGAAAAAGGGGCATTGGAACCGAAGCTGCCCAAGCTACCTGAAAGAAAGATGAATCAAAAAGTTTAACTCTGCTTCAGGTTAGTCCACTATCTAACTCTATTAAGTTTCATTTAGAGATTCTTAATACATCTTGATGTATGGAAGGATCAAGCAAAGGGTAGGAAACTTAAGAAAAGAGTATGTTGAATCTGATCGCGTAGATGGATTTGTATCGCATGGTTTGAAGATCAAATTCTTGAGCTACTTCTTAGGAGTTATGATAGATTACTAGGAAACATGTAATAGCATAGTTTTCATTTCAAGTTACATTGTAAGGAAAAAGTTTTTTTCCGCATTTTAAAATAAATAAAAGTTTGTTTTACTTTATTTTTATCTCCTTACAATGGCATTCATGAAAACTTGATGTTTGTATGTTTATAGCAATATTGGAAATATGAATTTGATTCTTTCATTTGTGGTAGTGTCTAAATTTACCAAGTAAGGAAAGATTCTCATCACCCAAGTTTCAATTGGACCAAAACTTGGAATCATACAAGGTGTTTAGTGTGATGTATGAGAATTTTCAACTTCGTATGTATGACAGAACGAATAAGAAGAATCCAATTAAGCAAAAGGATAAAAGTTTCTCAAATCTGAAAAGATGGGAGAGTACTTTAGTATCATGTTTTAAGATCATCTTAATGATTTTGAGACCTTATCACAATTCATCCTCTAAGTGCATTCTGATAGTTAAGAAGAGGATTTATGAATTGTTGAAGTGGTTAAATCAAGAAGATGAATCATACCTCGTTCCAAAAACAATTCTTAGAGTTATACTCCAAGATTGTAACTTGAGTGACACGTCTTAAAGAAGGTTTAAAACACTTGTTAAATGTAAGAGTAAAAGTTTTCTACTCTTGTACATTTGAAATTGGTATGATGTGATGTTTTGGATAAAACAAAGACCAACTAAGGCCAATAGTGTGAAGTGTTTGTCTTGATTAGAATCCACACTATCTCTTGAATATTTGACAAGAAAGTCTTATAGGTCAAGAAGACAGTGGGAGTCTAAAAGATCCTGATAGAGTTTCAAGAACTAATCAAGAATAAAACCTGTATTTCATCACTAGCACACAACTAGAGGTTTATAACCTATTGTGTTGACATTTCTGTGCCCATTCTAGTTAAGTTGGCTAGAACATTTGAGTTCTACATGTTCTAAATTGTTTGCATAACTACTTGGAAGCAATGGCAGGCCCTTGTGCTGCCTGGTGGCAAGAAGTTAAGATTGCACAAGTTTGATCCATATGAGTTGGGATTTGTCACTAACCTAGTCTTGTGATTATGGTTTTGACAAATTCACGTGGATAAGAACACACACACCATAAAAATCTAAGGGTCATAAGATTTCTCTCCGATTCATGAAAATGATGGTGAGGAAACATTTCCACCAAGTAGATTTTAAGTAGATAGCAATCTTTGCATTCTCAACGTCGTTAGTAGAGCACACTAACATGGACTTATAAGAAATAGAAAAGGTCTAAACAATTAAGAATATGATTACGGCATCCCTTTTCATAGTTTTGAAATTGTTTAGAGACACATGTGAGCTATCTAAGATAAGGTGTATGATATTGATAAAGTCTTATCAAAACAATCTAGTATCAGAAATCTGAACTTTGGTAAGAAAGTCAATAAAGTATTGATTTCTAAAAGTCCAATAATTTATGGATACATGTCAAAGCTAGTTGGAGCATAAGTGTTATGCTAATAATCATCATGTTAGTGGGAGCATGATAATTATGATAGATATTGCAAGTTAGCAATGTTATATATAGAAAACAAAAGGTTTCAATTCGTGAAGTTACAGGGGTTGAAAAAGTTGTTTTGCTATAATTAAGGGAGAGGAAATTATACTTCATTTCAATTTTAAAAAGCTTAGATTGAGTTTATAATCATTCTAAAGAGCTTATATTGAGGTTTTAATCACCTTTAGTCAAGAATATATATATATATATATATATATATATATATATATATATATATATATATATATATATATATATGAATTTCATGTTGGATTGGTTCAACTTAAGAAAATTCTATATATTGCGTTCTCAAAAATCGATTATGATTACGACATCCCTTTTCATAGTCAAATTTTTTAGAATATGGCAAACAAAAAACTTATTGTGGCAAAAGATTGGTCTAGAAGTATGTCTTCATGTGAAACATCATGAATCACGTCCCATTTACTTTGGGTACAAGATCGATTACATGTGCTATAATATTTATCCTTTCTGAATTTTCCAAATGCCTTGGGGCATTAAGGAGGAAAATGTCTAGAATTAGATATGACTAAAGTGATTAAGTAATTGTCGAGGACAATCTAAGGTTTACCAAAGATTGGTTGCTCAAGGACAGTTGGTAGTATAATGTTAATATTGGAAGGACCATATTGACATAGTCTGAAAAGAGGCAACTCTTGTTCAGAAGTGGTAGTCAAAATGGGAATATAGAGTTGTCTTCATAGGTGGAAGCAATCTGTGTAAGGTTAAAGAAACTTAATGCAAGAAGCATGTTCAAAGTAATGCTATTTGAATCTGAGACATCATTTCCATGGAATTGCTCTCCATTGGGATACTCTGTAATGACTGTTGCCAAGCCTTTGTGGCTTTGTGCATAATCATTACAAGAGGAACAGTGCATATAAGTTTAAAATCTAAACAAATTTCGATAAATGATAGGAATTTGGAATTCTTACATTTAAGACAAGGATTTGGGAGTGTGAAAAGAAAATCATTGAAATTATGTTCAATTGATCTAGTTCACAAAGAAAAGGATCATAGACAAACATAGAGTTTGTACTTGGTGTATGGCAAAACTATTATTTAGAAAACATAGTGTACATGCTTGGAGCATGGGACACCTAGTGTTTTAAGTCAAGTATAAAGTTGATAAAACCAAAACAATGAATAATGAGAAATAAGTATGGTGATAAATATAAAGTGTTTTATTTATATTCATAGTTTTTGATACCATATTAGATTCATTTATTCTTGTGTTTCACTTTGCATGTTTTGACTTCCATAATAATGAGGTTATTCTTCCGGAATGACTAAGTTCTTCAAACCATCCACAGTTGGTCATATGTTGGAAGTAGATATGAATCAACACTGTCATGGGTTGGCTGGACAAAGTTGTGCTACAACACTCATGAGTGCTCATAAGTTCTGAGTATTGGATTCAACACGCGCTCATTTGAATCACTTCATGGATTTTTATCACGAGTGATCATGAGACGATAATATCTTATATTCTTCAAACCTAGAGATATGAGTTGTTACTATGAGTTGGTTGTACATTAATTGCATGAAAACGCATTCGGTAACTCGACGTTATAAAACGTGCCTTTGTGTATGATTCAACAAGAATTAGAACAAGTCATACGAGTCAAAGTTTATCCATTCCTTTTACCTTTAGGATAAAAGCAATATTTGTGGGCCCCTCGATGATTCAGCGATGACACAAGTGAGTGCTTGGCCAAGTCAGGACTGATTTGATTGGTTCAGTCAGTCAGTCATCATAAATCGGAAATCGGGAAACAACAAATGGACAGGGAGAATGATTGATAATCCATGTCTCAGTCCATATGATATCTAGAATAGAGGAATATATGATCCCTTATCTAATGGACAAGTCATTGAAAAAGGTCAGAGTTCGTTGACAAGGTCAGAGTTCGACAGCGGCTTTAAGAGCTACGATTTCCAGTTGGTTTTTGAAGTCATACTCAATAATAGTTTTAGACTTATCTAAGTGGGAGACTGTTGGATGAATGTCTAAGTCCATAACTATATTTGGTATGTACTTGACCCGACCCGGCATGGTCCATTTGGGTTGCACTTCACCGACACAATTTATATGGATAGTCTTTTGAGAATATTATATTTATGATTTATATTAATATATTATGAGTTCTAATATATTAATATGGAATCATATTATTTAATTAGTATTGATCAAGAATTAATTAATTAATCAAAAGAAACTAATTAGATATGGACTCTTATATATATATATATATATATATATATATATATATATATATATGGAATTGACTAAGTTCATTTATATATATATATATATATATATATATATATATATATATATATATATATATATATATATATATATATATATGGAATTGACTAAGTTCATTTAGGTTGGGCTAAGCTATCATGGATAGTCCATGGAGTTTTAACCCATGGATCCTATGAAATGAATGGTCATGGGTATTAGGGTTTACATGAATATAACACTAATCCTCCATAATATATAAAGGGGTCCTTGGCTCACAAAATTGGCAGAAGTGCGTGAAAATAAGAGTGGGCCAATTTTAGTGTGCATACATATTCTCTCAAGTTCTTCCAAGGTGTTTTGGTGATTTGTGATTCCATTTGAGGTTTCCACATTATTGGGGCTAAGCTCTTAAAGCTTGAAGACATCAAGCTACATTAAAAGGTATGTCATCTAACTAGAACTTTGTAGTATAGGTGCTTCATAATATGCTAGTTAGGATGAAACCTTGGAATAGTTAATATTTGCATGTATAATAGAGAAAACATAGATCCAAGGTTTATAGGGTTGCATGTACACCATAGGAGTGTTAGAATTCTCAAAACTCATCAGTTTCACATCCTTCGATGGCCTTGACTTTGGTAGGATCCACATGTATCCCTTCCTGGCTGACAATATGACCTAAAAAGTTAACGCTGCGTAGCCGAAACTCAAATTTAGAGAGTTTCACGTATAGTCTTTCAACACGTAAGGTCTCCAAGATTTTTTGGAGGTGTCGATTATGTTCTTCTTGACTCCGAGAATATATTAAGATATCGCCAATGAGAACGATCACGAAATGGTCGAGAAATGGACGACAAACTCGATTCATCAGGTCCATAAATGTTGCGGGAGCGTTCGTTAGACCGAAGGGTATCACGAAAAACTCGTAATGTCCATAGCAGGTTCGGAAAGCAGTCTTTGGAATGTCCTCCTCTCGGACCATGAGCTGATGATAACCGAATCTCAAATCTATCTTCAAAAAATAACTAGCTCCTTGAAGCTGGTCAAATAGATCATCGATTCGTGGAAGAGGGTAACGGTTCTTGACAGTGAGTTTGTTTAGCTCCCTATAGTCAATACACATCCTAAAGGATCCGTCCTTCTTCTTAACAAAAAGGATCGGAGCTCCCCAAGGCGAGAAGCCGGGTCTGATGAATCCTTTGTTTAGGAGCTCGCTTAGTTGGCTTGATAGCTCTTGCATCTCAGCAGGAGCTAACCTATAAGGTGATTTGGCAATTGGTGTGGCTCCAGGCATAAGGTCGATTTGGAACTCGACCTGTCTTTCTGGGGGTATTCCCGGAAGATCTTCAGGAAAGATGTCAGGGAAATCGCAAGCCACTGGGATGTCTTGACTATTAACCTCTTCCTTGGATTTATCCACACTGTGAGCCAGAAACGTAGAGTCCATCTTTTGTAGACACTTTTGTGCCTTAATACATGAGATAAGACGAAGGTTCGTACTGGGTTTGTCTTCGTATATGATTAGGGTTTCGTGGTTAGGGAGATGAAGGTGAACGACCTTCTCGTGACATGTAATTTCAGCATGATGGGGGCTTAACCAATCCATGCCAACAATCACATCAAAACTCCTAATAGTTACAAGCATCAAGTTTATTTGGAATGCATGGTGATTTAAGGTTACGGTACATCCTATGTAGATTTCCCCAGCTGATTCTGTTTTCCCATTAGCCATTTCCACTGTAAAGGTTTCATTAAGCTTCTGGGGTTGTTGTTCTAGAAAATGTTTGAATTTATTACTCACAAAACTCCGCTCTGCCCCAGTATCAAATAGGATGCATGCATATGTTGTTGTTAAGGAGAAAATGTACCAGTGACAACAGCGGGATCCTGAACCACTTCCCCTTGGCCCAAGGTTAGCACTCTCCCTGCTCCTCTATTCCCTTGATTGTTGACATTGGGGAAGTTTCGACGGAAATGCCCAGTCCTTCCACACCCATAGCAAGTGTGGATAGATCCATCGTTGTTGTTTTTGTTGTTGTTGTTGTTGTTGTTGTTGTTGCGGCTGTTGCTATTGTTGTTGCGGTTTTTGTTGTTGTTGTTTCCCTGTGGTTGGTTCTGGGGAGGATAGGTTCTACAGTATCTTGCTGTATGACCTTTTCGGTTGCAGCTGGTGCACTGTATCTCCTTGCATTCGCCATAGTGATGGAGATTTCACTTGTTGCACCTTGGAAGATTTCCAGAATACTGTCTAGGGGTACTTGGTGTAGCTGAGGCTGGAGCATGTGGATGTTCCCTGTAGTTGGGCCACCTGTCGCTCAGTGTCTCGGAGTCGAGCCTCCCACATCGCTTGCCTCATGTGGAACTCTCGGATAACCTCTCGTGTTTCCTACTCCGCCCGCTCAACCCTAGTCTGCATCTGGTGCACCTGATCGGCGGTGCTCCGAGCCACATTGCCAGTATCCCTCAATCGTCTCATCGGGACTGGAAGTGCTCGATCAGCGGGCCCTCCATCCCTCAAGTCAAAGAACTCATGTGCCATGCCAAATGGGGGTCGATGTCCCTAATGTCTGCTCCACCTCCAAATATCAATACCCAGGGAGGTGTAGGGCCACTAGGGCCCATCCGATGAGCTGGCACCCTCACTGGGTATGGTGGGTTGATGACTATGGACTCCGCGTCCGAATCATCATCACTATCAGCATTGTGTCCTTCATCCTCAACGTCTATTACCGGCTCGACAGGTTCGTCCTCGATTTCCACTTCTGGCTCTTCCTCAGGCTCCTCATCATGTGCCTCTTTGGGTTCCTCCTCAGATTCTTCCTCAGGTTCCTCTTCCAACTATCCATTATTCCCTTGCTCAGGAAAATAAGGGTCCCCAGGAAGGTGGAATACGACCATGGTGTCTGTATGAAAGCACATATGTGTATATATTATTCCTATAGTGTATTAGTTATTTTAAATGGGATTTTCTTTTCCATTTTACGGGAATCTATAAGGATGAGCTATTGTTTCATTGATCATTTCGATCATACTCGAACACATGTCTGTCTTACTTTGGACGAATGTAGTTGATCATGCTACATTCACTCCTAATACGACCACATATTAATTCGAGTACCATCGAAATGTTCAAATCGCTCAAAAAATGTTGTAGGTTAATATATTGTTATTCTAACATTCACAAATATAGGTGAAAGTTTTTATTTTTGTGTTCAGAGTTATTTAGTTCCCTTTTTGATATTATAGTTGCATATAAATGTAAGGTCAGATATGCCAGTTCACTATAAACACTGCTCTGATACCAACCTGTCACACCCTTGAACCGGACGGCGGAAACGTCCGATGGCTTGCGTGACTAACAATTGAATACCATTACAATGAATATACATGAAACCAATGTTCTAAAAGGCGCTCCATGGCATGAGGCGTAGCTCCGCCGTTACGAAAAGCCTCATAATGTTGCTGTTAGGCGTGGCGCGTGGCAAGGCGTGATATGGCGCGCCATGGCGCGTTATGGCATGTTATGGTGCATGTTTTTTCGTTTGAGACACGGTTTTTTGCTCTTTGTTATGCTTTTCTAATTGGAGATACAAGTATTGTGGTTTTTGTTAAATTTTTGTTACTAGTTATTGATCTAACACTTCTAAAAAGCAGTTATATTTAATATAAATTTATATTTATGTGGTAATATAATTTTTAATTAATAAAAAATCGCCGCCTTACATCACGCCTTCAAAAACGCCATGGCTCGTTAAGCTTGAGGCTTGACCTTGCCACCACGCCACACCTCACGCCATTTAGAACCTTGCATGAAACAAAAACATACATCACCAACATTACATAGTACAACTGCCATAGTTCACATCAAGTACATTGAACAAATATTACATAGTTATAATGTATATTGTTTAAAAGTCACAAAACATGAAATCCTAATAAGCTTGATAATTATCTTCTGCTTAACTGTTTCCTGAGAATACAAGTTATTTGAAAACGGGTCAACATATATAATGTTGGTGAGTTCATAAGCATGTTTGATATAAAAATGATTTGTATCGTTGTATAACCCAGAAAAACCGATATTTTCTTAAATAAAAAAATATGTTTATGATGTGGTGTGATGATCTAATATATGCATTTGTATACGTGATTTCAAAACATGTATATTTGTATGACTATCCCAAAATCGCTCATTTTGTTGTATTTGATGTGTTAAATGAATGATATAAATTCCCCGGAAAATCCGATATTTCCCGATTCGAGACAGTAGTATGATTTTGTACTATTGTTTAGACCACATTGAATAACTACCATGTAAGAAGTTGATTTCCCCATGATTGATGAAATGGTAATGGATCTCTATGTGAGACGTTATAACCATGCATAATAATATGACTATTTCTCCTGTCTTGGCATTGTTGAAATGCCGGTTTTGATCAAGATTTTGTCACCCTAGACTGGTCAAGTCTAACTGTAGCAAACAACTCAGGTGTGGGGGAGTCACCCCGTATAGATCTATACACAAACTCTCGCCCTCTCTCCATGAGACTCTGGTCACAACTTACAGGCTACGTCCGACACTAATTGGTGCTGACTGATATTTCTCACTAAATCCCCAAATATTACCCCATGAATTTGAATGAAATTAATTACAACCCGTTTGATGTTCACATAGTATAGAGTAAAGTCAAACAAACACATAAAAAAGTCACTGTGGCCCACTAATCATGTGTGTCATTTATAAGCTGTCGAGTATGCTTATGCCCACGTTAGCCCATCAAGCATATGATTGATTTGGACCACACTAACAATGCAATGGGCCACTAAGGCCCAATAGCATGTAAAAGCCATTGAGGGTCCCATAGGCATGTAATTGGGTCACGGTAAGCCCAATAAACATGTGTTGATTATATTGGGCCTAATGATCATGAAATTGGACCATGAAGGCCCAATGGACACAATGAATAACATTAGGCCCAATCATCGTATTGTGTATCTGTTTATCGATATAAATAGTAGTATAGGACTTGTTTTACGATTTGTGTTTACTTTCAATGTTAAAACACTTGACGTTGGATTTGTAACGACACTTTGGTTATATATATATATATATATATATATATATATATATATATATATATATATATATATATATATAAATCCATGTGTTATAAACTTAATATCTTTGGCCTAAATGTTTTAATATTAACATATTTGACCCCAAAATATTTATTTGACTATTTCAGCTCATTTTTCATATATATTAACATTTCCAACCCTTTCTTAATAAAAATGACATTTTCAGTCCTTTTTGATGAAAAATAACATTTTTGGTCCTTAAATCACTTTTCTTGGCATTTTCGACCAAACATAATTTATATTACAATTTCAGCCCAAAATATCTTATTTGATATTTCCAGCCCTTTTAAAAAGAAAGTTTACACTTTTGGCCCAAATTCCGTAAGTTTTACATTTTTGGTCCAAATTCCAAAATATTGCATTTTAGTCCAACTCTAGCAATAAAGATCCTTTTCAGCCCCTGAAATAGTTTGATTAATTTTTAGACTCATACTTTAAGTGAATTTACAATTTCAACCCCAAAACTCTTCATTTTTACAATTTTGGGCCTAAAACCCGTGAGGCTCAAATGTAAGCCCAATAAGCTATAATTTATGTTTTTGGCCCCTTGAGAAGTGTTATTTTTATAAAAGTCCGATTTTATATAAATAATACCATTTTATCCATATAAAAACTGAAATTGTCATATTTTACCCAAATCTTTGTTATTTTTGCAAAAAATGATACTTATCCAATCTTTTGCTTTGTTTTTCCTTTCTTATACATAAAAATACTTAGATCCTTGAAGTATGTTGTTTAATATGCTTTTGTTTATGAGTCTTTCTCATTTCTACTATAGATTTCGAAATATGTCAAACATTATCACATTTTTTTTCACAACAATAACCAAAGAAATCACACATAACATGCATACATACCTAGATCAACACATAACACTTGTATTCTCCCCCAAAAACAAGTAAAAACCGAAAAAAGGGGGATATGAACTCACCTTGGATTTGTGGTTTCGGTTTTGAATAAGAATGGAAGAGGATGGTGTGGTTTTTGGCCTTAAAAAGCTTCGTGAAAGGACCTTCAACTTTGATGAGTTCTTTGGAGTATGATCAAGATATTAAGGTTGTAAGAGAGGTGAATGAGTGTATAAAGAAATTATGTTTGTAAGATCTTACCACTAGTATATAACTTGAAGTGATTTTTGAATGAAATCCTCCTTGATTCTCTTATGATTCTCGAAATTTTTGAGAGGAAATAAGAGGTTGTTGTTGTGAGTTCTTGAGAGAAACTTCAAGTGAGTTGTGTGTGTGTGTGTGTGATTCGCGGCCGAAACAAGAAGAAAAGGGAAGACTAGAGAAGCTTGAAGTGATAGTTTCTTGGAGATATGGGAACTTGCATGGAAATCTAAGAGACAAAAAATTAGGTGTCTACTTCTCCTTAATCCATATCTTTCTCTTATATACATGTATATATATATATATATACACACACACACACACACACACACACACACATATATATATATATATATATATATATATGTGGCCGAGAACGGGCTAAAGGAAAAAGAAAGGGATTAACTTGGCCCACTTCAAATCTTGGTTCGAGATTTTTAAGGCCCATATAGAAAGTTTTTGGCCCATTGGGCCTTTAGAGTAGTTTACGGCCTAAATTATATAAAGGAATGGATTTATGGCCCATTAAGGCTAATTAGGTTAGTTATGGCCCAATAAGTCTTATTAAGATAAACCAATTCATTTTGGATCCATTATGGCCCAAAATGTTAGTTTCATGAAAGTGGGTCCAATTAGAGCCCATTTAAGGGTTCTTAGCCCAAAATAGTCAAATTGGAAACTTATTGGTCCGTTAGACAAAATAAGGAAATCCTAATCCACATTGGACTTAAACCGAAAATTTTAGGGTTTCCAATCTTTCGTTGACCAATTGAAGTGTTTGTATAGGGTTTTTGATGAAATTTGTTGTCATTGAATAAACACCAAGCATGCTTTCAAAATTTTGGTTACAATTGCTATCATTGTTATAGTTACAAGGAAATAGAATTTCCTAGTTGTGACATATATGGACTTTTAAGTCAAGGATTGGGTATTTAGGCCTTGGACCATTAACATGAGTGGACTAAATGAATGGTGTGGACTTTTGGTCATGAAGGTTATCTTGGGTATTAATTTAGGTGCTTGTTGTGTAATAGGTTGGGATTTCCGGTGAGATAGCAGTCGGAGATTTGCAGTATTTCAACACTACTAGCGAGGTGAGTTACCCTCACTATACTCAAGGGTCTAAGGCACTAAGGTCGGCCCTTTGGATTGTTATCCAGTCATGTTATGTTGTTATGATATGTTAGATCAGTATCTTGGTAGATAGGATGTTATATGCTGTTATGATCTGTTAGATCGGTATCCAAGGGAGTAGGATAATATTATATGGTAAGCAATATGATCTTTTAGGATCGGTATCCTGGTAGACAGGATGGTATTATGTTCTATGTGGTATGATCCGTTAGATCGGTTGTTGTTTATAGACTATTATGTGATTATCTGTTATATGTGCATATGTTTGTTTGGCGGTTGAGGTTTATCTGCTTTGTGCGAAAGCCTATAGTATGTGGGCATTCCATCCTGTTGGTTGTGGGCCTGGGTTATCCCAACCCGATGGTTGACTGGACCCATAGTATGCTTTTTATGATTGTTCGTATGTTATCGTGGGTATGGTTATTTTTGGGATAGCTTACTAAGCTTTCGGGCTTACAGTTTCAGTTTGTTGTTTCAGGTACTTCTGGGGATCGCGGGAAGGCGAAGGCATGATCGTACCGCTCCTCCTGTTGTTATGTTTTTATGATTTGATACTGGGAAACTCTGATAATTATTATTTTGAAAACAAACTATGTAATGTTGAATGGTTTTAAGTGTTTTGAAAAAGTTTAAAATTGGCTTAAATTTATGGGTGATACAATAGTTGTCATGAACTCTACCGTCACACTACAATATAAACGAGTGTGCCAACATTGGTGCCTTCGACCCACGTATATCGTGATGGAAACTCACCTTACAGTCTGAAAGAATAGTTGCACCGATTACTGCTCTAAAAGCTATATCTACCGGTCACCTATACAATTAATAGGAACCTATATCTCAAACTATAAATAAAATAACCCATAATGCCCTTAGGTCAAACTTGGTCAACCCTGGTCAAAGTTAAAGTCAAGGTGAAGGTCCAAAAGTCAATATTTCTTCCTAGCAGTGTACGCCCTGCGTACCAAGAGAGTATGCCCAGCGTACTCTAATGTTCACCAAAAAGGGGCACTGACCGCGTACTCACGGCGTACCACCAGGTACGCCCAACGTATGCAACCTAGTCCCAAAACTCCATTAAGAGCTTATTTTATTAAGCCCTTACATCCAAAACTCAGATCCAAGCCCAAAATGATGTCCTAAGTCATAAAGTTTCCAACTTTATGACTTTGCATGGCTATAAAGTGCTTAATGTCCAAAACCCTAAGTTCTTAACCTAACAAGACATTACAACTCTTGCATGGAAGGGATAGAAAGGCCAATATCACATTTTATTGGTCATAATAGCTCCATAATTGATAAAGTTTCCAACTTTATCCATTAGAATGGTCCCAACAAACAAGATCTAGTCTTTAACTCTCAAAGGGACCCAAAAGTGCATCTTTTTCAACTTAATTCATTAAGTCCAAGTCTCCAACCTTCAGATCTTAATAAAAATGATGTTTAGATGGATAAAGTTTCCAACTTTATCCATAACAAGGTCACAAACTTTCAAGATTTGAACTTTATGCACTTAAAGTGACCAAAAGCTCATAACACTCAAAACTACCAAGATCTAACAGTTTCATCATTAAGATTCAAACTTTATACCTCTAGAAGAAATATCAAGGTGAACAAAGTCTGGATCGACAAGCTCCAATGCAAGTAACACTTCTTCAATGAGTTCCTTCTTCTCGAAGGTGCACCAAGAACACTCCAAAGCACTTAAAAACACCTTCTTTTTGCTCACAATGCTCAATCTAGGGCTAAGGTTTCAAGAGAGGGTGTTGGAGAGGTGGAGGCTAAAAATGGAATGGATTTGGGAGAGTTAAGGAGCTTAAATAGGGCTCAAACCACGAAAATAGGGTTTGGGCACTGATCGCTTACGCCCATTGTACGCGGCTGGCCCAAAAATCGTCTTAACTTCAAATGGCCGTAACTTCTTCCTTCCAACTCCATTTTCAACGTTCTTTATATCCATGAAAAAGTATTGAAGATCTCTACAATATTATCTAAATATGTTTCACTAAAAAATTCTCGAACAAAAATCCATATTTCATGCGAGAACCCCGCCTACGACTTTTCCCTTTTCTGCCCTGCGACCTAAAACACAATTCAAGGGTTAAATCTCTTAACCAACATTACCTCCTTCCACAAAGACTAAGCTTTTTTATGCTTAAGTCCCAAATCCTTACACTATCGACTTCTGGCCTACGACCTACAAATGACAGGAAACAAGATGTTACAATTCTCCCACACTTAAGTTAGATTTTGTCCTTGAAATCCATCTCGGTTACTATTCCTAATGCAACACCAACATATTCCATGAACTCCATCTAACCATTTCGAAATCAAGGCATATTATAAATAAAACTTGAGAGATCACTCGGAAACCCCCAATTGCCAACAAGCAACCCTAATAACTTGAAAATGCTCAAACACAACAATTTCTTTCTCTCCATAACTGTATGACCCATCTTCCAGAAATAACCACATAATTCGAAAACTCTCAGTACTATAACCTTAAACCATCCTTGTCACTATACTTCCTAAAACCGAGAACCCATCAGTCTATTCTTAGAAACCTTACCCTAATACTGATGAGCATCCATTCATCGAACCTACCCCTAGTCCCTGACTGCTAACACCACCAAAACGTGTTGAAAGGATATTCAAAACATTCCTATCACAAATAATGCCCCAAAACTTTAAATATATCCAACCATCAACCCACTATCTTGCAGAAAACCCATTCAACATTCCTTTTGACACTAAGTAAACACAACCTAAGCCCTACTGTTGAGCATTTGAGATATTGAAACTGATTTGGCATATTTGGTTATTTAGGGAAGCATTTTTAGGGTTAATCATTTTATAATTCCCTACGATGCCTTTACAGTAGAAGTTCTTAATCGGGCTCTTCTAAGGCGTTGGTTTTATATTCAGGTGTTAGTTTTATATTTATGAGATATCTTTATTGTTCCATATAAATAATCATTAGGTTAGATTTTGAAAAAAGCTTTTACCATAGTAGGTTTTTTCGCTGTACGTTCATATCATAATCAATATACAAAAAACCTTTATTAGATTACTTTCATATTACAGTCATTCTTGATTGTTCTTGATATTCCGCATTCGTCATTTCGGATTTATTCCCAACACATACCCTTTTATCACAAATAATTCCTTGCAGATCATAGGCTGCTAACAATGCAAAATCAGATGAAAACATGGTCACATCCAACCAACGAATGAGATAGGTGGTTGTACTCTTGCTCCAACTCAAGGGCTACAAACCAATTAAGAACCGTACCAATGAATTTAGACGAGGTGTTCTCATGCTATCATACTCAGTCTATATACACCTCCTCATGATCATATTTGATGAGCTACCACAATATACATCCCCAAAGGGAAGCACATAACCATCTCTAAATCTACTGCATTCATTCTTCCTCACAACCATACCTAAAGGGTGAAGTACTAAAATATTTAACGAAATGTTGAACCTTAACCATTAACAGAAACATCCTTATGAACAATCGATACAAGATCCCACACCTTGATTGTAACCAAACAAATTCCACCAATTTGCAATAGCTCGAGAAACTTCCAAGGTGATCCATAAATGCTGGTAAAAATCAGAAAAGCTGAACAACATTGCCTCAACATCTGGACTCCCAATAATCAAGGATAACTGCTAAACTTGGGCCTTCTATGAACCAAAATTCCACACCATAATGGAGGGCAAACATACCTATAAACCAAAGAAAATATAAAACATATGGAACTTGACGATAGGTTAACACATCCATTGACCTTCAATTGACACAACTTGAAACTTTCGAAGAACCTCCACTTTGATGATGAACAAGAGGACCAAAGATCAAGATATCATTGATAACTAACCCAATAGCCCAATATAGTTCTTACACCAAAATTTATGCGAGACTAGACATACCAAACTCTGAAGATGATTTACCGATCAACATTGCCCACCCTAGAACATGGATAACAATCTATACAACAAGTTGAGGATTTCCCCCAGCACTCGATGCTCAACCCAAGCATCCCAAATGACTCTTGATCTATTTTGTGACATTCTGAAAGGAACCACTGGCTACAACAAGCTCCTTATCCAACATTTTCTTGACGTGAAGATGGCTCTTGCATTCCTGAACACATACATCTAATGATAACTTGCTCTGCACATTCGTCCTGACCAAATCCTGAAACGAAGTTTCGTGTACGCGAACCATAAATCCCTACAACCCATTCCGCTGAAATCGTAAACTCAAAAATTGCAGTGATCCTTCAACCAAACTTGTCGTTCTCCCCCACTTAGGGTTCGAACTACCACCAAATAACGTTATAGACATACCACATCTCAAACCAGTCTTCTAGTTAATGACCAAGCGAGCAAAAAGTTATCCTAGATCTCAGATGGAACCCTCAAAAACCTCCCAATCATAACCACCTCTCATATTAGAATCCTATGCAAAATGCACAAACAATAATTTTGTCCACTCATGACACCAGTTCTCCATCTATAATCAAATGAACTATCAAACGCCTCACTTAATTCCCCAACAAACAATTTATCGCGAGCGTTACTCATAATTATAAGAAGCATCATTCTCTTTGTCAGGATACATCAGAGACAACAAAAGTTGCTCTTGCTGATTCACTTCCCTTGGTTCCTGAAACAATCAACTAGCACTTGACCTAACCAATTTCAAGAAAGCAGACTCCTAATCACATCTCAAGGAAACCGCACCACAAAAATCCATTTGTGCATTCTTATGTTGCCATACTCGTCGAAAAGAAAACCACAATCTTCTAGACTCATTTTGGGACTACATCCCATCCTTGAAAATCACATGACCACTATCTCTTTCCTTCGATCGCAGAATGCTAAAATTAAATAACCCTTGTCGATGATAGTGACCTCCCAATCCATCTACCAATCACTTAATCTCTTGCTGCAATCCTCGAGCCATTCGTCACACTCGCTTCCTTCTTGAGTACCACAACTCCACTGTCACTACTTGAGAAAGTCCCTCCAGACCTTGGAATCAACTACCTTCCACATTTATGCACCAATGAAACCCACCATACATGGCCACCGAGGCCTGAACAATCATCTAACCCATCCTCAACCTGAACGATCATACTTGATAAACCGATAAAGGCGGAAATACACTACAACGAATCGTGGTGCCAAACCATGGCACCTTCCTTAACCATTTCCATAGAATCCCATAAATTTTCCTCGAGTCAAGTATGGATCCTGTGCTTCCAATAGTATGGGCCCCATACTACCCTCCACACTTATCCATACTTTCCTCAAGAATCATCGCGGGTCCTCTAAGTAACTAATCATGTCCGTATCTATCTTATCCATTCTTATACACTCGTTCTCAAATAAATACATATCGCTAAACAGTGTAGGCCAAACCACTACAACACATTCTAGGCTCTCCTAGGTTCCCGACCTCACCCTGCCATCAATTGTTGAAGAACTCCTAATAATGTCAGTTAACTACTTCATGAATACAATCACATGCATCAAAGCTTAGATAATCCTTCAAGTGAAAGACTCATCCCTACAATAGTTAGACTCAAACGAGAGTTGCGCAGTAGCGTCAAATCTGTCACTTTGTGATTACTTTACCTATGCCACATGTGACTTAACATATTCACTTAATAGTTCACTCACATCATCATGAGTCTCACAAAGCACAAAGCAAGAAACATTCATTCATTAACACTCCAAGTCACAATGCAACAGAGGACATCTCAATCTCACTTCCTACCAAGAAAGATTTCAAATCTAGCATTACATCCAATTCCTCTTAGGCTACAAGGCATCATATATCAGGCCAATCCATCCACCAAACATTTCCAGAACTGAGAGACATGAAACACACTATGGATCTAACTAAACAACTCGGGAAGATCTCGACGATAAGCATCCGAGCCCACCCAGGCCAAATCCCTGAAAAGGACCGATGTACCTGGGGCAACCACCACATTACTCCCCTTAACATCCTCTAGCTAGCTTAAGAATACAATTGCATATCGCCTGACACCAGATAATTCTTCGAATGAAAAGTCTCACACTACAACGGTTGAACTCAAACAAGAGCTGCACAATAGAGTTAAAATCTAACCTTATAAAATTATCTACTCTCAACAATATGTAACTTAATATACTCGCTTAATAGTTAGCTGAGGTTAATGGAAACTCCTAAAAGCACAATGCAAGCTGCATTCGAGCATTCTATCATGCAAGTCTACAAGTTAATATAGTAGGCATATAAAGGCATCTCTCCTAGCATTCTATTATGCAAATCCTGAGCAGATCCTTAACCGTGACTAGCATGTGATTCATAGCTTCATAAATCAAATCATATCATATAACATGCATGTATATGTTGGGAAAACTTACTTGAGCTCGTTCGATTGCATTCTCCACACCTTTTTTCTTTTATTAGAAACATTTTTTTAAACATTTATTTTTGAAAAATCTACCAAACCCTCATTTTGAGTTCAGACACACCTGAGAGTTTGCCTGAATCCGTCAAACGAAGGCTCTGATACCAAGTTGTTATGTCCCAAAAATTAAGACTAAAAATTTTGATTTTTGAATTAATAAAATAATTATGCAAGACAACATCATCAAAACCATAGTGAATAAAAGTGTATCAATAACGTCAACATATATCAAAGTAATATAAAATGCGGAGAGATGTGGTGTGTGCACTACAATCATCTCGGACTCTTCCTCTTCAAACTAGAAGTACCAGAAACATAAACTAAAAATCGTAAGCACAAAGCTTAGTGAGTTCCCTAAAATACCACACACTATCAAGCATATCTGGGAGCTTGCCTACCCCTTCAGTCTATTTCAACCAGATACTATCAAGCATATTTGGGTGTTTGCCTACGCCTTCGATCTATTTCAACCGGATACTATCAATCGTATCTGGGTGCTTGCCTACCCCTTCGGTTTATTTCAACCAGATACTATCAATCATATATGGGTGCTTGAAATCCCTTTCGGCCTATTTCAACCAGATATCGGTTTTATTTCACCCCTATTACTACCACATAATATCATAACAAGAATCATAGAGTCATCAAGCAAACAAAAGCATAACCGACAGTTTTCACGAAGTCAACCACCATACTACGACAAAAATTAATGAGCCGACATTGGTGCCTTCGACCCACTGATACCATGAAGGAAACTCACCTCATAGTCTGAAAGAATAGTTGCACTGATCACTACTCTAAAAGCTATCTCTACCAGTCAACTATACAATTAACAGGAGCCCATGTCTCAAACTATAAATGAAATTACCCAAAATGCCATTAGGTCAAACTTGGTCAACCCTGGTCAAAGTCAAAGTCAACGGTCAAGGTCCAAAAGTCAATATTTCTTCCCAGCGTAGTACGCCCTGGGTACCAAGAAAGTACGCCCAACGTACTCTGATGTTGACCAAAAGCGAGGCGTTTACCGCGTACGAGCAACGTACCACCAGGTATACGCAACGTACGCAGCTCACTCCCAAAACTCCATTAAAAGCTTATTCCATTAATCCCTTACGTCCAAAACTCAGATCCAAGCCCAGAATGATATCCTAAGTCATAAAGTTTCTGAATTTATGATTTTAAATGGCTAAAAAGCGCTTAATATCCAAAACCCTAAGTTCTTAACCCAATAAGACATTATAACTCTTTCATGGAAGGGATAGAAAGGCCAATATCACATTTTATTGGTCATAATAGCTCCATAATGGATAAATATTCAAACTTTATCCATTAGAATGGTCCCAACACACAAGATCTAGTCTTTAAGTCTCAAAGGGACCCAAAAAGTGCATCCTTTTCAACTTAATCCATTAAGTATAAGTCTCCAACCTTCATATCTGAATAAAAATGAGTTTTAGATGGATAAAGTTTCCAACTTTATTCATAACAAGGTCACAAACTTTCAAGATCTGAACTTTATGCACTTAAAGGGACCAAAAGCTCATAACACTCAAAACAAGCTAGATCTAATAGTTTCATCATCAAGATTCAAACTGTATACCTCTAGAAGAAAGATCAAGGTAAACAAAGTTTGGATATATAAGCTCCAATGCAACTATAACTTCTTCAATGAGTTCCTTCTTTTCCAAGTAGCACCAAGAACACTCCAAAGCACTTAAAACACCTTCTTTTTCCTTACAAGGCTCTATCTAGGGTTAGGGTTTCAAGAGAGGGTGTTGGATAGGTGGAGGCTGAGAATGGAATGGGTTTGGGAGAGTTAAGGAGCTTAGATAGGGTTCAAACCAAGAAAATAGGATTTAGGCATTGATCGCGTAGGATCAGTGTACTCAATTTACGCCCAACATACTCAGGCATACTCAGTATGCCCAACATACTCAATTTACGCCCAGCGTACGCGGATGACCCAAAAATCGTCCTAACTTCAAATGGTCGTAACTTCTTTGTTCCAACTCCGTTTTCGATATTCTTTATATCCACGAAAAAGTTATTGAAGAGCTCTACAATATTATCTGAATATCTTGGACTAAAAAAGTCTCGAACAAAAATCCATATTTCGTGCGAGATCCAGACCTATGACTTTTCCCTTTCTACACTTCGGCCTAAAACACAATTCCAGTGTTAAATCTCTTAACCAACATTTCCTCCTTCCACAAGGACTAAACTTTTCATGGTTAAGGCCCAAAGCCTTACACAATGGACTTCTGGCCCACGACCCATAAATGGTTGGAAACATGATGTTACAAATCATGTGTTATATAGAATGATATTGATAATATTTAATTAAATATTTTATATGTATTGTTGTTTTTTTTTGTGTTACTTCAAAGAAATAATTAATTAAAAATCCTAGATATGTCATATTTTCCATGTAAGTATCTTTTTAGATGCAAATCATCTATCTTAATCATGGTATATATGATTGTTCGTTAGATGGTGTAGATATAAAGTTTGATATAGTTAGGGGGGGGGGGGGGGGGTTCGTCTTGAACTTGTACTTTGTAGAGACCTAAATTAATTATGAAAACTACAAAGATTGTTTGAATTTATGCTTTGAAATTTACTATTTGAGATACATAATTAGAATTAAATAATTAGTTATAAAGAAATGAATGGTTGAACATGGTTTCTGATTTGTTTTTACTATCTAAAAGTTTAATATTAACATTATCATTGTTTAACTATTTGACAAATTCTGATTTCTTAAATAATTAACTAATTAATAATATATTAATATATATATATATATATATATATATATATATATATATATATATATATATTATAAAAGAGATATTTTTCTTATACATTCATAACTTCCATAACTTTTCACCTTACTACTACAATTCAATGGAGTTTTTAAATAATGATCAGTAATTCATTCATCAAATGTTGTGTCAATTAAAAGGACATTTTTATTTAAACCTTATACATTTAAAACTTCTATGATTTTTTACACTTACAACTAAAATTCAAAAAGACTTTTTAATTAATTGAATTATTGAACTATAATGTTAATTATTATGATTATATTGGTTAGTTTTTATATATAAAAATTAAATCAAAATAATAAATTAACAAAATGATTTCATAAAAAATATTTTTTTATAACAAATTAACTTTTCAAAAGAGGTGGTTTTTAGTTATTAAAAATAATAAAACTTGAATATAATATTAAGTCAAAATCTATATATTTATTATCCAATAGATATTTTCACTAACAAAGATTAATTAGTTAATTATAATGATGAAATATCCTTTAAATGTAAAACTTAAATGAAAATGTTAAATTAACAAAAACAATTTGATAAAAACTATTTTGTATAATAATAAAAAATTGTAAAAGAGATAATTTTTTAATTATTTAATTTTTTTAACCTTGTGCATTTAAAAATTTATGATTTTTCATATTTACTAGTACAACTTAAAAGACTTTTTAAAATCGATTCAATAAAATGTCAAATTATCAAAAAGAAAACGTTATCGAACTTTTTTTTTTTTTGAAAAGAGTCAGTTTCTTGTTATTTTATAAATAATGAAAGTATAGATATAATATTAATTACAAAACTTAAATTTAAATATCAAATTTACATGCAATCTATATATAGATTTCATTGAAATAATATTATATAAAAAATTTCTATAAAAAGACATATAAACCTAAACATAAACGTATTTTTATTATCATATATAACCTACATGTAGCAACTATTGAAGTTGTGTAGTTTTAATATATATATATATATATATATATATATATATATATATATATATATATATATATATATATATATATATATATATATATATAATCAGAATGTTTTATTACATATTATTGTAAAAATTATTAACCTAAAATTAATAACAAGGATATAATAATTCTAATAGCATATATGTATCAATATTTAAAATATAATATTATATAATGCATAGTACGTAGAGATTTATCTAGTATCATACAATTGAGGATGTCACTCATGGTGGATAAGAAATAAAAATTTATTTTTTCATTTAGTTATTGACACACCACTAACACAAAATAAGAATTTGATGTATTCTCTACCTTAATTTGTTATCTATGAACCCTTTAGGTGTATGGAATTGTTTGTAATGAATCATGTTTTTTCATAAATGATTTATAAGGTTAAGTAAGTTTTAAAATTGTTGTTTTTTTTTGGAAAATGATTTATAAGGTTAAGTAAGTTTTAAAATTGTTATTCTTTCGGAAAATGATTTATAAGGTTAAGTAAGTTTTCAAATTGTTCAAAAGATACCATCAGAGTTTCATATGGCTAAAAAACATCATTCGAATAAGGGTTTTATACAAAAAAACACCATTGAAGTTTATGTTTTGTTCAATTATCACCCACTGTTGACTGACAGTTGTAGGTAAGAGGAAAGATGTTTCCTGTAAAAATTAATTAACAGAAAATAAAATGCGACATGACATTAGGATCGTCTTACGTGGATTAAGGGACACAAATCAGTCGCCGTTGACTTAATTAGAGGGAGTGAAGCATTTATAGCACAATGTTATCCAGGGTTCGATCCTGGGTTGGATTGATCAACCCTCTTCTAGTGAAATCGATTTTTACAGTCGGTCGATCAATCATTCCTTTATAGCCTTGGTGACATCGATTTTACCCCTTTGTGTTGGCTCAATTGCAATTACGACCAAATTGCCCTTGTTTCTATTTCTCAATATTACACACGATTGCTTCTATATTTTGTTTGAGAGGTCAATGAAAGTAGATCGATGTTGCTTGTATATTTCTTTTCAACATTATCAAAATATTTGAAAGTTGAGGTATGTGGTTTTAGAGAGGGCTGTATGTAAACGATTCTAAATGAAAAAATTAAAGCAACAACGATGTACATGTTTGTTGTTTTGATAGGTTCGTATACAAGTTTTTGGCAGGTCTTTATACAATAATGATGCGGCCAAGATCATGGCTTCTGGTGCAATTTGACAATTATGCACTTTTGTCAATTGCCTTTTTCTCATCCCTTTTGCTAAACAGTCTTCTTGATTTATGTACTTGTGCAATATAATTTGAGAATTCGAGAGTATAATGCTATAATTAAAGCAATCTCATCTAACAATAGCTTTATATAAATTGATAATTATGCCCTTTAACCCTTTTGTTTAATTGGATATGCTAATATGGTTGTATCACCAAGCTCATCTAACTGTGTAGAAGCAATTTTCCTCAAGATTCTTCTCATAATTTTCTTGGTTCTTGTTTTCGGAAGACCATGTGCCTAATGGATCTTGTAAGAGGATGTAAATGCTCCAATCTGATTGCACAAAATACAAATCGGTACTAGATAACACAACGACGAAAAAACTTTTGTTGCTTCCTTCTCTCACGATCGACCATAGGTGTTTCTCTTTTTTCCCTCTTTGTTCGATGGCAACCTTCTTCTTCTCCCTCATTATTATTAATTTTTTTTGTAGATTTGCAAGGATGAAGTTGTTAATGATGTTAATAAATATAGACAATCACCCATGTTTTTTATTCAAACCGAAGACAATCCCACACCTTTGAATGGAAAATAAGTCATACAATTCCAAAAAAATAAAGATATAATATGCATAAGAAACAATGTCGTTTGAACTTGAACTTTTCATAGTGAATACATATCGGATATACTTAGTGGACAATAACTAAATCCTTGAGCTACCAGATGTAATAATAATCTAAACAATACATATAATAAATATCACATCTTTACATATTTTTATTGTTACAGTTGTGTTCATTTCAATCTTAAACAAATCCTACTTCATGAGACTTCTAGAAGATGTAGCCATGAGAATATTCATAGATGCGACCATACACCAATCTCCTACATGTGATGCTAATCATGTATACTCCGTAACAGTCCACTAGTAAGCTATCAATATCATTAAGAATAAAGATCAACTCTAAAATATCAACGAAAACAAGCAAAAAGTTATCATAGTTATGAGCATTTATACTTGTGTGTATAAAATTGAGTTTTCCTCAACTAGTTATTGTGTTAAACCTATACCATGGGATCTCCAATGTTTCTAGGTCAGTTTTTGTAACACCCATAAATTAGGGCTAGATCTTTTAGTCATATTTATTAATTTTATTGAATAATTAAAATCCCAGAATAAGATAATTGTTAGTCGTGCGCATTACAAACTATATAGACCTTTTATGTAAGAGATAAAAATAACATTTTCATAAAAGATTATTTAGGATAAATAAGTTGTAGTAGATGTGATGAAGACTTTGTGAGTATAAAGAATGCTTAAATCTGACTTCTTATAAAGAAGTTATGATTGTTCGAAGTTTCACGTTGAGCCTATATGACAAAGTGTGTTGTAAAAAGTAAACTGATATAGGTTTCTTATTAGCTTAAGTAATCTAAACAAAAGTCATAATGATCGTAAAAGCGAGAACATACATATAAAGAATGCTAAAATCTGACATACTATGAGGAAGTTATAATTTTTCAGAGTTTCAGTACAACAGTGTTTGACACAAAAATCGAAATTTAAATCAGTTGAGTGTTAGGCAAAACAATGTAAACAAGAATTGAGGATCTCATAAATATGAATATGTTGATATAAACATAGTCGAGAATGGAGTTCGTATGAAGGAGTTATGGTTTTCGCATGGATTTTAACAGTGTAAGCTTCATAGACTGTTAAATTTAAAATGGAGTGAGAATTAGCCGACGGAGTCTAAATGATAGTTGTAGTACTTAGAAATACCTACGAGTGGATATAAAGAACGACGAAAATGGAGCTTATATGAGATATATAAGATTTTTGGAAGATCCGCGATTTTACCTACAGCTTGCGACGTCGACCCACCCATTGTGTGCCATGTATCAGCTTTTGGGAGGAGGAGAGGCGCGATGCACCTTAGGCAAGGGTAAGATGTGCCTGGTGTTCTAGAAGGTGGGATGTAGACCAGCCAGACGATGACACATTGAAACGTTTGACATGATCATCGTTGACGAAGGACCCGACACGCGCTTGGCAATGGTGCGACGCACCTCCTGTATTCCCATATAAATAGAAGCTGAAATCAACATCATTTCTCACACTTTTATCAAATTTCTCTTTGAAATCTCTCACATCAAGACCCTAGGGGTTGTGACTTCCCTGTTACGCGTACGGTTACTGTGCTTCCAGTAGTATGATCACATACTCCCTTCTGCACCTACCTGTATTTGTCTTAGAAAATCATCACAAACACCCTATCAACACACACTAGAATACACATACACCCTATTATCACTTCCTAAAGAAAGGCTCAACATTCTCGAACTGGCCGGATGACCCCACATAACTCATCCATGAAACTTCCACAACCCTGCAGCACTCGTGTGACAACCCGTTATTTTCAACCTTGTAAAAGTCAAACTTGGGTCAACTAATGTCAAACTTATTGTTTTGATCTATCTTATTAAGTTTAGATTTAAAATCTCTATGTTTTTAAACCTTTTATTAGAAGTGTTACAAAAATTGGAAGTGAAATGCATAAATTCCGAGAATTCTCGCTAGGACCGAAAACCCCCGCATAGGCTTCAAGTTTCAAACCGTAAAAACCTCGCAACCGAAAACCCTCTTCGGCTGTAAATGAATTCGAATCGCAAACCCTCGTTCTTAATGGAGCATCACTACTATCTTTCTATAAATAGTAACACCGAAAACAACATCCTCACCTCTTCACCTTCTAACCGAAAACACTATATTTTTTCTCAAGATCTTCAACCGAAAACCCACCATTCTCTATCAACTATCATCCAAAAAAGCCTTCTATCTCCTTAGGATCTTGCTAAGAACACCAAGTGTTCTTCATATCATCAAGAAATCATCTTCCATTTTCGTGATCTTCAACTGAAAACGCACACATCTTCTTGGTTTCACCAAGAACACACCACTTGAATCTTCATGTGGCCAAAAACCCAAGGCTGACCGAAAACGCATTTCAGCCTCACGAAATCACTTCTCACGCTCCTATTTGTAGGTAAATCTTACAAATTAGTATATTTCCTTAACATACTCGTCATTATATTCACTAATTATATACCTATATATTGCATGAAATGCTATTAGGACTCAGATTTGTTACGGAATCTCACTTGTGCAATTAACTTCCTATATCGAACCTTCAATCGAATCACTCACATAAGGTGAGTTCATACCCCTAAAATTTACCCTTTTCAATGTTTTAGGGGAGAATACAAGAAAAACACAACATAATTGTGTTAACATTTAAATACAATTGCAAACAATCAAAGAAATCATATGTTTATATCAATATTGTTAAAAACCATTTCAAATAGCTTTTCAAATAATTAGATTACTGTTTTTATCAAGATCATATTCATTTGTATATTTATGTATAATTAGGCTTTAACAGACTTAGGACTATTGCTATTACCTTAACTCATGTTCCTTGTTTGGTTATGGGCTTAGGGTAAGATCACCAGTCCGACTGTCGGCTAAATCATAATTATGCATGCTAAATATATACATGAGTATTAAAACTCATTTCAAGAAGATACTTAACTCATTTGTATATTCTGAGCAAATGGGTCTTTTCTCCAAATCATATACAGTACAAACAAACATGGTAAGTAAACTATAATAGGTATAGTTTAGAGATCAATTCATACCATCTTCTAGATCAAAGAAACATTTCATAAATCAATACATGCATACTATTACTTTTCATTACAAGTACATTATTCATTTACAAGAACAAGAAGGCACATACATACTATACGTAAACAAGTTAACTAGAATGTGAAATACTACTTCATGGTACTTAGCAAAATCCTTGCTAATTCATGTTTTATAACTAGAGTCTTCTAGAGGGAGAGCGTGAATTTCTGTATAGATCTATAGGGGACTGACAATCCCGCACCTTGGCTGTTAGCTATAGTTGGGACCGGCAGGTCTACGAGTGACAAATGTCATATCTTTTTCGACGCTTGAAGAACGTCGTGTATTATACTAGTCAATTAAGTATAGTTATAATCTCATTCACATTAATAGTAAGCAAAAAATTCGATTTAGAAGACAAACATTTCTTTAGTTGTGTTATTTTAAACAATACTACTGCAAAACATTATTTTCCATTACATACCTAAAGTGATGTTCACACATGAACAATGCATACTATTTTTTTAGTAAAAATAGTTTACAAACATGGAAAAAAGACATTTAATCTATTTCAAGAGTACAAAACATACAAACAGTTATGTCTTGGGTAAAAGACTACTTTACATTTATGGTAGAAAATATGGGATTTTCTAGGAAGTATACTAACATTTTCATGAAAGAAATACAAACATCAAACACCAAAATACTTATGAACTTACCAACTTAAATGTTGATACCCTCTTTTCAAAATAACTTGTATTCTCAGGGAACCAGTAGACATGTACACTAGCACAGGTTTTGAGAAGACAGAGCATGTTCACGACTCGTCCTTTATTTTGCTATACATTTTGGTGTCATACATCTTTACAAACAACAAACATGTATTAACTATATTACTAATGCATTGGATGTTGTTGCTTGTTTTACTATTTTGCATTGTTATGATATTGTACATGACATCTTCCACCCGCGAATGTTTCTGCCATCTCAGTTTGGGGGTGTGACAGATTGGCATCAGAGCATTGTTTATAGTGAACTAAGTATATCAAACCATAAAAGATATATCACTAAAAATACAATATGATTAAAACACTCTAACCAAGAGTTATACTTTTTAAATATAACAAATATTTTACTAAAGTACACATACATGCATACATACTAGAACAGTGTCATACTAGAACAGAACAAAAGTATTGTGATTGTTGAACAACATAAGTAGGCTTCGGGATATACACTCAGGTCTGGGATTGATATAGCCTGATCAACTATATCTATCAGAGAAGTAATTAGCATATTCCTAGGAATGGTTGTGGTGTTGCAACAAGTCTAAAAACCCACCAACTCTTACTACAAATAAACACTAGAACTTAAAAAAAAACTTAAAATACTATAGGAGTATTTTGTGGTACTATAATTAACTTATGTGAAAACTAAAAGACCCTTACTAGTAGAGATATAATTGTTGAGTGGATACATGAAGGTTATAAATAATTAAGATTCTATAGACTTAGAATTTGTTATTTTCGCTTTACTTCCTGTTCCTTGCTTGGTTGTGGTCTTAGAGTTGGATCACTTATTCGAAGGTCTATTCTATCTTAGTTATTTATAATCGGTATGCACTACGTAATTAAAGAGGTAACTGGTAAGGATTACCCCTATAAATATCTTTAGGAATATATATTATATGACTCTTACACCCCTATTCTCGCTTAGATTACATGGCTGAATTTCATCTACCGGGAGACCCGTACTTCCCTAATCAAGGGAATGGTGGATGGCTCGAAGTTGAACTAGAAGAAGATAACCCTGTGGTCCTAGTGGAAGAAGACCCCGAGGAGAGTTCTGAAGAAGAAAACAAAGAGGAAGTTCAAGAAGACTCTGAATCAAAACTAGAGGTCTATAATCCACCACAAGTTGCCCAAAATCCTAACCCTTGACAGGATTTTCAAGGCCCGACGCCTGTGTAGGCAGTAAACTTGGGAAGGTGGAGTCACGAACAGGGACAACCCCCTCCTTATAATGGGGACTGAGGCTTCTACAACATGAGCAAGGGAGGCTCAACTGGCATAATCCTCCTTATCTTGGTTCGTTGTGTTACTCGCAATGATGAACAAGGAAGAGCGGCCATCAACCAAGTCAGGGAAGTTGGTGCTAACTCGGGAGTCAATACGATTTGTATTCGCCGCCTACACGAAGACCATGGGAGAACCAGGAATCACACTGAGCCCCTACAGAAGGAACTGGATGCAAGCCAAGCCAAGGTCGGAGAAATCCGGGAGCTCCAAATAACATTTGAAAGGAGGATGGTTGAAATGGAACGCCAGTTGGTAGAATCAAAGGCTAAACAGAGCGATACCCTTCGCAAGTAGAGAATACTCTACTCACTCTTTTGGATATAGCTTAGGTCCATGTGTATACACTAGTATTACTATTTTATGTTTAGGATCAGACCTTGCATGTACAGTTTCGCTAGGTCTTTATGTTGTCAAAAGTTTTCTCTAAGGTGGTATGTTGTAGACCTACTACAAGGTCAAATTTTCCCGAACTCTATACATCTACAATACCAATGGATTTGACAGTCATCTAATTCTCTTGAAAGGTTTCTATCCGAATCCTTTCACTTTCTAATGATTAACCTCTATTGCAAACACTTAAACTAATACATGTTGAAATAGGGTAAATTAGTTCAAGGAACACTGACATTATAATCATTATTAGCATCTTACCATTATCTTCACTTTTAGAAACTTATAGTTAAAAGATGCTTCCTCGTAAATCAAACAGACAGTTCAACAATAATCCTCCAATAACTTCAACTCAACCACCACCACCTCCACCACAATTCGATCATGTAGTTCTTCAAACTGTAGTAACCGTGGAGGTGACGAAAGCCTTAACTCAGATCAACACTAGCGGTGCTACTGGGGGTGGAACGAGTATGAAATCTACCCAAGGAGATAGTCATGGAAACCCTAGGGAGTGTTCATACAAGGACTTCACCAACTGCAAACCCAAAGCCTTTAATGGGAGTGGGAGTGTTCATACAAGGACTTCACCAAATGCAAACCCAAAACCTTTAATGGGAGTGGGGGAATCATTTCTCTATCACAATGGTTTGAGAAAACGGAGTCTATCTTCGAGATCTGCTCCTGCCTCTAAGGAAGCAAAGTGAAATTTGCTTCCTGCACCTTCTCTGGCAAGGCCCTCACATGGTGGAATAGCCATGTCAAGTCACTTACACTCACAGTGGCTAACTCAATGGGCTAGGAGACACTGAAAGATCTGATGATGAGGGAATACTGCCTGAGGGGCGAAGTACAGAAACTAGAGTAGGAACTTTGGGGCTTTACTATGAAAGGCTCTGACATAGTAGCTTACAATACTAGATTTAGTGATCTAGAGGCTCTATGTCCGGGGATGGTCCCTACGGAAAGCAAGATGATTGAGAGGTACATCTGGGGACTGTTACCTCCATTTCAGGGGAACGTATTGTCTTCAAACCCCTCTACATTCGATAGTGCCAAATGCTTGGCACAGAGACTCATTGACCATGGAGTCCGTTCGCAAGTAACAACCCCTGTCCCAGAACAAGCCAAAGCGATCGACAACAAGAGAAAGGTTTGGGACAGAAAGAAGAACCAATCGGCATAGAACCCCGCCAAGAAATAGCAGATTGTGGTTTTTCATGCCGCAATGAACCCTGCTCTCCCTACACCAGCAAAGCAGTATGCTAGAAGTCTGCCAAAATGCAGCAAGTGCAACTTCCATCACAACGGACCCTGTCGGGAGATCCAATGTGCTAACAACAACAGGAAGGGGCACACTGCCCGTTTCTGTAAGGCACCGACAAGACCAATCACCCAGGTCCTTGGTATTGGAGTAGGCCAGGCCTGCTACGGGTGCGGTGAAGTTGGACACTACAAAAGGAACTGTCCAAAAGTAGGGAATACTGGTAGAGTAGGGAGAGTATTGCCGATAGGCCATGAGGAAGCTGTGGCAGATCCCACGGTGGTCACGGGTACGTTTCTCCTCAACAACTCATATGCATGCATACTATTTGATAGTGGAGCGGAGAGGAGTTTCGTGAATCAAAAATTTAAACACTTACTTAAACAACAACCACAAGCACTAAAAGAAATGTGCATCGTAGAAATGGTTAACAGGAAGACTAAGAGCACTAACGATATATACATAGGATGCACCCTCACTCTAGATAGCTATTCATTTCAAATCGACCATATGTCGGTCTCAATAAAAAGTTTCGATGTCATCATCGGCATGGCTTGGTTGAGTCCCTATCGTGAAGACATCCTATGTTATGAGAAATCCGTTTGCCTTAGCCTACTAGGTGGGGAAACCTTAGTAGTTTATGGCAAAAAACCAGGCACGAACCTTCGAATCGTATCGTGCATCCAAGCCCGGAAGTACTTTCGAAATGAATACCATGCGTTCTTAGCACATATGGTTGACAGAACTCAAGAAGTGAAAGACATAGAGAGCATTCCTGGGGTTCGTGATTTTCCCGACATCTTTTCCGAAGATCTTCCAGGAGTACCAGTACAACGCCAAGTCGAGTTCAAAATCAACTTAATTCCTGGAGCTACCCCCGTAGCCAAATCACCTTACCGTCTAGCACCAGCCGAGATGTAGGAACTATCCAGTCAACTGAACGAACTACTCAGCAATGGATTTATCAGACCAAGCTTCTCACCCCGGGGAGCACCGGTCTTGTTCGTGAAGAAGAAAGATGGATCGTTACGTATGTGCATCGATTATCGCAAGCTAAACAAATTGACCATTAAGAACCGGTATCCTCTACCACGTATAGACGACTTATTCGACCAACTTCAGGGAGCGAGCTACTTTTCAAAGATAGACTAAAGATCCAGGTATCATCAATTATGAGTTCTAGAAGAAGATGTTCCCAAAACAGCCTTCCGAACTCGTTATAGTCACTACAAGTTTGTAGTGATGCCTTTCAGATTAACCAATATGCCCGATGTGTTCATGGACTTAATGAACCGGGTGTGCCATCCTTAGTTAGAGACCTTCGTGATAGTATTCATTGATGACATACTTATCTACTCACGCAGTAAGTAGGAACATAGTCAGCACTTACGACAGATCTTGGAAACACTACGAGCAGAGAATCTTTATGCGAAGTTCTCTAAAAGCGAATTTTGGATTCGAAGAGTCGAATTCTTGGGTCACGTGGTTAGTGAAGAGGGAATTCACGTGGATCCTTACAAAATCAAGGCAATTGAGAACTAGTCAGCAACTAGAACGCGTATTGAGATTTGTCAATTTCTAGGCCTCTCTGGCTACTATCGCATATTCATTCAAAACTTCTCAAAGATAGCCAAACCACTTACCACCCTGATACAGAAGGGTGTGGCTTTCAACTGGGAAGGAAAACAAGAAAATATGTTCCAAAAGCTAAAACAAGCCTTATGCAGCGCACTAATATTGTCCCTCCCAGAAGGGATAGAGGATTTCATAGTATATTACGATGCATCCAAACCAAGGGCTTGGTTGTGTTCTTATGCAACGGGGAAAGGTCGTCACCTATGCCTCTAGACAGCTTAAGACACACGAGGTCAACTACACTACGCATAATCTTGAGTTAGGAGCAGTAGTATTTGCTCTAAAGATCTGGAGACACGACATGTATGGTACGAAAAGCACTATATTTATTGATCACAAAAGCCTCTGACATATATTCGATCAGAAGGAGCCCAACATGAGACAATGACGGTGGGTCGATCTACTGAATCACTACGAATGTAAAATTCGTTATCATCCCGGTAAAGCCAATGTAGTAGCTGACGCCCTAAGTCGGAAGGAGTACTCAGGTCATAGAGTCAAAGCATTGACTATGACCATCCATTCACATCTATTCACACAAATTAAGGAGGCTCAACATGAAGCCTTGAATCCTGAAAATGTGGCAGGTTGTAACATCCATAAAATTCAAGCCAATTTAAAACTTTTTAAATCATTTAAAAACCATTCAGTTATTATAATTTATTTTCAAAATAGTTTAAACATCAGAGTTCCCAGAAATCACAATCATTAATCGAGGAAGTGTACGGTCATGCCTTTGCCCTCCTGCGGTCATCCGCTGAACCTGAAACAATAAACTGAAACTGTAAGCTCGAAGGCTTAGTGAGTTACCCCCAAAATACCAATTCCATACCGATATAACCATATCATATAACATATAATCAAATAGAACAACCATGCATCTCGAGTCTATAGTGTGACTGGTCCACCCGCACTGGGCCTTCAGTCCACTTGGTCCACTTTCTGACTCTATAGTGTGACTGGACCACCCGCACCGGGCCTTCAGTCTGTCTGGCCCATCTCCGAGCCTCGACACGTCTGGACCGCCCTCTCGGGGCCTTCAGCCTATTCGGACCGCTCGCCGGGCCTTCGGCCTGACTAGGTACCCACCTGGGCCTGCAGTTTGCCCGGTCCACCCTAGGTATGTTGGCCTACAACGCGAAGCAAGACCTGCCTCAACCCAACCCCCATACAAATCAAACAAACATGTGCACATAAATATCATACGCTAGCATATCATAGCGATCTAATAGATCACTAACACAACAACCATCCTATAACCAGGATATTGACGTAACCGGTCACTAACATAACATCATCCTATATACCAGGATACCGACCTAAGCCAGGTCATTAACATAATACCATCCTAACTACCATGATGCAGATCTAGCAAATAAGTAAACATATCAAGCAGATACCCTATTACAAATCCAATAAATGGCCGGCCTTGGTGCCTTAGACCCTGTTGATATAGTGAGGATAACTCACTTCGCAATGCCAGTCTGAACTGAAGTATCGACTCCCGAAGTGCTGTCTCACCGAAAATCCCAAACTATCCAACATAACGAATAATGAGTCAACATATGGGCCATTAATCCTACCTAAGGGGTACATATTGTCCATTTTGTCTTTTCTCTAATTTGGGCCAAGGCCCAATACCAAAACCAAAGCCCAACACTAGGTAGGCTTTCCAAGCCCACTAGTGGCCCACTAATGACCTAATTTGCTAAATTGGGCCCAATCCCTCTGATGGGCCTTAACGTAAGCCCAAACATCTTCTTGGCCCACATTAACTGACTTCTGATGGCCCACCGATGCCCAATGGACCAGAATCCGCTGCATGGCCCAAACTGAGGCCCAAAACTCGCAAGGCCCACATCTGTGAGTACGTTGGGCGTACTCCTATGTACGTTGGGCGTACTTGCATTTACGCTCAGCGTACTCTCCTGTTAAGTCACTTTCCCATTAAGTGCTTAATACTCCAAACCCCAAGCTACACTCACAGATCCAAGCCCTTTTCAACGTCTTAATACATAAAGTCACTGACTTTGTGACCTTACATGACCCTAATAAGCCCAAACTCCAAAATAGCATTCCATTCTCATATAAATGATCTTAACTCATGCATGAATCCAATAAGACATTCAATATGGCAACTATCTGCCTTAGGGACTCATTTTGAATTGAGAGTGGCAACTCTAAGTCCAGAAATCGGATTAAACCAAAAGGTTCTATACTTAGGACCAAAATGACTTCAAAATCAAACCACACTAGATCTAAGCATTCTTGAGGAAAGTTATGAACTTTATACCTCCAAAGAGTCTCAAATGATGATGCTATTCCAGATCTATGAGCTCCAACTTCCCAAGTTCTTCCTTGCCATTTTCTTCTTTCCTCTTCCAAGTGTAAAAATCAGAAAAATGGGCTTCTCAAGGTTAAAATCTCACAAGAATGAAGGGATGGGATGTTCTAGGGTTTTTCCTGAGGTTGGGGAGGCTGATAAGGGGCTAGGGTTCCAGTCCTCATGTTGTTTATATAATGCCTGGCCCTAAAATTAGGGTTTTGTGTCACTGAGCGTACGCTGTACGTCTCCAACACCCGCGACCAATTAACCTCCTACGTTGGGCGTACTCACCTAGTTGCTACCTTTACATGCATGGTCCTTTCTTGCCACTTCCTTCCACCAAAGGCTAGAGATGACATAATTAAAATCCGTGGGATGAATTTGAAGCTTCTTGAAAAATGGGATGTTACAACTCTCCCCCACTTAAATTTGATTTCGTCCTCGAAATCATTCCTTACCGTCTCCGGCAATCCGACATCCTGACGGACTCCCCAACAACCATGACATCCGACGTCTTTCAAAGGAGACTAAACCCCAAGGAAATCTTTTCATTCCAGAGAAGACGAATCCATAAACCCATGCGACACACAACCCTACTCCACCTAAAACCTGCAATCTGGAAACTTGAATTCGGTCTGGCTCCCTGAGAGACCACTCATACAAACCATCACTAGAACTCTTCCCATTACTACTCACAGACTACCCAGCGATGGGATCCTGAGGTTCCTACCGAAAAATTGAACCATGGATCATAATCTGCTGAACCCTTGTGCCTACGACTTACCGTCGGCCCGTACCGGGCATCTTGGCCTACTGCATTGAGCAGGATGGCCTCAGTCCGATCAAGCACAACATGCCACCTAATAGACCATCAGGATAAGATGTCCAAATAATACTGACGATAATCTACCATGTCGCTCCTTGTCGTTCACCACATCCATGGAATACAGATATGCCAAGTCCAATTGATCATAGGGTCCTATCATCCTCGGGATGGAATACCCTAGATTAGAATACCAACATGTCGAAAAAATTCAACCATCGGGTTGAAATTCCCATGGTTTGTTGGCCTACCGCCTCAACCCTACCGCTCCTCTTGAGCCTTCATGCCTACGACTTTCAGTCGGCCCGCACTGGGTATCTTGGCCTACTGCATAGAGCAGGACCGCCTCAACCCTACCCACATATAATGTGTCGCCACAAACGATCAGGAGAAAGATCTAACCCAGTTCCCATAACCTGAATGACAAGACAATCTAATCCCAAGCCTTCCTAAAGTAGAAGAATGCCCATTCAGATCTACTCCCAGTCCCCAACTGGAGTATTACCTGGTCCAAGAAGCTTAAACCTCTGAGACACTCTGAACTGATGAGATCACCAAGATCCTCTGTACTTCATCCGATCTCTAATAACAACTTCCGATCCAACCAAAAATACACCGGAGTCTTCAGCCTACTCCATCGGCATGTTCAATACTTGGGGACAAACCTACTGATTGCTATAGCATAGCAGCATACTGAATACCTGCACATAGATCTAGAAACACATACAGAGTCTTCAGCATGACTAGACCGCCTTACCAAGCCTTCATCCTATCTGGACCACTCTTAGAACCTTCATCATGTTTGGACTGCCTCTCTGAGCCTTCAGCCTGTCTAGACCGTTCTCTAAGCCTTCGGCCTGACAGGTACTCCCCACCGGCCTTCAGTCTATCCGGACCGCTCTAAACTGTTGAGCATCTCCCTGGACCACCCCTCCTGATGATCTCTCCTATGCAGACTCTTCTCACCCACTTGTGGTTCCGAACTCCTAATCCATTCTGTGGACTCTAACTCTGGCCTAACCCTAGGCCTCATGTCGATCGTCCACCCTGTCGGAAATCCATGGTCTATTCCTTGACTCGTGTGTCTACCACATACGCTAAATAACCTGCACACCCGTGGTGAAAGTATTGTCGAGCCCTGGCAGCTAATAAAACCCTCAATCTATCAATCCAAAAACCCTCAAAGTCGAGCACACACACGACCAAATATTTGAACTGAACTCAATTCATGACTAGAACTCCAACTGGTTCCCCAACTTCTGTTATCAAGCACCTAGAAGACGTGTTCCTTACGTTGGGGAGTTTTACCAAACCCCAACCAACACAACCCTCAAACCAAGCAGCCACTAGGGCCTGCATTCTCCCTGCCAGGTTGTGAAACTTATCCCTGTTTCAAAACCTCTCCCACTTCTACATCCCGGGGTAACTCTCCGCCACTCAGATTCGACTAAGCCTTCACAATACATGAAAAATTGGAGGATGCCCAATCCTTCTCACTTCCCAACGATCGATCCGATGACAACCAGCTCTTTGCAACTAGTGCTCCATTACTAGCCAATCCCAATGGATCTCACATTTCTAAGAAACAGATGAACACTTCCCAAATACCGGTGAATCCGACAATCACTAATGCTTGAATGACCCCACACTCAAGTCCTGAAGACTAAAAGATAGATGCTCCAACTAATGCCTCGACAACGAGCTACTTCCCTTGGTGCTTTCGTCCGTTAATCACTAACGGTTGCTAAAACCACTGAATCATGATAACGTTGAATAACCTTTCTGTGGGACCTTATCCGCATACCTCCCACATCATACCCATTTTCCAAAGGTGTTCCAAACAAGTTTCCCGCTCTCGCTCTCTATAAATCACTCTATTCAGGTTCACACCCGACTCACTTACCCGCTCAAATGTCCACAGCTAAACTGCAGCAGCTAAAGCAACCTCATCCTTAAATCGGGCTACAAACTACTCCCAAGACATTGTCTCCAATCCTAAAAGTGCAATAGGCCACACAATCAATCCTTACCACCTCATACAAGAGATCTAAGGCAAACGGACCTCACAAAATACTTATGCCACATCGACCCACCTGCGCTCACCGATGCTGAAATTATGTCGCCAAACCCTACAACCAACTGACCCCGAGCTGGAATACAACCTGATCCTGGGGTCACAAGACTTCTTACTCCTTCGAGCTCGAAAAACTGAAAGAGCACAATCCTTGCTCTATAAAACAACGGTCCAATCCATCAATTAACCACTCCACTTCCAGCTGCAAAACCCCAGCTGAACATAATCATCACTCCTTTCCAGAGTCCCCGCGACTCACATTCTGGCATCGAGCAAACCCCCGAGCCTCAAATCTAGAAACTCATGTGCCAGCCTCTTCCGCTCAACCCGCGGAAGGCAACGAGTACATAATATCTCTCTGATCTCAAGTGACTGCAGTTATCTGCTCATCATAATATGTCCTAGAAACAAGTCCCGAAACTGGAAAGCTCGACCAGCTCCTCCCCCTGTTGTCATTACAGTTGTTGCGGCTGCATAACGCTCGTAGAAACACTCAACCATGGAGATCTTAATAGACCCGAACATCTTCGGCAACTTCCCCCGGACAATCTTGATCACTTCCTCTTGGATGATCACACTGACACGATCCTATGATAATACTGGTCTATCCTTGCTGCCAACCTCCGATCCTAACCCGGATCCAGTCTCAAGACTTCTCGGATAATCCATACAATAACATGGAACCAACACCCAACTAAACCCTAGGGGTTGTGACTTCCTTGCTACGCATATGGCTCCTGTGCTTTCAGTAGTACGGGCCCATACTACCTTCCACACCTACCCATATTTGTCTCAAGTATGACCACAACAACCTAACGATATACATAACATGGCAAGCACTCAATCATCACTTCTATAGGAATGCTAAATATCTCATAACTGGCCTACCGACCTCGCACAACCCACCCATCCACCAGTTGCCACACGAACCTCCATTGGTTCCAGTTAACTATTGCATGAATTTAATCTCATACTGCATGGCTTAAACAATAATAGACTAAATGATTTAATCCAACAACGGTATTACTCATATGAGAGCTTTGCAGCAAGACCAAATCCCTTACCCTAAGACCATTTAACCCATGTAGCATGTGACTCGGAGTATTCACCTAATAGTTAATTCACATGTGAAAGAGTCATACAACAATCGATGAGGTACTCTACATATGATAAGGTATCAAAGATCAGGCAATTCTATCATACAGTTCCTAAGGATCCCTATCTTATCACTAGCATGCTGTTCTAACATATCACATAATCAAATAACTGCATGGTATTTTAGGGTGTACTTACTGGCTCCAGCTGATCGTACACTTCGCATAAATATCATACGCTAGCATGCATATAACCAGGATACCGATGTAACTGGTCACTAACATAACATTATCCTATATATACCAGGATACTGACCTAAACCAGGTCACTAACATAATACCACCCTAACTACCAGGATGCAGATCTAGCAGATCAATAAACATATCAAGTAGATACCCGGATACAAATCCGATAAAGGGCCAACCTTTGTGCCTTAGACCCTGTTCACATAGTGTGGATAACTCACCTCGCAATGCCGGTCTGAACTGAAGTATCGACTCCTAATGTGTCGTCTCATCGAAAATCCCGAACAATCCAACATAAGGAATACTGAGTCAACATATGTGCTTTCAATCATGACTAAGGGGTCCCTATTGTCCATTTTGTCTTTTCTCTAATTTGGGCCAACGCCCAATACCAAAACCAAAACCTAACACTAGGCAGGCTTTCCAAGCCCACTAGTGGCCCACTAATGGCCCAATTTGCTAAATTGGGTCCAATCCCTCTAATGGGCTTTAACTAAAGCCTAAACATCTTCTTGGCCCACATTAACTGACTTCTGATGGCCCACCGAGGCCTAAAGGACCAAAATCCCCTGCATGGCCCAAACCGAGGCACAAAACTCGCAAGGCCCACATTAGTGAGTACGTTGGGCGTACTCCTATGTATGTTGAGCGTACTAGCTAAATGGTGAGTATGCTGGGCGTACTTGCCTTTACACTCAGCGTACTCCCCTATTAAGTCACTTTCCCATTAAGTGCTTAATACTCCAAACCAGAAGCTACACTCACAGATCCAAGCCCTTTTCAACGTCTTAATACATAAAGTCACTGAATTGGTGACTTTGCATGACCCTAATAAGCCCAAACTCCAAAATAGCATTCTATTCTCAAAGAAATGATCTTAACTAATGCATGAATCCAATAAGACATTCAAGATGGCAGCTTTCTGCCTTAGGGACTCATTTTGAACTAAGAGTGGTAACTCTACATTTTGAACTAAGAGTGGTAACTCTAAGTCCAGAAATCAGATTTGAAACAAAAATTTCTATACTTGGGACCAAAATGACTTCAAAATCAAACCGAAGTCGATCTAAGCATTTTTGAGGAAAGTTATGAACTTTATACCTCCAAAAAGTCTCAAATGATGATGTTATTCTAGATCTATGAGCTCCAACTTCCTAAGTTCTTCCTTGCCAATTTCTTCTTTCCTCTTCCAAGCTTAAAAATCACCAAAATGGGCTTCTCAAGGTTAAAATCACACAAGAATGAAGGGATGAGACATTCTAGGGTTTTTCTGAGGTTAGGGAGGCTGATATGGGGCTAGGGTTCCAGTCCTCATGTTCTTTATATAGTGTCTGACCCTAAAATTAGGTTTTTGTGTCACTGAGTGTACGTTGGGCGTACTTTTCGTATGTTGGGCGTACGTCTCCAACACTCATGACCATTTAACCTCCTACGCTGGCCGTACTCACCCAGCTGCCACTTTGGCATACATGGTCCTTTCTTGCCACTTCCTTCCAACCAAGGGCTAGAGATGAGATAATTAAAATCCAAGGGATGAATTCCAAGCTTCTTGAAAAAATGGGATGTTACACAGGTGAAACCCTAAGAGGAATGGATAAGAATTTAGAAGTCAAGGGTGACGGAGTATTTTACCTCATGGATCGGATCAGGACACTGAAACTTGGTGGTTTCAGAGATGTTGTCATGAATGAAGCACACAAGACTTGATACTCCGTTCATCCAGGTTCAGACAAGATGTATATGGACCTTAAAAAGTTATATTAATGGCCTAGCAAGAAAGCACAGATTGCTACCTTTGTGGGCAAGTGTCTTACTTGTGCCAAGGTTATGGTAGAATATCAGAAGCCTTCGGGTTTACTACAAAAATCAGAGATACCTGAGTGGAAGTGGGAGTGAATTACAATGGAGTTCATAACCAAGTTACCCAAGACAATAGGTGGTCTCGATACCATTTGGGTGATCGTTGACAGGTTAACTAAGTCCACGCACTTCCTACCAATCAAAGAAACTGACAAGATGAAGAAACTGATGGGTTTTGAGCATTCTAACACTTCCTAAGTGTACATGCAACCCTAATAACCTTGGATCTATGTTTGTCTAATTATCATGAAAAGTTGAATTCCAAGGTTATATTCCTATCTAGCATACATGAGGAACAATTTTAACTTGAATCATAGATAGAATAACTTACCTTGTTGTTGCTTGTGTTCCTTGAAACCTTGTGAGCCTAGCACCCCAAGTGTGATGCCTCAAATGCTTCACACAACACCAAATGCTCTTGGAAAGACTCTTGAGATAACATACACTTCTCAAAATCGGCCAAGCCCTCTAGTTTCTTATGTCTCTTGTGTAGCACTTGTGTAGCCAATTTTGTGGAGAATGGGACTCTTATATAGTGTTGGCACATCTAGGGTTACACCATGTAAACCCTAATGTGTCATGACTCTTCATTTCCATGACCCATGGGTTTGTAACTCCCATGGAGCATCCATGGAGCATCCTATGGGTAGAACCCAACTTGATAATCCATGGAGCCTCTTAGCCCACTATACAAGATATGGATGATTTCCATAATCAACCCATATATTTAATTAGTTATCCTTTGATCACTTAATTAATTCCAAATTAATTCTTTGATCAACTAATTAAATAATATTATTAATATATTAGAACTTATAATATATTAATAATCTCCAAGTGTTATTTCTCTCATTTAGTCTATCCAATTGCATGGTGCCATGCAACCCAAATGGACCATGCCGGGTCGGGTCAAGTACAAGCCCGAAATAGTTATGGACTTAGACACCTTATCCAACAGAAACTAACCATGAAATACATTAGAGAGATTGTATGACTACATGGTGTACCCATATCTATTATCTCTGATAGAGATACTAGATTCACCTCAAGATTCTGGCAGTCGCTACAAAAATCCTTGGGGACTAGGCTGGACATGAGTACAGCCTACCACCCACAAACTGATAGACAGAGTGAGAGAAATATTCAAACGTTAGAAGACATGCTGAGAGCTTGTGTGATTTACTCTGGAAAAGCATGGGATATCCATCTACCATTGGTTGAGTTGTCATTCAACAACAACTACCATACTAGTATCATGGTTGCGCCTTTCGAAGCCCTTTATGGTCAGAAGTTTAGATCACCTCTGTGCTGGGCTGAAGTGGGTAATACACAACTAGCTAAAGGACAAGTTCCTGACATCACTCTCACTGGTCCGGAGATCATCAGAGAAACGACAGAAAATATTGTGCAAATTCGCGAACGATTAAAAGCCTCTAGAGATCGATAGAAGAGTTACGCAGACAAAAGACGGAAACCCTAGGAATTTTAGGTTGGTGACCAAGTTCTATTGAAGGTCTCACCCAGGAAGGGCATGATATGCTTCAGAAAGTGTGGTAAACTAAATCCAATGTACATTGGGCCTTTCAAGATTCTCGCTAGAATCGGCCCGGTAGCTTACAAACTCCGACTACCTCAAGAACTTAACAACGTGCACCCTACCTTCCATGTGTCGAACCTAAAGAAGTGTCTATCCGAAGAGACACTTGTGATACCAGTACACGAAATCAAATTAAACGAGAACCTTCATTTCGTGGAATAACCCGTAGAAATAATGGATAGGTAAGTCAAACGAACGAAACAAAGCCGTATTCCTATAGTGAAGGTCCGTTGGAATGCGAAGCGAAGACCTGAATTCACTTGGGAACGCGAAGACTAGATGCAAAAATATACCCGCATCTTTTCCCTAGTCCTTGAGCCTTCACTTTAGATTTCGGGATGAAATTCCCTATAATGGGGGATGATGTGACAACCCGTTATTTTCAATCTTGTAAAAGTCAAACATGGGTCAACTAATGTAAAACTTATTGTATTGATCTATCTTATTAAGTTTAGATTTAAAATCTCTATGTGTTTAAACCTTTTATTAGAAGTGTTACAAAAGTTGGAAGTGAAATGCATAAATCCGAGAAGTCTCGCTAGGACCGAAAACCCCCGCATAGGCTTCAAAATTCGGACCGAAAACTCTTCGGACCGTAAACGCCTCGCAACCGAAAACCCTTTTCGGCTGTAAATGACTTCAGACCGAAAACCCTCATTCTCGGTGGAGCGTCACTAATATCTTGCTATAAATAGTAACACCGAAAACAACATCCTCACTTCTTCACCTTCTAACCGAAAACACTATATTTTCTCTCAAGATCTTCAACTGAAAACCTACCATTCTTTCTCAACTATCATCCGAAAAAACCTTGTATCTCCTTAGGATCTTGCTAAGAACACCAAGTGTTCTTCATATCATCAAGCAATCATCTTACATTTTTGTGATCTTCAACCGAAAACGCACACATCTTCTTGGTTTCACCAAGAACACACCGCTTGAATCTTTATGTGGCCGAAAACACAAGGCTGACCGGAAATGCATTGCAGCCTCACGAAATCACTTCTAACGCTCCTATTTATAGGTAAATCTTACACCTTAGTCCATTTCCTTAACATACTTGTCATTATATTCACTAATTATATACCAATATATTGCGTGAAATGCTATTAGGACTCGGTTTTGTTTCGAAATCTCACTTGTGGAATTAACTTCCTATATCGAACCTTCAATCAAATCAATCACATAAGGTGAGTTCATACCCCTACAATTTACCTTTTCCAATGTTTTAGGGGGAGAATACAAGCAAAACACAACATAATTGTGTTAACATTTAAATACAATTGCAAACAATCAAAGAAATCATATGTTTATATCAATATTGTTAAAAACCATTTCAAACTGCTTTTCAACTAATTAGATTACTGTTTTTATCAAAATCATATTCATTTGCATATTTACGTATAATTAGGCTTTAACAGACTTAGGACTATTCCTATTACCTTAACTCATGTTCCCTATTTGGTTGTGGGCTTATGGTAAGATCACCAGTCCGACTGTCGGCTAAATCATAATTATACATGCTAAATATATACATGAGTATTAAAACTCATTTCAAGAAGATACTTAATACTCATTTGTATATGCTGAGTAAATGGGTATTTTCTCCAAATCACATAAAGTACAAAAAAATATGCTAAGTAAACTACAATAGGTATAGTTTAGAGATTAATTCATACTATCTTCTAGATCAAAGAAACATTTCATAAATCAATACATGCATACTATTACTTTTCATTACAAGTATATTATTCATTTACAACAACAAGAAAGCACATGCATACTATACGTAAACAAGTTAACTAGAATGTGAAATAATACTTCATGGTACTTAGAAAAATCCTTGCTAAGTCATGTTTTATAACTAGAGTCTTCTAGTGGGAGAGCGTGAATTTGTGTACAGATCTATACGGGACTGACAATCCTGCACCTTGGTTGTTAGCTATAGTTGGGACCGGCAGGTCTACGGGTGACAAATGTCATATCTTTTTCGACGCTTGAAAACGTCGTGTATTATACTAGTCAATTAAGTATGGTTATAATCTCATTCACATTAATATTAACCAAAAAATTCGGTTTACAAGACAAACATTTCTTTAGTGGTGTTATTTTAAACAGTACTACTGCAAAACATTATTTTCCATTACATATCTACAGTGATGTTCACACATGAACAATGCATACTATTCTTCTATTAAAAATAGTTTACAAACATGGAAAACATACATTTACACTATTTCAAGAGTACAAAACATACAAACAGTTGTGTCTTGGGTAAAAGACTACTTTACATTTATGGTAGAAAATATGGGATTTTTTGGACAATATACTAACATTTTCATGAAACAAATACAAACATCAAACACCACAATACTTATGAACTCACCAACTTAAATGTTGATACTCTCACTTCAAAATTACTTGTATTCTCAAGGAACCAGTAGACAGGTACACTAGCACAGGTTTTGAGAAGACAGAGCATGTTCAAAACTCGTCTTTTATTTTGCTATACATTGTGGTGTCAAACATCTTTACAAAGAACAAACATGTATTAACTATATCATTAATGCAATGGATGTTGTTGCTTGTTTTACTATTCTACATTGTTATGATACTATACATGACGTCCTCCACCCCCGATGTTTCCGCCTTCTCGATTTGGGGGTGTGACAACTCGTGTACGCTAATCATACATAACATTGGATCCTATAGAACGTCGAATACTCGAGTCTACCCTAAGCCTACAACCGAACAAGGAACAGGAAATAAGACCAAATCAAACATTCGTAGGCCATAAAATATTAGTTATGTAAAATTTTAATGCATACAATAAGAAACTCCTGTAATAATGTCAATTTCATATAAGGAAGAAACCTTAGACTATCTGGCATCATATAATTAGGCAATTTTATCATGCAATTTCTAAAGATCCCTAACATATCACTAGCATGATGTGCTATCATAACATAATATCAAATAATAGTGTGGAAACTTGGGGTCTACTTATTGGCTCCGGCTGATCGTACACATCACATCATTTCTTGATTAATTTTGAAAATCATTTATAAAACTTTTGCAGTTCCTTAGTTTGAGACCGGATTCACACGGATGTTCCTCCAATTCGCTCAAACCAAGGCTCTGATACCAACTTGTAACATCTCAAAAATCACAACCAATTTAAACTTTTCAAAACAACCTATGTACTAATAAAAGTGTTTACAAAACCATTGTTTCCAAAACATTATCTAATATCAGAGTCTCCTAAAATTAGCAACATAGAATCCAAGGATGTGTATGGTCACGCCTTCGACTTGTCACGAACCTCAAAAGTACTTGAAACAAAACTAAAATTGTAAGCCAACACTTGGTAAGTTCCCCCAAGGTACCACCACATATATCACATATCACATACAAACAAGCATGTTGGGCCCGATCAATCATCATAATGGAATACCAATGGGTCCATAGCCGTCGGGCTGGATTACCCCTGGCCTAATCATTCATCGTACTAGAATGCCAACATACAATAGGTCCACTCACTCATCAGACTGAAATACCAATATAAAGCGGGCTTACTCAATCATCAGACTGGAGTACCCTCGAGTCCACTCAGTCATCAGACTGGAATACCCTCGGTCTGTTGACTCACACATATGTCAGAAAAGTCTCATCCGAACACCATATGTCGACATATAATAAATAACAAACATATTCAACATACAGATAATCGTGCAGAGAGAAATCGCAGGTAGTCTTACAGATCTACTGGTCTACGCATATCAACAACTATCATATAATCATATAGATCTACCCCATACTCAACATATCATTAATCAGTCTATAAATCAATCCAATAGGACAACCTTGGTGCCTTCGACCCGCAAGTACAGTGAGGAAAAGTTACTTCACAGCCTGACGAAAAGCTGAACGATAAACTGCTCCAAATACTAGCTCTACAAGTCACATATTCAACAAACAGAGACCAAGGCTCAACTATACCTCAAAATACCCTTAAGTTAAACTTGGTCAACCTTGGTCAAAGTCAAAGTCACAATCAACGGGTCAATATGTAAGTCCCTAATCTGCTTGTGTATCAATCAGATCCGTTTGATGGTGCAGAATACCAATCAAACGGATGATGTCAGATCAAATATGAAGAGTTAAGAAACTCTTTGATAGTTTAGATCTTTGAACAGGTTAATCACAGAAATGTTAAACAATAATATCAAGCACAAGAATGAATCAAAATATGTCGAATGATTCAATAGATTCAAGCCTCAGCAGAGCTCGATAAAGAACTTCTGATGTAGAGGCTATTAGGGTTACAAACGATAAAGATAATATTCTTTTAATAATCGACTTCCAAATCTTACGTACTAAGATGCATGCAAGCATCTATAAACACTAAACCCAAGAAATAACTCACAGATGGACAGGCCCAATCCAGAGATAAAATGGACTAAAGAGAGAGCCCAAGACGCAACACCTTTCCGACCCTACAATCTCCCCCTTTGCATCAATTGGAGCGAGACTACTACTTCGGCTTGCTAGGTCCAGCTGCAGGAACTTTCTTTGTGGTTTCAAACAGACGTGGAATGAGGGCAAGGATGGTCTGTCTGAAGCGAATGTACCACTGGGTCATGTTGTCAAAATACTTCTTGTCATCTGCTGAATTCTGCTTGCATCGATGAAAGATTCCCAGAACATGTTCCAAGCATGCAGTGGTGTAAAGGTGCTTATCTGACAAGGCGAACATGCATTTTTGGCCTTCGTTCCTTGTGAACATGACATAATTCCACTTCGGGTCGATTCTTCCCATCTGCATCATATTCAAATCACTAGCAGAGCCAACAGGAGAGATAGTAGGCTTTTTCTTGAAGATACTTGTGATCTCCTGATCCATCTTGGCAACCTCCATAATGTAGCATACAAGCATTCTTTTGAAGTGATCGATGATTGGTCCATACTCAGCTTTGTTGGTGAGGAGGATGTTATGCAAAATAATCCAATCATGTGGATTCAGGTTGGGAAGATCAACAAGTGATATAGCATGTTCAGTTTTAACAGAACCCCTCAGCACTTTGAACCGAACGTTCGTGAAGTTCCCCTCACGAAATGGTTTGAGGACCTGAATGTTGATGATCTTCTGAGCACTCCATGTCTGATACTGAGGTTGAGCAGACCCCAGATAGAATTCGACAAGATCCCTATCAAACTTTGGGTGAGGATGAGGGACATCAGCAACATTATCAAAAGCATGGAAGATGAAGGCCTTTCGGGTCAGTGGCATATCAAACTGAGAATCGACAGAATTGATCCGATCCAAGGAAATCACTGGTTCGAGCCACAAGATGTTGGGAGTTTTAATTGCTTCTTTTATAAGCTTCTCGAGAGTCCACGGAGGAAAAAGAGTTTTTCTACTCTCAAGAAGATCATGAGCCTCCTTCATTTTTTGTTCGTTCGCCTCGAACTCTCTGGCAACGCGAGCGCTCATGTCAGCATCTTTCTCCTGGCCTTGTTTCTTCAAGGGATCAACGATGGTCTCTTTATCATCATCATCACTGTCTTCATCAATCTTCTTTCCTTTGTCTTTGTCACCTGAACCTGAGGCTTGACCTGCTGGAGGAGGTTCGGTTGCTTTAGTTGCTGTGGAAGTGGGAGGCGGTTTAGACACATCTTCTCCCCCTTGTTTCGGATGGGCCACGAACTCAAGAAGCCCTTCAAGTTTGCTTAGTAGGGCAAGGGCAGGAGCAAGCTTCTCTGCTAGAGTGCGCCTCACTGAGTAGTTCAGGATAGGATCATGTGCGTCGATGATGTTGGAAAGGGTAGCGTGGACATCCAAAGCACACGATGAAATAACCGCACGCTCAGATCGAAGAGATGCAACTTCCTTTTCAGATTGGAAAAGATGAAGACTCTTAACCTTGAGAGCAGTGGTCTTGCGAGCAAGAGCATCCATCACTGAGTTCTATGAAGCAAGATCTTCTTGCAGCTTTGTCAGGCGCTCCTCAACAGTCGCCTGGAATAATTTGTTGTCATCGTTGAGAGACTGACGAAGACTGGCAAAGGACTGCAGTTCGGAGGCAGCTGAAGTGGCCAACTTGTTGACAAGAGAGTCAAGCTTCTCTGCATTGGAGTCAGCGGATCCATGTAAAGACTGCAAAAGAGAATTAGCATCAACAAATAGTTTTTCGACTTTTTCGGTCGCAACATCACACGCCTTGGTAGAGGCGTCGATAGCGGCAGTGGCAGAGTTGATGGAGGCTTCATGAGCATTGGTGAACGTATCAACAAGCCACTGAATAGCAGCCTCTGAAATAGTGGACCGAGAGGTAGAGGAGGAGGAAGCAATGATACTATCGATTTTCTCATGAAGTTCCCTAAGATGCTTCTTGGTGACTGGAGCATCATCGTCATCATCACTTTGTACTTGATACGGACTGTAGTAGACCGAGTCAAAAGTCATCTCCTCTCCTCCAAGAAAAGGTTCATCATCTGCTGCTGAGTGATCGGGAGATGAAGGCAAGGGTGGAGGTTCGTTTGTGGTAGTGGGTTCGGGTGTGGATGTATGTTCGGTACTGGGAGTGGGTTCGGGTGCTGAAGTAGGAGCCCCCGTATCAGATATGTTGGTTCGAACGCCAGCGGTGGTTGTTGTGGTAGCTTCTGTGAAAATAGGAGGTGGTACAGGGATAGAGGTGGGTGGTATTTGAGTAGTGGAGGTTATGGGGGGAATGGAAATAGACATGGAGATTGGGGGAGGAGAGTGTGACAACCCGATATTTCGAGACAATGTAATGTAAAACCAATCAAATTTAGGTCAAAATATAACTTTCCTAAAATCTTATTTGGGTTAAATAAAGTAGTAGGAATCGTATCAAGGTTTTCGTACATGTAAAGAACCCTAAAATCCGGGTTATAACGAAGAAGTTATGACCATTCTAAGTTTTCCGACAGAAAAACGGCAATACGAAGTTACGTAAAAACTCGAATCGGAGATCGAGCAACTTTTGGCCGGAATGACCTAAACGAGAATCGAAGGTCTCGTCAATGGTATTTCAGCGGTAAAAAGTCTGGCGAAAACGGACGTCGGATAAAGAAGTTATGAATTTTTGAAGAAATTCCTTAATCACGTCATTTTAATAAATAAATAATAAAAATAATTTCATAATTTGCCAACGGAATCTAAACGAAAGTTGTAGATCTTAGTCTCACCTATGCGTGGATATAAAGAACGTCGAAAACGGAGTTCGTATGAAGGAGATATGAATTTTAGAACTTTATTTAAAATAAATATAAATTTAAATGTAAATTCTTGGTAATATCCGAAGGGGGAGTCAGCAGATAGGACTGGAGTACGCCCTGCGTACCCTCGTACGCCCCGCGTACTCGAATCAAGGGCCTCGGATCGTCCACGTCGCCCTATGCGAAGCTACCGACCCGCCCCATCCGACCCGCCGTCCCATCCGACCCACCCTCCCATCCGCAGTACGTAAGCGATGACGCCCCAGTACGCGCTGCGTACCCTCGTACGCCCAGCGTACCGAGGCGGTTCAGCACCCCTATAAAAGGGATGCGAGGCTTTCCGGAAATTTTGCTCATTCTCTCTCTTTCTCTCACGATCTTGCCTCGATTTCCGTGTCCGTTCAAACACGAAGCGCTGGTCTTTTTGCTCAAGTCCCGAGGGTAGATTTTACTCCCGAGATTCCCGAGAATCCCGAGGAAAATCCGTTTTCCGAGACGAAACTCTGCCCGGTTTTCCATCTCGCTATCTTCAAACTTTCAAGTGAGTTCATACCCTTAATCAATATTTTAAATGATTTTAAATGCTTTAATGGGGGGGATACAAGTAGAAACAAACATGTTATTGAATCATTGATATGTATTTTATAACTGTGTTTGTCATTTAACAGATTTCACATGCTACAAAATGTGATGCATGAAATGATTTTACATCTTAAAAACACATTGTTACCAAATGTTTTACCTCTGAAATGTTTATTAAAATGACATCAAGCCATTGTTAATTATTGTTCAAAACCCATAAGATGTCTTACAAAAACCATTTTTCATTCTTGAACTAAACTATGCATATACACTTATATTCTTATATATGTATTGATGTTATAGTTTGCATCTTTCCTTTAGTTTCCCATACCCTTGATTAGTAAGAGTGGGTGAACATACATGGTCAACTAGTTATATTACAGTAGATTATCATAGGGATAATTTGAAGATATCAAACATTACTTCTATTACAAGGAGTCACACAAGAGTCAGTTCATTCATGAGTCTATACTAGTACATTACCTGATACATGAGTACTTACAGATGTTTACCTGATACATGAATATGTATACATATACTTACATGATACCTGAACACGTTTACATGAACGCATTACATGAGTACCTTTACGTAGATACACTTAACTGTGTACATTAACATGAATACCCGTATCTCGAATGGCGAGGATGATTTATTAGTACCTTCTGTGTAAATCTTCCTGCATATCCCCAGTACCTCGGGATATCTAGACAGGACCCTATCCCCAGTACCTCGGGATACCTAGATGGGCCTCTATCCCCAGTACCTCGAGATATACGTATGGGACTAACCATTCCGGAACCCATCTGTTAGCAACAGTGGGTGATGAACATCTACGGATGCCTACGGTTAATACTTATACTAGGAGTACCTTTACAGGGACTAACCATTCCTCCGCCCTGCTGCTGCTACAGAGGACAAGTGGACAATCTTCGGATGTTCATTAGGTTATATGTAATATGTTAGCCCTAGTACCTCGGGTCAACATTTACATTCGTCTTGTTAGCACCAGTACCTCCGGCTAACACTTACATGATTATATTTTTCCTGTTTACTTTATTTTGTGATATCTTTCACATAAACGAGGAGTTAGACTAAGTACTTTGGTACTAGTCAATAGAAAGGAAAAACTATCATTTTACATAGTCATAACAAAACATTCGGGTCTTGGTAGAAGACTACACTTCATACTTACAAAACATTCGGGTCTTGGTAGAAGACTACACTTCATACGTACAGAACATTCGGGTCTTGGTAGAAGACTACACTTCATACTTACAAAACATTCGGGTCTTGGTAGAAGACTACACTTCATACGTACAGAACATTCGGGTCTTGGTAGAAGACTACACTTCATACTTACAAAACATTCGGGTCTTGGTAGAAGACTACACTTCATACTTACAAAACATTCGGGCCTTGGTAGAAGACTACACTTCATACGTACAGAACATTCGGGTCTTGGTAGAAGACTACATTTCATACTTATAGAAAATAAGGGTTTTTCTAGGGATTTCATACTTAAACACAACATTTTCATTTAAAGGTTTGCATGGCTTTCATAACAGATTTTCACAAACAAGGCAATGACACTTATATACTTATGAATTCACCAGCTTTAAAGCTGATACTCGCTTTCAAAATTTCTTGTATCCTCAGGTCATCATAGACAGGTACCGATGCAAGGAGAAAGGAAGATGGAGCTTGTTCAAGACTTATCTTTCATTTTGATTTATGCTTTGGGGTTTATCAATATTTGACAGAATACAATTGTATAATAATTATTTTATTAATGCAATGGATGATGTTGTTGCTTGTTTACTACTTTACATTGTTGTTGATATTATACATGACGTCCTCCGCCCCAGAATGTTTCCGCCGTTCTCGGTTTTGGGGTGTGACAGAGAGACAGGTTCAGAGGAAATAGGTACCTCAGGGGAAGGCGAACGTGGAGGAGTATTACCTCGAAGTGACTCTTCTGAGTCTGAACTCTCTTCCTCATATTCACTGGAGGAGGAGGCAAGAATAAGTTTACGCCTGGGCTGAGTCTTCCTCTTCTTTGGTGGAGGGGAGGGAGCTGCCTTAGAAGGTTTGCGCTTCTTTGGAGAAGGACCTTTCGCTCCTTTGACAACTTTCTTGTCTTTTCCCTTATCTTGTTTCTTTCCCCTGGGAGCAGGTCTGTCAGCGTCATGGATTGATTGAATCATTTTAGGAGTGAGCTCTCTGGGACCTGAGCGACGAAACTCCTTGTAAGTTCTGATGATGTGATTGTCATTTGGAACACACCCATACATTGACTCAGGGATTGAGCCAACGAACTGAAATTTGGAGGAATCAGACACTATGATCTTTGTAGTGTGGAAAGTTCCTATCAAGGAGAATGGAGAATCAGCAACAACAGGGACATGATACTTGTCCATCGCGCACTTTGTGACCAGCGTCCAGAATCTGGCATAAGAGATCTCTGAATGGCGAGAAGTAGACGCAAGGCTCTGAATCAGCTACTGCTATAAAACAGATCCATAATCGAGATTGATGCCGTGGTACAGCCCATAGAGAATTGTCATAAACAGTCGGCTCACCCCATCTGAACCTGCACTTCGTTCCGATAGCCCTTTGAACAACACAGTGAAGAAGCCATTCCACTGAGGAGGTAAGCGTGATTTCTTGAACTTTGTGACAGTGGTCAGAATTTCAGTGTAACCCATGTTGTAAAACATGGAGAACAGTTGTCCCACAGGAATAGATTCAGGGTTAACCCTAGACTCATCAGGTTCAAACCCTAAAAGCGAACATAATCGCTGTTTGGAGATGGAGGACTTGGTATCAAGAATGTCGAAGAAGATTCGATCAACAAACTTGTCATAGTGGGCTGTTGAGAAGATTTGTGACAAACACTCCATTGGAACGAGTTCGACCTTGGTTAGTGCTGGAACCAGTGGAGAGTACTTAAGACACTCCACGATTGGGAACATGAAAGCATTGTAGACTTGTGGGGTGAGATCAATGATCAGGCTTTGTTGAGGACGGATGGGCAGAATGTGGGAGGTAGCATGAACTGAAGAGGAGTCCGCCATTGAAGAGAAGTTTTTGGGGAAGATGATGAACAGTAGGAGAAAGTGATCGTTTCTTGCTCTCTGAATATTTGGTGCAGTAAAGAGGTAAAAGACTGTAGAATTTACCTTTTATACCGTGGTTAGAAGAGAGAGAAGAATCTGTTCCCAAATCTTCAAATAAAAAAACGAAGCGTTTCCTTAGGAGATTGACGCGTGACAGTTTAGAACCCCGATGATTACGCAGGAGAGAGAAAGACTGTTCCATTTCACACGTCTTCTCATCAAGCGCCGTTTGAAATACCAAAAATGATTTCGCTTCACACACCTTCCCAGCAAGCGCCGTTTGAAATGTTAAAGCGATTAGACTTTCGGCTGAGTCAACAACTTATCCTTTTAGTATGAGCTGTCGTCATAGATCAAGAGAAGCACGTGTAACATTACTAGCCACATCTCGTTTATAACATTAAATCCCATAGCTAAAAATAGCTTATAATTAACGAATCCAGATTTATGGAAAATCAAAAAGATTTTCATGCATAGAGTGTCAAAGAAAAAGAAATAAAGCAACACATATGTGGGAAATTGTGATGTCAATAAAGACACAAAACAGTGGATCCCGGTCACGAATCTCTTCCTTCAAAGTCAAGAGAGAGCTTAAAGTGTTTGTGTGGTTTCCCGTTGAATTACGATCAGACACTAATTAAGATGTGTTGAAAGGCATCTTTTAATAAGGCTAATTTGGGAGACTTTCACTTCAGTTCAGAATTCCTGATCTTGACATAAGAAAAAAATCGACTGAAGTACTTGTGAGACCAATGTGGTCTGTTGAACAAGTAGGTGTGAAGAGAATTTAAGTGACATGTTGAAAATACTTTTAGGTGAAATCTCAAAAAAAAAAAAAAACTGGATTCTAATGGAAGAAATGTTATGGTATTTAACAGTTTCATAAGAATCACACAAAAAGAAAAATTAGAGATTTCATGGTACAACCACTTGGGTGAATTCGTTAATTCATGAGAGAAAACTAGAGCAAATTTAATTGTTCACCGTCAATGTATAGTAGGTATTGAATTTTGGGTTTCACTTAGCACGTAGTGGCACGAAGCTAAGATCATAAACACAGAAATTGTGTAACCATAAACCTCAGTGGTAATTTCTGAGAGTCTCAAGGGTTACGTGTATGAAGCGAATAGGATGGAGAAAAATATTGTAGATGGTGTAAAGAAACCAAAGTACCTCTGCTATTAAAATAAGGACTAAGCAGAAAACTCTTATCTCATATGAGAAGAGAGTAAGGTAGCTCATGATTAGAATAAATATAATAGCCTAATTGGGAAGACAAGGTTTGTATATACCAAGTCAGTAAGGCTTTATTCAGAATCAGTTGAGGCTTTGGACAACATGCAGCAGCATGCTTCTAGGGACACTATTAAAAAGGTGTGAGAACGATACCTGCCCCAGTGATGATCCACAAATGGTAAAAACGAATAGAAGTAAAAAAATATTTTTGGAGTTTATGAAATTTTGATTCAGAGAAAAACAAAAAATAAAGCAAACAAATTTTTTTTTGGAACCGAACCCGAAATAGACCGAACGCTCGGTTCATTTAAATTTAAAAAAAAAGTTTGAAAAAGAAAAATAATTGGAAAATAAGTGTACAGATAAGTTTACAACCAAAGAACTACCTTTTAGTGATAAGCGAAGACGAGTGCAATAGGACCGAACCCGAGCGCTCGGTTCATTTCGGTACACATGTGAACCGAACCCGAAATAGACCGAACGTTTGGTTCATTTCGCTTCCAATTTTTAGTTTTGAGAAGGAGTTTTTGGTACTGACTCCGATTCCATCATACCTAGTCCTTGTAGAATTTTATTAAAACTTGCTTCAGGAAGAGCTTTGGTGAAGATGTCAGCTATTTGATCAGTAGTTCGAACAAAGTGAATCTCTGCGTTTCCTTCTTCCACGCGATCTTTAATGAAGTGATACCTCAATGCAATGTGTTTGGTTTTGGAATGTTGCACGGGGTTATGACAGATCCTAATTACACTTTCTGAGTCACAATATAGAGGGATCTTTTTCATATTGAGTGCATAATCCCGGAGTTGGCTTTGGATCCAAATCACTTGAGATGTGTAAGAAGCGGCTGCAATGTATTATGCTTCGGCTGTAGACAGAGAAACACATGTTTGTTTCTTAGATTTCCAGCTCACCAACTTCTCGTCATGGAATTGACAGCCTCCTGTAGTGCTTTTCATGTCTAAACCACATCCTCCTAGGTCTGCATCTGAATAGGCTTGAACAAAGAAACCTGAGTTTGAGGGATACCAGAGACCGAGAGAGGTGGTTCGCTTCAGATATCGGAGTATGTTTTTCACTGCTAGCATGTGTGGTTCACGAGGATTCGCTTGAAACCTAGCACAATAGCACATATAAAACATTATATCAGGCCTGCTAGCTGTGAGGTACATCAGGGAACCAATCATTTGGTGGTATAGCGTTATGTCGACTGCTGGTTTTTCCAAGGATGGTGTGAGCTTGGTGCCGAATGCCATAGGGACTTTGACCTTTGAATCTCCCATCATGCTGAATTTAGCAAGAAGAGTCTTGGTATATGCTTCCTGGTTGGTAAAGATGCCTTCGGGTCCCTGTCTAATGTTTAAACCCAGGAAAAAGTTAATCGGACCCATTGAGCTCATTTCAAATTTTGTCTCCATCAGCTTTCTGAATTCAGCTGTTAAGCTAGGATTCGTTGAGCCAAAGATGATATCATCGACATAGATCTAAACTATCATAAGGTGGTTACCTTCCTTTTTACGAAAGAAGGTTGGGTCAACCGAACCTTGTTTGAATTTAGACATCTTTAAGAACTTAGTTAGTGTTTCATACCATGCCCTAGGTGCTTGTTTCAGACCATAAACTGCCTTATCTAGAATGTAGCAGTGATTTGGATGTTTTTCATTCACGAAGCCAGGAGGTTGCTCCACGTAAACTGTTTCTTCAAGTTCCCCATTCAGAAAAGCGCACTTCACATCCATTTGGTAGACCTCGAAGTTCTTGTGTGCAGAATAGGCAAGAAATATTCGAACAGATTCTAGCCTTGCTACCGGAGCAAATGTTTCTTCATAATCAATGCCTTCTTCCTGGGAGTATCCTTTTACCACAAGACGAGCTTTATTTCGAATCACATTACCCTCCTTATCCATTTTGTTTCTGAATACCCATTTGAGACCAACGACTGAGGCATCTTTCGGTGTTGGAATGAGACGCCAGACCTTATTTCTTTCAAACTCATTGAGTTTATCTTGCATTGCTTGGACCCAATCAGAATGATCAAGAGCAATATTGACAGTCTTTGGCTCAACTTTGGACACGAAAGAATTAAACATGCAGAACTCTACTTTGGAGAAAAGGGAAGTTTGCTTTGCCTTCACTTGAGATCGGGTTAGGACCTTTTCAGATACATTACCCACTATCTGAGATATAGGATGATCTCTGGTCCATTTGGTGAGTGGAGGATAGTTTGGATCATAGGATGGATCCAATTTAGCATTGACCATTTCTTCCAACTCTGATTGAATATCATCATCATAGAACATATCGGAATTCTCCCCCTCGACAGATGATGAATCATTTGGATCTTCAGGTTGATTTGGACCTTCGGGTGCTACTGAAATTTCGGGTGTAGTCGGGCTTTTGGGTGCTACAGGACTTTCGGGTGTAGCCGGGCTTTCGGGTGCTACAGGTCTTTCGGGTGTAGCCGGGCTTTCGGGTGCTACAAAATTGGATTCTCCCCCTGAATATGTGAGTCCTGTTGATTTGAAGAGAATTGATTCTCCCCCTCAACCGAAGTGTCGTGCTGAGGAGGTTCGTTTTGAACAGGTTCTTCTTCTCCCATTTGTTTGGCTGCATCTTTGACAATCTGCTTCAGACGATCGATTTTGTTGTCTGCTGCCTTGGCTTCCGAGAGAGTGGCTTTCTCAGTTTCATTAAATAAGTCTACAAACTGATCAAATAAATTAGCAATCGAGGTTGTGACTTGACCTGTTTGAGAGAAAATCTCTCCAATTGCTTCTTCGGTAGTCTTTAGTTTCTTGATGTAATTGTCATCGAACGTCACATAATAGGTTTCTTCAATTCTTCTAGAATGTTTATTTAAAACCCTGTATGCCTTTGAAGTAAGAGAATATCCCAGAAAGATTCCTTCGTCAGCTTTAACATCAAACTTGTTGCGATGTTCTTTGGAGTTGAAGATGAAGCAATTTGAACCGAACACATGGAAGAATTTGACATTCGGCTTCCTGTTGTTGATGATCTCATAAGGAGTGAGTGAGAAATGCTTGTTGAGATAAGACCTATTCTGCGTAAAACATGCTGCAGCAACAGCATCAGCCAAGAAATATAAGGGAAGAGAAGAAAAACTTAGCATGGTTCGGGCCGCCTCACACAAGGATCAGTTTCGCCTTTCGACAATTACATTCTGTTGAGGTGTATATGGGGCTGAGAAGTTGTGACTAGTCCCTTTTTCTCCCAAGAAGTCTTTGAATTCTTTGTTCTTGAATTCCAGTCCATTGTCGCTCCTAATGTTTCGAACGACTTTCCTCAGTTGTACTTCGACCTGCTTGATAAAAATCTTCAACTTAGGAGTTGCCTCAGATTTGTACTTTAGAAAGAATACCCAAGTAAAGCGTGAGAAATCATCAACAATAACAAGAATATACTTGTTACCGCCAATGCTCTCGATTATTGATGGACCACATAAGTCGATGTGAAGCAACTCAAGTGGTTCAACAACTTTTGTGTTTATAATTGATGGGTGACTTTGACGACTCTGTTTCCCCATTTCGCATGCAACGCACAAGTATTCATGATCAAACTTGAGCAATGGAAGACCCCGAACATGACCGCCGGTGACAAGCTTGTTGATGTCTTTGAAGTTGAGATGTGAAAGCCTTCGGTGCCACAACCAACTTTCGTCTGAATGGGCTTTGGAAAAAAGACATATGGCTGGATTCCCTTTGATTGGTCTGAGATTCAGAGGAAACATTTCGCCTTTTCGATCTGATTTGAGAATGATCTTGTTGGATTTCTTCTCTATAATTTCTGAACCTTCGTCGTCGAATTAAGCTTTGAGACCGGTACCTCCCACCAGTTGAGATACATTGATGAGATTATGCTGCAACCCTTCTACATACGCCACCTTCCTTATTGTGAAGTCTCCATTGGTTATCATCCCATAACCATTTATTGTTCCATAGGAGTTGTTACCGAACTTGACATTGCCACCATTTTGAAGTGATCGAAACTCCCTTAGCTCTTCCTTCCTTCCTGTCATGTGACGTGAGCAGCCACTATCAATGTACCATTCTTCGTCAAACTGCTCGTCACTGATAACCTGCAAAAATTAAGAAGATTTAGGAACCCAAAGTTTCTTGGGTCCACGTGAGCCTTTCACTGAAACAGGAATAGTAAGAGAAACATCAATGAGATATGTTCGTTTTATTAAGGTTGTTTCATCTTTTCTTTTAATAGTAAACACTTTGATTTTATTAGAATTAGTTACAGGCGTTTTGGATTCAGATTTTGGTGTTTGGACTTTAGCCTGCTTCCGGTCTTCCTTAGCTGAGGAAATCTTCCTTTTTCCTTTCAAATCCTTTGACGATCTTGAATTTTGTGTAGGAACAAAATTGGGCTTAGAAGAAGATTGAGAACGAGAAGAATTAGAGGAAAAGAAATTAGAATGAGAATCTTTCCTGACTTGAGGTTCGGAATGACCCTTTCGGTTGTGGTCATTTGAGGGACCGAACCTGGACCTTCGGTAGCCGTTTGATGATGAACCGAAGTTGGATTTTTGGGTGTTGTTGGTTGGTGGTCCTAAACTGGGTCTTTTATTGTGAAAGCTTGATGGACTGAAATCAGGTCTTTGCCTGTTGTTATTTGGCGGAACGAAACAAGCTTTTCAGTTGCTGTTGCTTTCGGGACCGAACCTATCCTTTCGGTTCTGTTCTTCGTGTGGCCTGAAAGTCTTTCTCTGGTTCTTTTAAATTGGAGATTTGAAGTTCCTTTGACTTTTGTTTTCTTCTCCTTTTGACTTAGAACCTTTATCAAGGTAAGTGTAGTGAGGATTTTGAGAGCGCCAAAACTGCTTTCGCTCTGAGAGATTTTTCATGTATCTCAGGTTTCTCTGCTGTTTTTTTTATTTCTCATCTGTTTCGGTTGTCTGTGGATATTTGCCTTTTGTTTCAGCTTCTTAGCAACCGGTTCACTATTCATGGATGAGGTTTCGCTTGTGGAGGTGACTTCTTCCACTGGAATTTCTTTTGTGCCACTGGTACTTGGTACGTCAAAGTTGGTAGGCTTATTCAGAGGTTCGGGCACATATCTACCTTTGGCCTTCCAGGATGTTCGCTCCGACAGACCAACTGTTTCGTCTGCGTTGTCTATCGGTGCTTACCAGAAAAACTCATCACAGCCATCTGCATTATCTTCGTTCACTATGGCAGTGAGTTCGGATGTTTGATGTTCGGTTACTCCTGTGACCTTATACACCTGATTGGGAGTTGTTCTAACCTTCTGAAACACGACGGGCTTTTCTTTAAGGACTGGGGACTTAGTTTTGGACAAACGAGCGAATTCCACAGAATTTTCAGAAATCAGGTTTTTGTGGTTTTCGGGTTCGCTCCTGACGAACTCGGAACAGTCGACTTCGTCCTCTACAGAAATTTCACTCATATCATCAAGTTCACTGATCTGCACACTGAGAGGTTTTGCTGTAAAGCATAAGTCCTCTTGCTCCTTGGCCTCTTCATTTCCACCATCAGTGTTGTATCCCCTCATCTGAGATACATCGGTCACCATAAGACATCTTCCATCAGTTTCACCACCTTTTGCAACATAAGCCTTTCCATGAGAAGGATTTCTCACTTCATCGTCTTCTGAGTCAGTCGACCACACCTGCACGCCACCAAACTCATCATCATCTACCAAACCCTGCACAATAAGAGCATTCATAGAGGAATTAGTAGCAGCTTTCTTCCTTTTTATCTCTTCCAGTCTTTTCATAAGACTTGCTTCTTCATCTTTCTCTGCCATCTTCTTAAGCACGCAATCTTTTGCGTAGTGATTCTTCCCACCAAAGTAGAAGCAACTGACACCAGAGTCAGCTTCACACTTCGCTTCCTTTTTTGATTCCTCAACCTTCGGTTCATCTTTCACCTTTTCAGAACTATAGCTTCCCTGCCGATTACGATTTTTGTTGGAAGGGAACTTTTTCTTGACAAACCTTCTAGGATTTGACACCATCATAGCATAGTCTTCGGCTGTTAGATCGTGATCTCCCAGATTTAGATACTCTTCGTCTTCTTCTACACTTTTACCCTTGGACAGAAGCGCCAGAGACCCTAGATTTGAAACCACGCTTTTCTCTTGCAGCACTATCTTTTCTTGGGATTTCAGAATCCCCACCAGTTTTGCCAGCAAGTACAATTTAAACTGCTTGTGTGCTTTAACCGTTGACACAACAGCTCTCCATTCGGATCTTAGACCATTCAGAAAAGTGACCTTCTGTTCGATAAGCTTCCTTTCAATATCATGTTTGATCATCTTGCTGAGAAGATGATTGAAGCGATCAAATGTCTGCGTAACAGACTCATCAGGATTCTGCTTGAACTCTCCAAATTCAGATAGAAGTAAGGTTTGAATTGAGTGTTCCAGATCTTCATCTGTGGAATACAACTCTCATAACGATCCCAGATTTCCTTTGTTGTACTGCAGGAACTCACCAATCTAAACGTGTCAGATTGAAGAGTGAATCAAATTAGTCTCAAAGCCTTAATGTTGCACTGAAACTTCTCCTTTTCATCCTGAGCAACATCTTTCACATCTTTCAACAAATCATTATACTCCTTTTGAGTTCTAAAGATTCTGGATGTTCCTGAATGAGTAAATGGGCCAGATATGATAGCTTCCCATATCAGATACCCATTATCTTCAGATCCAATGACGTAGTCTTCAAAGTGGTGCGTCCAAACCTCGTAATCTTGAGTGTAAGGAATCTTTGTTGTAGATCCTATACTGTTTGAGATGTTGATTGGATTAGATTGAGAATCGTCCATGCTTGATCGTATAACCTATTATAAGATCAGACTTTGTAATACGTAATATTAGGGAAAAATGAATAAATAATGAGATACGTCAATTATGGAGTGACGACTCAATAAATATCAATAAATGTGGAATAAACCCTAATCACTTCTTTCACAGAAGAGATGTGTATGAATTACACAGTCTCCTGCTCTGATACCAATTAAAGAGTTAAGAAACTCTTTGATCGTTTAGATCTTTGAACAGGTTAATCATAGAAACGTTAAACAGTAATATCAAGCACAAGAATGAATCAAAATATGTCGAATGATTCAATAGATTCAAGCCTCAGCAGAGCTCGATAAAGAACTTCCGCTGTAGAGGCTATTAGGGTTACAAACGATAAAGATAATATTCTTTTAATAATCGACTTCCAAATCTTACGTACTAAGATGCATGCGAGCATCTATAAATACTAAACCCTAGAAATAACTCACAGATGGACAGGCCCAATCCGGAGACAAAATGGACTAAAGAGCGAGCCCAAGACGCAACACCTTTCGGACCCTACAAAATAGAAGAGAATGAGAAGAAGAAGATGATGAATCTTGTATGTATTGATTAGAATGAAGTTCCGGATACAAGATTCACACACACTAACACACACACACACTCTTTTCTCTCTCTAGAACACCTTCAAATACACACACATAAGTTCCTGTATTCTCTTCTGTTCATCACTCTACTCCTAACCCCTTACACCTATATTTATACATGAGAAACATGGGCTTGGTGAACATGGGTCGTGAATGGGTTTACGGCCGTAAACCTATTCACGGCCGTAAACACAATCGTAAACATGTATACGGCCGTAAACACCAAGTTGTTTACGGTCCAAGACACAAAAATACATTTTCCTAGAAAAGTAAAGTATAAACCATATTTTTGACCCAACAATCTCCCATTGGTTTATAACTTTCTTTTCTTAATTGACCCAACAAGCTCCCCCTAAAAAGTAGCTGGCTTTTCTTCAGAATTTTCATTGGGAGCTTGGATTCAACATTTATCTTCAATGAATGACTTTATCTTGAGCACTTGGGCAATTCTTCAAGATTTGGCATTGAACGAACATTGGGTGAGGAGGCTTGATGTACTGATTCTTGAAAGATAGCGCTTTCAGCTTGAGAATCTTCAGAGAGAACATCAGAGAGAGCACATCTTCTGGATCACTTCAGCAGGTTTAAGATAACAGCAGACTGATTGAGGAGGCTTCAATGCAATCTGTCACATAATCTTCAATTTCAGCTTCACCTTGCTTCTAGGGTTGAAGGATTGAATGTTGAAAGAATAATCTTCATTTCTTGCTCCTTCGAATGAGAATTCTTCGATGATCACGAATGAAGCCTTGGCTTAGAAAATCTTCGATACAGTCTCTATGAGTCTCATCTACACCTGCATTGACTTTTCAAGTCAAAACAAAACTAAAAGAAAACTTAGCGCATAATATTTTTGGAATTTTCATATTTTCTGAAAAATAAAACAGAAACAAAAATATTTTTGGATTTTTAATTTTCTGATTTTTGTTTGATTTTTGAAATTTTCTGATTTTTGTTTTTTTGAATTCTCCCCCTAAATTTGTGCATAGAGGAAAACTATGAACAAATTTAACAAAAACAAAAAAGCAAAAAATATTTGGGATCAAAGTTGTGAGACAGCTTGAACTTGTTTATCAGTACCTTCGCTTTCATGAATAGATCTGGTCAATTTCCGGTATTGTAGTTCACTTAAACACAAAGAAAATTGACAAACTTTTCTAAATAAACCATTTAGCTGACGACGACCACGGGTATTGTTGTCCACGTAAATTAAGCAACGAGATCTACAGGCAACCTCTTAAATGGTTGAATTTTAGTTTCACTAGAACGTGTTCCCCACTTCCCGATACACCCTGGTTATCAAGAACTTCCAAAGAACTCCTTACTTTAAGTGACTAAACAATTATTAAGGAGGAAGTTAGATTTAGAAATAGGTGCATATGTTGTGTCCCAGGTCGGATATATTTCAATCACGCAGAGGGGACAACATATGACTAACAGAGATAGAGGGTTATAGAAATATTAGGGTGTATATTCTGTGTTCCAGGTCGGATCTTCCGATCACGTAGAGGAGACAGCATATGGCTAACAGATAGAAAGAATTTCATAGATAAAGAGGTGCGTAGAAATAGAGCTGCATATGTTGCATTCCAGGTCGAATCTCTTCCAATCACACAGAGGAAGCAACATATGACTAACAGATAGAAAGCGAGAAAGAAATTCTTACAGACCTAGTTTATCAGAACCCCCCATTCGCCCTATCAGAACCAGAATTAAGGACATAAGTCCGTACATCAAGGAAAAGTCGAACCACAGTTCTAGATGCGTATTAATTTAGTGTATCTCGTGGGTTCCCGTGTTTATCTCACTGCTCAATCTACCCGAGTGTCGTATGGTCAGTCCAAACAATCCTATCTAAATCCACACTATCAAATCCTTTGTTCCTACCAGCACATTGAACATAGAGTCTAGAGAATTCAGATTCAGTCCCTTACGCATGTTTTAGACTACCCGTTATCACTTTCTTGATATCACTTCCCAATAATAACTACTAACGAAAAACTATTAAGAAAATGAAATTTTGTCTTTAAAACGAATCAGAGTAAGATAAACTTAGGAGTATAGAGAAGAAAACTCAAACCATAATTCACCGATTGAATTTGCATTCGGAAGGTCTGAGAACAGCACGCATAATCTTAGAACATATCCGAAAATTCTTCATGTCGTTAAGCACAAACCCCATGAGTGACTCCTTCCTTTCTTCCCTTCCTGCAAAGGACACATACTCTCAAACAAAATTCTGAGTGTTGTACAGTTGAGAGATGCCTCCTATCATGTGCTTGGAACAAACACTACCAACAAACCGAATTCTGATGATATGCCTCCATAGCTACTCCAACATAGAGCGGGATCAATTGGTCTTCGAAACCCAGTCCATTTTGAAACTGGGTTGATCTTTGTTATCAACACACGATACTTTCTCCCATAACATGTCCTGTTTATCACAAACAGAAGATGTAGAAATATTAGAATCCTTAGGAGATTTAGGACATTGAGCCTTTGGTACCCATTGGTAGTTAGGTTTAACCTATTTCTTTTTCGGTCCGATGGGTGGCTCAGTACTTGCTTTTGAACTTGATGTCATACGTTGAGATGACTTTGACCTAACCGGTCTTTGTTTTACTGGAGCATCTCTTGGATTGGGCTTCTTGGCTGACATTTCCTTCTTGCCCTTGGGGTTCAGATTCTTGGCCTTGGAAGTTTGATTCTTGGCCTTCTGCACGTTCCAGTCACCATTGTCTGAACGTGGCCGTAGGGGGTTTCGTTTGGAGTATCTCCCACTTGGTACGTTCTGCCATCCTTGTGCATAGTAAGGAACGTATGCGCGATTAGGATAGTTTCTGGCAATGTGTCCAGGTGTTCCACGGTTAAAACATGTCTTTTTCTTCACTGTGAAGTTGTTTCTTCCTGCCCCTGGTGGCGTATCCTTGCCTTGTCTCTTATTGTTCTCATATCCACACTTGCAACAAGCACTCTGTTATGCTGGAATTGGTGGCCTGTATTTCTCAACGACAGGTTTGTTAGGAGTAACAGAATTCAAAGCAACAGATTCTGAGTTCAAGGAGTCATTGGTTTGTTAAGTAGTGTTCTCCTTGTTCTCATCTTCTGCTACTTTACCTGCACGTGAAGTAGAAACATTAGTATTTTCAACCTGAATACCTCCTGACACAAATCCAGTTGGTTTTCCATATTGAAGATGTGCCTCCCTGTCAATTTCTTCCTGTGTCATAGGGATGGATGTGTAGTTATGATTGAAAGGTGGAGGAACACTATCAAACCCTATACCCTTGTTTTGATTATCTTTGAATTTTAATTGGGTTTTAAATAAGGACTCGACTGTCTGACTTGACGTAGTATAATTTTTGAAACTAACATTTGTTTTTCCACACTTAATTTTCAAAGTGTCAAGTTCGTCAATTACAATAGCAAGTTGTCTCTTAATATAGTCATAATTTTCACACTTGTTGCTATACTCTTCCTGAAGCTTCCTAAAGTCTTTGGTTTTTGCTTCTAATTCAGCCTTCAGGGGTTTCTGTCCTTTCCTAAGTTGATATCCTTCGTATTTTAGGTCCTCGACTTCCCTTTTAAGCAAATCATTATGTTCACGAAGAATTTTAATTGTATCTTCACAAGATGAAGTACATGAAACTTCATTGACCGGGATGTTTGCAGAACTCATTGTTTTTCCACACTTCAAAGCGGCAAGTTCTTCAATTACAACCGCAAGACTAAGACGATTGATATCTTTTGTCTTCTTGATGACATCCACGTTCATATCCCACAATTTCGGAAGTGAATTCAGTAGCTTTTTGTTTATCTCCGACTTGGTCAAGAAGATCCCAGCTATATTCATCTCAGTAGTAAGTGTAGTAAATCGCTGCAACTGAGCTTCCAGGGTTTCTCTAGGGATATAATTGAACATGTTGAAATTTTGTCTTAACATATCCTGACGATTCTCTTTCACGTCTTTATTTTCCTCGTTGACCTTAAAAGCCATTAAAAGCACAAATTTAAAAGTCAAACTGAAATTTAAAAATGCCCTTTGACTAAAAACCTTAAAAGTCAATCTTGAAAGTCAAATTTAAAAAGTCAAACTTAAAAGTTAAACTTGAAAAGTCAAACTTGAAAGTTAAACCGAAAATCAAAATTTGAAAATTTAAAAGTAAAACGAGAAAGTCAAAGGTCAAGTTTTAAAAGTCAAAGTCAAAATTTGAAGTAAAAAGTCAAAAATAAAAAAATATTTATTATTATTATTATTATTATTATTATTATTATTATTATTATTTAATTTAATTTAATTTTTTTTTAATTTTTGGTTGAAAATGTAGTTTAAAAAGAAAAGAAAATGAATTTCGGGGTTAAAAGTGTAAAAATGCGAAATAAGGTTAAAAAATGAGAGTTTTTCAATTAAAAACGAAAGGAAAGTAGCATGTGTCAAGGTAGATCAAGTGGTAAGGCGCGTTGTTGTATTGCGAGGAGACCCGAGACTGATACCCGACGCCCCCAAAATTTATTCCTATTTTTTTTAGATGCGATGCGAGGCGAGGAAGCAGCTGCGATGCGAAGACTCCTGCTGGCCGCGAACTTCAGACTCGCTGAATAAGGCTCGAACACGCTGCTGGACCGCAAACTCCAAGGACTGTAAGCTCGGACCGTACACATGCGAGGACCGTAAACCGAAGGGCCGTAATCTCGGAACGCAAGCTTCGAGGACTGCAAACTCGGGCCGTAAACTTTGGAAACCCTAGCTACTGGCCTTAAACTCCGACACCCCCTCGCTGGTTACAACCAAAAACATCGATTTTTGCCCCTATTTGCTCCAAAACTCGATCAAAAACCTTTTTTTATGAAAAAACGCGAAGAACAAACCCCCGTTATTTTTCAGAGATCTGTCCAAAAATGCAAAAATCTTTTGAAAATAAGATCAAATAAGATCAAATAAGCTCACATTCACAAAATTGACTGATACAATCCAAGCTCTGATACCAATTGTAAGTCCCCAAAATCCTTGTGTATCAATCAGATCCGTTTGATGGTGCATAATCACAATCAAACGGATTATGTCAGATCAAATAGAAGAGAAAGAGAAGAAGAATATGATGAATCTTTAATATATTGATATGAATGAAGATCCAAATACAAGATTCACACACACTAACACATACTTGTTCTTCTCTATAGTTTCTCCCTCTAGCACTCCTTCAAATGCACACACTTAAGCTCCTCTATTCTTTTTTGTTCATCAATCTACTCCTCATCCCTAACACCTATATATATACATAAGAAACATGGGTTTGGTGAACATGGGTCGTGAATGGGTTTACGGCCGCAAACACAACCGTAAACACGTATACGGTCGTAAACACCAAGCTGTTTACGGTCCAAGACACAAAAATACATTTTTCTAAAAAATTAAAGTATAAACCATATTTTTGACCCAACACCGAACGTACAATGTTGTACGCTCAGCGTACGCGTGTTCTACCTAAAATAACAACAATGCCACTATGCCCAATTTTGTACTCTTTCTTATAACTAGGGACCAAAAATACAATATAGAATCATAAAAAGGGTTATAATTGAAAATACCTCAATATTGGGATGTTACATCCTTTGTTAGATCTAGCTTGGATGTTGAAGTTTATGTGCTTTTTGTCCCAGTAATTGGCCCATTTGAGTGTGAGCTGCTCTAGATCTTGTAGAGTGGATTTCCAGATGTATGTGAGGGTATTAAGTCATAAAAATGAGATCTTGGCCATTTCCAACCATCCATGAATGAGTTTTTGGACCATAGAAGTTGTCATGAGATTAGGGTTTATTCTTGAGCCTTGGTTAGCCATGCAAATGCATAAGGTATAGAACTTTACCACTTAGGACATTTTTTAGACTAGATTTGAGAGTTAAATGTGGTGTCTTTCTGTATTAATACTTAATGGGAAGTTTTGGAACCAACATAGTTACACAGGGTGTAACTTACTCTATACAGTGTGTAGCCCCATAGTTGCCTGTTTTTGCTGCCTTAGGCTATATGCAAGGCATAAAGCTATTACACATGGTGTAACCTGAATAAATTTTGACTTGTAGCTTTTTGACCAATGACCGTTGACTTCGACCATGTTTGAGTTTAGGTCAAATTCAGAAATTTGAGTAGTATATTGAGGTTTGGTCCCTATTTGACCTATACAAGACCTTTAGAGGCGGTATTTGGAGCAACGATCAGTTTAGTTATGATATAGACTTTGAAGTGAGTTGTAACATCCAAGATTGATCAGGTTGTTTTTTTAACATTTGGAATTTGATTTTATGGCATTATTGGTCCCCGAGATTGGAATCTTGAAATTTTTAGTATGTCGGGCGTAACTCTTATTACATTAGGCGTAGGGGACTCCGGGTGCGTACGTTTCGCGTACATCTCGTACCTTGGGCGTATGTGGCTTAGACCAAAACCCTAGTGATTAGGGTTTGTGCAGTATCTAAACCTCATTATGAACATACGACCTTCCCTCATCTCAGCCTCCACTATCATTTCGGCCCTATTAGCTAACCTTAGCCATTTTTGAACCTCTTGAGCTTTGTAGTGAGATTTTAAGCTTCTTTAGTGGCAAAGAAGGTGGTACAAGAAGAAAGCTTTGTCTCCAAGAGTTTAGATCGAACATTAGCTACCCATTTGGCACCATATAGAGGTATAAATCTAAAATCTTTGCTTGTGTTTCCTTAAGTTCTTGGTTGAGGCTAGATTTCCCCTTTTGACCCAAAATGGTTAGATTTGGTGAGTATGAGCTACTCCTAAGCCTTTTAGTCACATTTTTAGTTATGTTGTAGTGTCTCAATGCTTAAAGGTGCAAGCGTTGAGGTGGTTTGGTCCCCATTCTTGAGATAATACGTAGGAATGGTCTTAAGAGACTTGATCTTTTTTTTTTGGACTTCTTGTAGCCATGCAAGGGCTTAAAGTTGGCAACTTTATAGCCCTAGAGGGCTTAGTGGGTTCAGATTAGAGTTTTGCACGTAAAATCTTAATGCATTAAGTCCTTGCATGAATTGTTATATAACTGGCATGTACGTTGCGTGTACACCCATGTACGCCGTGCGTACTGTCTCCGTGTGTACACCAGGCGTACGGCTCAAGCAGCCTTGTTAAGTGTTGGGCTCAAATATTTGGGCCTTATATGGGTTTTGGGTTTTTGACCTTGGGCCTGAGGTTTTAGATCAGTTAGGCCCTTGAATTCATTATTGGATCATGAGTAGCTTTGTTGGGGTTTTTTGGCCTTATGCCCCATAATGGTTGCGGACTTTGGATGCTAGGCCGATTAGTTAAGGAATGACCTTTGGTTCGTGATGGAGGAACTTGGACTTAGATTTATGGGATTTTTAATTAGGGTGAATTATAATCCTAATTAGGATATTTGTATATTTATTCAGTGTGAGATTTTTGGCTGGTAGTTGAGCAGTGACTGTTTCAGCAGACTAAAGTGAGTCTTCTTACTATACCAATAGGTCGAAGGCACCAATGTCGACCTATTACTTGATAAGTGATTTCTATAGTTGAATATACAATGGCTTGTTATTTGGTATGTGTTGATTTATGTGAAGACCATGGGGGGAGACCATGGCACTTGGTAAGACCATGACGGGGAGCCCATGGCCCTTGGGTATAAGACCATGGGGCTAGCCTGTGGCATCCCGGTTGAAGACCATGTAGGGAGTCGATGGCAGATTTATGTGTATATGTGCATGGCATTATATGGTTATGTGTTTTGTTTATTTTGGTAAACTCACTAAGTGTGTACTTACAGTTTTGTTGGGTGTTTCAGGTTCTGCTCTAAGGGAAGGGCCCAACATGATGGCGCAACATGCACTCTCCAATATTTTTGTGGATTAGATGTCTAAGCTCATAACTATAGTTGGTATGTACTTGAATTAACAGTGGCATGGTCCTTTTGGGTTGCCTTTTGCAATTAGATAGGATGATTAATTGAGGAAGAGGAAGAATTTATTAATTTGATTAATAAATTGGAATAGATGATTTATTAATATGTTATGGAAATAAAATATTAATTAGTAATCATATTATTAATTAATATTTAATCAAAAATTAATTTGGAATTAATTTTAGGATTAAAGGAATTAATTGAAAGTGCATGGACTAAAAGTGCAATTGTTCTATAGTTGAGCAAAAAGAGTCCAGAACCTTCCTAGGAAAGGTGATGGATGAAATTGATGTATGTATAAGATTATTATAGATTTTCTAGAATATCTTATCACATATGGGTAATTAAAGGAGGTGGATAATTACCATATTTGAGATAATGATATTTTATGCAGATTAGGCTTATCCATAGCATCCTGGGTGCACTATAAATAAGGTCCCTAGGCCAATGATTTTCGACCATTCTTTCTAAGAAGAAGAAACCAAAACTTTGATGCTTTCCTCCTCTTTCATATCATTCTCTTGCATTGTGTGTTTGTGAGCATTAGAGGTGTTATACTCGCGATAGTAAGTTCTCAAGCTTCAAGATCTACAAGGGAATTATTGTTATTACAATATAACAATCAAGGTATGTAACCAAACCCTACTTTTATATATATTTCGGATATTGTAGACACTTCCTAGGGTTTCTCCTTTTATGTTCAAGTTTGCATGTTCAATTAGAGAAAACCTAGATCCAAAGCGTTAGGTTTGCATGTAAACATAGGATTTGTTGTTATGCTCAAAACCCATTAGTGGTATCAGAGCCTAGTATTAGTTTTTCTATTGAATATGATGCAATTGTGAATTCTTTGAAGGAGGAGGGAAAATAATCGACATTCTGTTAATCGAGCTCGTCGAGTTGGTCTTTGAACTCGACGAGTTGGCATGCAACTCGACGTGGTTATTGCCCAAGTCGGCCAGTTGCACTGTCAAATCCTATATTTTCGGTTTTGATAAGTGTCTCATGGGTTGATTAGGATAATTACCTTAAATTCATTTTAATTGTTTAAAATTGGATATTTTAATCAGTAATTTTATATTCTTATCATGAACTCATGATTGGGTTAAAATTTTGATAAAGATAAAATTGATTTGTTAATTTAATTATTAAAAAATTAACCTTGTATTTTTGAAAAGTTTTAAAAAATACATCCTTGGTTTTAAAATTTAAAATTTTAAATTAAATCTTAATTTTTTTTTAATTTAAGAACCCTAGTATTTTAAATGTTTAAAATACACTCTTATATATATATATATATATATATATATATATATATATATATATATATATATATATATATATATATATATATTGTAAAATTAAAAGTTAATGTTTATATATATGTATAAGAAAAATTAGTCTTACCGTTAGTAGGCATCATTCACGAAGCGGGTCTATAAGGGGAGTTTAAGGAAGCGGCTTATAAAATGATCGCCATTAGGTATCCACTTTTACCCACCGCTCTCTTGACTAGTGGAGGGTCGTTAGCCGAATGAGTTTGATAGGAAACTTAATTCTCAAGTATAATAAATTATAAAGTAACTAAATCATTTTTCTAAAAATCTCACTCTTAGTTACTTTAGGAAAAATATGAATATTATGCTAACCCATAAAATTGTACATCCCACCTTATTGGTCGTTAGTGGAACGTGTGTGGTTAACCGACACACTAATGTGAGACTAATATTGTTTGCAATGGGTGTCTTGTAAATTATTATTAATTAATGGAGTGTGTGTGGTTAACTGACACATTAATTAGATGGTAAATGGCATCGAGAGTATCAAGCTAATTTTCATGGTTATTTACATCTTGTTTGTGATCCTCAGCATCCTAGTAACAAAGTGAGAGCATAATCGAGATTTAACATGCCGTTGAATAGTTCAATGAATCTCAAAAGATCTAGGAGTTTAATAAGATTGAAATTAGTAAATGCCTTACCTACCTAAAATAGATTTGAATTTGATTGCGACGTCCCTTTTCAGAATTCGAATTGAAAACATGGACCCTAGCGTTAATTTGAATTTTTGGGTTAATAATTAAGGACTAAAATCAACTAACTTGAATTCTCTTTTTCTCCCTTTATAGATGTCGAGTCAAGACAACAAACGTTCTCCTTGTTCTTGTGGAAATGTTTTTCCCTTATCTGAAGATGATCTTCCATATGTTGATCAAGGTGAAAGAATGTTCCTTTATTCAAGCAATGGTGGGACTGGAAAGCATGCTTCTCCAACTCTTCCTCCACCTTCCCAGGTAATTCTCGTCGAGCCACGTTTTCTTCAAGCTGAAAAATACAAAGTCACACAAGCCTTATTGGCAAGCAAACATCAGGATGTGAATTCTGTGTGTGCGAATGTTCTGAATATGAAATCAGACATTGACAGATTGGGAATGTTGGATGTCATTTTCCCAAGGGATCTGGCCATTGATTTGGTTCTACTTTCGCTTCCTAACTCATATAGTCAGTTCATTAAAGACTTCTATGATAGGGACCACGACGTGACCCTAATCGATCTAACATACACGTTGATTGCTGCTAAAGCAGAAATACTTAAGAGCACAAATCAAGCAAATATGTTTGAAGGATCTGTCTCCCAAGTTCCCATGGACGTTAAAAATGGCAACATAGGTAGTCCGGAAAATATTTCTCTTCCCAATGGAAAGGGATCGGTCAAGGTCAAACCATTTGACCATATGGTAAGGAGAAAGGAAAATCCCGAGATAGTCCTACTTGTTATTCCTGAAAAGTCCATATGTTTCTATTGCCATTTGAAAGGGCATTGGATACGAAGTTGCCCAGAATACCTGAAAGATCACAAAGATAGTAAAGTCAAATCGTATGACTCTACTTCAGGTACATCCACTATCTAACTCTATTTTATTAAGTTCCTATTCATAGATTCTTAATAAATGATGTGATAGTAACATTTTGATGTCTTTTGTAGGATCTAAGAGAAAAAAGGAAGCTTGAGAAGAGTAAGCCGAATCTGATCATGAAAGATGGATTTTGGTCGCATGGCTTGATGATCAGATTTTAGAAGTTGTTGCATAGGAGTTGTGATAGATTAATAGATTGCTTAGGAAATATCTAGAAACATAGTTTTCATACATTTGCGTTGTAAGGACAAATTGTTCCGCATATTATCAATAAATTGAATTTTTTGATTTATTTACTTTGTATTTCCTTGCAATGGCATTTATGAGAATTGGTGGTTATATTTCCATTATTAGCAATATTAAATATGGATTTGATTCTTAGTTGTGTCGTTTGTGGAAATGTCATAATCAACCAAGTGAGAAGGAATTCTCATCACCCAAGTTTCAATTAGATAGAAACTTGGAGTCATACAATTTGAATTGTGTGATGTATGAGAATCTTGATCATTGGAAGATCATGACTAATTCGTTGATCACATGTTTATGTGAGTCAAGTGAAAGACTAAAGGTTCTAGTACACATTGATGTGGACTATTTAGATCCACCACATAGAACGATAACTCTATTCGTCATGGTTTACCAATGTTTCAGTAAACATGGTTGTAAGATTAAACAGAATTCTAACACTTTAAAAGTTTTCAAAGTGTTATAGAAAAAATAAGAAAAATCTATTAGGTAGAAAGATAAGGGTTTTTCCAATCTGATAGGAAAGGTGAGTACTTTGGTATCGTGTTTTATGATCGTCTACTGATTGTGGAACCATGTCACAATTGATCCTTCAAGAATATCTTAGTGCATTTGTATGACTAAGAAGAGGAATTGGATATTCTTGAAATGGTTCAATCGAAAGATTAGTCATACTTCGTTTCCAATCAAGTTTTAGAGTCCTACTCTAATAACTATAAATCGTATCTTAAAGCTCAATGCAAACTATGTATATTTATAACACCTACTGAAATATGGAGTAGAAATGTTTTCTTACTCTGGCAAATTTGAAATTGGTAGTTGTGATGTTTTGGTTAAAACAAAGGACAAACTAAGACCAATTACATGAAGCGTTTGCTTGTCGAGAATCCACACTAACTTTTGAATGATAGTTTTTGCTCATCAAGGAATGCTCCTTGAGAGAGAAACTTATATGTCAAGAAGTTAGTGGAAGTCTTATTGATCCTAAACGGTTTTAGGATTCAATTGAGAATAAACCTTTTAGTTATCACTAGCACACAACTTAAGGTTGATAACCTACCGTGTTAAGTTGACACATTCTTGTTTCTATGTACTTTCTTGTTGTGTTGGCAAAGCTTATGAGTTCTATGGTTCTCATTTGATTGCAAAAGGAAGAGCATGTTGATCAATGATAGTACATTGATCAATATGGGTGAACTGCTTAACAACTTGGCAACATTGGTAGGCACTTGTGCTACCATAAGGCAAGAAATTAAGAACAAGCAAGTTCGGTCCATGAAAGGAAAAACCTAAAATTGATTTTGGTTTTTTCCTCAACCTTATCCTATGATTGTAGGTTGGAATTGATAAATTCGCATGGATAGGAACATATACACCATGAGATCTAGGTGGCAAAAGGTTTCACTCTAATTCAATGAAAATGATTAATAGGAAACACTTTCGTTAGTAGATTTTAGATTTGATAAATATCATTATGGTTAGCAGTTGTGATAATTGCATTCTCAAATTCGCATTTGATTACGACAACCCTTTTCATAATTCAAATTGGGAGAAATGGAAAGAAATAGTTTGAACGTTGAGGACTTATAGCTATAAGTTCTAGAAGAGTTTAAACACACACACATGCTATCTAATGAAGGTGTATGAGCTTGAGAAGCCTCGTTGAAGAATTATCAAAACATTACGTATCAAAAATATGCACTTTAGTAAGAAAGTCAAATAGTATTGATTTATGGGAGTCCGGTTGATTTCTGGGCACATCTCAAAGCTAGTGGGAGCATAATTGTTATGCAGATAGAAGCATAAGTGTTATGCTAGTAGGAGCATAATTGTTATGCAGACAGAAGCATAATTATTATGGTAGTGAAGCATAAATGTTGTGATAGCAAGAGTATAATTGTTATGCTAAGTGTTGCAAGTTGGCAATACTATTTGTAGGAAACAAAGTTTACAAATTTGCAAACTTTAAACTTGGGAATTGTTTCGCTGCAAAAGGATTTAGGGGAGGCGACACTCATACTTCATTTCAAATCTAATAGTTTGGTTTGAAAAGGATTTGAAAGAACTTGGTGATGGGTATATATATATATATATATATATATATATATATATATATATATATATATATATATATATATATATAGGAATAGCATATTGAAATGATTCAACGTAGGAAATTAAATATATATGGAAATATTATATCAAGAGACTGAACAGATATCATGTCTTTGTATAAGACATTATGAATCAAGTCCCATATGGTTCAGATATAGGATTGATTAAATGTGCTATAATATTCACTTGCTCTGATTTTTCCAAATGCTTAGGGCATTGAGAGGGAAAAAGAACTAGAACAAGATGTGACTAGAGTTGTTAAACAACTGTCAAGAACAGTATGAGGTTTACCAAAAGATTGGTTGCTTTTGGAAAATTAGAAGCATAATATTAATTTGGACGGACCGTATTGACATAATTCTGAATAGATGTGATTCTTGTTCAGAATTGATGGTCATATGGGAACATGGAAATATTTTCATAATAGGAGTTGGTTATTGAAATCTACATGTGAGTTAGAAACCTTAACGCACGAAAGGTGTTCAAGAATTGTATCTTGAATTAATTTGATACTTCATTACCATGAAATTCTTTAAGTAACAAAGTTTTAATGGAGAATTTTGTGACATCGTAGGCTAAGTCTTAGTGAATTTGACGCCACGTCATCACAAAAGGATATTGCATGCAAGGTTGAACTTTAACACATTTAGAAATGAAAAAAATTTGGAATTCTTACACTTCTAATAAGGATTTGGAATTATGTCCAATTGACCTGTTCACAAAGAAAGGACCATAGAGAGACATAGTATGCATGTTTATAACATGGCATGACTGATGTTAATTCAAGTGTTTAGTTGATTAATTGAGACATTAGACAATTAATAAAGTCTAGTTAATATGGTGATTAAAGAATAAGTGTTTTATTTATATTCAATATTTTTGAGACCATAGTTAATTAGGTTATTATTGTGTTTCACTTCATATGTTTTACTTCCCGAAGAATTGGATTATTAAAAACATCCAAAGTCGCTCGTACTTTTGGAAGTAAGTAGCAAATTAAGATTGTCATGAATTGAATTGTAGATTCTCTAAGGGTTTATACATGACAATGGTTTTGCTGCAATGTTCATGAGTACTTTTGAAATAGGGATTTAAGTATTGGATTAACCCACGCTCAAAGAATTACTTAATGAATTTTATCACGAGTAATTTTGAGATGATAATATCTTATATTCTTGAAACAGAGATATATGAGTTGTTGTTTACAATTCGGATGTACATTGATAATACGTAAACACATCAGTAACTTGATGTTATAAAATGTATTGTTGTGTGTGATTTGATGAGTGAATATTGCAAGCATATAAGTCGAAGTTTATTTTTTCCTTTTACCCTAATGGGAAAAGCGATATTTTTGGGGCCCTCAATGATTTGATGATGACATCTAAAGCGCTTGGCCAATCCTGGACTAAATTGATGTGTTAAATTAGTAGTCTGATATCAGTCGTCATAAATCATAAATCAGGAAACAAATTTTGGACAGAGAGATTGATTATAATCCATGTCTCATGTCCATACGATATCTTGTTGAATGGATGAATATTTGATCTCTTATCTTAGGACACGCAACTAACTGGGTTGGAGTTTGACAAAAGCTCTTAGAGCTATAATTACTTGTCCGTTTTTGAAGTTATACTTGCAACTATAGTTATTAGACTTATCCAAGTGGGAGACTGTTGGATTAGGTGTCTAAGCCCATAACTATAATTGGTATGTACTTGAATTGATAGTGGCATGGTCCTTTTGGGTTGCCTTCACACTTGCAACTAGACATAATGATTAATTGAGGAAGATGAAGAATTTATTAATTTGATTAATAAATTCGAATAGATGATTTATTAATATGTTATGGAAATAGTATATTAATTAGTAATCATATTATTAATTAATATTTAATAAGAAATTAATTTGGAATTAATTTTGGGATTAAAGGAATTTATTGAAAGTGCAAGGACTAAAAGCGCAATTGTTCAATAGTTGAGCAAAAAGAGTCCAAAACCTTCCTAGGGAAAGTGATGGACGAAATTGATGTATGTGTAAGATTATTCTAGAGTTTCTAGAATATCTTATCACATATGGGTAATCAAAGGAGGTGGATAATTATCATATTTGAGATAATGATATTTTATTCAAATTAGGTTTATCCATAGCATCCTTGGTACACTATAAATAGGGTCCTTAACCCTTTGATTTTCGGCCACTCTTTTTAAGAAGAAGAAACTGAAACTTTGATACTTCCCCCTCTTTCATATCATTCTCTTGAATTGTGTATTTCTGAGCCATTAGAGGTGTTACACTTATGACACTAAGCGCTCAAGCTTCAAGGTCTACGTGGGAATTATTGTTATTACAATATAACAATGAAGGTATGTAACCAAACCCTAGTTTTATATAGATTTAGAATATTGTAGACACTTCCTAGGGTTTCTCTTTTTGTGTTCAAGTTTGCATGTTCATTTAGAGAAAACCTAGATCCAAAGCATTAGGGTTACATGTACACATAAGATTTGTTGTTATGCTCAAAACCCATCAATTTCCGCATTAGTTGTTTTGAAAACTATGATCTTGATTAATATATTTATGTAATGGAACATTGGAGAAACAAATATGAATGGGATTTCTAATTATTAAATGAAAATTTTATCTGAATTTTTGGGTTGTTACAAGTTGGTATCAGAACCTTGGTTTGAGGGATTCGGGCACACTCTCGAGTCTGTCAGAACTCAAACTAAGGAAATGGTAAACCCCTTTTTCAAAAGAAACCAAATTTTAAAGTTTTTGTTTAAACGATTTTCGTAAGTAAAAGGGGGAGAGTGCAACGTGCATAATCGGACGAGCTCAAGTAAGTATTCCCAATGTATTAGCCATGATATAGTTATCTTTGGAAATTGTTGTTGATTTGATTATTTGCTAAGTGTATACTTTCAAATTTATATACGTCTAGGATTGCATAGCCCTAGAATGATGAATTATGCCTTATACTTGTTCCTTGTTTGGTTATGGTTTAGGGTAGAAGCTTTATTTGATAGTCCATTTGATTTTATTTATGTATAACTTGCATGCATAGGGAAACCTGCTATAATTAACTTAAGTTTCTAGTTCGGTAAGAATTGAGGAATCCTAGAATAGTTTAGGATTTGAGTTTATGATGTATTCTGTGGGTCATGTTATTTTATTTGGGTGAATTAGAGGTGTCAGATATGACCTCGGGGAAGGTGTAGGTAGGTGTGGAAGGTAGTATTGGGCCCATATTACTGAAAGCACAGGACCTGTACCCGAAATAAGCATAGACCGGGAAACTCTAAGAAGTCCAGTAAGGAGGAATCCTATTGAACTTCCTTATCAATTTATATTATCTGGTATTCTTTTTCAGTTGAGGATGGTGATGATCATGTGAGGTTCGGCTTCAGGATCAGGTTCGGGCTCCGGTGTAGAGCCCATTGATGAGAGGCTGCACGATCTCATCGCGGTCGACGTTACTCGTGGCATCCTTGACGCTACCCCGATGATCTTTGGTACCGTCAAGGAAGGAATCATGGAGATCATGGAGGAGTGGCTCAGGTCTTTTCCAGTCGATATTGCTGCAGGCCAAATTGGGGGCCCGAGCTCCCTCGTTCAGGGAGTTCAAGGCATGTGGTGCGCCTGAGTTATTTGGGGTCAGGGACCCCATTACTAGTCGACACTGGGTGGCAGACATGGAGAATGTCCAACGCACAAGCTTTTACCCCGAGGCGGAAAATTTGGGGTTCGCATCTTGTATGTTGAGGGACCGGGCACGAGATTGGTGAGAGGAGGTTACCCGCGAGGTGGGATCAGCGGGTGTGACTAAGATTATTTGGGAGGAGTTTGTGAGGAGGTTTGATCAGAAGTTTGCACCAGCCATTGAGGTGCATTGTTTGGTGAGAAAGTTCCAGGATTTGCAGAAGACTATAAAGACTGTGGCGGAGATCACAGCCAAGTTTCGGGAGAAAGCACTATTGGTTCTGCAGTACGCTACAGATGAGGAGACGAAGAAGACGAGGCATCATTCCATGCTGAGGGATGATATCCATGAGTTTTTGAGCTTTTCGGGGTGCAAGACCCTGAATGACATGGTGGAGAAGACCCGGGAACGAGAAATTCAGTTGGAGCTCCGAACGAAACGGAAGTCAGAGTTGGTTCAGACAACAGTGGGTCAGGCTAAGTAGCCTAAGACCTCCGATCCTCCCAGTAGGGGCCAGCAGGGCTGGGGCCGATGTGCCAAGTGCGGTAAGCGACACAGTAGAGCCTGTCGGGTGCCAGGATCGGCATGTTATGTGTCACAACTGGAAATTTTGTGTCCTGTAATCTATACACTCAAGTTAATGTGAATCAAAAACTTAAGAACATGGTTGACACCTACTATTATGACATCAAAAACTTCAATCAAATACATCATACAAGTACTACAAATAGTCATCAAACAATTGGAGACCCTAGAAGTCCTTGTTTAAGTCCATTTTGGACTAGGACTTCCTTATTGGATCCAAATGGACCAATAAGCTTCCAATTAGACTATCATGGGCTTAGAACCCTAATTGGACTCTAATTGGACCCACACTAATTTGTTTCAACATTTTGGGCCATGTTGGGCCTAGAATGAAATGAATTAAAAACTTTGATCCATGAGTAACCCAAACTAGTCCAACAAAAATGTTAAAATCACTATTTTGTTCTATAACGCCAAGGAACACCCTAACTAACTCTAATTTTGGGCTTAAGGGAAAAAGGCCAAAATTTTTCCTTTCTTCCTCAAAATTTTCGGCCCAAGGCCCAAATCCAAGAAGAGATGGAGAAGTGTTGACTTTGGATGCCACCTCACTATTAACCAAAGGATTTCCATGCAAGATATCACATACCTCCATGCAAGTATCACTTCAAATATCACTTCTTCTCCTCTCTCTTTTGCTCTCGGCCATACTCAAACACACACACATTCACAAAAATCTCTCAAACTCCCTCAAGAACACTCCTCCCTCCCCACTCAAAAATCTCAAAATTTAGAAGCTTTCAAGAGGATCTTTCAAGTTAAGCATCATCTTAGGTAAGTTTTTACTTATATCCATGATCTAGCTATTTCATTCCATCAAAAATCTCTTCTAAATCTATTCCAACTTGTGATCATGCGCCTTAGAAGTCACCAAACTCGAGATCTACCAAGGAAAGGTGCTAGGGCCGAAAATCACTTCATTTTTCTTCCATCTTCTCTTCAAAACCGAAAGCTTCAAACAAGGTGAGCTTCATAACCCCTATTTTCTGTTTTTATGAGTTTTGTGGGGGGGGGGGGGGGGGGGGAATACAAGTGAAAGTGTAGATCTATATGTGTTTTGTATGCCTTGTATGATTTCCATGCTTATATGTGTGTTGTTGTGTGTTATAATGTTGGATCTAGCAATAAAACCCCTCAAAACCGAGATATACCTTGTGTTAAATGATATTAGCATCAAGTATATTTCTACATACAAAGTGTTCCAAGAAAAATAGCTAAATGGCTTAGTAACATTTTCTTTGGGCTAAAAACTCAATTTTTGGACATAAATTGCTAAAAATATAAAGTTAAAGGGCCCAAATTGTAATATTTCGAAATCTGATGGGGGAGATGAGTCAAAACAGTTTTCAAAATGTATTTTCTGAAAATATACTTGTTGGAGGATTAAAAACATAAATTTCAAGCTTAATGGGCTAAAAATGACATTTTCGGCCCAATAAGGCCCATTATGCGAAATTTTCTGTTTTGGAGGGCCAAAACTGTGTTTTTCTGTAAAACAGTGGACTATTAGTGTTCCAAGTCCTTTTCAAAGGTTTAAAATGCTTTTTAAATTAAAAAGGACCAAAGTTGCAAGAATTTTCCAATTTGGGCCAAAATTGTCAAAGTTGCGAAAAAGAAGGGTTATAACCGAGAAAACTGCAATTTCAGGGACTTAAACTGTTTTCAATGAAAAATATGCTGAAAAATATCAATTTCAATAATTTTTGGTGTTAAAATGTCAAGAAAAAAATGATTTAAGGACCAAACCGGAAAGTTATTTAATTAAAGGGTTGAAAAAGTAAATTTTACAAACAATGAGGGGCTGAATACAGAAAACTTCCAAGGCTAATTCAATACACGCAATTTGATCAAATAATGGCATCGCGACTATCGACGAAATACAATACACAACAATACCAAAAGTCGTTGTTAAACGAATTGGTTCGGTCTCGAACCAATAAAAATCCGAAACTACTAACACGACGACACTACGATTCATACAAGTAACGTTTGGGAATTCAATATTCATGCGAGTGTGCACAGACGTCTACGCACCATCTTTGGGCCCAAAAGTGTAAAATCTTGTTTGTTGGGCCTAGCTAGCCCAATGACCTGATCTTAAGGCCCGAAGACCTCTATCTTACGAAGTGTTGGGTTTTACCGATCTAACACAACGTAAGAGGACTTTCAATGGCTTGTATACTATTGGTCCCCAAGGGTCCTTTGGTATTGCTAGTAAAGTCAACATTTCATGCGAGGCGGGTCTGGGACCCCTCGTACATTTTTTTTATCCCCAACCGGTTAATGGAGTCATCGAGGTCTTCGTGTCCTCTTTCTCTTCGGATGTGGGACTACACGTAGTCAGGGCGGTTGGATAACGTGATTAGTACGGACGACGCCTACGGGATCGTTAGTATAGCTATAAACTGGTCGTTTGTGTAATGCGTGTTTGTAGCAATTAATCATGCTCAAAAATAATCCAACGTCGCCTGGGACTGACACTACACGCTTTGCAATGGTTTCAATGTAACTTCATGGAATTCAAAGAATTAGGAAAACATCGGGTTTTCCTAGGGTTTTTCAATACATACAGATTCGAAATGCATACAACTTTAATGAACAATTTTTACAAGTATAGAAACAAACAAGCATACCTATGGATCTTCACAAACGTTTTCAAAAGCTTTTCTTTTCAGAAAATATCGGATTTTCTGGTGGTTTTCAAACGATACGAAACATTGTTTTTTTCAAATACCGCTTATGAACTCACCAACATTTCACATGTTGACGTTTTTCAAAATACTTGTATTCTCAGGGAACCAGTGAATCAAAGGAAATCGTACTCAGTGATGGCTTGCAGTTTATTTATTAACGAACCGAACAATTTATTTTTGGGAATGTAATGTTTAAACAATGTACTTCATGTAAACTTTACTGGTTGTACTATATTAATGCATGGTGACGAATGTTGTTACGTTTCATATATATTCAATGTTATGGTATTCAATTGAGTCACGACAGCTCCCGAACGTTTCCGCCGCCTGGTTCGGGGGTGTGACATTATGCTTGAGGCTAATCAGGCCGCATGAGCAGGGATTGCCCTAAGAATGTCCTGATTTGATTTCACTGCAACCAGATCAGCCATAAAAGGCTGATTGTCTGAGGTTGATGGGAGGATCTGTGGCAGCACCTGCGCCCGCCATAATGATGATTTCTGATGACCGACTTGTCAAGGCAGAGGCTCCTGCGGTGAAGAGCCATGCATTTCAGCTTACCACGGAGGAGGCCCGAGCAGCACCAGACGTCGTGACTGGTATGTGATTTATTTATGTCTTATTTGCTTTATTATTACACTTACGTTGTTATGATCTTGTATAGGGACCCTTTTGGTCAATGGATTGTCGGCTCATGTTCTTTTCAATTCATGGGCTATCCGATCACTTGTATCTCTTATGCTCAGCAACTAGTTTTGAGATGCCCCGGGGACCTTGGATTCCCCGCTCGAGGTGGAGATTACAGATGACAACATTGTGAGCGCAACGAGGGTATTTCAGGGAAATGTTTTGAATTTGTTCGGCGAGAGGTTTCCTATAGATTTTGTCCTGATTCCATTGCGAGGATTGAAAGTAATCATTAGGATGGACTGGTTGGGGCCCAATGGGGCCATGATAGATTGCGAACGTCAGCTGGTGAGAGTTCGAACCCCAAGTGGGGGAGAATTGATTATCCATGGAGAGAGACCCTCACATGGGCCAACCCTCTATTCGGATGCGAGGGCTAGGAGACTCCTTCAACAAGGTTTTTCTGGGTTTTTAGCTTATGTCTCGGATACGAGGGTGGAGGCCACGTCAGAGATGAGAAGGGTACCTATTATGCGATATTCTCCTGATGTATTTCTAGAGGAGTTGCCTAGGGTGCCTCCTGAGAGGCAGGTGGAGTTCCATATTGATTTGATGCCTGGTGCGGCTCTGATAGCCAAGGCGATGTATCGTCTAGCTCCTCCTGAGATGCAAGGGAACACCGATCTTGTTCGTGAAAAAGAAGGATGGGTCACACAGGATGTGCATTGATTAATACGAGCTGAACAAGCTAACGGTGAAGAACCATTATCCACTTCTGAGGATTGATGACTTATTTGATCAGCTTCAAGGTGCATCTTGGTTTTTCATGATTGATCTTCGGTCAGGGTATCATCAAATGAGGACCAAGGATGAGGATATACCAAAGACGGCGTTCAGAACTCATTATGGTTATTACGAGTTTGTGGTGATGCCACTTGGGCTCACCGATGCTCCAATAGCATTCATCGATCTCATGAACCGAGTTTGCAGGCCGATGATGGATCGGGCTGTGATAATTTTCATTGATAATATATTGGTCTATTCTAAGACCAAGGAGCATCACGAGCAACATTTGAGGGAGGTGTTGGAGACCTTGAGGAGGGAGAAGCTATATGCCAAATTCTCAAAATGTGAGTTTGAGGTGCAGTTTCTCGGGCACATCATCAAACAAAAGGGTATCCTGGTAGATCCGGCCAAGATTGAGGCGGTAATGTGGTGGGAGGTTCCAAAGAACGTATCCGAGATTCGGAGTATCTTGGGTTTAGTAGGGTACTATAGAAGAATTATCTAGGATTTCTCTAAGATTTTCGTACCTCTGACCCGTTTGACCAAGAAGAGTGTGACCTTTCGGTGGGGTCCAGATCAGCAATAGGCATTTGAGACCTTGAGACAGAAATTATACAAGGCCACGATTCTGGCCCTACCTAAGGGATTGGATGATTTTGTAGTTTATTGTGACACTTCTATCTTTGGGTTGAGAGTTATTCTGATGCAGAGGGGGCATGTGATTTCTTATGCCTCGAGGCAGATGAAGCCTCATGAGGCGAATTACCCCACTCATGACTTGGAATTGGGGGCGGTGGTGTTTGCCCTCAAGATTTGGAGGCATTATTTATATAGAGTCCGATGAACTATCTTCACTAATCACAAGAGTTTGAAGTATTTGATGGATAATAAGAATTTGAATATGTGGCAGAAGAGATGGTTACATGTGGTGAAAGATTATGACTGTGAGATTTTATATCATCCAGGGAAGGCCAATGTGGTGGCCGATGCTTTGAGCCATAAAATGGCTAGTGCTCTGATTCGATATGTTTGCTTGAGGATGATGGTCACCTCACCTTTGATGGATATGATCAAGGGGGCACAGGTAGAGGGTGAAAAGGCATTGGAAGACTGAGCGAATTCGAGGGAAAATTCCATTGTTTGTTCAAGACGGTCGGGGATTATTGACTTAGTGTTGTAGGATTTGGGTTTCGGCATTTGGGGGCGTGAGGCAAAAGATCTTGGAGGAGGCGCATAAGTCCAAGTTTTCTATCCACCTGGGGGCCATGAAGATGTACCGAGACCTGAGATCGAGCTATTGGTGGCCCTACATGAAGCGGGAGGTTGCATGGTTTGTCGAGCGGTGTTTGAGCTACAGGAAGGTCAAAGCCGAACATCAGAGGCCTCACATCAAGGTTCAGCCATTAACCATCCCCATGTGGAAATGGGAGGAGATCACCATGGACTTTATCACAAAGCTACCTAGGACGACGCGGGGTGTTGATTCCATTTGGGTTATTGTGGACAGGTTGACCAAGAGTGCTCATTTTATTCCTATTTTCGAGAGTATCTCCGCCAAGAAATTTGTAGATATTAATGTGCGGGAAGTGCCAGTATTTGTGATCTCATACTATGATGTTCGATTCACCTCCAGATTCTGGTGGACGTTTCATGAGGAGTTAGGTACCCAGTTTCATTTCAGCACTGCTTACCATCCCCAAACTGATGATCAGGGCGAATGGATGATCCATACGCTCGAGGATATGCTTCGGTAATATGTATTACACTTTGGAGGGAGTTGGGATACTTATCTTCCTCTAGTAGAGTTCTCATACAACAATAGTTATCATGCTTGTATTGACCGACACTCGTTTGAGATGTTGTATGGTCGGAGGTGTAGGACTCCAGTCTGTTGGGTGGAGGTTGGACCTTGAGTAATGGGAAGCACCGAAGTGGTGCTTAAGACAACTGAATCAATTCAACAGGTGCGGGATAGACTGCAGATTGTGCAGAGCCGTCATAAAAGCTATGCTGACCGACGCCGGTCGGATCTCGAGATTAAGGTAGGAGATTTTATGTTGCTAAAGGTGTCACCCTGGAAGGGTGTCATCCGCTTCTGGAAGAGGGGCAGTTTAGGACCCCGATTTATTGGCCCATTAAGGATTTATGCCTGAGTTGTCAAGGTTGTGTATCAATTGGATCTCCCAGACGAGCTGAGTCAAATCCATAACATCTTTCATGTGTCTCAGATTCAGAAGTGTGTATCAGATGAGGCCACAGTCATTTCTTTGGATGATATTCAGGTGGATGAGAGCCTAAACTATGTTGAGAAGCCCATTTCAGTTATAGATAGAAAAACTAAATCTCTTCGAAATAAAGTGGTGAAGCTAGTAAAGGTGCAATGGCAGCACCAGAAGGGTTCCGAATGGACATGGGAGCCGGAGGATGAGATGCAACAACATTACCCGAAACTATTTGCACCAGCGGACTTCGAGGACGAAGTCTAGACCAAGTAGGGGAGAGTTGTAATATCCAAGATTGATTAGGTTGTTTTTTTTTAACATTTGGAATTTGAGTTTATGGCATTAATGGTCCCCGAGATTGAAATCTTGAACCTTTTTAGTACGCGGGGCGTAGCTCTTATTACGTTGGGCGTAGGAACTCCAGGTGTATACGTTGTACGTATATCTCGTACGATGGGCGTACGTGGCTCAGACCAAAACCCTAGTGATTAGGGTTTGTGCACTATTTAAACCCCATTGTGACCTCAAGACCTTCCCTCACCTCAGCCTCCACTATCATTTCAGCCCTCTTAGCTAACCCTAACCATTTTTGAACCTCTTGAGCTTTGTAATGAGATTTTGATCTTCTTTGGTGGTGAAGAAGGTGGTGCAAGAAGAAAGCTTTGTCTCCAAGAATTTAGATCCAACATTTGCTACCTATTTGGCACCACATAGAGGCATAAATCTCAAATCTTTGCTTGTGTTTCCTTAAGTTCTTGGTTGAGGCTAGATTTCCCCTTTTGACCCAAAAAGGTTAGATCTTGGTGTGTATGAGCTACTCCCAAGCCTTTTAGTTGCATTTCAAGTTATGTTCTAGTGTCTCAATGCTTAAAGGTGCAAGATCTGAGGTGGTTTGGTCCCCATTCCTGAGATAAGACATAGGAAAGGGCTTAAGAGACTTGATATTTGTTTTAGGACTTCTTGTAGCCATTCAAGGGCTTAAAGTTGGCAACTTTATAGCCCTAGAGGTCTTAATGGGTCAAGATCTGAGTTTTGGACGTAAAATCTTAATGCATTAAGTCCTTGCATGGATTTTTGTATAACTGGTGTGTACCTCGTGCGTACTACCTCCGGCTGAGGTACGTTGTGTGTACCAGTGTGTACGCCGGGCGTATGGCTCAGGAAGCCTTGTTAGGTGTTGGGCTCAAATCTTTAGACCTTATATGGATTTTGGGTTTTTGACCTTGGGCCTGATTTCATGGTTTCAGGTACATCAAAGGATCGAGGCAAGGTGAATGCATGATTTTTCACAACATCCTTGGATATTTTATTGATAAATGATTTTGGGATACTCTGATTTATGACTATGCTCTTGGAAATAATGTTTTTGTATGATTTATGGATTATTAAAAGGGTTTTAAAAATGTAAATCTTGCTATGATTTTTGGGAAGTTACAAAGCATCTACCCATGCACAACCCAACACCGTTTCTTCCTCTAATGTCCACTGCTTGGAAGGTACCTTTCCTTTTTTCTTGGGTTCCCGTTGGCGTTGAATATCTTCCGAATCAGAATCCGTTTCGAGTATGACTTCAGGTTGTGAGTGAGTTTCAAATTGGGTTTGGGTTTGGTATTGGAAGTGGAATTGTGAGTCGAGAAGGTGGTCAAATAGGTTGAACTCATTTTCCAGTTGGGATTGCACTTGACATTAGAATTGAAATTGGGTTTAGATTGAGATTAAGATTGGAATTGTAGTTGTGTATGGATAGAATATGGGTAGTATGCACCGGGATAATGGTAACCTGGAGGTGAATAACTAGGGAGATCACTTTGATTTTGGTTGAAGGTATATGATGAATGTGAGATTGAGTTTGTACTTTGGTTATTTTTCTTGCTAGTTTTAGGGTTGGAAGGGAAACTTTTTTTTTCATAAATATGACGAACACTTGAATAAAAAATGAAAGATTGTAATGTAGTATAAAATAATGTACTGAATTGGATTTATATAGATTGAAAAGTAAATTAATTTTTTTAAGAAAAAAGCAATATACTTCCTAATCCTAAAAAACGACAACAAATTTAAATTTTGAATACCTCTCTTTTTCTTTCTCATCGGCAATAAGTCATCGAGTTCGATCAACAAACTCGACATGATTTGGTGGTACTGTATCTACCAAGATTAGCCCGGATATGCCGAACTTCGCCGAATTCGACACCGTCAAGCCTTAGCGACAGGATAATTGCACATTTGTTTCTAGAAAAGTAAATAAAAGAATATGACCATTTCTTCAAATTTTTCCCATTTTGTTATATTTTTAATGTTTTTCTCTAGTTATAATTTGTAAGGGAAAGTAGGGCAAAGATATTGGTGGCGTAGGTAAGAGTGGGATGGGTAGGGGAACCCATTTGTTTATTCGACTACATGCAGCCACTCGTTTCAATTATTTTTATAATATATAAAAAAATGTTTTCGATCATTTTATGTCGTATGTGTGATGTGTTACATATATTTTCTTTTGAAAGAAAATAAGTCTCAAGCAAAGTATTCATACGTACTAGTTACATATTTTAGTATTTAACACGGACAAGACAATTAAGTACATATGTTTAATTTCTTTATATTATTATACATATATATTAAAACGCATGCACTATTTCAACATGAATCCTTTTGGTTTTGGAGTTTGACCATATAATTTTCAAACTTTGATAATTTTAGTCCCATTGTTTAATTTTTCTCAATTTCGTCACACAATTTTCATTGTCTTTTTCAAAAAACGTCACGAAATTTTCAAGCTTTGATAGTTTTAGTCCCCATTCTTTGTTTTTTCTCAATTTCGTCACACAATTTTCACCATTTTTTTTTAAAGAACTCTTTCATCAAGAATGTTTTTGTTTTTAGTGTTTGGCCATATAATTTTCAAGTTTTAATAGTTTTAGTCCCCATTTTTTATTGTTTTTCAATTTCGTCATACAACTTTCGCCGTCTTTTTTTAAAAAGAATGACTCGTGCAACTCATAGATATTTTCCTAGTTCTATAAAATGAAAGGGCGTCTTTAATGGTTATGCACGAAAAAATAATTTAACCATTTAGAATTTCTAATTTTTTAGTTTAACTAAGACGAATAACCACAAGTTTTTCATTTAAGTATCTTTTTCAATTTTAACCATCTATAATTAATTATGTGAAATATATATATATATATATATATATATATATATATATATATATATATATATATATACTAGTCGTTTATCCGCGTCAAGCGACGGATATAAATATTTTTTTTATAAATTAGTTTCTAGAGATGATTAGTTTCCTTTAGGCGTGAGCTATTTCCTTGCGGCCTTTTGACTGACTGTTTTGTGTTAGATAGTTTCTAGCTAGGTTTATATTCGTACGATAGGTGGGTAAATAAGTAAAACTCATGGATACACAATAAACAAATGTATTTTCTGGTCATTTAGGACAATTTATGGGGTTCAAAACGGTATTTTTTTAACTTTTAATATCTAGAAAAATATTTTCCGGACATTCGAGATAATACAAGGGTTGAAAATTAGTCTTCGGAAACCTTTTAAACTTTGTAGAAGCAACAAGCTGAAGAAATAATTAATGAAAACAATATTTATTTAATATACAAAAATCAATTTTTTATGAGTTTGAAGATCAGTTTTTCAAACAAATATAAAATAATGTTATTTTATACGTTAATGACCAATGAAAATAACGTTATTTGACCATTTATTTGGTTTTGTTTTTCTATATATAAAGAATTTTAAAAGTTTCGATCACAAATACTTGAAGGACCATTTCCAATTATCCATGTCTCCAAATTTATCAAGTGATCAATACTTTATCAAGTGATCAATACTTGAGGACCATAGTAGTAAAATTAGAATTGTTGACACAAAATTCTAAATTACGAAGATTACAACAAAGGGTTAAACAATAAATCTTTATCATAGCATAAGCATAGTGCCATAATCGGTCTAAGTGATCCACAAAGGTCAAACAACTAATTGACGTCTATACGGAAAATCTTAACTTAATTAAATTTTTTTTTTTAAAATTCAAAATTTTATATATCCTAAGAAAAAAAAATATTTTAAATTTTAAGTATTTTTTAAAACTCTAGTGTAATATTTGAAAATTTAAAAATTTTGATGTATTATTTGGAAATTTGAAAATTATAAAAAAAAAATTGAAAACATTGGTCAATCTAGACCGATGTTGACCGTCTTTGACCACTTTGATATTTGTTTAAGTTCAAAATTTATGCTTATTTTGGAAAAATTATGTAGAATAATAATTTATTATGATAAAATTAATTATTCATAATTAAAATGTGGGTTGTCTTATAAAACTCAATATTTTGTGTCATTTGTTTTTCATATATTCAATATTGAAGAACAAATCGTTTGATAATTAAACAAAAATCAGACGAAAAATAATACTATGTAGCAAATAACATAAATTTTATTATTTTTCTATAAGTTTTGATAGCATTTTGGCCATTTTATGTTGAAGTTTTGTACAATTCATTCCAACATTTTGATTTTCATCATATATTACTATTTTCAATGAACATAATCACACAGGAATTTGAAACTTGTTTCCACTAAAAGATTACAACTTCTTTTCTATTTAATATTTTTGTCTTAATTGTTTCATTTCCATCAAAATCCACATATTATTGAACTTATATGTGCAGTATAGGAACATAATTTACTAACCAAGTATAAGGATCACAAATTTAAAGGGGATTGGTACATATAACATATTGGCACATGATGGTCACTAAAGTAGTCTAACGTCCCAAAATTCAAGACTAAAAATTTCTTTTATAAAACATTACTTAAAACATAATTATAAATCCATAACATAATCAGAGTATAAATTTCCAAAACATATGTTCATTATCAGAGTAAAACCTCCCACGCAGTCTAATCTATGGTGTGTGTTATGCGATCACCCCGAGCTCTTTCCTCCGCTACCGGAAGTACCTGAAACCAAAACTGAAAACCGTAAGCACGAAGCTTAGTGAGTTCCCCAACCTACCACATACCATGAATAACCACATACTGCACATACTGGGCCACGCCCGCTATTCTGGGCCTCGCCCGCTACAACGGCCCCGCCGCTCTAGGCCCCACCTGGCTTCGAGCCTCGCTCGGATACAGATCTGTTTCGCTTAGGCCTCGCCCGCCAACATATACTAACACATAACATATCACAACACATAAACTAAACATATACTACCGAATCCTGCTCTAAAGGCCTCGCCTATCTTGGGCCTCGCCCATGTCCTGCAACTGATGAGTCATGGAACCCCGCCCACGCTCCTACTGATAGTGAGATACGGGCCCTGCCCACACTCATTCTTTCCCTAACCTGGGCCTCGCCCTTACTCTGCTGCTAATAAGATATGGAACACCGTCCATAGTCTGCTGCTGGTGAGATACGAGACCTCGCCCACACCCACCTTCCTACCAGGCACATACATGTATCACACAGACAACAAGTATAACTATCATGTAAACCATTCCTTGGGCACCTGTCCGCTATACTGGACCTCGTCCTGAATATCATACTAGCATATTGTGCCTAGGGCTAACCCCCGGGTCTTACTACTCATAACTACATGGGCCGGCATTGTGGCCGTAGACCCATTCACACAAAGGGAAACTCACCTGCACTTGCTGAGCTTGTCGATAACCCCTCTAGTTGCTGCCCGACAACTCTCTGAACTCCTGCTCCACTAGCTCCCCGAGCTACCAATACCAATGCAACACTTAGTCTAACTGTCCCTCGAAAGTCAACTAAGTCAACTCTGGTCAAAGTCAAAGTCCTGGTTAAAGTCAACCTTCCAGGTCAACCCTACTCGCCGAGTTCATATGCTTAGAGTCCTTCCATTCGCGACTTGACTCGTCGAGTCCACCGATTTCCGAGTCCTGCCCTGTCCAACTCACTGAGTCTCCACCCGACTCACTGATTCGAGTCTTACCTTGAAGGGTTTGGGGTTTCGCGACCTGACTCGCCGAGTCCAAGGCAAACTTCAACAGACTCGCCGAGTTGCTCATCTAACTCGTCGAGTTCCTCCTAATCTTTATGCTACTTGCTGAGTCCACTCGAAGGACTCGCCGAGTCTATTCAGTCCTTCATACATTCAGAAGCTTTTTGAGTCATGCAGGGACTCCAAACTGTAGATCCACTCTTCCAAGGCCTATTCCTCACGTAAAGTTGCAAATTTTACGTGTAACTAAGGAGATCTAGGCCCAAAACACTCCATACTCGGGTTTAAGACAACCATGTTTCACCTACACCCTTAAGGCTAATACTTTATGACTCTCTAGGCCAGAATACACTTAGATCTGAAGTAGCAACTTCAGATCTGGACTTCTAACTCCAATTGGCTCTAGAATATGGCATAAAGCCCCAAATCTCATGACAAAAGGAAACTATGAGTAAAGGAGTGAAGGTAATGACTTCTTACCTTCAAATGCTTTGAAAAGCCACACCAAATCTGGATCCAAGGCTTCCTCTTGCACCACTATGAACTTCCTTCTCTTCCAAGCTTCAAATCACAACTCCAAGGCTAGATCTTTGCTCAAAAATGGATATGGCGGCTTGGGTTCGATGCTCTGGATGAGAGGAGGTGTAAAGGAACCCTAAGGAAAAGAATGAGGTGCTTAAATAGTGCACAAAGTCCGGGATTTAGGGTTTCCCTCTTCAGACCGGACTCACCGAGTCCATACTCCGACTCACCGAGTCGGTCACTTACTCCTCGACCCGGATCCTGCTCGGACTCGTAGAGTTCCTCCTTGGAATCGACGAGTTGAACCCCCCCCTTGACATAGGGTTTTCTTTCCTTTCTTGGTCTTTCTGATTTTCAGGCGTTACAACTCTCCCCCACTTAAACTAAACTTCGTCCTCGAAGTTTCTCTATGGCCAATCGCCCTGCAATCTGCTTTCTATACTCTACTTATTAATCCAACACCAGCTGCCTACCTTCGCTGGCCTTTCGCCCGGTCATCCTGACGACCCTTAATCCTTTCGAATAGTATCATCAGGTTCACCCTAACCCTGGTCATCCTGGAAACACAACTTACTCAACTGACAAACCTTCTAGTACTCCCCAAGTACTCATGTTGAACACCCTGGGGATTCACCCCTTTCTTTCCTTGTGCGATTTCCGGCCTTTCCAAGGCAACGTTCCATAACCAACTACTTCCTCTGTCAATGTGAAGGTTCTATCCTTCACCAATTCCATCACCCCTGCTACTTCTAGTATGGGTCATTACCGCCAGTATCCACTGGACACTTCTCTCTGCCATAACTTGGTGCCGAGCACCCCTCGACCAACTAACTGAATTCCACCATAGACTGCTTACTATTACTGCTACTAACAGAAAATTTCTGCCGTCCCTTATCCGCCTTCCGGATGAACTGAGACCACCCTGGTCCCTGCTGATCTATCAATATCTGGATTACCGGCTCCCATCGGTCGCTAGCCTCAACACAACCTCCTAGTCGCTCCCAGCAACTTCCAAAGAAACTTAGGATATCTAATGTTGCCCCCTCTACTCTACCACTCTGGCGCTACAAGTCATGGGATCCTCGATCCCCTAACTTGACCCTAAGGTCCTTACTAGGTCCCACCTGTATTATTAAAACTCATGGGCCTCGTCCACGGGTCTTACTCGACTATACTATAGAGCAACCCTGCTCTTAGGTCTCACCTATACTGCTACTCCCACACTGGCCTCTCCCACAGGTCTCACCCAAGTACATCCTGGAGCGGCCTCTCCCAAGGTCTCACCTCTCTAGGGCTATACAGACAAGCTCCATACTATCCTCAACCACTACCCATTCCTGATCCCTACCTTTATCACTAGGTATGGGTGAGCAAAAACCGCACCGCAACTAAAATTAACCGCAAAAATCGCATAAACCACAACCGATAAACCGCAACCGCAATAAAAACCGATGGTGGGGTTTTAATTTTCCAAAATTGCAAACTTGCGGTGCCGTGCGGTTATTAGTTTTCAAAAACCGCAAAAAAAACCGCACCGCACCGCATATATTTTATACATTTTTTATTAATTATTAATATATCAAATATTAAAAATAAGATAGGTTCATGGATGAAAGATGGATAAATACTAGCAGACAAAAGTGTTGGTTTTTTGCTATGTCTACCTTTGAAAAATAGTGAAATTAGACAATTTGAAGATATTTATTGTTAATTACTATTTATTTGACGTTTTTAAGATATTAGTTGTTTGTGATTTAAGTTTATTTTCTTATACCTTATGGTTTTTTATTTTTACAAATAATATGTTTGAACTCTTAAAACCGTTTGAGCTCTAAACTGTGGTTAAAAATCACATCAAATCCATGCGGTTAATAACCGCAACACAAAAAAAAAAACAAAACCGCACTGCAAAAATAACCGTCTAACCGCACCCAAAAATAACCGCACCAAGTGGTTTTGAAAATGGATTAACTGCATTTGCAGTTAGTGGTGAGGTTTTAGCTAATAACCGCACCGAACCGCATCGCGCTCACCCCTATCACTAGGAGATAAGGGCCTCACCCCAGCTTTGCTAACGAAGCTACTAGGGAATGCTACGGCTTACCCATAGCCTTACAACACTTTCCACCACTGACTGCTGCTGGAGAAAGCTGCGGCTCTCCCGCCGCGCTACTATGCTCTACAAGCTGCCTCCGCCACTGTCTAGTAACACAAAAGCATCCCATGCTATCTGTCCTCAAGATCTTCATTCCGACTCACTCGAGTCCTACAGACGATCCTCCAACCTGAATTCCCAACCAGGCTTTAACCATCACCTTTACATGCACTAACTGATGAGGAGTTTCTCAATCCGGAATTCTTCAATCCATCAAACGCTGTGCTACTTCTTTTCCTTCTCAGAGATCGTGTACTCATCCTGGGTCTGCGTGCTCTTGCCCTTGTACACTCGGAGGGTTCTCCCCCACTTCGATCTCGCTTACACCTCGCTACTCAATGCTCAAAAAGAAGTCCTAAAAATCCTTGCTACCATTCCATAATCAATTTGCTAAGGAACCCAAGCTTACCATAGCTAGGGATCTAACCAGTCCATCTCTAAAACTATACAGCTCCGAACTAGCGAGACATACCAAGTCCCTCCCAGGCATGCTACAGTTACTGCATCCTAAGTAACCTTCTCCAATAAAGCACATCCCTTAACTACCATTCAAATATCCAAGGTATGCAGATGGCATATAACTCAATCACAAACAAGCCGCACGAAATTAAAACACTCATACCGATATTGATGCATAACCATAACAATATAATCATGCATAAATAAAAACTAAAAACGGAAGTCGCATACCTGCAACGTCCGACGCTGCTCGCGTCTCCAAGGTAGTCATCTGAAAAGCCCTGCCACCTACAGCAGGCGCCTTTGCACGGCCCTGACGGCTGTCTGTGATCTTTAAAGTTGTAGGGCCAGGTGTCATCACTCGTCCTGCCGAAAACAAACTGGGGCACTGGGCCTTCTTGTGGCCCCACTGACTACAGTGAAAACATATCAAGCCTGATCCCTGTGTGGTGGTAACAGTACAATCCCTGCTAAAATGACCAGTCCGACCGCACTTGAAACAGCCAGACTCACTAACGCTACCACTCCTGCACGTGCCCCTGTGCGCCCTGCCACACTTCCCGCAGCGGCTGCGGTCCTGATAATGCTTCGATCTCGAATCCGATCCCTTGGGCCTTTTTCCCGAACCTGTGGCTACCTGAACCTCATCCGACTTCCTCTTCTGGATCTGCTCTAAATCAATCTCTCTCTAGCTCGCGCAATCATATCCTCCAACGTTTTGCAACTGGACCTGCTCACAAACTGCCTGATGTCATCCCTCAACATCTCATGGTATCGGGCCTTCTTAATCTCCTCATCCGCGACATACTGCGGTACAAGAAGAGCCCTCTCCCTGAACTTGGCAGTGATCTCCGCCACAGTCTCAGTGGTCTGCGTCAAATCCTGAAACTCCCGTGCCAACTGCTGCACCTCAATAATCAGCGAAAACTCCGCCCTGAACCTGGCCGAGAAATCGCTCCATGTCATCACGTCCAACGCGACATCATCCCCCAAAGCATGACCAATCTCCTCCCACCAATCCCTTGCTCTGTCCTTCAGAAGACAGAAGGCGAGTCTGACCTTGTCCCCCTCGGGACACCGGCTCGTACGAAATGCATTGGCGACATCGGCCAACCACCTGCTGCTAGCAATGGGGTCCTTAGCCCCATGATAATCTGGCGCTCCGCAAGCTCTAAACTCTCGGAATGTCAAAGTACGAGCCCCCATCAAATCCAACATCTCTATACGGAAGGCTCCTAACCTCTAATCCAAAATCTCCAGTATACCCTCCTTGACCGTGCCAAAGATCACAGGAGTCTGATCTAGAATACTGCACATAACCTTCGCTGATATAAACTCCCTCATCTACTCCTCGAGCTGCTCGGCCCCTGAACCCGAGCCTAATCCCTCTCTGGCGCCTGATCCGCCCACTGACCTCTCTCGCAAAGTCACCATGTTGAAAACATATCACGATAACCATCAGAATACTCATCATTGCTGAGGGATCATACACACATACTACAAGTTTCCCGGTCTCATCTCGGCCTTTCTTGAATCGAGTACGGATCCTCTGCTTTCAGTAGTACGGGCACATACTACCTTCCACATCTATCCGTACTTTCCTCTAGAACTGCTTCGACTCCACCAGGTCCCTTTTCTACCACTACTGCTCTCAGCACTATCTCCTCCTAGGCTTATCCTAGGGAAACTTGTGACTCTAACCAAACCAGTCCTCGGCCGCTGAAGGCCTTCTTGTGATGCTAATTAGCCATCACCTGAATACCATCATATGTGACGAGGCTCAGATAATCCTTCGAGTAAAAGACTCGTCCCTACAACGGTTGGACTTAGACAAGAGCTGCGCAATAGGGCCAAATCTAGCACTCTAAGATTATTCAACCCTGATCACATGTGACGTGACGTACTCACCTAATGGCTAACTCCCATCACTCAGAATCCCACAATGCACAAAGCAAGCAGCATTCAGACAAGGGAAAATCTAACCATAACATACTCAAGCAATCATATCCACATAGCAAGAATTTGTACTAGCATGTAACCTAAAAGCACATATAACAGGCACATAAGGCATCCTCCCTAGATCCTTAGTCCTACTCTAGCATGCTGTTCTACTAATTGATAATCATAACATAAATTTGTATGGGAATTTTGGGGTACTTACTTGAGCTCGGCTGATTGCATGCACCACACCCTTTTCTCATATCAAAATTGTTTTCTTTCTGAATTATTTTCGCTTATCTAAAATTGTTGTGACAACCGTTAATTTCTAGTCAAGTCAAAGTCAAATAAAGTCAACAAGTCAAACCGGTCGACTCATCTAACCCTTGTATATTACGGTTTCCATTATGTTTCTTATTGAGCAACTCGCAATCTTAATACAAAGTATCACTTAGAGTTTTCACGTGTCCGGAAATTCTATACCCTAATCGGGGTAAGTGATGAATCTACTCGATAAAACACTATTCCTTGACCCTCGGAGACATATAACAATCATAACGAAGCTTAACGGGGTTTACAAACCATGCATTATAAAGCCTAGCACTCAGAAGGGTCTCAAAAGAAGCCTCTCTCTCTCTCGAACTCTTTCACTCTATCTCTGCCAAATCTCTCTCCATACGCGAAATCTCTTCGAGAATGTCAAATCTCTCCAAGAATGTGGAATGTCTCCTAAATCTCTCTCCATACGCGAAATCTCTTCGAGAATGTCAAATCTCTCCCAAATCTCTCCAAGAATGTGGAATCTCTCCCAAATCTCTCTCCATATGCGAAATCTCTTCGAGAATGTCAAATCTCTCCAAGAATGTGGAATCTCTCCCAAATCTCTCTCCATATGAGAAATCTCTTCGAGAATGTCAAATCTCTCCTAAATCTCTCTAAGAATGTGGAATCTCTCCCAAATCTCTCTCCATATGCAAAATCTCTTCGAGAATGTAAAATCTCTCCGAGAATGTCAAATCTCTCCCAAATCTCTCCAAGAATGTGGAATCTCTCCCAAATCTCTCTCCATATGCGAAATCTCTTCGAGAATGTCAAATCTCTCCCAAATCTCTCTAAGAATGTGGAATCTCTCCCAAATCTCTCTCCATATGCGAAATATCATCGAGAATGTTAAATCTCTCCCAAATCTCTCCAAAAATGTGGAATCTCTCCCAAATCTCTCTGTATGCGAAATCTCTTCGAGAATGATAAATCTCTCCCAAATCTCTCCAAGAATGTGAAATCTCTCCCAAATCTCTCTCCATATGCGAAATCTCTTCGAGAATGACAAATCTCTCAAGAATGTGGAATCTCTCCCAAATCTCTCTCCATATGCGAAATATCTTCGAGAATGTCAAATCTCTCCCAAATCTCGCCAAAAATGTGGAATCTCTCCCAAATATCTCTCCATATGCGAAATCTCTTTGAGAATGACAAATCTCTCCCAAATCTCTCTCCGAATCTCTCTCAAACTTTTTATGCGCTTTTGGGGCATTCCGACACTCGACTTGGTGAAAAACCACTCGAAAAAGGGAAGATTCATTGGAAATAAGCCTCTTAGGGCCGAAGCCTCTCTATAGGGGCCATACCCTTCTAGAACCGAGGTCAAAGGGGTGAGGATCGGAGTCCCCATGAGTAGCCATCCGAAGCCGCAGCCAAGGAGACCGCAGTCAGCGAGCCGCAGCGCCGAATCCGGAACCGAGCCCCCCCGCAACGAGCTTCTCTTCGGACCGCAGTCCCTTCCCTTCGGATTCACTTCTGCGACCAAGCCCTCCCTCCGGTTCTAAAGTTGCTGAGACCGAGGCCCCCTCCCGACTTCGGATTTCACCATTTTTCACCCGGGTTTTGATCATTTCTCAGTTTTAAGCCCGTTTTTTATTATTTTAACGCGGGATTTTTCTCCAGAAATCATATTTTAACATATAAGACCCTAAATATTCATAATTTAATCATTTTTTTATGAAAATATTTATTTAAGAATAAAATCTAGTGGGTGAATATTTAAGGTGGAGTGTTGACTTATCTTTGATTTATGACACAAGCAACCACCACACCTACTCCATGACTAACCCACACACCTCCCCACCATCCCTAGTCACTTCATAGTCCTCTCCCACTCAATTTTCAGCCTCTCCCATGTTTTAGAGCTGGAACAACGGTCTCTCTCTCTCTCCTCATTCTCACTCACTTCTCTCATTTCTACCAAAGATCAAACCCACTTTTCTCTCAAATTCTCTCCCTCAAATTCGAGATTCAAGGGCTGATCATCAAGTTTTCTCTCATTTGTGGTAAGATTTATCACCTTTCTCATGATTAATACATTTCCTTGTACTCAAATCATTGATTCTTACTCAAATTTCCATCATAAATTGTGCTAGATTCTTCAATCTTCAAGCAATCTTCAAGTGTTCTTGAGTTGAACACTTCTCATCTCCAACACTCATCTTCTGAAATCACATAAGGTGAGTTCATACCCCAGTTTTTTTCATGTTTTCTTAAGTTTTTAGGGGGAGAATACAAGTTAAGACAGCAAGAACACCAAATAATTCTTCTAACAACTTTCATCAGAAAAGTTTGCCTCCATTCACGGACTGTTTTGGACAACTTAAACATTTTAGTTTTCAAAACTTTTTAGGTGCATGTAGTTCAAGTTCTTAGATTTAAAATGACTACTTGCACATCTCCAGAAGATGTTTCTTAAATTTATGGTGATTTTTACAAAACTGCCTATCACTGTAGCTATGAATCCGGACCAGTCTGTGAATATGGATATTTTCACTCCAGTTAGACGCATCTAAAAATCATAGAAAAATTTATGAACAAACTAGACACATTTTGGGAACTCTCAGAATATACGGATTCAGTTTTCGACATCATATTATTTTTCTGTGAATTTTCTAAGATAGTGCAGAAATAGGGAAAATCTGTTAATAGCATGCTATTTTTATCACACTTTGTAACATGTTGAGCAAAGTGTTAATCTTGATGATTTCCATTAGGTGTCATGTTGGCTTGGTAAATTCCACAAAAATCAGAAAACAAATGGTTTTTTAACATCAAGTCGTATAGTTATAAATTGATTTCATAAACAAAGTTCACACTCATGGGTATTCAAACATATGGTAAACTATGGTAGTATAGTTTATGTTTTATACATTATCAATGATTTTAATAAACTATAATAGGTATAGTTTGTGATACATTTATACATTAAGGAAAATGAAAGGTTATTTTACTCCCAGTACATGAAAGGTTCAATATCAATCTATTTGTAAACTAGTTAACTTGGTTGTGAGACATTTCTCTACCTGTGCGTTCGAGTATGGGATTCCAATTCCTGTAAGTTATAACTAGAGTCTCTTGTAGGGAGAGCGTGATAATTGTGTATAGATCTATATTGGGGTTGACATCCCACACCTCGTTGCTAGCTACAGCCGCACCGGCAGGTTTGCGGGTGACAAGAGTCATAGGATCAAGACGTCTGTAAGACATTGTGCAGGTTATCTCTAGTCACAGTATGGTTATAGCGACTCACATAGGAGTTAACAATCTTTCAAGTTTACATCCAAAAAATTCTATTTTGAAAAACGGTTTTACTACTAAATTAATGAGTTTATGTCGATTTAAACTTGCATGGATTTCTCTAAGTATGGCAACATACTTGTATATACATCGATATCATGGTTTTATGTTGATTTAAAGCCACCTTCATAACAATAAGTATGGATTTTACTTGTACACTTTCGGTCTTGGAAATTTAGACCACATAACGTAAAACTCACACGTACATTTTGTCTTGGGGTTTAAGACTACATATCACTTTTATAAGGAAAATATAGGATTTTTATTGGCAACATACAACTCATTACAAAGAACGGTTTTCAAACTTTTCTTCCAAAAAGCTTATGAACTCACCAACCATTGTGTTGACACTTTTTCAAAACTACTTGTATTCTTAGGAATCAGTTAAATCAGGTAACTACAAGCTTTTGAGGATGGAACGCTACGACGTTAAACAACTACTTTTACTTAATGTTGTATTCAGTCATCGAAATATGTAACACTTGAAACTATGTAATACTTTTTCTGTTATATTTATGATTGGTTGTATTGCTTTGATCACTATTATACTCGTTGTTATGATATTATACATGAAGTCCGCCACCCCCGGACGTTTCCGCCATCCTTGGTTTGGGGGTGTGACAGATTGGTATCAGAGCATTGTTTATAGTGAACTAAGTATATCGAACCACATAAGATGTACAAACTATAAATGCATTTGGGACTAAAGTCTCTGATTTAAACATTTTCAAATAAATATACTTTTAGAAATGAAATAGTTTCTTGTTAAAAGTATGAGTGCATACATACATACTAGTACAGTATCATATCTAGGATAATACAAAAGTAAAACGAGGAGTTGGACACTACGAGTAGACCTTGGGGTATGTAATCAGACTTAGGATTAATATAGCCTGATCAACTATATTTATCCGAGGTGTGACTAATGTATCTCAGGGTATGGTTGTAGTGAGTAACAAGCCCAAACACTTCCCATACAAGAAAGTTACTAAGAACCAAACATAACATTTAAAATACTATAGGAGTATTTGTAAACTTTTAATTTATGTGAAAACTAAATAAGATCCTTATTATTAGGTCTATAGTCACTAAGTGGATACTCTAAAGTTATATATAATTTAGAAATCATAGACTTAGAATCTGTGGGCATAGCCTTACTTCCTTTTCCTTGTTTGGATGTGGACCTAGGGTAGGATCACTTATTCGAAGGTCTATCATATCTTTGTTATATGTAATTAGTATGCACTATGTCATTATAGAAGCAACTAATGAGGATCAAACCCCTATAATTATTTCTAGGAATACGACTACTATATGCTTCCAACCTTCTTATTCTCGCACGTATAGCATGACAAGATTTTACTTACCAGACGACCTGTGTTCTCCCGGTTGGGGAATTGGTGGGTAGTTAGAGAAAGAACCCGATGAGGATCCCGACAAGGTGTTCGATAAATACGAGGAAGAATCAGAAGAGGAACCGGAGGTGATCAACTCTCCATATGTAGCCAGGATTCCCGCGAACTGTTTCGACATCATCGGACCTGTCCCCGTTGGCCAATCGTGATCGAGGGTTGTAGTCGACAGCAATGACAATGATCACCGTTTGGAGACCAACAAGGTTGCTATGAACTCAACCATGGGGGACCGACTAACAGAGCCCTCCCGGCGAAGACCCGACTGATCACGAACATCGGGGATCAAAAACATAGAGACTACAAATCAAGTTCAGAAATTACGTGCTACTACAGACGCTACCACCTAACATACCCGAGGCTTGGAAAGAGACTACTATTTCAGAAACCAACTCCTTGAAAGATCTTATCACAGCTCGAGCAGAGGCATAAGAGTATCAGGATAGACACTCAACACTTGAAGAGAGAATGGTTGCAACTCAGCGTCGATTTGGCAGAGTTGCAAGGAGCATCGACCATGTCTCAGGTATCACAAGAGACGAATTGTCATGAAAAGAATTCATACTACTCACAAGACCTTGTAGATTAGGTTCATGAGTATGCAATGGTGCTACTCTATTGTATGTGCTAGCTCAACCCGACGATTTAAGTTTTCATACTAATCGGGAGATTTAATTGTTATCAAAAGTTTTCCTTCCAATGATTTGGTGTACATTTGCATCGAAGTCTAAATTTTCTATGAAACCAACAATTTCTAGAATCACATTAATGAAATGGGCTTATGGCAGGCCCAATAGAATCGAGAGTCTAATAAGTTTTACTCATACAACTAAGTAAACAACAAGCGGTCGTAATAAGAACTTGGCTTGGATCACATTACAAGGATTCACTTGGATACAGAACCACCAAAATTTATTGGTTTATTATATATAGACTTTCATTGTGAATTGTTTTTCAGAACACCATAAGAATCGAAATACAAAACACATAGAACTAAGATAAACTTAGTTAGATAACTTGCAACGCATAGCCCTCTCTAACGATTCGTTATCGTCTCACCTTTAAACATTTTGGTTGAAAGGTGCCTTCTTCGTAAACCTATATGGTGCGATCATACCAGCATTAATGCACTGGATCCCATCAAAACTCCTCAGCTAAGTGTGTTTGGGCAAACATGATCCTAAGATGAGTAAAACTTAACGCATGTACGAAACCTACTTCTACCCATTTCCGTAACTCCATCTCAGGAGTGGTTAGCAGGAACACTAAGAATAGTACAACAATGTGCGAAATTTATATATGAGAATATAGATTATAAGAATGCACTTGAGGTAATCATTCCCACTCACGAAGTCGTTTTTCATCATGAAACAGAGCTATGTCTTCACCAAAAGGAAACCAACCAACTAGCAAGGCGCCAACCCTGCAGATAGACTCTGCTACTTTTCAAGTTGCAGTCACGGCAGCCGTAACAGCCATCATGGCGCAACTCAATGCTAACCCCGCCAGCAGGTGTGGAAATGGTGTCAGAAATACTAACTGCGATAACAATCAAGAACATCAGTGGGCGACTATCAACGAAAATGCCTCAGGCCACAAACCTACGAAGAAGAAGCGAAAATTTTGGAACAAAAAGGAGCGCAACCAATCTCAAAAACTCGCTTAAAGACAGCAATCTGGGGCTGCTCCTACTATGATGACAGCAGTCACAACTCATGCCTCGACACTAGCCACACCGTCTACCACTCCAGCACTGGTCAGGCAGTATACGGGAACACTTCCGAAGTGTAACAAGTGTAACTACCATCACACAGGAGCTTGCAGGATTCCACGCTGTACTAACTGCAACAGGAAAGGACATACCACTCGCTTCTGCAGAATCCCGACTCAACTCATCGCTTCAACCACCAATACTGGTGTAAGTCCAGTATGCTACTGGTGCAGTGTAAAGGGAAACTTCAAAAGGGACTGCCCAACCAAGAGGAATGACGGAGAAACATGAGGAGTTTGACAACCGAACCAGCAGAAGTAACAAGGAACCTTATTAGGACTTTTGTAATGTTTCCAACGAAAAAAACGTTTAAGTACCATATGTTTGTAATGAATTTGGTATACTTGCAAAAATTATCGTCGTTCTAAAAGTAGTCAAAATACTCTCTCGTTCAATTAAAATCAAAACACTAATGTGCGTCAAGCGATCATCGAGAGACCTGTTAGGGATCATAATATGATGTGTCATCACTAATTATCAGAACACATATACTATCAATACTAGTGGTTGCAGTGAGAATCGTCTGCAGAAATAATAACACCGAACAATACAAAACACACTAACAAGAAACGCAGGAAACTCTATTTCCCTAACTAATATTTCGTTCGAATGCAACTTAACGCATGTTTTATTATGAAGGTTCGATGACATCATTCGGTTTGGATTGGGTTAATCCTCACCTTCCCAATAAATAGTACTACGAAAAGACCCCTCACCTAACTCTCTGAATATCGAAACCCTCGGCTCTCTTAAACACAAATCCGACATGGACCTCCGGGTCATCCCTCGTTACGAAACCCCGAAGTACCCAAGAGAGGAGTATTATGTCATCGACTGTTCTACCAAACTCAACTATATACGACCTCTACGCACGAGTTTATGATAGATGGACCAGGTATGAGTCCTACCATGAACTTCGGGGAAAGACTACCCAGGAAAGCGAGTAAACGTTCTACCATTCAAATTAGTCTAGCCACATAAATTGAACCCATACATTCCCTACCGACCTAAACGACTAATGAGATGGTGAAAATCCGCTGGGATGATAAACAAGAATCAAAACCCACATAAAGAGAGAAGTAAGAAACCGCCCTCCAAATACAAAGGCAGGCCCTACGTAATAATCAGGAGTCCTCACTAACACCGCAAGACAACAAAAGATGTACGGGGTCAGCTAGGTTATGAATGGCCTCGAGCTAGGAGAGGTGGTATTCATCCTAGAGATCTAGAGGCACTATCTCCACGACACGAAGTGTACAATCCTCACCGATCATAAGAATCTAGAAGCCAAGAGCGGCAGGACATGTTATCCCATGAATTGGATGTGGATGCCGAAGTTGATAGAACCAGAAAAGACGTCATGAACAAGGCACATGAAAACTTGCTACCCCATTCCTCTAGGTTCGGACAAGAGGTATCTAGAACTCAAGAACTAACATCAGTGGCCGAATAGGAAAGCTGTCATCGCTACACATATGGGCAAGTATCGGACTTGTGCCAAGATTTAGGAAAAACAATAGAAGCCTTCGAGATCCTACAACGACCAATGATAACCAAAAGGAAGTGTAAGCGGATAGCCATGAACTTCACAACCAAGCTACCCAAGTCAAAGGGGCGATCTCGATACCATTTGGGTAATCACGGACATATTGACAGATTCCGCGCACTTCCTACAAATCAAAGAAACTGACATGAGGGGGGAGAGTCGACTAGGAAATACATCAAAGGGATTATATGATTGCATGATGTGTCAACATCTATTACCCCTGACAGATATGGTAGACTCATTTCGTGATTCTGGCAGCCTCTACGGGGACTAGGCTAGACTTGAGTGCGGCCTACCACCTACAAACCGACGGGCAGAGAAAAAGGAACTGTTCAAACCTTGAAAGTCATGTTAATGGATCGGGTGATTGACTTCGGTAAAGCGTGGGAATGCCCACTTATCACCCATTGAACTTTCACACGACAACAACTATCACTCTAACATCAATGTCGCTCCATACGAAGCTATCTATAACCACAAGGTCAGATCACCACTGCGTTGGGCTGAAGTGAGAGGTACACCGATAGCAAAGGGACAAGTCCTTAGCAAAACCCTCACTGGCCCTGAAATCATAAGGGAGACAACAGAAAAGATCGCACAAATTCAAGAAAGTTTGAAAACGTCTTAAGATCAACAAGAGGGCTACGCAGATAAGCTATGCAAACACTTGGAATTCCAGGTGAAGGACCGGGTACTACCGAAGGTCTCACCATGGAAGGGGACGATACATTTCGGTAAACATGGGAAGCTAAACCCAAGGAACGTCGGGCCTTCGAAATCCTTGCCAGGATTGGCCGGGTGGCGTACAAACTTCGACTGCCACAGGAACTTAATAACGTACCCTCCCCTCCCCCCCCCCCCGGCCTTCCACACGTCAAACTTGAAGTAGTGCTTATCCGTCGAGACTCTCGTAATACCACTCGACAAAACCAAAACCACCAAGAGTCTCCACTTCTTAGAAGAACCGGTTGAAATCACGGATCGGGAAGTCAAAAGAACGAAACAAAGTCGCATCCCTATTGCTAAGGTCCGTTTGAACGCTAAACGAGGACCCGAGTTCACATGGGAGCGTGAAGACCAGATGAAACGAAAGTTCCCCCACCCTTCCTCCAAATTCTTGAAGTCCCAGTCGAAACGCTAATTTCGGGACAAAATTCCTTCTAACGGGGGGATGATGTGACAACCGTTAATTTCTGGTCAAGTCAAAGTCAAATAAAGTCAACAAGTCAAACCGGTCGACTCATCTAACCCTTGTATATTAGGGTTTCCATTATGTTTCTTATTGAGCAACTCGTAATCTTAATACAAAGTATCACTTAGAGTTTTCACGTGTCCGGAAACCCTAATCGGGGTAAGTGATGAATCTACTCGATAAAACATTATTCCTTGACCCTCGGAGACATATAACAATCATAACGAAGCTTAACAAGGTTTACAAACCATGCATTACAAAGTCTAACACTCAGAAGGGTCTCAAAAGAAGTCTCTCTCTCGAACTCTTTCACTTTATCTCTGCCAAATCTCTCTCCATACACGAAATCTCTTCGAGAATGTCAAATCTCTCCCAAATCTCTCCAAGAATGTGGAATCTCTCCCAAATCTCTCTCCATACGTGAAATCTCTTCGAGAATGTCAAATCTCTCTCAAATCTCTCCAAGAATGTGGAATCTCTTTCAAATCTCTCTCCATACGCGAAATCTCTTCGAGAATGTCAAATCTCTCCAAGAATGTGGAATCTCTCCCAAATCTCTCTCTACATATGTGAAATCTCTTCGAGAATGTCAAATCTCTCCCAAATCTCTCCAGGAATGTGGAATCTCTCCCAAATCTCTCTCCATATACGAAATCTCTTCGAGAATGCCAAATCTCTCCCAAATCTCTCCAAGAATGTGGAATCTCTCCCAAATCTCTCTCTATATGCGAAATCTCTTCGAGAATGTCAAATCTCTCCCAAATCTCTCCAAGAATGTGAAATCTCTCCCAATCTCTCTCCATATGCGAAATATCTTCGAGAATGTCAAATCTCTCCCAAATCTCTCCAAAAATGTGGAATCTCTCCCAAATCTCTCTCCGTATGCGAAATCTCTTCGAGAATGACAAATCTCTCCCAAATCTCTCTCCGAATCTCTCTCAAACTTTTTATGCGCTTTTGGGGCATTCCGACACTCGACTTGGTGAAAAACCACTCGAAAAAGGGAAGATTCATTGGAAATAAGCTTCTTAGGGTCGAAGCCTCTCTATAGGGGCCATACCCTTCTAGAACCGAGGTCAAAGGGGTGAGGATCGAAGTCCCCATGAGTAGCCATTCGAAGCCGCAGCCAAGGAGACCGCAGTCAGCGAGCCGCAGCAAGCCGACCGCAGCCAGTGAGCCGCAGCGCCGAATCTGGAACCGAGCCCCCCCCGCAACGAGCTTCTCTTCGGACCGCAGTCCCTTCCCTTCGGATTCACTTCTGCGACCAAGCCCTCCCTCCGGTTCTAAAGCTGCTGAGACCGAGGCCCCCTCCCGACTTCGGATTTCACCATTTTTCACCCGGGTTTCGATCATTTCTCCGTTTTAAGCCCGTTTTTTATTATTTTAACGCAGGATTTTCTCCAGAAATCATATTTTAACATACAAGACCCTAAATATTCATAATTTAATCATTTTTTTTTATGAAAATATTTATTTAAGAATAAAATCTAGTGGGTGAATATTTAAGGTGGAGTGTTGACTTATCTTTGATTTATGACACAAGCAACCACCACACCCACTCCATGACTAACCCACACACCTCCCCACCATCCCTAGTCACTTCATAGTCCTCTCCCACTCAATTTTCAGCCTCTCCCATGTTTTAGAGCTGGAACAACTCTCTCTCTCTCTCTCTCTCCTCATTCTCACTCACTTCTCTCATTTCTACCAAAGATCAAACCCACTTTTCTCTCAAATTCTCTCCCTCAAATTCGAGATTCAAGGGCTGATCATCAAGTTTTCTCTCATTTGTGGTAAGATTTATCACCTTTCTCATGATTAATACATTTCCTTGTACTCAAATCATTGATTCTTACACAAATTTCCATCATAAATTGTGCTAGATTCTTGAATCTTCAAGCAATCTTCAAGTGTTCTTGAGTTGAACACTTCTCATCTCCAACACTCATCTTCTGAAATCACATAAAGTGAGTTCATACCCCAGTATTTCTCATGTTTTCTTAAGTTTTTAGGGGGAGAATACAAGTTAAGACAACAAGAACACCAAATAATTCTTCTAACAGCTTTCATCAGAAAAGTTTGCCTCCATTCACGGACTGTTTTGGACAACTTAAACATTTTAGTTTTCAAAACTTTTTTAGGTGCATGTAGCTCAAGTTCTTAGATTTAAAATGACTACTTGCACATCTCCAGAAGATGTTTCTTCAATTTATGGTGATTTTTACAAAACTGCCTATCACTGTAGCTATGAATCCGGACCAGTATGTGAATATGGATATTTTCACTCCAGTTAGACGCATCTAAAAATCATAGAAAAATTTATGAACAAACTAGACACATTTTGGGAACTCTCAGAATTTACGGATTCAGTTTTCGACATCGTATTATTTTTCTGTGAATTTTCTAAGATAGTGCAGAAATAGGGAAAATCCGTTAATAGCATGCTATTTATATCACGCTTTGTAACATGTTGAGCAAAGTGTTAATCTTGATGATTTCCATTAGGTGTCATGTTGGCTTGGTAAATTCCACAAAAATCAGAAAACAAATGGATTTTTAATTTCAAGTCGTATTTTTATAAATTGATTTCATAAACAAAGTTCACACTCATGGGTATTCAAACATATGGTAAACTATGGTACTATAGTTTATGTTTTATACATTATCAATGATTTTAATAAACTATAATAGGTATAGTTTGTGATACATTTATACATTAAGGAAAATGAAAGGTTATTTTACTCCTACTACGGGAATGATTCAATATCAATCTATTTGTAAACTAGTTAACTTGGTTGTGAGACATTTCTCTACCCGTGCGTTCGAGTACGGGATTCCAATTCCTGTAAGTTATAACTAGAGTCTCTTGTAGGGAGAGCGTGATAATTGTGTATAGATCTATATTGGGGTTGACATCCCACACCTCGCTGCTAGCTACAGCCGGACCGACAGGTCTGCGGGTGACAAGAGTCATAGGATCAGGGCGTCTGTAAGACGTTGTGCAGGTTATCTCTAGTCATAGTATGGTTATAGCGACTCACATAGGAGTTAACAATCTTTCAAGTTTACATCCAAAAAATTCTATTTTGAAAAACGGTTTTACTACTAAATTAATGAGTTTATGTCGATTTAAACTTGCATGGATTTCTCTAAGTATGGCAACATACTTGTATATACATCGATATCATGGTTTTATGTTGATTTAAAGCCACCTTCATAACAATAAGTATGGATTTTACTAGTACACTTTCGGTCTTGGAAATTTAAACCACATAACGTAAAACTCACATGTACATTTTGTCTTGGGGTTTAAGACTACATATCACTTTTATAAGGAAAATATAGGATTTTTCTTGGCAACATACAACACATTACAAAGAACGGTTTTCAAACTTTTCTTCCAAAAAGCTTATGAACTCACCAACCATTGTGTTGACACTTTTTCAAAACTACTTGTATTCTCAGGAATCAGTAAAATCAGGTAAATACATGCTTTTGAGGATGGAACGCTACGACGTTAAACAACTACTTTTACATAATGTTGTATTCAGTCATCGAAATATGTAACACTTGAAACTATGTAATACTTTTTCTGTTACATTTATGATTGGTTGTATTGCTTTGATCACTATTATAATCGTTGTTATGATATTATACATGAAGTCCACCACCCCAGACGTTTCCGTCATCCTTGGTTTGGGTGTGTGATAACTGTTTCCTTTCTAAAAACTCTTTTTACAAAACTGTCTTTTCATTTTGAAAACTTCCATACCAATTCCTTAGTTTGAGTTCAGACACGCCCGAGAGGATGTTTGAATCCCTCAAACCAAGGCTCTGATACCAACTTGTAACGTCCCAAAATTCAAGACTAAAAATTTCTTTTATAAAACATTACTTATAATATAATTATCAATCCATAACATAATCAGAGTATTAATTTCCAAAACATATGTTCATTATCAGAGTATAACATCCCAGGTGGTCTAATCTATGGTGTGTGCCATGCGATCACCCCAAGCTCTTTCCTCCGCTACCGGAAGTACCCGAAACCAAAAATGAAAACTGTAAACACGAAGCCTAGTGAGTTCCCCAACCTACCACATACCATGCATAACCACATACTGCACATTCTAGGCCACGCCTGCTATTATGGGCCTCGCCCGCTACATCGGCCCCGCCGCTCCAGGCCCCACCTAGCTTCGAGCCCCGCTCGAACACAGACCTGTTTCGCTTAGGCCTCGCCTGTCACTGGGCCTCATCCGCCAACATATACTAACACATAACATATCACAATACATAAACTAAACATATACTACCGAATCCTGCTCTAAAGGCCTCGCCTATCTTGGGCCTCGCCTATGTCCTGCAATTGATGAGTCATGGAACCCCATCCACACTCCTACTGATAGTGAGATACAGGCCCTGCCCACACTCACTCTTTCCCTAACCTGGGCCTCGCCCTTACTCTGCTGTTAATGAGATATGGAACACCGTCCATACTCTGCTGCTGGTGAGATACGGGACCTCGCCCACACTCACCTTCTTACCAGGCACATACATGTATCACACAGACAACAAGTATAACTATCATGCAAACCATTCCTTGGACACCCGCCCGCTATACTGGACCTCGTCCTGAATATCATACTAGCATACTGTGCCTAGGTCTAACCCCCGGGTCTTACTACTCATAACTACATGGGCCGGCATTGTGGCCGTAGACCCATTCACACAAAGGGAAACTCACCTGCACTTGCTGAGCTTGTCGATAACCCCTCTAGTTGCTGCCCGGCAACTCTCTGAACTCCTGCTCCACTACCTCCCCGAGCTACCAATGTCAATGCAACACTTAGTCTAACTGTCCCCCGAAAGTCAAGTAAGTCAACTCTGGTCAAAGTCAAAGTCCTGGTCAAAGTCAACCTTCCAGGTCAACCCTACTCGCTGAGTTTGCCTACTGACTCGTCGAGTTCATATGCTCAGAGTCCTTCCATTCGCGACTCGACTTGCCGAATCAGCGCATGACTCGCCAAGTCTACCGATTTACGAGTCATGTCCTGTCCAACTCACTGAGTCTCCACCCGACTCACTGATTCGAGTCTTACCTCGAAGGTTCGGGGTTTCGTGACCTGACTCGCTGAGTCCAAGGCAAACTTCAACAGACTCGCCGAGTCGCTCATCCAACTCGTCGAGTTCCCCCTAATCTTCATGCTACTCGTTGAGTCCACTCGAAGGACTCGCCAAGTCTATTCAGTCCTTCATACATTCAGAAGCTTTTTGAGTCATGCAGGGACTCCAATGTGACATCCACAAAATCATGGCCAGAAAAGACCGGTTTGTTTATGCTTTGTTTAAAAATCAGAGTAACATTTTAAATAAAAGTGTTGCGGAATTTGTCCCAAAGCAAAATATGATAAAGATTTATCAAAAGCATTTCCATAGAAATGTATTTCATTAAAAGACTTGGGATGTCATGTTCGTACAGATCAAAAGCATAAACAATACAATATAAGCCTTACTACATTATTTCATATCTACAGGCCTATATCCGTAATCCCTCGTCCAAACATCATATCTATGCTCAAGCGTCACTACCTGTAATACATAAAACTGAGTGGGTCAGGCTTGGGAGCCTGGTGAGCACATAGGGTTTTCAACCCACAATAAATAAGTTTATTAATTTCATCAATCGACAATAACCCGATTACCCGTTCCCGTTATCCTCACTTTACGTCCCTAAACACCTATCATAAGGGACTTAGCCTAAGGATCATCATCGGGACGGGCACTACTGCTAAGGGAATTCCTTAACAATAAATGTCCTAAAGGCAACCATGTGGGGGATGGAGTACACTGGTGAACACATCGTTCACAAACACCTATAGGTTGCGAGCCTGCTAGTGTTCCACTGGACTGTCTAGAAGAGTCCGTGGTCGTCATCCATACTCTGCTAGATGAGTGAATCAATAACATCAACATCGAGGCCTCTCATCATTTTATCACACATCACCTATTACATCTACCCATGTTTCACCCCAACATTTTCGTAGATATAAAATACATATACAGTTTAAATCATTAAAAACATGTATAAAAATGTTCATCTAGCATAGATAGCAAGTATTCAGATAATATGCACACATAGCATGTAATTTATATAAAATACTTCATATCTATGTGTAAGCTGAAAGTAACTATGCACTCACCTGAAAGGTGGTGACTCAGCACTCGGACAACACTTCGATACTCTCAAAACGATTTTTCTTCGATAAAACCTAGTATCGATACCACTAGGGTTTAGTCTAACAATAACCGCGACAAATTAATTGTCTGACTATTATTATTATTATTATATAAGCGTTAATAACACTCAATATAACTCATAATAATAGCCCAAATAATTATTTTATTGACCTAATAATATTCCTATAATTATTTGAAAGCTATATTAAAAATTGCGTAAGCGTAGCACACTTACAGCGAATTTTATCGAAAACCGGAACTTAATTGGAGCAGTGTTTCGAAACTGAAAGACTCCTTTTTCTCGGGAATCCGGGAGCCTCGGGGCTTCCCTAGGGTGCTAGGGGATTTTTCCTAAGGTTTAGGGGTGGTTTGGGACCTTAGAGAGAGAAGGTGGGAACGTACTCTACAACTTTCGTTTAGACTTTGTCGGCTAATTTTGACTCGATTTCATATTTTATATTATTAATAGACCGGGATAGGATTGGTCCGTTAAATCCTCATAACTTCTTCACCCGACATTTGTTTTCGCCCATATTTTTCTCGTTACGCTACTTTTAACGAGATCTTCGATTCTCGTTTAGGTGATGTCGGCTAAAAACCGCTCGATCTAATATTCGAATTGCGGGCTGTAGACTGCTAACTCGAAACTTCGAAAAATCATAACTTCTTCATACGAAGTCAGATTTGAGCGTTCTTCTTATCGATGTTCTTAGTTTAACATATTCTACGACTTTCGTTTAGATCGCTAAGGCTAAATCTCGCTCTATCGCAAATTCACTATTTTACGCTTCCCGGTATCGTGCCGGTTCTGTCGGAAAACTTCGACGGGTCATAAGTTCTTCGTTATAACTCGGATTTCGGCGTTCCTTATATCCCCAAAATACTTGTTTCGACCACTAAAACTTTATATAAAGATATCGGGCTTATCTCACACTTTAATTTTGATGCTTATTTTTATTCTTTATTAATTATACATTTATAATTAAATAATAAGCACATAAACACACATAATTCACATAATACTCAAATATTTCATCTTTATTACTTTAAAAAGAGTTACAAGAGTTGACCTAGACTATTACATTGACAAAAATGCTTAGCCCTGAAACTCGGGCGTTACAATTCTCTCCCCATTAGGATGATTCTGTCCCGGAATCATGCATCAGCAAACAGATGTGGATACCGACTGATCATGTCATCCTCTATTTCCCAAGTGAGATTCCGCCCATTCGAATGTTTCTATCAGAGTAGCACTAAGTTGACCATCTTGCATCGTAACTTCTTAGTCTTATGGTCAACAATTGCCTCAGGCTCTTCGATCAGCCTCTTATTCTCATCCATCCTTAACTCAGAGATTGGAATTATGTCGGGAACATCTCCCGTGAATTTCCTCAAATAGCACACATGGAAGGTGTTATGAATACCATTGAGTTCTTCGGGAAACTTCAGCTTGTAAGCTTGGTTCCCAATTTTCTGAAGAACTTTGAACGGTCCAATAAACCTTGGACTCAATTTTCCTCGTTTCCCAAATCGTATAAGTCCCTTCCACGGTGAGACTTTTAGCAAAACCGAATCCCCAACTTCAAAGGTTATCGGTCGTCTTTTCTTGTCAGCATAGCTCTTCTGACGATCCTGGGCTGCTAACATTCTTTCCCTAATTACCTTCAACTTCTCAGCAGACTCATGGACTATCTCGGGGCCCATAAACTGCTTCTCTCTAGCTTCAAGCCAATAAGACGGCGTATGACACTTCTGTCCATACAAGGCTTATAAGGTGCCATCTTGATGCTCGAGTGGAAACTGTTGTTGTAGGAGAATTCTACCAGAGGTAAGTGCTCGTCCCAATTCCCTTGGAATTCGAGGGTACATGCTCTCAGCATATCTTCCAGTGTTTGAATCGTTCTTTCGCTCTGACCATCGGTTTGCGGATGATAAGCAATACTCAAACACAACTTTGTACCCAACTCCTCTTGTAGACTCCTCCAAAACCTTGATGTGAAACGACTATCACGACCTGATACAATTGTAAGAGGAACACCGTGAAGTCTTACAATTTCCTTCACGTAAGCATTTGCGAGCTTATCCATATACTACTTCTCGTTGGCTGCTATGAAGTGTGCACTCTTGGTGAAACGATCCACGACCACCCAAATCATATCGTTTCCGTTCTTCGTCCTGGGCAGTTTAGTCACAAAATCCATGGTGATGTCTTCCCATTTACCCATGGGTACAGGTAAAGGTTCTAAACTCCCATACGGTTTTTGATGTTGTGCCTTAACTCTCGCACATGTCATACACTCGGCCACATACTTCGCAACATCAAGCTTCATCGTCGGCCACCAGTAGTAGAGTTTTAGGTCCCTATACATTTTAGTGCTACCAGGATGAATTGAGTACATGGTCTTATGTGCTTCTTCCATCAGAAGATCTCTTATTCCTCCCGTCTTAGGTACCCAAATCCGATCTTGGAATACCTTCAGTCCTCGACTGTTTGTACCGAATACTAATGTTTTGCCCAAACGTTCTTCCTTTCGGTCATTCTTCTCTAAAGCTTCTTCCTGAGCCTTTCTGATGCTTTCCACAATCGTCGAGACAACTTCAATTCTTAACGCTCTTGGCCTTTTCCTTTCAAGGTTGACTTTCCGACTGAGAGCATCAGCAACAACATTTGCTTTACTTGGGTGGTAAAGTATCTCACAGTCGTAGTCCTTGAGTAGTTCTAGCCAGCGTCGTTGCCTCATGTTCAACTCCTTCTGATTAAAGAGATACTGGAGACTCTTATGATCAGTGAAGAGTTTGCACTTCGTGCCGTAGAGGTAATGCCTCCATATCTTTAAGGCAAATACTACCGCTGCCAATTCCAAATCATGAGTGGGGTAGTTCTTTTCATGCTCTTTCAATTGTCGAGATGCGTATGCTATCACCTTTTCACTTTGGGTCAGAACACAACCCATCCCGACTCCAGAAGCGTCACTATAAACCGCGAAATCTTCAACTCCATCGGGTAGATAAAGTATCGGTGCTTCACATAACTTCTTCTTTAGCTTCTCGAATGCCTCATCGTGCTTCTCGCTCCACGTATACGTAGCTCCTTTATGGGTTAACGTTGTTAATGGAACAGCTATCGAAGAAAAACCTTGGATAAATCGTCGATAATATCCGGCTAATCCTAGAAAGCTTCGAATCTCTGTGGGACTCTTTGGACGTTCCCACTTCATTACAGCCTCGATCTTTGCGGGGTCAACCATTATTCCATCCTGGTTAACAACATGACCCAAGAATTGGACTTCCCGTATCCAAAATTCGCATTTGGAGAACTTTGCAAAAAGCTTCTCCTTCTTCAACACTTATAATACTTCCCGTAGATGCTTGCCATGCTCCTCTTGGCTTTTCGAGTAGATGAGAATGTCATCGATGTACATTATCACGGATTTATCGAGGAATGGTTTACAAACCCCGTTCATCAAATCCATGAATGTTGTAGGAGCATTGGTTAGCCCAAATGACATAACCAAGAACTCATAGTGTCCATATCTTCTTCTGAATGCAGTCTTCTCAATATCCTGCTCTCTCACCTTCAGCTGATGATATCCTGACCTAAGATCGATCTTTGAGAAGTAGCTCGAACCTTACAGCTGATCGAATAGGTCATCAATCCTCTACAATGGATACTTGTTCTTCATTGTTGCCTTATTCAGCTCTTGGTAGTCTATGCACATTCTCATACTTCCGTCCTTCTTCTTTACGAATAACACCGGAGCTCCCCATGGTGATGAACTAGGTCGAATGAAACCGTTGTCCAACAGCTCCTGAAGTTGCGTCATGAGCTCCTTCATCTCCGTCGGTGCTAATCGGTAAGGTGCTTTTGCTATCGGTGTTGTTCCTGGTAACAAGTCTATACGAAACTCCACTTGTCTATCAGGTGGTAATCCGGGAAGATCTTCGGGAAAGACTTCCGGATAATCACACACAACCGGTATATTCTGCACCTCTTTCTTCTCTTTCTTAGCATCGATTACGAATGCCAAGTACGATGCACATCCTTTGGACAAACATTTCCTGGCTTTCATCAGGGAGATGATTCCAAAATTCACTCTGCGTTTGTCCCTGTACACCATAAATGATTCTTTTCTGGGTGGGTTTACCCTTACTATTTTCTTTCGGCATTGAATCTTAGCATCGTTGGCGCTAAGCCAATCCATACCCAAAACTATGTCGAAACCGTTTAACTCTATGGGTAATAGCTCTTCATGGAATTCGTTTCCGTTTAGGTCAATGACGATGTTCCTAATACGATTACTAATAGGTACGAATTTGCCACTGGCAACTTCTACAATCAGGGCACTATCTGGTTTTTCTACAGGCAATGCTAATTTCCCACCAAATTTATGCGACACAAAGGAGTAGTTGGCTCTGGAATCAAATAGTATATTTGCAGGCAAACCATTTACAAGAAAGGTACCTGAAGCGACGTCTGCTACCTCCTATGCAGCCTCGAGTGTCATCTGGAAGGCTCTCGCCTTCGGCTTCGGTGGTATGTTGGGCCTTCCTGCCTCCTTCTTCTTCGGGCAGTCCCTCAAAATGTGCCCTTCTTCATTACACCCATAACAGGCCTTCTGGTTGAGGGTGCATTCATTGGCATAGCGCCCAGGCTTTCCGTATTTGAAACAAGTGACCCCTCCGTCACACTTCCCAGAGTGCTTCTTCTTGCACTTGTCAAACCACTTTGCTTCTGATCCTCCTCCTCTCGAACCAGACTTCGAGAATCTACTCTTCTTGTTGGACTTCGAGGATCCATCGAACTTCCATTTCTCACCAACCTCAGCCCTTTCCAGACCTCTTTCCTTTTGTTGGGTCTCCACGTTCTTAGCTGCTCGAACAACTGATTTCAGAGTGGTTGCCATCTTGACTGTTGGGCCAAAGTCAGCCGGCAGTCCGTTTGCGAATTTCTCAATTTTGGAAAGTTCGGTTGGCACTAGGTATGGAAACAACTTCATCTTTTCCGTAAATGCAGCAGCATAGTCATCGATGCTCATTCTCCCCTTCTTCAAATTTTGGAACTCATTGTTCAGATCTATCAGTTCTATCTCTGAACAGTACTGTGCCTTCAGTTGTTCCAAGAACTCATCCCATGACATTTTCAGAGCTTCTCCTCGTGGCATTGTATCTTCTAATAGCTTCCACCAGCTCAAGACTCCAGTTTTCAATTATCTCACAGCGAAGACAATCTTCTGCTTCTCGCTGCAGTCGCAGCTCTTAAACACCATCTCCATCTCGGAGATCCAGTCCATAATCTCAACAGGGCTTTGGGCTTCCTGAGAGACTTGGTGGTTTCACACCCAAGAAATTTTTGTACATCCGTCCATTCTTGTTGTTTCTCCCTTCTGGGCCATCCCTTTGCTCACCTTGAGTCCCTACTTGACTCGCTTGGGAGCTGTAGTTCCCTTCCTCAGATTGCTCGGGAATTGGCTCCGTCGGTTCAACATGTATGGTAGGTTCATCCCAATTTTCGTGGAGCATCTGTCTCATCTCTTCCCTTTGTTCCGCTAGCATAGCCCGAATCATGGCTTGAACTCCAGCCATGGTGACTGGCTCAGGTGCCACTTCTTCTACAATAGGTATTTGCTGAACCACTGGGGGTTAGTTCCTGTTCCCATTTGCGTTCACGTTTCCGCTATGGGTTCTTGCCATCTTGATCTATACACCGAATAAGGTGAATTTAGATCTTTATTTAGGACTGATGTTCAAATCATCCTTATCTCTCCGAAACGTTTATATGCTAGTTCTAATATCGTAGTCGTACGTTTAGAATCCTAAACACATAAGGTTTCCAGATCCGGTCGGCAACAGACCATAGATCCGTACGAATAGCAGCATATCAGGCATAAAGCATTTAGCACATAAAAGCATTTTAGGCACAACTCCAAAAATAAGCTAGTTTAGAAATCCTACAAATTCCTAGTTCGCTTAAACTAATGCTCTGATACCAACTGTGACATCCCCAAAATCACGGCCATAAAAGACCGGTTTGTTTATGCTTTGTTTAAAAATCAGAGTAACATTTTAAATAAAAGTGTTGCAGAATTTGTCCCAAAACAAAATATGATAAAGATTTATCAAAAGCATTTCCATAGAAATGTATTTCATTAAAAGACTTGGGATGTCATGTTCGTACAGATCAAAAGCATAAACAGTACAATATAAGCCTTACTACATTATTTCATATCTACAGGCCTATATCCGTAATCCCTCGTCCAAACATCATATCTATGCTCAAGCGCCACTACCTGTAATACATAAAACTGAGTGGGTCAGGCTTGGGAGCCTGGTGAGCACATAGGGTTTTCAACCCACAATAAATAAGTTTATTAATTTCATCAATCGACAATAACCCGATTACCCGTTCCCGTTATCCTCACTTTACGTCCTTAAACACCTATCATAAGGGACCTAGCCTAAGGATCATCATCGGGACGGACACTACTGCTAAGGGAATTCCTTAACAATAAATGTCCTAAAGGCAACCATGTGGGGGATGGAGTACACCAGTGAACACATCGTTCACAAACACCTATAGGTTGCGAGCCTGCTAGTGTTCCACTGGAGTGTCTAGAAGAGTCCGTGGTCGTCATCCATACTCCGTTAGATGAGAGAATCAACAACATCAACATCGAGGCCTCTCATCATTTTATCACACATCACCTATTACATCTACCCATGTTTGACCCCAACATTTTCGTAGATATAAAATACATATACAGTTTAAATCATTGAAAACATGTATAAAAACGTTCATCTAGCATAGATAGCAAGTATTCAGATAATATGCAGACATAGCATGTAATTTATATAAAATACTTCATATCTATGTGTAAGCTGAAAGTAACTATGCACTCACCTGAAAGGTGGTGACTCAGCACTCGGACAGCGCTTCGATACTATCAAAACGATTTTCCTTCGATAAAACCTAGTATCGATACCACTAGGGTTTAGTCTAACGATAACCGCGACAAATTAATTGTCTGACTATTATTATTATTATATAAGCATTAATAACACTCAATATAACTCATAATAATAGCCCAAATAATTATTTTAATGAACTAATAACATTCCTATAATTATTTGAAAGCTATATTAAAAATTGCGTAAGCGTAGCACACTTACATCGAATTTTATCGAAAACTGGAACTTAATTGGAGCAGCGTTTCGAAACCGAAAGACTCATTTTTCTCGGGACTCCGGGAGCCTCGGGGCTTCCCTAGGGTGCTAGGTGATTTTTCCTAGGGTTTAGGGGTGGTTTGGAACCTTAGAGAGAGAAAGATTTTAGAGAGAGAAGGGTTTTTGGTGTAATTTGCTCGGCAGCCCTCGCAGGTATTTATAGGTGAAGCTTCTCGGATTACGTTGGGCGTTAGATAGGACTACGCTCGGCGTAGTTCGGATAAGCCTCCAGCTCGCATCCAGCTGTTAGCCACTTCGGACCGGATAAGAATCGAGGGTACGCAGGGCGTACAGTCTCCGGACACGGGGCGTATGCGAGGACCACGTGTCGGCCATCCGAAGCGAGTCGTGATCAGCAAGCGACGGTCAGGATTTAGCCACGTCATCGGATTTGCCACAGACTTCGCAATTTTATGCTTCAACTTTAAAAATTCGTAACTTTCGCATACGAGCTCCGTTTTCGACGTTCTTTATATCCACGCGAAGGTGGGAACGTACTCTACAACTTTCGTTTAGACTTTGTTGGCTAATTTTGACTCGATTTTATATTTTATATTATTAACAAATCGGGACATGATTGGTCCGTTAAATCCTCATAACTTCTTCATCCGACATCTGTTTTCGCCCATCTTTTTCTCGTTACGCTACTTTTAACGAGATCTTCGATTCTCGTTTAGGTCATGTTGGCTAAAAACCGCTCGATCTAATATTCGAATTTCGGGCTATACACTGCTAACTCGAAACTTCGAAAAATCATAACTTCTTCATACGAAGTCAGATTTGGGCGTTCTTCTTATCGATGTTCTTAGTTTAACATATTCTATGACTTTCGTTTAGATCGCTAAGGCTAAATCTCGCTCTATCGCAAATTCACTATTTTACGCTTCCCGGTATTGTCGCGGTTCTGTCAGGAAACTTCGACGGGTCATAACTTCTTCGTTATAACTCGGATTTCTGCGTTCCTTATATCCCTGGAATCCTTGTTTCGACCACTAAAACTTTATATAAAGATATAGGGCTTACCTCACACTTTAATTTTGATGCTTATTTTTATTCTTTATTAACTATACATTTATAATTAAATAATAAGCACATAAACACACATAATTCACATCATACTCAAATATTTCATCTTTATTACTTCAAAAAGAGTTACAAGAGTTGACCTAGACTATTACATTGACAAAAATGCTTAGCCCTGAAACCCGAGCGTTACATCCAAACTGTAGATCCACTCTTCCAAGGCCTATTCCTCACGTAAAGTTGCAAACTTTACGTGTAGCTAAGGAGATCTAGGCCCAAAACACTCCATACTCGGGCTTAAGACAACCATGCTTCACCTACACCCTCAAGGCTGATACTTTATGACTCTCCAGGCCAGAATACACTTAGATCTGAAGTAGCAACTTCAGATATGGACTTTTAACTCCAATTGGCTCTAGAATATGGCATAAAGCCCCAAATCTCAAGAAAAAGGAAACTATGAGTAAAGGAGTGAAGGTAATGACTTCTTACCTTCAAATGCTTTGAAAAACCACACCAACTCTGGATCCAAGGCTTCCTCTTGCACTACTATGAACTTCCTTCTCTTCCAAGCTTCAAATCACAACTCCAAGGCTAGATCTTTGCTCAAAAATGGATTTGGAGGCTAGGGTTCGATGTTTTGGATGAGAGGAGGTGTAAAGGAACCCTAAGGAAAAGAATGAGGTGCTTAAATAGTGCACGAAGTCCCGGATTTAGGGTTTCCCTCTTTAGACCGGACTCGCAGAGTCCATACTCCGACTCACCGAGTCGGTCACTTACTCCTCGACCCAGATCCCGCTCGGACTCGTCGAGTTCCTCCTTGGATTCGACGAGTTGACCCCCCTTGACTTAGGGTTTTCTTTCCATTCTTGGTCTTTCTGATTTTCGGGTGTCACAAGTAGATTGCCTTCGTCAAAGTTCAAAGTTTAATGCTCTTTATGGTAATTACCTTAAAGTACATTGCTTTTTGATGTTGTTGTTGTCTTTAATACTACGTCTTTATGATGTTGCTGATGTAGTGGTGTGGTCTATTTTTCAATACTACAATTTAATCAAAAATTCACCAATGTACATATCCAAATCAGAAGGACTTACAAAGAAAGAACAACAAAAGGAAATAATACTTGAAAATGAGATATATATGTTTGAGATACTTTATCTTTTTCCTAACATCCAAAATACATGTAGAAACCATTTTCTTGCAACAAACAAAAGCAAGATCAAATAAACAATTAAAATGAAAAAAAGAGAATGAGATAATACATGGAGAGTACTGAAACATTTGGGTTTAACCCATGGGGGCGGATGGTTGATATGAAAAAAACATGGTCATGAAATATAATGACCCATTCAATATATCCATTCCAAGAAGAAGCAAATTTAAAAGACTACCCATAAAACAACTCTTAACCTGCTAACCAAAAAAATAATAAAAGGGTAAGAAAAATTGAAACTATACATGAAATGAATAATGTAAGAATCATACCCAGTGCATCAATGCTTACTAATTCCATATGAAGAAATATATGATTAAGTATTAATTATTATTCCTATTATCATATCTTACCCTCTCATGGATTCCAGATAATTGAGCTTTTAGCCTACACTAACACACCTAAAAAACATTAATGGAATTTCATACAAGCTATAATAGTACACAAAACCTCAAAAGTAAAGCTAGCAAGTTGTTATTTCTTACATTTAACACTTTTGAATGTGATAAATAACATCACCTAAGGGATTTATTCCATCTTATCAAATTAAAGAAAAAGCTCCATCTTCCAAAGTTTATGTTAATGTATTGGTTTAGGTTGTGTACACTACTATCTGTATAAAAAAAACACACACATGATTTTTATGAACCTGAATAGAGAATAACCGTTGATATAACTTGCCTAAATAAATTTGAGTAGCTTCTTCATTTTGGCCTACCCATTGTTATAACTTCACCTCAATAACTGGAACTACATTTATATTCCTACCTAGTCTTATCAGTTCCCTTTTTGCTTTGACCTATGATATTGCCATATTTACACTTATTTTTAGGCAGTATTTAAGTACATTTTTATTAATAAATTGATAATATGTTTAGAATAAAGATACTTATGAGTTTAAATTGTTATTTTCAGTCAATACAAAGGGTTTTCGAAGAAAGGGACCAAAGGTGACAAAATGGGGAACATGGGAGGCTTGGAAGACAAGAAAATAATAAATTCACGATAAAAGCTAAAATCACGACGTGGCGACGAAGCCCACGACGTGGCATGGGTGTTCCAGAAGATAAGCATCGCGACGCGGAGGATTTCCTTGAAGGATACGGATTGCTTGAAGTCCACGACGTGGCGCAACCTGGCCACGACGTGGCGCGAGTTTTTAAGCATTATATAAGTTCTGATGATTATTACGAAAAGGGAGACTTTTGGCAGAAGAAAAAGAGTTCCAGAAGACGAATAAGAACGAAAGAAAGGCTCTGGAAGAGGGTTTTCAACACCAAAAGAAGTAAAGGTTTATTTTTAGAACATGTCTTTCATTAGTTTTAGCTGTGTTAGTTTAATTACTATAATGAGCAGCTGAATATAGCTACTCTTGTTTAGCTAGATGAAGCTTTGAACTTATGAATAGTTATATGATTATGGATTAAGCTTAGTTGGTGAAAATTTGCTTGTGTTTGATTTGTATGACCTAGCATGTTAATATTTGTTTATCTAATTGTTTAATTACATGTTCTGTGTAGCTTAGTGACCATTAAACTGCATGAACCTGTTTACCTAATAATTTAGTGAACATTGAATTGTTAGAGCTAGGATTGACCAATCTTAGTTAACAATTATAATAAATAAAGTTTAGCTGTGCTAGAGAACGAGAATTGTGATCATAATTGCGTTTACACAACAAATCTTATATAGCATATTTTCAACTATAATTGGTTCTGTGTTTAATTATGTGTGAACATACATGGTTTGACATGAATTAGTTAAATATTGGTAAGATAGAACTAAATTACTAATATAATTAAAAACCAACTTAGTAATCCGTAATTGTTAGCTAGCCATAAGGGAAAAGTGGATTCAATCTAAACAAGAGTGTGTGTTTTTACTTATTGAATTGGATTTAAGTTCATCTGATCTTGTAAAATCAGATAAAACCCTTTATTAAATTTGTTAATAAATTAGGTTAATTTAATAGTAAGTAAATTAATTAGAACACCGTTCCCTGTGATCGACACCCGACTTACCTAAGCTATACTGTAATCTGACTAGGTACACTGCCTATAAGTGCATAGATAGTCTAAGTTTGTTAGGTTATAAATATTAAAATTAGTGGGTACTTTTGTGCACATCAACCTACAATCTAAAACTCTTGAAATTAAAGCACATACAAAATTATAAAAATGGAGCATATGTGATATTTTAGAGCATCAAACTATATCAAAGGTGTAAAGCTTACTTTCATACAATTTTTGAGTCATGTACTTGTGACTCTACAGAGGGAAGAGCTTAAGACTATAACATCGATGTTACCTACAAAAGCAATGCTAACATCTTAGACCAAAAATAAAATTCTTTAAACACATATCATCATTTGCACTTCATACAATAAATCATACCAATTACACATTTTCCAAATATATAACCATATGAATGAGGTAGAGGGAATTAACATGGGGTTGTGTGATCCATAAGTCGTATATAGCATTATGTTCTGCATATATGGAACACTTGTACAACAAAAAGCAAAGATGGCGAGAAGTCAGAATTTTCAACATGGATAACTTGAAAAATCACTAAAGAAAAATACTATTGAAAGCAAAATCAAATGAAACAGTGGATAAATATTAGATAATAAGTTTCATAAAGGAATTAGGAAATTCAATAAAAATGATATTTATTTTACCCAGATGCAAATTGTTATTAGTCTCCTTATAGCTTTTCAAGTGATAAGAGACATATCCTGAAGCACTAAGCTTCGATAGTGCCAAACATTGCAAGATTTCAAATCAAAAATTCGATCAAGATGTTTCAATTTACGAGTTCAACTTTGAACAAACTACCCCAGGATTTTCCCACTCGATCCTACAAACGAGCGACCCATGTCATATGATTCAAAATCCAACCTTAACCTTTCTAGCCGTCATAGTCTGAAGGAGAGAAAAAATGAGAAAGAATATGGGTTAAACAAATTGTAAATCACCTTATTTTCAAAGACCTGGAACATATATGTGAAAGAAAAAAAGAGGAATCATTAAAGATATCTCAGAGAGAGATGGTGGTGACAAAAATATAAAATCGAACCTATTAAACCAAGAATCAAACTACCTATATGCCCAATTCCTCTCTTGTGCCCATTCAAATGAAATACAAAAATGAAAAAAGATAGTGATTTTAAGGGTTAAAATCTTACCTCGTTTGTTATTGAGTGTATTCATCGGAATGCCTTTCCCTTTCTTTTACGCCATTCCCAACACTTTTGATATAGGTTTTGAGGAGAAAATGGGTGGAATGTGTGGAGAGAGAGAGAGAGAGAGAGAGAGAGAGCGAAGAAGAAAAAGAAGAAGCCCTTAAAAAACAATATAAGTGATCTCTTATGGATGATGGGTGGATTAAGTGGGAATGCATTTGAAAAAGAGCAAGTTACGCTTCTTTTCTAGCAGAGAGTGAAGGTGGAAATGGCAGAGAATTATGCATGCTCTGACGATGGTCATGATTGGTTTCTGGTGTGCTCTTGGGACCGATTCATATTGTTGAAAGTGAGGTGTGCGCTTGGGACCGATTCGTATTGCTGAAAATGAGGAATACCAATTCAAACTTCCACCTGATTCTTTGTTGATCGAAGAGACTTTTTCAAAAATGTTGTTGACCGGATTAGATTTGATAACATAAAGTCATTGTACATGAGGCAGTAAGGGATGTACTTCTTAAAATATAACATTTGAGGCTAAATGTTTACTAAGGTGTGTGTGTGTGTGTATATATATATATATATATATATATATATATATATATATATATATATATATATATATAATCAGGTTCAACAACGAACTCTTTTTATAGGAGCGAACCAACGAACCTATTAATAAACTAACAAATTGTGCATCCTTTTTTTCTGTTGCTCCCTACTTTTGTTCGATAGCCAAACGGAAAAATATCTTTGTTCCTTGTGTCTCGATCTTAATTGATTCACAGAATAAATCGACACCCACCCCAAAAGAGCCTATTTTCTCTTGGAGATCGAAGATCGATTGCAGGTTCTCTCCATCTTTTCTCAGCCTCTCTAATCGACCCCAACCACTCCTCTGTTCAATTAACCGCAAGTCCTTTTTTTACTTTAGTTTCAAGTCTGATTGGAACAAATACTGAAGAACAACATTGATGGACAATTTGCACTGAATGCAAAACAAATAGAAAAAAAAACAATGCATCAATCAAATGCATAAGTTATTATATTTTTTAAAGTATCCTTGAAATTTTATTTTTGTTATTGATTTGAAGCGATTGAACGTAAGCAAGACTGAAAATTTATTAATTTGTAGTAAACTTTAAAAAAAATATATCTTATTCATTTGGTTGATGCATTGTTTTTTTTTCCTATTTGTTTCATAGAAACCTAATTGCTAAATCACCGCAACTACAAATACAACTACAATTGTGTTTTGATATGATATTCTGTAGAAAATAAAGCAAAAAAGTGGAAGGAACTTTCTCCACCAAAGAATACCACCAATACTCAAGTCAATTCGAAAGGTTAGGTGATGTATATAAATTTAAATTGATCTCCATGTCATGTCTATTTTTTTTTAAACTGTTACTTTTCTTCCAATTTTTTGCACCAGCTTCTCAATGCAAAATGATTTATCATTTACGTATCTATACTTTACCAGTCACATGCATTTCAGCATGTGATGTCTCTAACATTATCATCAATTAACTAGCATAATCATCATTAGCAGTGATATGTTCATTGGCTAAGTTCTCCAGCACCACCTCTGTTTTCTTTTTTCGTTGCCACATGCATCTGTCGCCCCTCCGTTCCTAGATCGACGAGAGAATTCATTAAAGAAAGAGAGAGATAAGGTAGGTGGAAGTCGCTTTTAATATTACTGATTCCCGATGAAACTGGTTTTTATAGTGGTGGTTCATAATGTGGTAGAGTTTATCAGAGCATCCATGTGAGGGAGATGAAGGGTTTATGTTTTCCGGTGAAAATTGTGGCCGTCGGTGGTGGTTCCCATCACCGGTAAGGGAGGGTGGAAGTGGTGATCAAGGGCTTCTCTCCTCTATAAAGCTGAGAGGGGGGTTGGGTTATTTTTTGTTTAAAGTTAATAAAAATAAATTAAATTAAATTATGTATTTCATCAATTAAATAAAATGGAAAATATAAATTATAAGGGCATATTTTTTCATTTTAAGTGTAAAGAGACCAAAATCACTAAAAAGATCCACAATTAGAGTACTGATGAACCACCAAACATTTTTGGACAAAAACCATTGATTTTTGGCAACCACATGGACCATTTTTGCAATTTTGTCATATATATATATATATATATATATATATATATATATATATATATATATATATATATATATATATATATATATATATATATATATATATATATATAAATGTTCAAATGAGAACCATAAAAAGTTAAGAACCATAAGAACCACTTTTTTACCTTATAAATTAAATCATCTGAGATGACAAATTTTCTCTCATCTCTTTCTCTGTCTCTCTCTCTCTCTCTCTCTCTTACCTCCTACCGCTGCCGACGACCATCACCATCGCCGGCACCACCGTCTGCACCGTCGCCGTCGCCGGAATACAACGATCTTCATAATTGGAGTCGCCGCCTTCAGATCTGGAGCCGCCGCCTTCAGATATAGTGCATTCGCCTTCAGATCTAGAACCCTCGACTTCAGATCTGCCATTACCACCGAGCGCTACCTTCTTCCACCGCCATCTATCTCACTAGCACCGAATATCGCCTTCCATCGGCCACATACTTGCCACGACGTGGCCACATACTTGCCACGACGTGGACAGGCAAAAATTTTAAAATTTTTTATTTGGTAGTTAGTTTTTCTTATTTTAGTTCAGTTTTACGTTTTAGTTTAGCAAGTTGCAGGAGTTCATGACCAGAAGCTCAAACACACACTTGGTGCCACCACTGGAAGACCCCGAATCTGCACTTCACAAGAAAAAGACGCCCTTGCAAGAATTAAAGTCAGCCTTTTCTAGGAAGTCAGGAAAGAAGAAAGGAGAGTCCAGCTCATCAACAAAGCACAAGAGCAATCTTGAGCATTTGGATCATACACCCGTGCAAACCGAGTCCGAAAGCGATACCGAGCCAGAATTTGAAGAACACACAAGTGAACCCGAGAACGAGCCAAGGAACGAGATGGCAGCGATTGAAGAAATGTCCATGGGAGCATACAAAAAGCGGATCCGAGATGATATGGGTCCTGGGTTAGTCCAACCCGCAATTCCTGCCACTGCCACATTCGAGCTGAAGGGACACATATTGACAGCACTGAAGGACATTCCATTTTTCGGAAAGGATCATGAGGATGCTTTTAAGCATCTAGACGAAGTCAACGACATTGCGGACTACTTCAATGTCCCAAATGTCACCAGAAATACAGTCTTGCTTAGGATGCTTCCCATCACTTTCAAAGGAGCTGCTAAGGAGTGGTTAAAAGCACTCCCACCAGGTACAATCACCACTTGGGCTCAAATGCGTGAGCAATTCCTGGACCAGTTCTGCCCGCCATCCAAGATAGCCAAACTCAAGAAGGCGATAGCCAACTTTGAGCAACAACCGGGGGAGTCACTATACGAAGCATGGGAGCGGTACAAGGGCTTACTCAGAAATTGCCCTCAACATGACCTAAATGTGCAGCAAGAGATGTCAATCTTTTATGATGGGGTCAATGTAATGACAAGACAACTCCTTGATTCTCAAGGACCGTTGACAAAGAAAAATCCAAGGGAGGTCAAGGAGCTCATCGAAGAATTCGCGAAACACTCTCGCGAGTACCATAACCCGAGGCAAGACGGAAGTAAAGGCGGTGAAGGGACCCAAACTGAAGAAATTGCAGCTGTCATGGCCATGCTAAATAACATGGATCGCCGGATAACACAAATGGACCAGTCGATACATGCCATAAGAGTGGGGTGCGAGCGATGCAGTGGTCCACACTTGACCAAGGACTGCAATATGGATGAGTCTGGGAATAGAAAAGCTCAAGTGTGCTACTCTAGTGGGGATAATTTTGATGACGACTGGAGGAAACCAAAGAAGGAGTGGCTGCCCTATGAAGAGTATAAAAAGCAAAAAGAAGAGAAGTATAGGCAGACAGGTTGAGGCTTTTACCAAAAGGAGCAACCACCAATCGAGAAGAAACCCGACCTAGAGACCATTTTGATGAAGTTTATGGAGGCTTCGCAAAAGAGACATGATGCCACGGATTCCGCTATCATGGAACAACAAACATTGATGAAGAACCAGCAAGCCTCCATCCACAACCTTGAAGTACAACTTGGTCAACTAGCCACTTTAGTCCATGAAAAATTGTCCCCGAAGAATCCCGAAGTAAAAGCCCAATCTCACGTAATGGCCATCGATACTGAAGAAGATACAATATCCAAGTTCCTGGAGGCGTTGGAAGAACAACCGCAGCAGCCCAAGAAATCAAGGATCGAAAATGGAAAGAATGCTGAACCAGGCTCGCCATGACGTGGCACGCCTCTGGCCACGACGTGGCGCAAGTCTGAGCAGAAATCTTTGGAGCCTATTCCAGATTATCATCCACCTATGCCATTTCCCACCCGTGCAGCACTTAGTCAACTGGAGAAGGAACATTTAGAGTTTGTGAAGCATGTGAAAGGGAACCCAATTAATACTCCCTTTGTTGAGTCCTTATCCAAAGCTTCCGAGAACCAGAAATTATTGCAAGACTTGATAGATACGCGAAGGCAATTAAAGAAACAGTCTACAGTGATTCTAAGTGAGCAAATTTCAAAAGTTGTGTTGGGGGAAACACCAGAAAAGATGGGGGATCCTGGACGCCTCACTCTTCCATGCGAGTTTGGGAATAAAATGAAGGTTAATGCTTTAGCAGATTCCGGGGCTAGCATTAATCTAATGCCTTTTTCATTTTATCAAAAATTGGAGATTCAGAAGATGAAGGCTACAAAGATGAAGATTCACATGGCGAACCGTTCGGTGACGCAACCCCGAGGCATAGTGGAGGATATTTTGGTGAAAATCGGAAAATTTGTTTTTCCAATAGATTTTGTAGTCTTGGACATGAAAGAAGACACGGATGTTCCGATAATCCTTGGTCGGCCATTTCTTAACACTGCTGGTGCCCTGGTTGATATCCGCGAGTCCAAGCTCACTTTGAGGGTTGGAGATGAACAAGAAGTCTTCGGGATAAGAAATGATTTTCAAGAAGATAAAGAAGAAGTGTTCACGATTAATGAGGAGAATGAACTAGAAGAGTTGGAAAAGCTTATGGAAGAAGAGATAAAGGTAGTTCATCAAGCCAAGAGGACAAAACCCAGGGCATCTGTTCCGTATTTGATTGAAGTCATAGCTTACAAGAACCCACCTTCTTGGGTGAGCGAAGAGGACGAGGAAATGACAAGTGATGAAGAGGAAGTCACTTCAAAAGAAACAAGGCCGGAGGTGAAAAAAGAGGGGAACGCTATGGAGAGCAAGGAACACACAAAGGGCACAAAACGAAAGCATGAAGAAGATGGAAAAACTAAAAAAGAAAATTCAAAGAAGGCGTATAAAAGGAGAGTTCAAGCTTATAAACGGCGGTTCAAGGAACAAAAGATCCTGGTGGTAGACTCTTCCGAAGAGTCAACGTAGAAGGCACGGAGTCCAGCTCAAGACTCCAAGAAAAAGAAGCGCTTCTCGGGAGGCAACCCGAGTTTGGTTTGCAATTTTCTTTTTCTTTTTATTTTCTTTTTAATTAGGAAAGACATCAATTCATCATCTAAAAACCGGTAATAAGCAGAGAAATAGCTGTAGGGGACTTTAAATAATGAAATATTTGCAAAGAAATTAGTTAATTAGATGAATATTATTAAAATTTGGCATCTGACAGCTCTCACGACGTGGGCATAGCCACCCACGTCGTGGGCTTAATTATAATTCGCGATCTGAGGAAATTCAAGGTCCACGACGTGGGCAAAGCCCGCCACGTCGTGGCCTTTAAAAATCAGGGGGGGGGGGACCAATCGCTTAAAACCCTTTGACCGAGAAACCCCTTATCCCCCACTTGGAAGACTGCCGCACTCACGGGAACATCACGAACCTACTGCCAATTTCTTATTATACTTCTAAATTCGTTGCAAGATCTTGCTAATTACTCCATTTGGTACGTGTTTTATTTATTATTATGCAATTATTTCTTCCAATTTCAAGTTGTCGTGATTAGGGTTTGAATGATTCACGAAATTGGTTGAATCTAGTGTCCGATTTTAGTTTCCATGTTATTTAAAAGTCCATAGGAACAAACCCCAAGAATTATTTTTATGGAAATCGCACGTAAACATGTCCGATTCAGCATCTGGGTTCGATAAGCCCCACGACGTGGCGCAGCCTGGCCACGTCGTGACTTCTGGCAGGCCCTTATATATATGTTTTAATGTGTTATTTGTTTGCTGCTTTGCTTTTCTCTTGTTTACAGAAATGGGACCACGACGAGCTGTCCAGCAGGAAGAGGGCCCGATAGATGTAGCAAGCATACATCCTCTATATCAATTCCCTCAAAACATTCCCCGACCGTTGCTAACAACCTACGAGAATCGACTTGGATGGTTATACAATAGGGAGTTTGCAATAGCCCCAATTATTGATTGGGGATGGCTGGGTAGAGTGGGAATGGTAGTGGAACTGGAACGTTATTGGTCGAAGACTTATGTTGGAGATCAATTTTCGTTCACTTGTCACGGGTGGAGGAATCTATTCGCCATTCAAGAACCCGTGTTCCGGGAATTGTCGGTAGAATTTTTTTCTACCGTTTGTTTTGAAGAGCGCACCCTTGATGTCACCTACAATAGGGCACTTGTGTTTCGTCTTGGAGGTGTATATCGTGAGTGTAGTCTTCGGGAGTTTGCTTGGCGTATGGGGCTCTATACGGAAGTGGAGACGCAATCTCCATTTTTTATTCCTTTCTTGCTTGGATGTGTGAGGGATTTTACTCCGGGTACTTTGGATGTGCAGTTTTGGCGGGGCATTTCTAACCATGAGTACAACACTCGTGACTCGAGTGAGTCACAAATACGGAATCCTGTGTTCCGATTTTTGCACCGCCTTATTACGTTTTTAATCAATCACAAGCATCATGGTGATAAGGTCCCCATCCAGAATCTATTTTATTTATGGACACTTATTACCCCGGGGGTTTGTTGTGATCTGCCTTATATGTTGGCAAGGTTTATGGGGAAGAAAGCGGCCAATTCTAGGCCTGGGAGCCCGATTACTGGGGGGAATTTGGTTACTCGCCTGGCTAGGTCATATCAAATTTTGAACCCTGACTTTGTGAGGAATCTCACTCGATTCCCGGACACAGACTTGACCATTCAAGTCTTGGGTGTGATGCGCGCGGTGGTGAATATCGGGGGTCGCTTTGTTATACCACCGATCGATGACGAACAGGAGGAAGTGCAGCCGGGACAGCAGCCACCAGCTAGGCCGAGGCGTCGGAATGTGCGGGCTAGAGGTGAGGTCGAACGAGAGCGTGCTGCTTCGCAGTATGTGCAAGGAGTGCCCACCGACCCTTTTCAGAGTCGGGTGGGAACATATTTGGATAATCTACGAGGTCATGCTATTTACCATACCCAGCTTACTGAGGGTATCTATTCACATTTGGGTGTGACCCGACCACCTTCTATGCCACCACAATATCCCTATTTTCCGACATGGGAGGAGCTATGGCGTCCACAAGATGATAGAGCAGGGCCGAGTGGAGCACAAGATCAAGATGATGATTGATTTTATTTTATTTTTTCTGTTTTTGAGTAGTTTTTTTTATGTTAACTTTAGTATGTGATGTAAAACTTTATTAAGACTATTATGTTACTTTATTTTTCTTTTGGGTTGATCTCATTTTTCAGATTAGCGTTGGAATTCTAAGGAGCATAGAAGGTTAACTTTCGAGTCGTGTTTGTCTAGTCAAAGAAGCTAAGAGTCGTGAGTCGGAACCACAATTCAAGATAAGTGTGGGGTCTATTAGGAGAGAGGTTATAGTTGGGAAATATATTTGCATAGAAGCGTCGGCAACCAGTTAGCCATTGGTCAAAGCTGCTAGAGTAAATAAAGCAAACAACTCATTTTCTGCTGAGGATCAGTTTCCACGACGTGGACTCCTTGTGCCACGTCGTGGCGCTCTTGCAATTTTTGGTAGTTTAGTTTTTTGGTGTTTGCGGTGTCAACCCATATCACGATGAGATCCAGTTTATCATTGCCACATTTTTCCTTACAAATACACACTTTGACGAATTGAAGTTTCGAGTTCGGTTCGTGGTTTATTTACGTATTCAACCAGTTTTCCACCGAGTTTCGATTTTTGAAAGTCCAATTGTACTTTGTCCACGCTTTTGGAGATGCTCACGCCACTATCCCAGGGGAATCTGTTCCTTTTTCTCCCTTGTCTTTAATTTTGATTTGTTTTATACATACAATGAGGGCATTGTATGAAATAAGTGTGGGGTAGGGGTAGAAACAGTAAATTGCTAGAAAATTTGGAAAATTGAAATTAATTGAATCTAGTACTAATAATTTGAGCTATATTTGCTAGTATTATGCGGGATGATCCGATGAAAGTTCAAATGTTTAGTTGAGCCAATACACGTTATAGTGCATTTGTGGCTTCCCTTATTTTAGTGAAATCATGAAACAAAAACATAAACCCGCTTGGTTTGAGGGATGCAATAGGTTTAGCAGCCTAAACCTGAAATGTATCCAGGAAAATTATTATCATTAACCAATAAAGGTTGAGGTTGAGCGCCTCTGCTTAAGCATGTAGGGTTTTGAGTGGAAAAAACAATGAGTTACATGTGAAAAAAAAAAAGAGAATTACGAGTAAAGTTGGAAGAATTTTGGAGCAAATAAAGGGAAGATCAAAAGATCAAAATTCTGAAGAAATCCAAAAAGTTGAAGATACCCAAAAAAATCAAACAAAGGTGGTGAATTCAAAGAAACTAAAGATCAAATGTCAAAGAAATGAAGAATTCAAATAGAGCTCCATAGTGGTATCAAAAAAAAAAATTGTAATTTTAGTTTATGTACGCTTAGGTTGCTCAACTAAAAATACCTTGAGGTTGGGAGGTTTTCTGCGGATGGATTCGAAGGGTTGCATAAAATGAGCATTGTTCGGAAAAAGCGGGTGAGTGTTTATGAAGATTGTGAGTATTTAAAGTATGGGGGGGGGGGGTACTTTAGGAGAATTTTAGACACAAATGCATGCGTTGAGGTTTTGGCATAATGGCTGAACTAGAGTCGGATTGTTCTGTGTAGTTTTAGTAATTAAGAATTAAGTTGAAATTTGCTTGAGGGCAAGCAAAGCCTAAGTGTGGGGTATTTTGATATTGCCATATTTACACTTATTTTTAGGCAGTATTTAAGTACATTTTTATTAATAAATTGATAATATGTTTAGAATAAAGATACTTATGAGTTTAAATTGTTATTTTCAGTCAATACAAAGGGTTTTCGAAGAAAGGGACCAAAGGTGACAAAATGGGGAACATGGGAGGCTTGGAAGACAAGAAAATAATAAATTCACGATAAAAGCTAAAATCACGACGTGGCGACGAAGCCCACGACGTGGCATGGGTGTTCCAGAAGATAAGCATCGCGACGCAGAGGATTTCCTTGAAGGATACGGATTGCTTGAAGTCCACGACGTGGCGCAACCTGGCCACGACGTGGCGCGAGTTTTTAAGCATTATATAAGTTCTGATGATTATTACGAAAAGGGAGACTTTTGGCAGAAGAAAAAGAGTTCCAGAAGACGAATAAGAACGAAAGAAAGGCTCTGGAAGAGGGTTTTCAACACCAAAAGAAGTAAAGGTTTATTTTTAGAACATGTCTTTCATTAGTTTTAGCTGTGTTAGTTTAATTACTATAATGAGCAGCTGAATCTAGCTACTCTTGTTTAGCTAGATGAAGCTTTGAACTTATGAATAGTGATATGATTATGGATTAAGCTTAGTTGGTGAAAATTTGCTTGTGTTTGATTTGTATGACCTAGCATGTTAATATTTGTTTATCTAATTGTTTAATTACATGTTCTGTGTAGCTTAGTGACCATTAAACTGCATGAACCTGTTTACCTAATAATTTAGTGAACATTGAATTGTTAGAGCTAGGATTGACCAATCTTAGTTAACAATTAGAATAAATAAAGTTTAGCTGTGCTAGAGAACGAGAATTGTGATCATAATTGCGTTTACACAACAAATCTTATATAGCATATTTTCAACTATAATTGGTTCTGTGTTTAATTATGTGTGAACATACATGGTTTGACATGAATTAGTTAAATATTGGTAAGATAGAACTAAATTACTAATATAATTAAAAACCAACTTAGTAATCCGTAATTGTTAGCTAGCCATAAGGGAAAAGTGGATTCAATCTAAACAAGAGTGTGTGTTTTTACTTATTGAATTGGATTTAAGTTCATCTGATCTTGTAAAATCAGATAAAACCCTTTATTAAATTTGTTAATAAATTAGGTTAATTTAATAGTAAGTAAATTAATTAGAACACCGTTCCATGTGATCGACACCCGACTTACCTAAGCTATAATGTAATCTGACTAGGTACACTGCCTATAAGTGCATAGATAGTCTAAGTTTGTTAGGTTATAAATATTAAAATTAGTGGGTACTTTTGTGCACATCAACCTACAATCTAAAACTCTTGAAATTAAAGCACATACAAAATTATAAAAATGGAGCATATGTGATATTTTAGAGCATCAAACTATATCAAAGGTGTAAAGCTTACTTTCATACAATTTTTGAGTCATGTACTTGTGACTCTACAGAGGGAAGAGCTTAAGACTATAACATCGATGTTACCTACAAAAGCAATGCTAACATCTTAGACCAAAAATAAAATTCTTTAAACACATATCATCATTTGCACTTCATACAATAAATCATACCAATTACACATTTTCCAAATATATAACCATATGAATGAGGTAGAGGGAATTAACATGGGGTTGTGTGATCCATAAGTCGTATATAGCATTATGTTCTGCATATATGGAACACTTGTACAACAAAAAGCAAAGATGGCGAGAAGTCAGAATTTTCAACATGGATAACTTGAAAAATCACTAAAGAAAAATACTATTGAAAGCAAAATCAAATGAAACAGTGGATAAATATTAGATAATAAGTTTCATAAAGGAATTAGGAAATTCAATAAAAATGATATTTATTTTACCCATATGCAAATTGTTATTAGTCTCCTTATAGCTTTTCAAGTGATAAGAGACATATCCTGAAGCACTAAGCTTCGATAGTGCCAAACATTGCAAGATTTCAAATCAAAAATTCGATCAAGATGTTTCAATTTACGAGTTCAACTTTGAACAAACTACCCCAGGATTTTCCCACTCGATCCTACAAACGAGCGACCCATGTCATATGATTCAAAATCCAACCTTAACCTTTCTAGCCGTCATAGTCTGAAGGAGAGAAAAAATGAGAAAGAATATGGGTTAAACAAATTGTAAATCACCTTATTTTCAAAGACCTGGAACATATATGTGAAAGAAAAAGAGAGGAATCATTAAAGATATCTCAGAGAGAGATGGTGGTGACAAAAATATAAAATCGAACCTATTAAACCAAGAATCAAACTACCTATATGCCCAATTCCTCTCTTGTGCCCATTCAAATGAAATACAAAAATGAAAAAAGATAGTGATTTTAAGGGTTAAAATCTTACCTCGTTTGTTATTGAGTGTATTCATCGGAATGCCTTTCCCTTTCTTTTACGCCATTCCCAACACTTTTGATATAGGTTTTGAGGAGAAAATGGGTGGAATGTGTGGAGAGAGAGAGAGAGAGAGAGCGAAGAAGAAAAAGAAGAAGCCCTTAAAAACAATATAAGTGATCTCTTATGGATGATGGGTGGATTAAGTGGGAATGCATTTGAAAAAGAGCAAGTTACGCTTCTTTTCTAGCAGAGAGTGAAGGTGGAAATGGCAGAGAATTATGCATGCTCTGACGATGGTCATGATTGGTTTCTGGTGTGCTCTTGGGACCGATTCATATTGTTGAAAGTGAGGTGTGCGCTTGGGACCGATTCGTATTGCTGAAAATGAGGAATACCAATTCAAACTTCCACCTGATTCTTTGTTGATCGAAGAGACTTTTTCAAAAATGTTGTTGACCGGATTAGATTTGATAACATAAAGTCATTGTACATGAGGCAGTAAGGGATGTACTTCTTAAAATATAACATTTGAGGCTAAATGTTTACTAAGGTGTGTGTGTGTGTGTATATATATATATATATATATATATATATATATATATATATATATAATCAGGTTCAACAACGAACTCTTTTTATAGGAGCGAACCAACGAACCTATTAATAAACTAACAAATTGTGCATCCTTTTTTTCTGTTGCTCCCTACTTTTGTTCGATAGCCAAACGGAAAAATATCTTTGTTCCTTGTGTCTCGATCTTAATTGATTCACAGAATAAATCGACACCCACCCCAAAAGAGCCTATTTTCTCTTGGAGATCGAAGATCGATTGCAGGTTCTCTCCATCTTTTCTCAGCCTCTCTAATCGACCCCAACCACTCCTCTGTTCAATTAACCGCAAGTCCTTTTTTTACTTTAGTTTCAAGTCTGATTGGAACAAATACTGAAGAACAACATTGATGGACAATTTGCACTGAATGCAAAACAAATAGAAAAAAAAAACAATGCATCAATCAAATGCATAAGTTATTATATTTTTTAAAGTATCCTTGAAATTTTATTTTTGTTATTGATTTGAAGCGATTGAACGTAAGCAAGACTGAAAATTTATTAATTTGTAGTAAACTTTAAAAAAAATATATCTTATTCATTTGGTTGATGCATTGTTTTTTTTTTCCTAATTGTTTCATAGAAACCTAATTGCTAAATCACCGCAACTACAAATACAACTACAATTGTGTTTTGATATGATATTCTGTAGAAAATAAAGCAAAAAAGTGGAAGGAACTTTCTCCACCAAAGAATACCACCAATACTCAAGTCAATTCGAAAGGTTAGGTGATGTATATAAATTTAAATTGATCTCCATGTCATGTCTATTTTTTTTTAAACTGTTACTTTTCTTCCAATTTTTTGCACTAGCTTCTCAATGCAAAATGATTTATCATTTACGTATCTATACTTTACCAGTCACATGCATTTCAGCATGTGATGTCTCTAACATTATCATCAATTAACTAGCATAATCATCATTAGCAGTGATATGTTCCTTGGCTAATTTCTCCAGCGCCACCTCTGTTTTCTTTCTTCGTTGCCACATGCATCTGTCGCCCCTCCGTTCCTAGATCGACGAGAGAATTCATCAAAGAAAGAGAGAGATAAGGTAGGTGGAAGTCGCTTTTAATATTTCTGATTCCCGATGAAACTGGTTTTTATAGTGGTGGTTCATAATGTGGTAGAGTTTATCAGAGCATCCATGTGAGGGAGATGAAGGGTTTATGTTTTCCGGTGAAAATTGTGGCCGTCGGTGGTGGTTCCCATCACCGGTAAGGGAGGGTGGAAGTGGTGATCAAGGGCTTCTCTCCTCTATAAAGCTGAGAGGGGGGTTGGGTTATTTTTTGTTTAAAGTTAATAAAAATAAATTAAATTAAATTATGTATTTCATCAATTAAATAAAATGGAAAATATAAATTATAAGGGCATATTTTTTCATTTTAAGTGTAAAGAGACCAAAATCACTAAAAAGATCCACAATTAGAGTACTGATGAACCACCAAACATTTTTGGACAAAAACCATTGATTTTTGGCAACCACATGGACCATTTTTGCAATTTTGTCATATATATATATATATATATATATATATATATATATATATATATATATATATATATATATATATATATATATAAATGTTCAAATGAGAACCATAAAAAGTTAAGAACCATAAGAACCACTTTTTTACCTTATAAATTAAATCATCTGAGATGACAAATTTTCTCTCATCTCTTTCTCTGTCTCTCTCTCTCTCTCTTACCTCCTACCGCTGCCGACGACCATCACCATCGCCGGCACCACCGTCTGCACCGTCGCCGTCGCCGGAATACAACGATCTTCATAATTGAATATGCTTCTTCTCCAGATCTCCAACGTTTCAGATCTGATGAAGCACAAGTAAAACTCTTCGATCTGCTTTGCCGGAATAACATATATGACGGGGTATGAAGCTCTTTGTCGCCTCCAGATGTCCGGCCACCTCCAGATCTACTTCTTTATTTAAACAACCACTGGAGACCTCCTTTATCTTCATTTACACCCGATCAATTCAGATCTGATGTAGATATGAGAATTTGGTGTTATTATACAAAGGTTTTTCTTTCTATTTCATCATTCCATCGTTTGATCTACATCAAATATGTTCCCCCACCGTTGGTGTCGTTGTCGGAGCATCAAAAATCATAAATCGCAGTCATCATCTCAACCTACAGGTGCTAATCTTGATCTCTTTTTGTTTCAGAACTCTTAAACTTATTATTTTCTCTGGTATGTTCCATTAATGGCGAAATGTTTGTCGGATTAGTACCAGATCTATTATGTGTCGTGTCCTTCTCATCTATAACTTATTTACATCTCTATCTCTCTTATCTCTGGTCAAAACACCACCAAATCGACATCATATATGTTGTGTTTGTCCATTTTCAGGTTAGATCTGGTGTGTGTATGGTGTTTACATTGATGGTGTTTACAAAAGGAAGTTCTGAAAAAAAGATGCACACAAGGTGTTTGATGAAATGCCTCAATAAAATTTGGTAAGTTATTAAGCTTTGAATTTAGTTGTGAATGCATATTTTTTGTATATTAAACTATGAATTTTGTGTATTTAGTTGTGATATTTGTGTTTAAAACTGTGAATTGAATGCATTAAGCTTTGAATTTGTTGTTTAAACTGTAAATTGACTATATTAAGCTGTGAGTTTTGTATATTTAATTATGATTTAATTGTATTAAACTGTGAATTGATTGTATTAAAAATTTTAAGTTGATAATATACATTTGAATATATATTTTTTTTGTATTAAACAGTGAATTTTCTGTATTTAATTATGAATTAAAAGTTTTAAGTTGACAATATGTTTTTCTACTTGCATCTGTTGTAGATCTATATGATATGGTTTTTTTGGTTTGTTTGTTTTTTTTTCTGTTAAAGTGTGAATTTGATGTTTTAACCTCTCATTTGTCGTATAATTTTGTTAATCTTAGTTTTAACTGCTATTAAGTTGTGAATGTATAATTTTTTTTAATTAAACTTTATTATACTAGTTTGTGAATTTTCTATATTAAATTGTGTATTAATTGTAATAAGTGCTTTAAGTTGATAATATGGATGTGAAAACTACTTTTTATGTATTAAAATGTGAATTTAATGTACTAAGTTGTCGTTTTTGTGCTTTAAACAGTAAATTGATTGCATTAAGCTTTGAATTTTTTTTAAACTACGAATTGACTGTATTAAGTTGTGAATTTTCTGTTTAAACTGTAAATTGACTAGATTAAGCTGTGAATTATGTGTATGAAACTATGAAGTTACTTGTATTAAGCTAAGAATTTTGCGTATAATCTTTGAATTGACTATATAAAGAGTGTTAAGTTGAAAATATGGTTGTGGATGCATACTTTTTGTGTAATAAACTTTCAATTTTGTGTATTAAACTAGGATTTTTGTGTTTTAAACTGTGAATTGACTACATTAAAATATATATTTTCTTCTTAGACTATGAACTGACTATATTAAGCTGTGAATTTTGTGTATAAAATTATTAGTTGATTCTATTAAGCTATGAATGAATTGACATTAAGCTGATTATTTATAATTTTTTTGTTCGCTTTTGAAATAATGTAAATTATATTCACGGCTTAATATATTAAATTCACAATTTAATATATGAATTATTTGTGTATAAATTTTTTTGTTAATTTTTTTTTCTAAATATATTTATTTATTGTGTTGTATAAGTATGTCAGAATACATTAGTTTTAATAATAATTTTGCATTAAATTCAAAATAAGTGAAATAAATGGTTTTATTAGACTGTGAATGTAATATTTAAGTTATTAATGCATGCATTTGTTTGCATATCTGATTTAGAAGAAAATAATGGTTGCGATGCTGGTACAGGTGGTTGGTGCAGTGTCTGGTGGTGGTAGTAGTAGAGTTTGAATTTTTTTATTTCTTTGAGTTTATGAATTATTATAAAATAGGTTGTATTAAATTGTCAATTTTGTAAATTAAACTATAAATGGACTGTATAAACTTGTAATTTATATAAGTTGTGTGTTCAAATATGAGAACATATCAGAATGAAAATATTATACTGCAAAAATTACAATTTTGCCCTTTTTGTATCGAAAAGAGAAAAAAATAGGATTTTCACATGTTTAATAAAAATATCATGTAAATATTTACTAACTGATGGGGGTTCTTAGGGTTCTTAATTTTTGTGGTTCTTATTTGAACCACTCCATATATATATATATATATATATATATATATATATATATATATATATATATATATATATATATATATATATATATACCCTTGAGGGTATATAAGCTTAGGTACCAAACCCACCAAAATACGTCGTTTTGTTTAATATATTCATTATAATGTTCTTAAACATCAACCCCTAATTTGATTTACTTTCAATATTTTGTAAATTTCACTATTATCTTTCTCTTACATCACATCTTTTTGTGGAACACCTACTACGCTCTATATATTATAGTTGAACATGAAAATTATATAAGAAGAAGATTAATGTGAAATTTATAAAAATCTTAGAAGTAAATCAAGTTAGAAGTTGAATTATAAGAACATTAGACAATTACAATGTATAAATATGATATAAAACTACATAGTGTGATGAGTTTGGGTACCTAAGCTTATATACCGTTAAGGGTGTATTCACTTTTTTCATATATATATATATATATATATATATATATATATATATATATATATATATATATATCATTACCTATTACCTATATGTAAAAGATTTATGCTTTGGTCCACGTCGATGTGTTGTTTCTCTCCCTGCTTATCTCCCCGATAGAATAGAAAGACTAGAGTCGACTATTTTTAACCTATACGACAGTAGCAGCTTGGGTGCCTGCTTGTGTCACCAACGTGCCTACTTTCTTACCATCATCTTCCAATTAGAGGGTTGCTGCCGCCCATAGCTTCCGTCATACTCTTCCGATCATTAACAAAAAGACTTCACGGGAGGTTTTCCTCCTAGACTTGCCACCTCCTGGTTTATAGCCTTGCCAGATGTCACTAGACATGTTTTTCCACTGATATACTATACCGCTGCCTCTCTTGTTTGTTTTACTTTATATATGAAAAACTCTCTTTCTTCTTCACACCGCCACCATGGCTCCAACTTCTGAAAATTTGAATCTACTCTTCAGTCTTCTCAATCACCAGTACAATAAACGACTCCCCCAACACTGCGACAGCTGACGTACGTCGTATCCTTCTTTCCGTTGGTGCTTGATACAAACCACAACCTTCTGTTCTTGATAATTTGCAACGCAAGTATTATTTATTCCAGTGTAAGTAAACTTAGGGAAAAGAGTCGTGGCAACTTTAGGGATTGAGGCTGAAATGTATGTTTGATTATTGTAAAAAATTGAAAAAGTGTTTTTCAGAATCTTTGTTATTTGAAGCAAACGGGGTTGTTGAAGGAGTACTTTATTAGGTTTGCTATGAATAAATATGGATAACATTCTAAAAATGTATCTCAAATCCGATGAAGAGAAACAGACGTATGTGTTAATTTTTGTCTGTTGAATTTCTCGTTTCTTAGGAACTATGTCTTAAGCTTTATCACCATTACGGAAAGAAAACAATATGTATCTAGCCTCCATCTATTTCTGTTATTTTTGGCAACAATGAGACGCCAATAAAGGAGTGTCAAACTTTTAGATATTATCTTTTATAGAAGAAATTTAGATTGATTTTAGGTCTGGATAGCCCTCTTTGAGGTATGTGATTTAATTTTTGGTAAAATTAGTACAACAGTGCATACCTTGATTCAATTGCTCCAAGGAGAAATTCAAAATGGCCTAAATGTATATTCCTGTTTATTCTTGATAATTTTACTCCTTTTTTTGCTGGATGCTCAAACTTTCAGATGCAGACATGCAATCCATTACTTTTTAGCTATTTGATTAATTCGTTACTTTTGGTGTACGGTCTTCTGTTTCTTTTAACAGGGATGAACAACTTTGAATGCTACCATTATGTATTTGAATTGTTTTCGTGCCTATATCTGATTGTTGATGTTGGTTGAGCTCTTAAGAGTTAAGAATTAAGAAACCCTAAACAGCAAGATGCCAAGACCAACATAATAGCATCTTTATCTAACTATACGATAAGAGAGGGAAAAGGGAATTAATTTATGTTGGGTAAAAGCAACATGATCTTTATGTTTCACCTTAAGATTTTTCAAATGATGTAGAACATTGTACCAATTAGGGTTTGTTATTTGTTTTATGCCCTGTATGTGTCAATTGGGTTTAAGATATTTGTTTGTACACCTAATTTGGTGCAAATACTAATTCCTTTCTTATGTATCCTTTTCAGATTCTACGTTTACCCACCCACTTGATGTTAGATTGGATAGAAAATTTTATGCTACACACCAACTGCTCGAGGAAATGCTTGAACCAGATTTCTGAAGTTTCATTCCAACCCATTAATTCAATGTCGGCTGATTTTTGCTGCTTTACTGTTTAATAACAGGTTGTTGGTTGATTTCAAGGGTTGTCCATCAAATCATGCAAGTCATTTAAAATGAAGATTGAAAGCTCTTAAACGCAACTTTGGTAGCTATCATCTCCTGAGATCCATATATAATGAAGGATTAGGATACATCTCAGGTCATAAATGTATCATTTGTTTGTTGATGTCCAATTTTGTTCCCGGAGTCAACATCCGCTTTGTCTTCTCTACACCGACTTCCATCATCTTCCCCTCATTTCCATATCTTCCTAACTAATTCAAGTAGGTTTCAGCCATAATATTTTCTAATTTTCTAATTTTGTGGTTTGTTTTCAATTTGGGATTTATTCATTATGGTTGTTAAGTCGCATGCCTTCCTCACTGTGTGCTAGAGGTCCGGCCAGCTGACGTCACTCCTTCAAACCTGAGAACATTGATTTGAAGGATTCCCAACTAAGAATGGTTGGCTATGGGTATTGAATTTATGGAAAAGAAATAGGCAGGTGAGATTTTATCATCGGACTTGCGATTGAAGGGTTTGAGGCCTGAGTATCCTTCTAATCTCAAATTGCAGGTAGTTAAGTTGAATATATCAACCGATATTGATGGAGGGATACATAGGTCATAATTTTGATTTACTTTTATATTTGGTGTTTCCCTTATCGGTCCCCTTCTTCCACTCCCCCCCCCCAATCAAACCCTCTATGTTGAGAAGAACAGATAAAGAGGTGAGAATTTTTTTATTCAATGATTTCAATAGCCATCATTTTTGTCTTCATTTTTCTTTTGAACGTGGGGTTTCTTCAATTTTTTGTTTTCAGATTTTTGAATCATTAAAACATGGCATCTCAGATATCACAAAATATGTTGTTGCTGCTTGATTTTGGTATGTTTTCTATAAGTATTCTATTCATCAACTACATTAATCAAATTTGTTTCAAATTGAAAGGTCAAGTTGATGGCACAAAAGATTTCTTTATAGAGGTTCCTACAGTTGTTTCAGATTAAGAGATATGTACAATTTTGTCACTAGGTGCTTTGCATCAAAATTTACTTTAAATGGCTACTTACATTCTCGTCTCTAGGGAAATGAGAAGCTACTTTCCTTTAAATGGCATAGCTAGAGTCTGGTAACAAAATCAACTGGGTTTTCAAATTCAATGTTCCTTGAAATTTTTATCATTGTTTATATTTTTAGTCAGAGGTCTTTATTTTTCTCCAATTTTGTTAACGGCTCCTCCTTCTTGATCGGTTATCAACAAGATTAGTTTCAAGCGATAAAAAGGTTCATTCTATTTTTTTGATTCTTTATTTAGTTAACTTCCAGTAATTCTATGTTGCAAAAAGAATGAATATGATCGTTCAACAGTATCTTGAATCAATGGGCTTTCTACAATATCAAGAGGAAATATGACAAGGTCTTGAATTGTTGATTTTGATCCTAATATATATATGTATGATGGCTGAATTTCTGATTTTTTTGTTAGTGTAGATTACAACAACAAACGCACCACAAGATTATGCAAAAGAAATCCATTTCTCATATCGCAAGGGTAAGAAAGGTTATATTCTTGTTATTTTCGTATCTTGCTTATCGATGTTGATTGGTATTTCACACATTCATTTTCCATGCGATTACTGTTGGAATAGTGTCTAAGGCTGCAACTATATTAGGCAATTATTTGACCCGGTTGTGCATGGTCCTTTTGGGTTGCCTTCACCATAGCAACTTGATAAGATGATTTATTAAGAGAGAGTAAATATTATTAATATATTATGAGAATAATATAAAGAATAATAATATTGTTATTAATATAAGTCATAGAATTAATTGGAATTAATTTGGTGACTTAAAGAGATTAATTAAATAAGAGGGTATAAACTGTCAATTGTTTGATAGTTAAACTTTAGACTGTAAATCCATATAGATATGGATTGGGCGGATTCTAGGAGCAAAAGGATAGCTCAAATCGTCCAAGAGTTATCTAAGGAATGGATTTGGATAGCCTTAAGAGAAGATTATCCAATTAGGGTTTAGGTTGTAACCCTTAAGGAGTCTACAAGTATAAATAGACCCTATGGCATAAGGAATTCGGTACTTCACCTAAAGTAGAGAAGCCCTGGCCGAATTCCTCCCCTCTCCTCTCTCCTAAATCATCCTCCTTGTTATTTGGTGTTTGTAAGCCATTAGAGGAGTGACAATTGTGACTCTAGAAGCTCCAAGACAACAAGATCAACAAGGAATTCAAAGGTATGATTCTAGATCTGTTTCAATATTGTTATTACACCTAAATAGTCAATAGAAGTCTTGGATTCAAAGCATGTTTAATTAGAAAGCCTAGATCCGAGCATTAGGGTTTTGCATGCGCACATAGGAAAGTTCTTATGGCTAAAACCCATCAGTGGTATCAGAGCCTAGCTTGGTTTCTATTGAATTGTTGCTTAATTGGTCGAAACTTAACTGCAAAATTCGATTTTTGTGTTTCTGAGTCATGGACTCGGCAAGTTCCATAGTGGACTCGGCGAGTCCCTTTGAGCACTCGGCGAGTCCAAGCGTCAGGAATGGCCAGATTCGGGATTTCTTCATAATTATCTTATGGAAACTTACCTTAATCATATTAGATCAACCCTAATCCGATTTTTTGATATATATGACTATAATCTTGATCTAATTATAGATATTTATCAACTAATAAAATATTTAATTTCCTTATATGATAATTAATTAATTATTTTGATTATTTTGGTATTTATCTTAAAAGAAATCTTGAATAAATCAAATATAGATAATTAGGAAATTAATTGTTAATTGAAATTATTTTTTATTTGATCCTCCATGTTTTAAAATGTTTAAAACTTGTCCTCAAGTTTTGAAATTTATATTTTGTGATTAAAGGTTTTAATTTAGACAACTTAAATTTCAAACCCTAGATTTGTAAAGGTTTAAAATACAACCCTATACTAATATAATATTACAAGAATAATATATATATATATATATATATATATATATATATATATATATATATATATATATATATATATATATATATATAACTAAAATGTTAGTCTTACCGTTAGTAGGCCTCATTGACGAAGTCGATCTATAAGGTGGGTATAAGGTTGCGGCCTATAAAATGGCACTTAATGGGTGTACACTCACACCCACCGCTTGCTTGATCGGTGGAGGGTCGTTAGCTGAACGGGCAGGATAGGGCAACCTCATCCTCTCATTAAAAGTATAATAAGTAATACAAAGTAACTACACATTTTCAAAATTTCCCAATCTTAGTTACTTTAGGAAAAGTGAATTGATGCAATCCCATGAAATTACACTTTGCACCCTTGCTAAGAAGTTAGTGGAGCGTGTATGGTTTACCGGCACACTAATTGGTTCTAAGAAAAGGTGGCAAAGGGTGATTCATTGTTTATCATAGTTCGATGGAGCGTGTGTGGTTTACCAGCACATCGAATAGGTGATCGTTACAATGAAGGCACCATGTGAATTTGCATGGTAATTCACACCCGCTTTGTGATCCTCGGTATCCCAGTCACAAACAAGAGGGGCATATCGAGATTTAAACATGCCATTGAATAGTTTCAATGAATCTCATCCGAACCTAGGAATTCTCAATACATTTAGGACTAATAGTTAAGTTTTTGAAATGGAGAATTAGTGAATCGTCATTCACTTACCTTCAATTTATTTGCATGTTGGATTACGACATCCCTTTTCTAATATGTAAATGTTATTGTTGGATCCTAGCCCTAATTTTTCTTATTGTGTGAAAATTAGGGATTCTTATTCTAATCTATCTTTGTCTTTTCTTCTTTTTGTAGATGTCAAACGCAAACAACGTTGCTGCTAGTTCTTTCACGTTGATGAGCCTTTGCCAAAATGTCACCTTCGATGGAACGAACTTTAGCGAATGGATAAGATACATTCGCACCATTGCTCGCTATGAGGATAAGGAGTATGTCCTCGATGAGAAGCTCGAGAAGATCAACCCTGAAATCGCTACTCCGGCTGAAATTACCGCTTTTGAAACTCATGAGTGAGATGCAACGAAGGTACATTGCATCATGATAGCCACCATGAACTCCGAATTCCAAAAGTCCTACGAGGACATGTACCCGTACGAGATGCATCAAGACTTATTGGAGAGATACCACCAGAACGCGAGACAAGAGCGTTATGAGATTTTCACCAACATGATTTCCGCTAAGATGGGTCATGGAGAATCTCTTACCGTGCACTTGCAAAAGATGCAAAGATATGTCGACCGCCTTCGTAAGTTAAACGTTGACTTCGGTGAAGACTTGGCGATCGACATGGTGCTTCACTCTTTGCCTCCGATGTATAATCAATTTAGGATGACCTACCACATGAACAAATAGGAGGTCACCCTAAGCAAACTCCAAGGTCTCTTGAGGCTCCCTGAGAGCAACTTCAAAGACAAGTCTGTTGCACCAACTCCCAATCCACCTGCTGCTCCTGTCTTGGCTATTGGTCAAGGAAAGGGAAAGAAGAGGAAGGCTTTGTCTAAGAACCATCGCAAGGTTAAAGCCCGAGATGGTGCCTCTTCTAGTGGGACCAAAGTTGATCCCGCTAAGCCCTGCCCTAACCCGAAGGAGGCAGAGTGCCACCACTGCCACAAGATAGGACATTGGAAGAGAAGCTGCCCAGAGTACCTGCAAGCCATCAACGAAGGAAAGATCAAGCCATCTTTCGCAGGTATATACACAATTAAATCTAACGATTCTAATCATGCAATTTCTTGGGTTCTTGATACCGGTTGTGGTTACCACATTTGTTCTAATGTGCAGGGACTAAGAAGAAGTAGGGATGTGGAGCAAGGAAGGATCAATCTAATCATGGGGAACAGAAGATCGTCGCCTGTGACCAAGATTGGAGTGTATTCTTTAGTGCTTAAGAATAATTTATGTTTAGATTTGAACAATTATTGCTATTCGCCAGAAATGGCTAGAAACATCATTTCATTTCATGGCTTATATAGACAAGGTTTTAGATTTTCTTTTAATAATGAGAATCATTCTATTTTGGCTTATCTAAATGGTGTCTTTTACTTTGAAGCTATACCATGTAATGGAATTTATGAAACTGTTATGATTGTTGATAACTTAGGAAATGATGTTTTGAATATAGATTTTTCCACTAGTGTGGATAAAGCATCCTTGTGGCATTGTCGTATTGGACATGTCAACAAGAAACGCATAGCCCAACTCCAAAAGGATGGAGTGTTGGAGTCATTCGACCTTAGGGAAGATGACACATGCGAGTCTTGTTTACTTGGAAAGATGACTAAATCACCCTTCACGAGTACGTGTGAAAGGGGTGAGGGTCTATTGGACCTAATACATACCGATGTATGTAAACCGTTTAGATCAACCACGAAGGATGGGAACCGCTTCTACGTGACCTCTACCGATGATTATAGTAGATATGGGTATATCTATTTAATCAAGCAAAAGTCAGAAACCTTTGAAAAGTTCAAAGAGTTCAAGAATGAAGTGGAGAATCAATTGGGCAGGAAAATCAAGATGCTTTGATCCGATCGACGAGGAGAGTACCTAAGTCTTGAATTCCACGATTATCTCAAGGAGTGTGGAATAGTTTCGCAATTGACGCCTCCTAGGACACCGCAATTGAATGGTGTTGTAGAAAGGCGTGATCAAACCTAATTGGATATGGTTCGCTCTATGATGACTCGTGCTTCACTACCTATCTCTTTTTGGGGGTATGCCTTAGAGACTGCCTCCCATATCCTTAACTGAGTCCCTACTACGAAGGTTGCCAAAACACCTCACGAGATGTGGACAGGGAAAGCTCCCTCGTTGGCACATATCAAGGTTTGGGGTTGCGAGGCTTTCGTAAGACGAGATACTCACGACAAGCTCGAACCTCGAAGTGAGCGATGTATTTTCATCGGCTACCCGCAGACATCCTTTGGATATCTCTTCTATAGACCGAAGGACAATGTTGTCTTTATTGCGAGGAGAGGAGTTTTCCGAGAGCGAGAACTCATAGGCCAAGGAGACAGTGGGAGGCAAATCGAGCTTGAATAGATTCAAGAGTCGATAGATGAAGGAACCTCTACTGCTGGCACTCAACCCGAGGAGGAAACTCCGGTTGAACCGATTGACGAGTCCTTACCTCTTAGACGTTCCGATAGAGTTAGAGTTCATCCCCAGTTTTATAGTTTTCATATTACTACCGAAGGGGACACGTATATTAGCGATGGTACACTAGTAAATCTTGATGAACCTAATAGCTATAAGGAAGCCATGGCAGGCCCGGAGTCTGCGAAATGGAAAGAGGCAATGGATAGCGAGATCCAATCCATGTCTGATAACCAAGTTTGGAATTTGGTTGATTATGTGCCCGGATGTAAGACCGTTGGGTGCAAATGGATCTTCAAGAAGAAGACCGACATGGATGGAAACGTACACACATATAAAGCGTGATTGGTTGTGAATGGCTTTACTCAAACTCCCGGAGTTGACTATGATGAGACCTTCTCACCAGTTGCGAAGATTAAATCTATTAGAGTAATGCTAGCTATTGCCGCATTTCATGATTATGAGATTTGGCGAATGGATGTCAAGACCGCTTTCCTTAACGGAAAGTTGGCTGAGGATGTTTACATGGCTCAGCCAGAGGGGTTTGTGGATCCGAAGCATCCGAATAGAGTGTGTAAGCTCGAGAAGTCCATTTATGGACTTAAGCAAGCGTCTCGCAGATGGAATCTTTGCTTCGATGAGAAAGTCAAAGAGTTTGGATTTGTACGAAGCGAAGACGAATCATGTGTATATGTCAAAGCCAGTGGGAGTATAGTAAGCTTCCTCGTTCTATATGTCGATGACATATTACTCATAGGAAACGACATCCCGACTTTGCAGGAGGTTAAGTCCTGGCTCGGGAAGTGCTTCGCTATGAAGGACCTCGGAGAGGCTTCTTACATTTTGGGAATAAGGATAGTAAGAGAAAGAAGTAAGAGACTAATTGGACTTAGTCAGAATACTTACTTAGAGAAGGTACTAAAACGTTTTAGTATGGAAAACTCGAAGAAGGGAGAATTACCGATACAAAGTAATGCCAAGTTGAGTAAGACTCAAAGTCCGAGTACCGAAGCTGAGATAGCAGAAATGAGCCGAGTACCATACGCTTCCGCAGTTGGCTCAATCATGTACGCTATGACTTGTACTCGCCCTGATGTAGCCTTCGCTTTGAGCATGGTTAGCATATATCAAGGGAATCCTTGCAGAGCACATTGGATTGCGGTGAAGAATATCCTTAAGTACCTTCGGAGGACGAAGGAATGGTTCTTAGTCCTCGGAGGGAGTGATGACTTGAAGGTGCGAGGGTATAGTGACGCCAGTTTTCAGACCGACAGAGACAACTACCGTTCGCAGTCGGGCTGGATCTTTACCCTAAATGGAGGAGCAGTGACATGGAAGAGTTCCAAGCAGGAAACCATAGCTGATTCAACGTGCGAATTAGAGTACATTGCAGCGAGCGAAGCGTCGAAGGAGGCAATATGGCTAAAGAACTTCATCGGTGATCTTGGAGTTGTACCCGCCATAAAAGAGCCCATGGAGATTTTCTATGATAATGAAGGAGCGGTTGCCTTGACCAAGGAACCGAGAGATCATGGTAGATCACGACATATCGACAGAAAATATCACTTCATGAGACATCGTGTAGAAGAAGGACAACTCGTAGTGAAGAGGATATCATCAGAAGATAACCCAACAGATCCGCTTACGAAGGGACCGAGTAAGGTTAAGCACTTGCAGCATGCTAGGAGTATTGGGCTGAACGATGATATTAGCATAGATTAGATAGTATTAGAAACGTGTAATAGATAAATGTAATTAACATTTAATGATTAAATAAAGGAGTTTTATTTATGAGTAATGTTACTATCTTATGTTAATTGTTTAACTATTGTTTCACTTTGCATGTTTTGACTTCCAGAATAATTGAGTTTATTAGGAATAATCGAATTGTTCAAATTGTCCACAATTGTTCATATGTTGGAAGTAGATATGAATGAAGATTGTCATGAATTGGTGTGTAGATTGTCTAAATGGTGTTAGACATAGTAAAGGGTTGCTGCAACGTTCATGAGTGCTTATGAACTAGTTTTGAGCATTGGAACAAACCCGCGCTTGCTGGAATCACCTTATGGAATATGATATAAAAGGGTGATCGCAAGACGATAATATCATATAGTATTAAAACCTAGATATATGGTTTGTTATTTGTTAATTGATTGTACATTGATAATGCGAAAACGCATCAGTAACTCGGTGTTATAAAACGCATTGTTGTGTATAGTTGGTTAATGAATAAGTAAATGCATATAAGTCGAAGTTTATCCGTAACTTTTATCTAAGAAGGTAAAAGCGATATCTCGGCCACTCGATGATTTGATTTGACTTATGTGTCGGGCCCGGTCAGAACTAAATCGATGTGTTCGATTAAGTTCCATGTCAAATAAATCAGAGATTGAGAAACCTAAATGCTTGACTAACCATTCCATAGGATTGTCAGCATGATATCTAACAGAGGATTGTACGATCCCTTATCTAAAGGACAAGATTGATTAGATCAGAGTTTGACAGCGTCTTTGAGAGCTAAGATTGCAAACCGAATTGTACTTGTGCATATAGTTACTAGACTTATCCAAGTGGGAGACTATTGGAATAGTGTCTAAGGCTGCAACTATATTAGGCAATTATTTGACCCGGTTGTGCATGGTCCTTTTGGGTTGCCTTCACCATAGCAACTTGATAGGATGATTTATTAAGAGAGAGTAAATATTATTAATATATTATGAGAATAATATAAAGAATAATAATATTGTTATTAATATAAGTCATAGAATTAATTGGAATTAATTTGGTGACTTAAAGAGATTAATTAAATAAGAGGGTATAAACTGTCAATTGTTTGATAGTTAAACTTTAGACTGTAAATCCATATAGATATGGATTGGGCGGATTCTAGGAGCAAAAGGATAGCTCAAATCGTCTAAGAGTTATCTAAGGAATGGATTTGGATAGCCTTAAGAGAAGATTATCCAATTAGGGTTTAGGTTGTAACCCTTAAGGAGTCTACAAGTATAAATAGACCCTATGGCATAAGGAATTCGGTACTTCACCTAAAGTAGAGAATCCCTAGCCGAATTCCTCCCCTCTCCTCTCTCCTAAATCATCCTCCTTGCTATTTGGTGTTTGTAAGCCATTAGATGAGTGACAATTGTGACTCTAGAAGCTCCAAGACAACAAGATCAACAAGGAATTCAAAGGTATGATTCTAGATCTGTTTCAATATTGTTATTACACCTAAATACTCATTAGAAGTCTTGGATTCAAAGCATGTTTAATTAAAAAGTCTAGATCCGAGCATCAGGGTTTTGCATGCGCACATAGGAAAGTTCTTATGGCTAAAACCCATCAATTACTAGCTAGGTACACGTACCACGTGTATAAAAGTTGTACAGGACAGACATCAGGAATTCTTGACAAATGATGTTGAAGCTGCTTATAAAGTCGTAACATGGCTATATAGATGGCATATTGGTGTAGTTGTTGTGTATTCAGTTTTTTCATGGTTTTAACTCCTCTGTTTGCTTCTTCTTTTGGGATTCTTTGAAAGGTATCATTAATTTGATGATTATGATTTTATTACTTTTATTTTCTTGCTTTTACCATGTACCTAATTGTTATGGAGCGAACATTTAACTACTACCCTCCATGTCTATGGCCCAACAAAGTGTTTGGAGTCAGACCACTTGCTGATTAGGTATGCTTAGTTTCTTCCTGGTATGTTTTGATTATGGTCGATTTTTTTTCTTTTTTTTTGTCATGTTTTTTTATTTATTATATGTATTTGATGTTACAAGGCACGTCTCCTGGATTTAACATTTATGCTAAGTAAGTTAGAGCCAATTTGGTTGATCTTGGTGACTTATTAATGAGTGAATATTACGAGTTGGTCGTCAATGTAATGGAAAACCATCTTGTTTTTGTGGGATCTTTGTCCTCTTGGATTGATTGGCAGGGGTATTTTTGTCATTTTTACACCATGATTTTTATATTCCATTATAAATTCAATATATATATTCCATTTTTAGAGGCAACAAGGTATAGATAGCAACATACACAAAAGTGTTATTTTCCCAATAATATTTTACATGCATTCACGTTTCTGCCTATTCTCCTGGCTTGGTAATAGTATAAACTTCATGCTGTGACTGCAAGCAACAAGTTAGCTAGACTTGATACTCTTGAATTTTTCATGTCACCTCTCAAGACAGGGTTAGATGATCACAAATAAGGCTCGAAATTATGTGTGGATGGGTATGGCAATAAGGGGAATTGTTATTATGAAACATTTAAGGGAAAAAACTACCATCAATGCAAGTTTTGGATCTTCAAACTGCTATATTTTCATATCTAAATGTTGTCATATTGCAGTATGTTCCGACACAATGTTATCATAAAGAAATATGTTCTCTGAAACATTGTCATAAACCCTAAAAAAATTATTCTTAAAACTAAAATGAAAACAAGATTTTTTTTGGTTCTTTCATGTTTCTGTACATTCAACTTTGGAAATTTATGGAAAACATTATGATTTGCATTTTTTTTTGGCTTCTCAGGTTTGTGAAGGAGCTTGGATTGTTAGGGCTACAAGAATCATCAATATTGACCAGATTTAGAGTAGAAGCAATAAAGGTATCTTACTTAATGTTTAACTTTTGTGTATGAAAAGAGGTGTATCCTAGAAATCGACGAGGTGTACCACAAATGTAATATCAAAAGAGTAATTATAAGTTCATTAGTCAAACTTTAACATGAATGAAGCACGAAACCTTCCAATTATTGATAATTTTTGGTGGGTCTCTTACAAAACCGTTTACAATCTCAATTGTTTGGTTTGAAATAACGATTTTTATTAATATATTTGATAGAATATTAAATAGCAGGATGTAGTGTCTGCGTTTTCTATTTGTAATAAAATTCAGATCCAGGCGATATATGCTTTTACTTTTTTAGCGAATGCATGTGCTCATGACTCAAGTATGGAAAGTTGGAGTTAATTTCTGTGTTTTCTTACCTTAAAATTGGAAAAAAAAAATTATCCAACTTAAGGAAATTAAATATTATATGGATATTTAGTCAACTCTAATCACTAATTTTAACATTGAATTTCGGTTCATGAAGCTAACATATAGGTATGGAGCCTTATAAACCTAATTTCAAATCTTGCCTACCACATACTTCATGTAATTCTTCTTTCATTAAGCTTCATTTTTGTGTATTTTGGGTGCAATGAGTATGGAATTGTTTTCTATTGGATATTAGATTGTTGAACATTTTTGAAAGTGGTTTAGATGAAAGAAATCAACATATAGGTTTAACAGTTATTATGAAACCAATATTGAAAAGGGTAGCAGCTGGTATAACACTTGGACTGGGAATTATCTTGGTCTTGAAGGTCATGTTTTGAGATTGGTTCATCAATAGCTAAGGGATCTGGTTCATTGTTTGACAAAGATTCTTAAAGAGAACTTTCTCTTCAAGTTGCAGGCCCATCCATTGGAATTTTATCCGGGTACTGCTACTCTTTTGTGATCTAATTGCTAACATACTAATAGTGTGACTTGTGGGGTATCATTTCAGGATTCAATATTGTTGTTGCTGGATATTTTGTTTCTGTTGTGTTAGTGTTATGGCCATCAACTATTGAGTCATCATTCTGACCGATACATACTACGGGAACAATTATTGTTAGTGTTATGAAAGCCTCATTGGTCTCAGAAATTGGTTTTGCATATGAACTTGCCTTTAGTCTTTCGGAATATGATTTCCGTCCAACAACCAATATATTTTCATTTCTTTAACTACCTAGATGTTTTAAATAACGATTTTTCCCTGCTAGATGATCGTAATTGACCCTTGAATATAACATCATCTCCAATTTGACAATTGAGTTTTTTTAGTTTCCATGTATCTATCATAGGCATATCAGTTGGACTAAGGAGAAAAGGTGTTGTGGAGTTGTATTTGTTATAACATAAATACTGAGATACATTATTTACTAATTACTTGAACCTTCATTTTATTTTTAGAGGTTCCATTATACTTTTTGTTAGGTCTTTTGTGGCTTTTACATCTAACATAATCTTTTCTGGTTCATCGATTATCAATATAAATCTTGCTACCTCTGGAATCACTTATATTTAACTTTGTTAATTAATTTTCTAGGGCCGTGACTATCACGGCCCTCATTATGTTTCCTACTATATATATATATATATATATATATATATATATATATATATATATATATATATATATATATATATATATATATATATATATATATATATATATATATATAAAAGGTTGGTAAAAGAATTACTAGGCAATTATACAAAGTCACCTAACGATGATGACATGTGTTGATGCATACTCTACACCTGGTGGCATTATCTTTTGGGACATTCACAGAAAATTAGGGTAATTTATTGGCACGAAGCCAAAGCCACGGCTCACAATTTTTTAAGCATCTCCAAAAGTCCAAAGTTTATTTATAGTTTTTTATTATTTAAAATAATTATTTAAAATATCTAAAATCATTATAGTACATAACTTATTTGAGTTTTTATTAACCGTTTTTTTCTAAACTGTTAGTCACCTACTTAATTTATTTACTTTATCTCATACTTATAATAAGATGTTCATGTTATCATTTTTAATCGTGTAAATTTTTTAAAATTAAAAAGTTTGATTTTGAATCTTAGTTTCAATATTAATATTCAAAAAATCATTTTTAAAATGAAACTATTAATTGTTTTCTGACAACTAATTTATTTTATTTAATATATAAAATAGAAATAAACGATTGTATAGAAAAAATAGTAGTAAAAAACTTGTGTTAAGAATAGCATAATAATACAAATATGTGGAACACAAGCATAAAAACGAACATTTTAATTGAAAATAGATGATATTAGTGTTGTTAGGTAGCCTCCCGGATGCTTCACAATTGTAACGCCCTGTTCCGAATCGCTTTCATAATTCGGGAATGTAGTCTGAACATTGGTTATCATAAGGCTTAGGGCCTTTGGAAAAGAGAGTTCTAGACCCATTTAGGTACAAATAATGTAATTGAGGTGATCTAGGAGTTTGGGTTGTGTCTTAGAGCCAAGGGGTATATCGGTAAAGTGGGTGTTCGAGCTCCTTATGAATTTTGGTTTTTCGTTTTGAAGGTTTTGAGGTGAGGATAAGTTGATAGATGTGTAGAGCTTCTCGCCACCTTTCCGTGGATATAAAGAACATCAAAAACGGAGTTGAAATGAAGAAGTTATGGTCGTTTGAAGTTGGAGTAGATCGGGTTAGTGATCGTTGACTTGTTGACCAAACTCATTTAAGGCTCATGACGTGAGGAGCATCTGATGCACCAAAACCCTAATTTTCGGGTATTTAAAGGTATGAGATGATTAGGGTTGTTTCTCCTCAGCATCTTTCACTCCCAAGTCACTGAAAAACCCTAGATTCTACCTTCTTGAGCCCTTGAGCCATTATTGGTGGTATTGGTGTGCTATACTGGTTGATTTCCTTGAAGAAGAAGAAGAATAAGAAGAAGAAGCTCTTGTGAAGGTTCCTTTGGATGAGATAAGCTCCTTCTAGTGGCAATTCTGAGTACATAAGCCTCTATAAGTCTCAAAGATCCCAGCTTTCTCTTCTAATCTTGCTAGATCTAGGTTATGGTTACCTTCTTTGCATGGGATCTTGAAGTCTCATGCATGAGGTCCATAAAGTCAGCAACTTTATGGACCATTAAGTCATTTGCTATGTTATAACCCTTGGATTTGGATTTTGGTGCAAGTTTTGGACTCCAAGTTTGAGTCTTCGCCCTTTTTCCTTCATTTTGACCCAAGTTAATGTTTATGTCATGTATTGGACATATGTGACTGAAAAGCTTCGATTTTTATGGTCCTTGGGGCAAGGAAGACCCTCTAGAATGTCCCATGTTAAGTCTTAATCGATTTGGAGCTTAATGCTCATTTTTGGTTAGATATAGACTCACGACGTGAGAGCATATTCGAGGAAGTTTCTGGGTTGAGATCACGACCTCACGATGTGAGCATAAGGTGCTCACGACGTGAGCAGCTCCTGTGCAAGTTTTTGACTCTTTGATTGTAGGCTAGCTTGTTGTTGGACTTATCTTTTGGTTTTGGCTCATAATGGACTAAGGATTTTAGAGTATTGGAATTCTGATTGGGCTTGCCTTGCTGGGCTTCCTTAAGTGGCCTTGGATGATGAATTGAGCCTTAGTGCGCCCAATGTAGTTATGCCTTGTTTAGAACTAATGGGCTTGGGCCAATTGTGGGCTTGGTTAGTGGACCATTTATCGGATTAGTGTTGGGTGGTTTTGCCATGGGTAATTATTAAAGAATGGTTTGGTTGTTTGGTTTAGTTCGTGGAAGCCGGTTCGTAGCAGCTGCTACAATTGTGGGATTTATATGTCGTTCGAGGTGAGTTATTCTCACTATATCAACAGGGTCTAAGGCACCAAGGCCGACCCTTTTTGGATTGTTATCTTGGTAGATAGGATGTTGTTATGCTATTATGATCTGTTAGATTGGTATCCTGGTAGATAGGATGTTGCTATGCTATTATGATATGTTAGATCGGTATCCTGGTAGATAGGATGAGGCTATGCTTAGTGATCTGTATGATCTGTCTGTTTTTATGATTGACTGGTTATCATATTGATTATTATATGTCTACATATGTATGTGTGGTTGCATTGAGGCGGTCCTACTTTCTGCAGAAGGCCAATAGACCCAGGGCAGTCTGGATAGACTTAAGGCCCTACGAGGCGGTCCAGTCAAGCCGAAGGCCCGGTGAGCGGTCCAAATAGGTTGTAGGACCTTCAAGGTGGTCCAAACGTGCCAAAGGCTTGGGAGCGATCCAGATAGGTTGTAGGCCGTACGAGGCGGTCCAGTCATGTTGATGGCTCAGTATGCGTGCTGTTTGTTATGATATTGTTCTGGTTTGTGTGGCGTTGGTATTTTTGGGAAACTCACTAAGCTTTGGCTTACAGTTGTTGATTTTGTTTTAGGTACTTCGGATGATCGTGGTAAGGCGAAGGCTTGATCATGCACCTCCTCACATTTTATGACTTTGATTTCTGGGATACTGTAACGTCTGCAGATTCGGGCTAATCAATTTAGAGACAATGAGCACCAAAAATGAGTTTTTGATGGAAGATTATTTAGAAGGATTAATCTTAACCAAGTTGTATTATATGTTACAAGGGTTCCGTACATATAAAGAACGCCGAAATCCGAGTTATAACGAAGAAGTTATGGCTCGTCGAAGTTTTACGGCAAAACCGGCATGACACCGGGAGACATAAATAGTGAATGTACGATAGAGGACCTTTTAGCCTTAGTTATCTAAACAAAAGTTGTAGTATACATTAAATCGAGAACACACAAAAAAAGAACGCCCAAATCTGACTTCGTATGAGGAAGTTATGAATTTTCTAAGATTTGGCTTAACAGTGCACGACCCAAAACTCGAAATTTTGTTCGAGCGGTTTTTGGCTTACGTGACCTAAATGAGAGTTGAATATTTCATTAATATGAACTCAATGGTAAAAAGACAGATGAAAACGGAGTCTGTATGAAGATGTTACGAATTTTTCGCAGTCATTTAACATACTAATCTCCTCCTACTCTTAAATTTAAGATCGGTCAAGAATTAGCCGACGGAGTATAAACTAATGTTGTAGATTATGATCCCGCCCATGCATGGATATAAAGAATATCGAAAAAGAAGCTCGTATGCGAGAGTTATGATTTTTCTTAGTCGGGAGGGTGCTGTGCGAGTTTGGGCGACGTGGAGTGATCACAACCGTTGCTTTCTCCACAAGAAAAACCATCAGATGATGATGCATGGCACTGAATCGGTGAGTCAGTGACCCAACTCGGTGAGTCCAGCTGCCTGGCAGCCTATAAATAGAGGTGCCAGGTTCCTTCATTCTTCACACCATTCGAACCTCTTCTCTCTCTCTCTCTCTAAACTCTCTCTCTAGCCCTCCAACCCCCACCCCCTAAGCCTAGGTAAACCCCTTAGCACCTGAAGGAATCCTCAAGGCTCCCGATGCCCCGAGAAAAGAGCATTTTGGCTTGGGAAAGCTGCTCCGGCGAAGCCCGGTTTTCGAGAAAACCTGCTGTAAGTGAGCTACGCCTAACCTATCTTTAGTATAGCTTATGTTTCAATATATTAATGTTATTAGGAACTTATAATAAGTATTTGGGCTATTATTATGAGTTATATAAGTGTCATTATAATATCTTTTTAACCACTCGCGGTACGAGGAATCTAGTTTGGAGGGCCGCTTGGGTTGCTGGATTCAGAAGTGCTATATGCCAAAATGATCCTGCCCTCTGGTGTTCCATGTCTGGCCCATGTCTGTACATAGCGGGTGAAGAGTATTGTTTAACGCTTATATAAATAGTAATAATAGATAGACTATTAATTTATCTCGTCAAACATTAGACTAAACTCTAGTGGTAATGATACTAGGTTTTGTCCGAGGGAAATTATTTTAACAGTAACGAAGTGTTGTCCGAGTGCCAAGTCACCACCTTATCAGGTGAGTGCATACTTACTTTCATCTTACACATAGATATGAAGTATTTTATATAAATTACGTGCTATGTGTGCATATTATCTGTATACTTGTTATCTATGCTGGATGAACGATTTATACATGTTTTAAATGATTTAAATTGTATATGTATTTTATATCTACAAATATGTTGGGTAAAACATGGGTAGATGAACGAGGAGGGATGAAAGCAGATATAAGTAAACATTGGCGTCTTTGAGACTTAGTGCCTAGACCCTAGCGACTTTGAGACTTAGTGCCTAAACCCTGGCGACTATGCAACGTAGTGCCTGTTGTATAAACCCTGGCGACTATGAGACTTAGTGCCTAAACTCTGGCGACTATGCAACGTAGTGTCTGTTGTATAAACCCTGGTGAGTATGAGACTTAGTGCCTAAACCCTGGCGACTGTGTGACTTAGTGCCTGTTGAGTAAACCCTGACAACAATGGATTTCGTGTCGATTCCTTAGGATGATCCTTAGGAATAAATGAATGACGAATAGCTAATTCTTAGGGTAGATCCTTAAGAGTAAGGAAGATAATAGGGATGGGTAATTGGGTTGATTGTTTGATGTTTAAACATAATAATTATATTATTGTGGGTTGAAAACCCTATGTACTCACTAAGTTTCCCAACTTGATCCACTCAAGCTTATTTGAATCATAAGTGCCGATACGAAGTCACATTACACTGAAAGATTAAAGAGGTGTAGATCACTAGTGTAAATGAATGTAAGTTCTATTTATGCTTATGTTTCTGTATTGACAATTACATTCCAAATGTTTTAAAATGAATAAAAATACATTTCTTCGGAAATGCTTTGATAATGTATTTATCATGTTTTACTAGGAACAAATTCAGCAACATTTTTATTAAAAGAAGTACTCTGATTTTTATAAAGCATAAACATAATCGGTCTTTTTTGGCCGTGAAAATGGGGATGTCACGGATACTTTGATATGAAACTATGTTGAAAACAATTTGTAAACAATTGATGGTTTTGAAATGCTTAAAAAGTTTAAATTTTATTGAAATTTTATGGATGTTACAAGTGATGGGTTTTGAGCACTACATCATTCCTATGGTGTACATGCAAACCCTAATAGCTTTGGATCTAGTTTGTCTAATGAACATGTAATTGATTATCCAAAGCCATAAACCCTAGATCTAATAAACTATAACTGAAATTAGGGTTTAGATCTTACCTTTGATTGTTATATAGCAATAACAATCAATTCCTTGCTTTGATTGGCTTTAGAAAGCTTAGTGCCTCAAGTGTTGCACCTCTAATCGAGTCACAAACACCACTAAGCAACTTGGATGAAGAGGGGGGAGAAATGAGGCACCAAAAACGGCTGGAAACCCTAAAGGAAGTATTGACCACACTTTTGGGGCTGTAAGGGTTCCTTATATATGCTGGCTATTAGGGTTTACACCTAGGAAACCCTAATCTGACTGCTTAAGCCCTAAGCAGCCCATGGACTCCCTCTTTAGAAGCCTTGGACGATTTCTAATGGGTTTCCCCATAGAATTCGTCCACTCTAACTTCTATGGAGTCCATTAGCCCATCTATGTAATTAGCTTACAATTACACAATAAGTCCCTTAAGTTTAATTAATCTCTTTTTGCCATAAAATTAATACTTAATTTATTCTTGACTAATATTAATTAAACAATATGATTTCTCCTTTAATATATTATTCTCATAATATATTAATAAATCATAATAAAACCTTTCTCTCCTTAATTCATCATACATATTGCTATGGTGAAGGCAACCCAAAAGACCATGCTCATAATCGGGTCAAGTATATACCAAAATAGTTATGAATTTCGATCATTCTCTCTATACTATTTCCCGACTTCCGATTTATGACGACTGACAACAGACTACAATTGAACAAATCAACGTTGTCCCGGCTTGGCCAAGCGTTTAGGGTGTCATCACTAAATCATCGAGGGGCCAGCAGATATCGCTTTTATCCCACTTTGGGTAAAAGGAATGGATAAACCTTGACTCAAATGCTCGCTTGTACTCACTCATCGAATTACACACAACAATAAGTTTAATAACACCAAGTTACTAGTGTGTTTACTTATCATCAATGTGCAATTGACTAGCAAATAACAACTCACACGTCTCGGTTTCAAGAATATACAATATTATCGTCTCACAATCACTCGTGATAAAATCCATGAAGTGATTCAAATGAGCGTGGGTTTGATCCAATATTAAAATCTTATTAAAGCACTCATGAACTCTGCAACAAACTTGTGATATGTCTAAACACTTAGACAATCTACAGAAAGATTCATGACAATCTTCTTTCATACCTACTTCCAACGTATGACCGACTGTGGAGGTTCGAATAACCTAGTTATTCTGGAAGTCAAAACATGCAGATTGAAACACAACAATAATACTTAGTCCTATATGGCCCCAAACTTGTAAGAGTAAATAAACCACTTTTATTTAACCACCATATTGATTACTCATTATTTATCATTTAATGTTTCGGATAATCAACTCATTACTTGAATTACAACAACAATTGTCCCATGCTCCAAGCATGCACACTTTGTTTCCTATGGTCCATGCTTTGTGAAATAGATCAATTGAAAACTTTTCCAATTATGCTCATTTCACAATTCCGAATCCTCATCGTTAGTGTAAGAACACAAGGTTCTCGCCACTACTAGAATATGTTAGATTCTAACATTTTATGCAACGATTCTTTCACAAAGTCATAGCACAAAAGTCACCAAGACTTGGCCAATGAAATTACAAGGTCTCTACCAGAAATTGTTACAAACAATTCTATAGACGTGATGTCTCTCACTAAAAGTACATCCCTTTGAACATCCTTTTGCATAAAATTTTCTAATCTAGACATAAATTCTCAATTTCCAACTCCCAATATGGAAACATTTCCATATTTGACATATGACAACTCATTCTTAATAGAATCTTATATGTTCATAATAATGTCGATATGGTCCATCCAACACTATACTTCCAACTACTCACAAGCAACAAATCCTTGGCGAACCTGAGATCGTCCTTTGATAGTTGTTTAATTATTTTAGTCAAAACCGTTCTAGTCCTTTTTCCCTCTTAATACGCTAAGCATTTGGAAAATTTTAGAATGATGAAACATTATAGCATATGCAATCGATCCTTTACCCGAAGCGTATGGAACATGATTGATATTGTCTCACATGAAGACATGATACTTTACCAGTCTTCTGCTATAATATTTCTAATTGCCATGTTCTCACAATTTTGATTATGAAAAGGGATGCCGTAATCATAACCAAATTTTGAGAATGCAATTATTCTTTCCATATATAGAATTTCCTCATGTTGAACCATTCCAATACAACATTCATATATATTTGATTAGATTTAATTAAAATTCCACAATCTAAGCCTTTAGATTTGAAATGAAGTATAACATTCTCCCCCTTGATTATAGCAAAACAACTTTTCAACCCCTACAATTTTGCAAAGTGAATCTTTCTTTTCTATAATTAATATTGCTAACTTGCAATACTTGAAATAATAATCATGCTCCCACTAACACGATGATTATTACCATACAAGCATAACACTTATGCTCCCACCAGATTTGACATATATTTAGAAAACATCTGAACTTCCAGAAAACAATGCTTATTGAATTCCTTAAGTTCATATTTCTAAATACCTGATGCTTTGATAAGCCTTTATCTAAGCTTCTTAAACTCATACACCTTTGCATTAGAAAGCTCACATGTGTGTCTAAAGAAATTCAGAACTTATATTACTAAGTCCCAAAAGTTCAGACCAATTGCCAACTCTCACAATTCGAACTATGAAAATGGATGTCGTAATCATAATCGAATTTGAGAATACAATTTTCACAACTACAATCTTCTTAAAATATCTCTTAGTGAAAGCATTTCCTCACAATCATTTTCATGAAGGAGAGAAACCTTATGACAGTTAGATTTTAAAGTGTATGTGTTCCTATCCATGTGAATTTTTCATAACAACAATCATAAGGCAATGTTTGTGACAAATCCAACTCATATGTATTGAACTTTTTCAACCTTGATTTCTCGCCTTATGGCAGCATGAATGCCCACCATTGCTTCCAGGTTGTTAAGCAGCTCACCTTTACCTTATCAATGTACTTTCCATTAATTAGGGTGCCTTGTCTTTATGCAATCCAATAGAGAACTCATAGAACTCATATTGCATAGTTGACTTAATTTGGAATGGCACAGAAACAAAATGATGTCAACATGATAGGTCGCCAACCTCAAGTCGTGTGCTAGTGATTAACTATTGGTTTATTCTTGATTAGCTCTTGAACTTTTCAAGACAATTGAGACTCCCACTGACTTCTTGACATATATGATTCTCTTTGTCAAGGAACTTTTCATGACAAAACAGATATTCAAGAGTTAGTGCGAAATCCTATCAAGACAAACACTTCGCTCAATTGGTTTCTTTGACTTCTGCAAGACATCACAACTTACCAATTTCAAATGTGCAGGAATAAGAAGACCTTTTCCAATTCCACATTTGTTGAGTGTTATAAACCTACTAAAGATGTGTCACTCAATTCTCAATCTTGGAGTATGACTCTAAGACTCGATATTGGAATGAAGTATGATTGACTTCTTGATTTAACCATTTTCACAATTCCTAATTCCTCTTCTTAGACATACAAATGTACTAAGACTCACTTAGAGGATCAATTGAGATTTGGTTCTTAATCATTAAGACTTATCATAAATCACAATAAAAGGTACTCTCCCTTCTTCTTGGAATAAAGAAACTTTTATCTTTCTACCTACTTGGTTCTTCTTATTCACTCTGCTATTTATTGAAACCTTTTCAATCAACTCAAAATTACACTTAATCTTATAAGTATAATCATATTTACTAAACTTTAGTAAATCATGACGAATACTCTATCTCTCTTTGTGGCGGACTTGACCAGCGCACAACCAAGTGTACCTGATCCTTAGTCCTTCACTTGACTCTTTGTCAAGGAATTAGTCTAGTTTCCAAATATGAAAGTTTTTCATTCATCACACAATGCAGGTTGCATGATTCCAAGTTTATGTCCAATTGAAACTTGGGCGATGAGAAACTCTCCCTATTTGGTAAATTCTCGACATTTCCACAAATAACCTAATTAAGAATCAAATCCATCATTGCTAATAATAGAAATATTCAAACATCAATTTTTCATACATGCCATCGCGAGGATAAATAAATAAGACAAAATCAAAATTTATTTTACTGCGTAAAAATTTGTCCTTACAATGCAATTCAACTGAAAACTATGCTATTGCATATTTCTTAGCAGTCTACCCTAACTCTAAAGTAGCAACTCAAAAATCTAATCTTGGGATCCATGCGATCGAAATCCATTTCTTCGAGATCATATTCATCACGCTTCTTTCTTAAGCTTCCTCTATTTTATTCGATCCAGCAAAACATTAAAATGTGATCTTATCACATCATGTATCAAGAATAAAAAATAGGAACTTACAGAGTTAGTTAGTGGATTTTTACCTGAGGCAGAGCCATACGTCTTGACTCTCCCATCTCTTTGATATCCCAGGTAAACAGGGCAACTTCATCTCTAATGCCCCTTCTTGTGACAATGAAAGCAAATGGACTCCTTTGGCACAACACATCGGACAATCACAGACTTAGTCCTTTCTGGACTTCCAATGTTGCCAGTGTCCATTGAAGTTTGTGAGTTTGATTTCCCATCCAAATTTGCTTGACCAGCATTCCAAATCATTGCTGATTCAAAAGCTATAAGCAAATAAGTGATATCAATGAGGGTTACGTCATGTTCCATCATATAGTACTCTCTTACGAACTCACTATATGACTTAGGAAGCGACTGAAGAACCCAGTCGACAACCAACTCACCTGAAATCTTGACACCCAACATCCTTAACCTGTCAATGTGTGATTTCATATCTAAGACGTGTGCACACACAGGTTTCCCATCTTCATGTTTACTTGCCAAAAGGGCTTGAGTTAGCTTGAAATTTTCAAGCCTTTGAACTTGTGGGTTAGGGAGAACAATAGGAGGAGGTGGAGGAAGTGAAGCATGATCTCTGGTTCCTCGATCATATCGTGGAATATCATCTTCATTTGGAAAACTTTTTCCATGGTATTTGGGAAGACCATTGTTAGATTCAGACATCTACAAAACGGGAGAAATTCAAGTTAGTTGATAAGAATCCTTGATGTAACACCCAAATGAAACATCAAGGCTAGGATCCAACATAATACTCTACAACCTAGAAGAGGGATGTCGTAATCCAGTTGCAGAATATTTGAAGGTAGTTAAATGATGATTTACCAATTTCCACCATGAAAAACAAAAATGAAGTTTAAGTTTTAAATGAATTGAAACTCCTAGATCTTTTGAGATTCATTGAACTTTTCAATGGCATGTTTAATCTCGATTATGCCCTTCATTTGTGTATGAGATGCCGAGGATCACAAACAAGGTGTGAATAACCATACGAATCTATATGGTGCACTCAATGCTACTATCACCTAATCAATGTGTCGGTTAGCTACACACGCTCCATTGATCTATGATAAGCACCGAGCCACCCCTCGCCACCAATGTCAGTTCCAAATTAGTGTGTCGGTTAACCACACACGTTCTACTAATGTTTGACAAGGGTACGAAGTGTAATCCCATGGATTAGAACAATTTCACATTTTGCCTAAAGTAACTATGATTTGGGAATTTGTAAAAGCATTTAGTTACTTTGTACTTCATTATACTTATAATGGAAGGTTTCATCCTATCCTAACCGTTCGGCTAACGACCCTCCACTAGTCAAGAGTGCGGTGGGTAAGAGTGGATACCCATTCAATCGCCATTTTATAGGAAATTTCCTTAAACACCCCTTGTAGACCAGCTTCGTGAATGAGGCCTACTAACGGTAAGACTGACAATTAACTCATACATACATATATATATATATATATATATATATATATATATATATATATATATATATATTAATATAATAGTAGACTTTTAATGTTATATATAGTATAGGGTGTATTTTATAATTTTAAAATACTAGGTGGTCTAATTTAATAAGTTATACTTTTAAATTAATAAAATGTAAACCAAAACTTTATGGGTTTATTAAATCTCTTTTAATTATACACCTTAATTAATTAATAAAACCATAAGGGTGTAATTTGAACTTTTCAAATTACTAGGATTTTAGAATTTAATAATTCAAAATTAAACTATTAATCAAATTTCAAATTCCAAAACTTGAGGGCATGTTTTGAAACATTTCAAAACATTAGGGTTAAGAACTTAAATATTTCAAAATTAACTTTTAATCAAAAATTTAAATTTCAAAACTTGAGGGCAAGTTTTGAAACTATTCAAAACATACAAGATCATATTGCAAATAATTTAAAATTAAACAATTAATTTAATAATTATCTAAATTTGACCTAATCAAGATAATTTACAAGATAATTCAAATCTAAATTACAAATAATCAATCTTTATCTAATAAAACAAATGATTATCTAAATTTTGACAATTATCTTCTACTTTGGCAAGGATTATCTCTGAATATTGATAAAATTCGGATTTTATTAATAAAAAACGTTTTAGGTAATTATCCATAGCCAAAACAGGTCAAAATCCCAAAATCTGCTCCATCTGACCCTCTGACTCGTCGAGTTCACTATGGACTCGGCGAGTCACCCAGATGACTCAGCGAGTCAAGTCAAAAAACCTCAAAGAAATCGATTTTCAGCCAAAATTCGATCAAATAAGCATCAAATTCACTCACAAATAGCCCTAGGCTCTGATACCACTGATGGGTTTTGAGCACTACATCATTCCTATGGTGTACATGCAAACCCGAATAGCTTTGGATCTAGTTTGTCTAATGAACATGCAATTGATTATCCAAAGCCATAAACCCTAGATCTAATAAACTATAACTGAAATTAGGGTTTAGATCTTACCTTTGATTGTTATATAGCAATAACAATCAATTCCTCGCTTTGATTGGCTTTAGAAAGCTTAGTGCCTCAAGTGCTGCACCTCTAATGGAGTCACAAACACCACTAAGCAACTTGGATGAAGAGGGGGGAGAAATGAGGCACCAAAAACGGCTAGAAACCCTAAAGGAAGTATTGACCACATTTTTGGGGCTGTAAGGGTTCCTTATATATGCTGGCTATTAGGGTTTACAGCTAGGAAACCCTAATCTGACTGCTTAAGCCCTAAACAGCCCATGGACTCCCTCTTTAGAAGCCTTGGACGATTTCTAATGGGTTTCCTCATAGAATTCGTACACTCTAACTTCTATGGAGTCCATTAGCCCATCTATGTAATTAGCTTACAATTACACAATAAGTCCCTTAAGTTTAATTAATCTCTTTTTGCCATAAAATTAATACTTAATTTATTCTTGACTAATATTAATTAAACAATATGATTTCTCCTTTAATATATTATTCTCATAATATATTAATAAATCATAATAAAACCTTTCTCTCCTTAATTCATCATACATATTGCTATGGTGAAGGCAACCCAAAAGACCATGCTCATAATCGGGTCAAGTATATACCAAAATAGTTATGGACTTAGACACTAATCCAACAATAAGTTGGTATCAGAGCCTTGGTTTGATTGAATTGGAGGAACACTCGTGTGAATCCAATCTCAAACTAAGGAAAAGATTTTCAAAATGATTTTCAAATGGTTTTCAAAATACTAAAGGAGGACATGAAGTGTACGATCAACAGGAGCCAGTAAGTAGACCCCAAAATACCATACGATTATTTGATATTATGATATGTTAGAACAACATGCTAGTGGTAGGCTAGGGATCTTCAGGAATTGCATGGTAGAATTTCCTGATTATGTGATGCCTTAGTTCCTATAGAGTTCTCTTGTTGAGATGATCTATAACTCTTTCGCGTGTGAATTGGCTATTGAGTGGATACGTTAAGTCACATGTCGCATGGTTTAAAGGATCTTAGGCTGAGATGTTTGATACTGCAGCGTAACTCTTGTTTGAGTCCAACCGTGGTGGGATTGAATCTTTTAGCCTAAGATTGTTTAAACGATGGGGTATGTGATTGTATTCATACGATAGTCATTTGGAACCAATGGAGGGTCGTGTGGTAAGCATGGTATGGATGAGTTGTGCAGGGTTAGCCGACCAGTAGTGTTATTGGACGAGGTGGAGGTGGTTTCCTTGGTTGAGCGCAGTTCATAGCGGGTCGGCATGATGAAGGATTAGTCACTCTCGAGAGAGTGAGGGCATGGCAAAGATGTGCGCAAGGTGTTGGGATTATGAGATCGAGGATTTGTTTGATTTTATTGCATCTTAGTACTAGTCGGCTTCTCTGCTCGAATGTTGCTTGCTTGTTCTTTGTGGGACCCATGTTGATGGGAGCTAACCATCAAACGAATACATTAAAATAACATGCTATGAGGATTAAATAATCTTAGGATAAAGGATTTGGACCTATTACGCAGCGCTCATCTGAGTCCAACCGCGGTAGGGCTGGGTCCTTTAGCCGAAGGATTATTTAATCCTGGTTGCATGTAATTCTATTTGCGAGGTGGTTAGCTGGCGTCGGTAGGGGTCCTTCAGCAGCTGATGGCAGAGGAAGTGTGGTGAGTCCTAGGATATCCTAGGGAGTATTTAGCGCGGTTGTTTCGCTGTTAAGCAGGTCTCATGAGTATTTTATGACTAGGTCTTGGAGGAACCATAAGGATTCTTGAGGAAAGTATGGATAGGTGTGGAAGGTAGTATTTGGCCCATACTACTAGAAGCACATGATAAATACTAGGATCGAGGAAAATCACTTGGGTTCTAAGGGCTAGTCAGGGAGGGTAGCTTGGTTGGATACCATGGTTCGTGGCAGTGCTTCTGTTCCTGTCAATCTTTTGGTTGTGGCTGCTCAGACATGAGGATGGTCCTGGTATTTGGTGCAGACCTAGCGAGTTTTGGTTAGAGGCTTCAAGGGTTTTACTCGAGGCCAGGATGCGAGTCGCGGGACTCGGTAAGGGACTGATAATTATGATCAACTTGAGTTTTGCAACTGGAAGTAGAATGGTTAATTGGTGGATTGGAATGTCGTTTTCTAGGGAAAGGGTTGTGCCCTTTCAGTTTTATGAGTTTGAAGGAGTGAGCAGGCTTGTGACCCTAGGGCCAGGTTGTATTTCCAGCTTGTTGTCAGTTGGTTGCAAGGGTTGGTGGCAGTATTTCAGCGCTGGTAAGCGTAGGTGGGTCGAGGTGGCATGATTATCTTGCGAGGAAAGTTAGGTATCATATTCTCGGGTGGGCCAGGTGCCAGATTGTCATTTGGATTACAAACAGGGATTAGTTCATGTCACCTGGGATTGAAGGGGAGTTTTCCCGAGTGCCCTCGGGTTGGTCAGGGTAACTCAGGAGGAAGAAGTCAAGATTTCTTCGAATGCCTTTGAGAGTGTGACATCTCATGTATTCTTCGGGATAGTATCGGGAATTGTATTTTGTTGAAATTTTGCTGGATTGGGTGAGTTATATCTTGGGTTGACTTTTTTCTATTTTGGGTTATTGAGAGTTGTTATATGCCAATCTGCATACCGGAACTCTTCAACTGAAATTTAGGTTTCTTTTAGGTTTAGATTGATTGTATCGTGGAGGGATCATTTTGCGAACATTATTCATTCCATGATCAGGTCAGGAATGATCGTACCTGGTTAAGTCGGTTTGAGTTGTGAGTTGATTTCTAACCAGTGGGTGGTGGTTACAACCCTGAGTGGGGGAGAATTGGGAATTCTCAAGTTGAGCGTCAGCCATTGAAGGTTTTGCCTGTTGCTGTTCGAATCATAGATTCCAAAGTGATTGGACAGGAGTTAATCAGTGAACACCAGGTGAACTTGTGGTTCCCTGGTTGAGGTGTCTGAGTGTTCGAGGCCATTGGTTTTTGAGTTCGTCTTCAGTGGGAATTCTACAAAGGATTCAAGAGGCGACAATTAAGAGCAAGGAATGCGTTACCAACCCTCCAGTGCAGCATGTTTATGTTTCCCTTGGTCCTTGGGTAAGTTTTCCCTTAGTGGTAGAGTGGAATTCCGTATTCATAGCAGACTCAGGTTTGGTAACCTACGAGATCGCCATGGAAGTCTTCTCGAGCTAGTTTCATGTTGGTAGCATCTGTGCAGTCTCAATCAAGTATGGGATATTCTCTTGATCAGTGACGTGGATGTCTTCTATTATTCATGGAGGTGGTGTTTTGATTTACCTTGGGAAATCTTTCCTTTTCGGATGAGGTTTGGATTTACCTACGAATATGTATGGTTCTTTTGGGTTATGGCCTTCAAATTGGGTCAAGATTTCGATCATTACCCTGTCTTCGGGTTGGGTGCGACCATGGGTTCGTAAGGTTTTGCTTGGGTAGCAACTTGTTCTATAAGGGAATCGTGTGTGATAGGGTTGCAACCTAGTGGTGCGCGTTTAGTATTATGTGGGATGGTGATTAGGTCCCTTCAAGGTTGTGAAATGAAGAGAGTATCTTTAGGACCCATGAGGATGGGCAAGCAATGTAATACCGACAAGGTGGGTAGGAGACCAGGAGCATCCCAGCCGTGGACTGAGAACCTGGTAGGGGTATTCCAGTTATGGGTTGTAGGCCTAATGGTCATGATTGATCATTTAGTCTCTTTGTGATACTCTCAGTATTGATGCGTGGGTGGAGATCAGAAGACCCATTAATCAGTTGGTTTGGATAGGGAGCGGTTAAGGGTTGTGGGGAGTATTAGTCAGGTATCAGGTTGAATTTGTGAAATGTTTGCCCCGTACTCCTATTTGTTTGCAAGTTGTTGTTTGGGATCGGATGAAATGCGGAATTTCATGGTTTGATTATCTTTTTTCGTCGGTTCAGAGGTTGGTAATGGTAGAGAGTCAAGGTTATACTAAGGTTTTGGTGTAGCATATGAATTCAAAGTGGGAGAGGTTCGCTATCGACCTGTTGAGGATCTTTTCTGATGATCGTAGTATCTCCAATCATAAACTTGGGGTGGATTCATGGATGGCCATTTAGGGATGGCTTATAAGGGGGAACTTGCGTTGAGAATCGCAAGTGTATCCATGAGAGGCATGCATTCTGGAAGTCAGTGAGGAAAGTGGGTAATCTTTTGGTTTGAGGTGTGATGTCAACGATGGTGAGATCGAGAGGTGCTAGGTTAGAATGTCCATGTCTTTCAGGTTCTAGGAACCGGGTTAGACCTTTCTGCTGATTGTCTATGGCGACACATTGTATTTGGGAGGGTTGAGGCAGTACTACTCTATGCAATAGGCCTAGATACCCGGTGCGGGCCGATTGCAAGTCTTAGGCACGTAGGCTCAGTAGGAGCAGTAAGGTTGAGGCGGTAGGCCAACAAACCCCGAGAATTTCAACCTGATGGTTGATTGGATTTGATATGTTGGTATTCCAGCCTGAGGCTGATTGGGCCAGTCATGGGTGCTTGTGTTTATGAGCTAGCAGTGATGTGCATAGTGGTTCGGGAGTTAAAGGAAGCATTGTCGGTCGGCACAAAAAGGTTCATCTCCCAGTTTGTCTCCCATTGTTCATCATATCCTGGAAAATTTTGTCATTAGCATTAACTTTCTCTAGAAGGATTATCGAATCTCTTTTGTCCAGTAAAGAATTGCCGGCAGTAGAGTATGATATGTGGTTTTGTATTCTGGTAGGAACCTCAGGTTTCCAGGGTTGAGTAGTTCGTTTAGGGAATAAAGGGAAGGGAATTAGCGAAGGTGGCGGTCTGTCGGGGAGTCAGGCAAAATTCAAGTGTCCGGAATGTAGATTTTCAGGTGAAGTAGGGTTGATTGACTACGTGGGATTATGGATTTATTTTCTTCGGGGTGGAATTTTATGTTAAGTTTAGTCTCCCTTGAAGATCATCGTACATCATGGTTGTGTATGTGACCTTTTCCTCAAGTTGTTTGGTATGCCAAGGATGGTAAGGAATGATTTCGAGGACGAAATCGAATTTAAGTAGGGGAGAGTTGTAACGCCCTGTTCTGAATCGCTTTCCTAATTCGGGATTGTAGCCTGAACATAAGTTATCATACGGCTTAGGGCCTTTGGAAAAGAGAGGTCTAGACCCATTTAGGTACGGAAAATGTAATTGAGGTGATCTGGGAGTTTGGGTTGTGTCTTAGAGCCAAGGGGTATATCGGTAAAGTGGCAGTTCAAGCTCCTTATGAGTTTTGGATTTTCGTTTTGAAGTTTTTGAGGTGAGGATAAGTTGATAGATGTGTAGAGCTTCTCGCCACCTTTCCGTGGATATAAAGAACATCAAAAACAGAGTTGAAAAGAAGAAGTTATGGCGGTTTGAAGTTGGAGTAGATCGGGTTAGTGATCGTTGACTTGTTGACCAAACTCATTTAAGGCTCACGACATGAGGAGCATCTAATGCACCAAAACCCTAATTTTCGGGTATTTAAAGGTATGAGATGATTAGGGTTGTTTCTCCTCAGCCTCTTTCACTACCAAGTCACTGAAAAACCCTAGATTCGACCATGTTGAGCCCTTGAGCCATTGTTGGTGGTATTGGTGTGCTATACTGGTTAATTTCCTTGAAGAAGAAGAAGAAGCTCTTGTGAAGGTTCCTTTGGACGAGATAAGCTCCTTCTAGTGGCAATTCTGAGTTCATAAGCCTTTATAAGTCTCAAAGATCCCACATTTCTCTTCTAATCTTGCTAGATCTAGGTTATGGTTACCTTCTTTGTATGGGATCTTGAAGTATCATGCATGAGGTCCATAAAGTTAGCAACTTTACGGACCATTAAGTCATTTGCTGTGTTAGAACCCTTGGATCTGGATTTTGGTGCAACTTTTGGACTCCATGTTTGAGTCTTAGCCCCTTTTCCTTCATTATGACCCAAGTTGGTGTTTAAGTCATGTATTGAACTTATGTGACTAAAAGGCTTCAATTTTTATGATCCTTGGGGTCAAGGAATACCTTGTAGACTTTCCCATTTTAAGTCTTAATGGATTTGGAGCTTAATGCTCATTTTTGGTCAGATCTGGACTCATGACATGAGGAATGAAGCGTCACGACATGAGAGCATATTCAAGGAAGTTTATGGGATCACGACCTCACGATGTGAGCATAAGGTGCTCACGACGTGAGCAGGTCCTGTGCTAGTTTTGGACTCTTTGATTGTTGGCTAGCTTGGTGTAGGACTTATCTTTTGGTTTAGGCTTATAATGGACTAAGGATTTTAGAGTAATGGACTTCTGATTGGCCTTGCCCTAATGGGCCTTGGATCATGAATTTGGCCTTAGTAGTTAGGCCTTCTTTGGGCCCAATAGGCTTCGGCCAATTGTGGGCTTGGTTAGTTGGACCATTTATTGGATTAGTGTTGGGTGGTTTTCCTCATGGGTAATTATTAAAGAATAGTTTGGTTGTTTGGTTTAGTTCGTGGAAGCCGGTTCATAGCAGATGCAATAATTTTGGGGTTTATCTGCCATTCAAGGTGAGTTCTTCTCACTATATCAACAGGGTGTAAGGCACCAAGGCCGTTCCTTTTTGGATTGTTATCCTGGTAGATAGGATGTTGTTATGCTATTATGATTTGTTAGATCGATATCCTGGTAGATAGGATGTTGTTATGCTATTATGATCTGTTAGATCGGTATCCTAGTAGATAGGATGATGCTATGCTTAGTGATCTGTATGATCTGTCTTTTTGTCTGATTGACTGATTATCTGATTGATTGTTATATGTCGACATATTTGTGTGTGGTTGGGTTGAGGCGGTCGTACTTTGTGCTGAAGGCCAACAGACCCAGGGCTGTCTGGATAAAGTGAAGGCCCTGTGAGGTGGTCCAGTTAGGCCGAAGGCGCTACGAGCGATTCAGATAGGCTGTAGGCCCTACAAGGCGGTCTAGACGTGCTGAAGGCGCAGGAGCGGTCCAGATAGGTTGTAGGCCCTTCGAGGCGGTCCAATCAGGTTGATGGCTCAATATATGTGTTGTGTGTTATGATATTGTTCTGGTTTATGTGGCGTTTTTATTTTGGGGGAACTCACTATGCTTCGGGCTTACAGTTGTTGATTTTCTTTCAGGTACTTCGGATGATCATGGGAAGGTGAAGGCTTGATCGTGCACCTCCTCACCTTTTTTGACTTTGATTTCTGGGATACTCTGATATGAAACTATTTTGAAAACAATGGATGGTTTTGAAATGTTTGAAAATTTTAAATTTGACTGAAATTTTATAGATGTTACAACGGTAATACGATGTTTGGTATTCCAATGCACAAATAAAGAGATACACTGCAACAAAAAGACAAATGTTATGTTAGAAGGCGTTACCAATGGATAATGGGATTTTTAAACCGAACCGAGTACACAATTAATCCCCATAGCATGAAGGATAAAAATGGCGTTAATTTTTTTCCGTTTAGACTATAGCTACTCATGGTAATCGAAACGCTTTACAAATGGGGTACTCGCAATCTTCATTAAATGTAGCTAGCCACCGGTTAGTCACCTCGATATCGTTGATAAGATTGATTAAATAATGTGTAACCAGTAATTATCTTTATATACTAGATAATGAGATTTTTAAACCTTCTTATCATGTATTCTTCACGTTTTAGACGTCCTTTTTAACCATGGCTTTTGACATTTCATCGGTGACCTCTAATGTTGATGACCTCACCTTGGACCAGTACATCCATGATATCACCTACCTATTGTACATGGTGTCATACTACCGTCTATTTCATCATTGATTCATGATCCTCGGGTGGGTATGAGAGGATTCTACCTACGACATCTAGTTTGTGGTTTAAGACTTCCTCTTAGTCTTTTTTTTCTTGAAGTGTTATGTTCATATGGCGTCCATCTAATACAGTTGTGCCCAGGTTATTGTCTTTGAAGTATTTTGTGTGTTTGTTCATATTCCTTTTAGTGTGTCGTTACTTCAGTACTTTTATCGTTTGAAAAAACATGGTAACTGGTTTGCCTTTAGCACTCGTCACTTTCCTTTAGTTCATGATCTCCTTAGGACCAACAGTAGGTGGAAAAGCAAGTTTTGGTTGGTGGTTTCAAGTAGCGTGTCTTCCTAATGCTCTTGGATCTTTTCCAAATGTGGATGATGAAGCTCCATTAGCTTTTGGTCTATACAAGTTTCTTTCATAGTTTTCCTATTATTGTATTAAAACATGCTTCTTTTAAGGATATTGTGCTTGCATTGTGTAAATGAGTCCTACTTGGAAAGCTCATGACGAAATTCTTCTCTTGTGAACCAATCCTCAAGGTATATAAATATTCCTTTTGTTATTTCATGATTTGGTAAATTATCTTAATGTTGCTTTTTATAACTGATGAATTTTTTCCGTTAATGATGCTTTGCATTTACTCATTGATTGCATTTATTGCTTGTAAGGAAGAATAAATGTTCCTTTAACATGTATGTGTCTATATCTAGTGGGGTCGCTCCCTCGGTGTGGAAAAAGTCATATCTATCAATGTTCCATTTGTGTCATCTGTTAATCCTGTTGGGTCATATCTTCATCTTGCAGGGTTTTAGTAAAACGTGTTTTCTTTAGATTAAGTTTTAGGTTCCATTGATGTTTCTCCGGATAACGATTTTTCCAATGTATTCCTTGATTTGGGTGCAAGTCCTGACATGTTTCCCCTATCCCTTCTTGTTCCTAGTACTATTATTGGCAAGCATAAAATTTCAACCTTCTCGTGGTGCTTTGATCGTTTTTTTTTTGCATGAGGTGACAAATAAATCTTTGTTAGCGTTGGTTTTTTGGGTGAACTTTAGTGTTCTTCTAGCATGTATTCTGATGCTATATCTTAACTTACATTGTTATATATATATATATATATATATATATATATATATATATATATATATATATATATATATATATATATATATATAGGGTAAAGTGAATATACCTAACAACCTTATATAAGCTTAGGTACCTAACTCCATAATACTACATCGGTTTGTATCATAAGTACATTGTAATTGCCTAAGGTTCTCAAACTTCAACCCCATAACTTGATTACTTCCAAAATCCTTGGACTTTCAACAATATCTTTCTTTTACATCACGTCTTTCTATCGAATACCACCTGATGGGCTTCATATCCTACCGCTACAAATGAAAGGATGTAGGAGAAATATAATGATGAATTTCCGAAATTTTTTGAAGTAAATCAACTTTAGGGATGAACTTTAAGAACCTTGGATGATTGTAATGAAAATTTAATGCAAAATGGTGTAGTTTGATGAGGTTAGGTACCTAAGCTTATATAAGGTTGTTAGGTATATTCACTTTACCCATATATATATATATATATATATATATATATATATATATATATATATATATATATATATATATATATATATATATATATATATACAAAAAAGTAGGATACCCATGCAATGCAGCAGGCGGAGATATCTCTTACTAGTCTGATGCATCATCAGAGGATCGATCATTCATCCTTTCCACAGTCGGGCGATGGTGCTAGTGCATCTTGGACGACGATAATGATTTTATGGGAGGTTTGTAGATGATGTATGTGTGTTTGAATTTTTGGATATACTTTATGGTCTTTTGGTTTTATAATATGTAACACCCGTAAATTCGGGCTACACATAATAAGTAATAATTATTAAAATTAAATCCTTGATTAGGATAATCAATAGTCGTGCGCGCTATAGACTATATAATATAAGTTTCGTAGTAACAAAGATAGGAAAAACCAACCAAATCATCTGTAAATCGTAAAATAAGTGCGCCGAAACACACACACATACACACACACACACACACACACACACATATATATATATATATATATATATATATATATATATATATATATATATATATATATATATATATATATATAGAAAGTATATGTCGTTGCGATCCTGAAAATATAAATTTCGTAGAAATCCAACACCTTATGAATTACATATGAATTTTATAAAGATATAAAAGTCAGTCGCACACAAGGAATTGTGTGACGTCAAAAGGTATGATGAGAATGGTTGACTTTTGGGTAAATTCACCAAAATGAAAGTCGTAGTACCCTTTAAGATAAGAATTTTGGTCAAAGGAATATCCAAATCAGGGTCTGACGAGAGAGTTATGGTTTTTTCAAAATCATTAAATCTATAAAAATAAGGACTAGAAATAAATTATGAATTCGTTGATGGAATGTAAATGAAAGTTGTGGATCTCGTCGATATCTTTCCGGGGATATAAAGAACATCGAAAACGTAGTCCATATGAAGAAGTTATTGAATTTACAAAATCTGTGTATTATGCTCCGCGTAGAGAGCGCCAGGTGCGCGACACACGCTTCTAGAAGGTGAAAACACGGACCATTGAGGGCCTAAAATGTGAAATAAATTGGATGGGGAGACGTCACCTTAAAATGCACGACATGCGCCCCTTTCGCACATCGTGCACCCTAAATTTGGCTATAAATAGTTGTCGAAACTTGCTCATTTCCTCACAATTTCACTTTGAATCACTCTTATAACCTCTTTGTTGGCTAGGTCTAATTTTCTGAGTTTCTTAAGTGTTTTAGCTAGGCTCTAGAGTAGCTAGGAGCCCGATATCATATAGCTTTCAATTTCAGAGTCCTGTCTATGTGTTTTTCCTGGTTTTCGCTAAAATCTCTATAAGTTAAGCTACACTCTTTTTCTTCCGGTGTAACTTATATTTATAGTCATAAGTCATTAAAATGAACCTATAAATAAGATTTATTGGTAATTCCAATTCGTTATACTGATTGATCTATTTATGGGAGAGGTGTCTAGAATTGTCACATTGGCTTGATTGTCGGATTTCAGAAAAGCTATTAAGCCGAAATGATCTTGTCTCCCAAATGTCCTGTATGGTTGATCCTTACTTGATAGGTCTTGATGTAGATATTAGGATTAGTGAGGAATCTAGACAATTATTATTATAGTTGTCGGGATTATGAAACTAGACTAAGACTTAGAGATAATTGAACCTAGCTCATATCAAAGAAAAAGCCAAGTGCTAAAGCGAAGCGATGTCCAATTTTCCAGTCATCCACTTTATCAAGCGAGTACATAGTTACTTTAATCTTACACATAGATATGAAGTATCAAGATAATTATCTGTTTTATGTGCTTATTATCTGTGCTGAAAACGTTTTGTTAGATAAAATAGTATGAGATGACATTTAACTTGATATAATCATATAAGTATTAGACACTTATAAATATGTATTAGGTAGTGATATGGGATGGTAAATAAGGAGATCATAGAGAGGTGATTGTAGATAGGTAATGATAAATAGGTGATGTTGAATAGGAGTTGACTAAGAGATGCCCTCACCTTGACTTGAGATGTTGCGATGTAGTCATCTATCATAGTATAGATAGTGACCACTGTCTAATCGAAACAAGTCTTGTGGAAACACCGACAGGATCATAATCTAAATGAGTTCATGTGATGTAGTAAGTAAGTATTCATGTGATGATACTCTTACCCTTATTGGACACGTATTGGGACAGTAATCCCCAAAATAGTACTGTTTATGCAATGTAGGCGATGATCCTTAGGAAAAGTGCTTAGCAATAAGCATATAAGGAAATGCGAAGTAGGCGATGATAAGTAAACACGATGTAGGTGATGACCCTTAGGATAACCCAATAGCGAATAGTAAATAAGAAAACGGGGATGGGTAATTGGGTTAATTGTTTGTTTGATAATTAAACACATTAACTATATTATTGTGGGTTGTAAACCTATGTACTCACCAAGTTTCCCAACCTGACCCACTAAGCTTCTTTGTATCACAGGTATTAGTACAAAGTTACATGCTTGATTAAAGATTCAAGCAGATGTAGTATGTTAGTCTAAGATAACGCAAGGTTTATGCTTATGTTTTTGTATTGATGATGACATCCCGAGTTTTATAAATAAAACACATTTCTTCAAAAATGTTTTGATAACATTATTATCATGTTTTGGGACAAATTCTGCATAATCAATCTTCGTTTTTAAATAATACTCTGATTTAATAAGCATAAACAAATCGGTCTTTTCTTGCTGTAAAAATGGGGATATCATAGTTAATTAGTGCTACTTTTGGATATTATCATGTTTTATTTTATGTCTTTGTAAATCTTATCCTTGTTAATTTATTCCCTTTTGGTTTTAGTTGTGCATTGGCCTAACCCAAAACTTGAACATAGGTGATCAGTCTATGTCTAGTTGTGGCTTAACCTATGTACAATAATTAAACTAAAGTAATTGGCATTATTCTTTCACTTTTTATTTGTATGCTTTGGATTGGCGTTTTTAAGTTGTTTTTTTGCACTTCTACACTATCAAATAAGGATCAACCAGGTATGAAGTTTCGAAGGGTAGGACCATTTTAGCATATAGCTGTTCTGAAATCCAGCAACCCAAAGTGACAATTCCGGTCTAGTCACCTTTCCTGTAAGTAGTCTATTGGTAGTCTAATTAGTAAAAATACATTTATTTATAGGCTTGAAAATAAACCTTATCGAATTATATGCCTTAGGCTATAGTCCTAAATTTCCTAAGAAAATACTAGTTCGTTATAACATATGGGTCTGATACCAATCTGTCTCACCCTTCGCCGGTGGCGGAAGCGATGATTTGTGCGACGTTCGTTAAATATCGTAACCATAAGACATGAAGAAAATAGTATATAATACTAAACAGTGATTACATTAAATTTTTTACAGGCGACAAACTATCTATTTCCTTGCGTCTTGTACTCCCTTGGAATGATCTTCTCTTCCTCGAAACCTTATAAATACTTGCGATTTTTAAAACGATTAACATAATGTTGGTGATTTCACAAGTTTCAGAATGGTGGTATTACGCCCTAGACTAGCAGTCAGCAGTTCAGGTGCCGGAGGGGGATCAGGATCAGGCCCGGAGGCCAGGCAGTTGGATGAGCAGACTAGGGAGTTTCTCTCTTCTGAGATTACTCGCACCATACTTGAGCAGACTCCTGTGATCTTCGGTTCGATCAAGGAGGGTATCTTGGAGATGATGGACGAGAGGTTGAGCACCTTCCGTGCTGAGGTGGCAGCTATGATGGGGTCGCGCACGCTTACTTTTAGGGAGTTTCGGGCATGTGGGGCTCCGGATTATCACGGGGCACGAGACCCCATAGAGAGCACTAGATGGTTGGCAGACGTGGCCAATGCCTTCCACACTAGCAGATGTCCCGAGGGGGACAAGGTCAGATTGGCGTCCTGTCTTCTGAAGGACAGGGCACATGATTCGTGGGAGGAGATTGCTCATGCCATCGGGGATGACGCGGCCTTGGATGCCATGACCTGGGCAGACTTTACTACCAGATTCAGAGTCGAGTTCGCACCGGTTATTGAGGTGCATCAATTAGCACACGAGTTTCAGGATCTTACCCAGACTACGGAGACAGTGGCGGAGATTACCGCCAAGTTCAGGGAGAGGGCTCTTCTTGTTCCTCAGTACGCGGCTTATGAGAAAATGAAGAAGGCTCGTTATCATGAGATGCTGCGAAGTGATATCCACCAGTTTGTGAGCCAGTCCAGCTGTAAAACGTTGGATGACATGATTGCTAGGGCGAGAGAGAGAGAGAGAGAGAGAGAGAGAGATTGACCTTGAGATGGAGAGAAAGAGGAAGCCGGAGGCAGCTCCAGGTACAGGGAATGTGGGCAAGAAGCCCAAGGGTTCAGATCACAGAGCTAGGAGTCAGCAGAGCCACGCTAGGTGTGGCAAGTGTGGGAGATTGCATGATGGGGCGTGCAAGGCAGGGAGTGCCGGCTGCTACAAGTGCGGTCGGACTGGGCATATGAGTAGAGATTGTATAGCCACTACTGCCGCCGTTACAGCATCAGATCTGATTTGCTTCCATTGCAATCAGAGGGGACATAAAAAGTCCCAGTGTCCGAGTTTAGCTGTTGTAGGAAAGGTGTCAGCACCTGCTCCTGCTACTTGGAGGATTACAGATGGCCGTCAGGGCCGAGCTGAGACGCCGGTGGCGAAGATTAGGGCTTTTCAGTTGACGACAGAGGAGGCTCAGGTGACTCCTGACGTGGTGACGGGTATGTATTTTTTTCCCTTATCTCTGCATTTATTATTGATTGTTTCTTATGGTTATATGTTTTGTATAGGGTCGTTCTCAGTGAAAGGCATTTCAGCTTCAGTATTGTTTGATTCGGGGGCTACCCGTTCATTCGTCTCTCTTGCGCTTAGCAAGAGGTTTAGCAAAGCTCCTGGAGAGTTAGATTGTCCATTTGAGGTTGAGATAGCAGCTGATAGGACCATTAGAGTCGCAAGGGTGCACAGAGGATGTTCTTTACAGTTGTTCGATGAGCAGTTTCCGGTGGACTTGGTCCCTATTCCCTTACGAGGGAATAAAGTCATAGTGGGCATGGATTAGCTGAGCCCCAATGGGGCAGTGATAGATTGTGAGCTGTAGTTAGTGAGGGTTCGCACTCCCAGTGGGGGAGAGTTAGTGATTCAGGGTGAGAGACTACAACGTGGGCTAGTTTTGTGTTCAGCGGCCAGGGCGAGGCGCTATTTCCGGCAAGGTTGCGACGGTTATGTTGCTTATGTTATAGATGCTCGGGAGAAGGGCAGGATGACGATTGATGATGTTTCGGTAGTGCGAGACTACTCGGATGTATTTCCAGAGGAATTGATTGGAATACCTCCCGAGAGACAGGTTGAGTTTAGGATTGACCTGATTCCTGGTGCGGCTCCGATAGCCAAAGTACCGTATCGATTGGCTCCCCCAGAGATGTAGGAGTTATCTACGCAGCTACAAGAGCTGCTAGACAAGGGTTTCATCAGGCCGAGCAGTTCGCTATGGGGTGCACCGATTTTGTTTGTGAAGAAAAAGGACAGGTCGTACCGTATGTGTATCGATTACCGGGAACTGAATAAGGCAACGGCAAAGAACCGTTACCCACTTCGTAGGATAGATGATTTGTTTGATCAGCTGCAAGGAGCGTCTTGGTTTTCCAAGATCGATTTACGCTCCGGGTATCATCAGAGGAGAGGATGTGGAGAAGACTGCTTTCAGGACCCGACATGGTCATTATGAGTTTTTGGTGATGTCGTTTGGGCTCACCAACGCTCCAGCAGCATTCATGGATCTCATGAACCGCGTGTGTAGGCCGACGTTGGATTGGTCTGTAATAGTATTCATAGATGATATCTTGGTGTATTCCAAGACTCAGGAGCAGTATGAGGAGCATCTGAGAGAGGTGCTAGAGATTTTGAGGAGGGAGAGACTTTTTGCAAAGTTCTCCAAGTGCGAGTTCTGGTTGTTTTGGTAGATCCGGCTAAGATAGAGGCCTTGATACAGTGGGAGGTCCCGAGATCCGGAGCTTCCTAGGTTTGGCAAGATACTACAGGAGATTCATCCAGGATTTCTCCAAGATAGCAGTACCGCTCACCCGACTGACCAAGAAGTCGGTGGTGTTTCGCTGGGGGCATGAGCAACAGGCAGCATTTGAGACCCTCAGGCGGAAATTGTGCGAGGCACCGATTCTTACCCTGCCAGAGGGAGTAGAGGATTTTGTAGTCTACTATGATGCTTCGATCGCAGGTATGGGAGCAGTGTTGATGCAGCGGGGTCATGTGATAGCTTACGCCTCGAGACAGTTGAAGCCTCACGAGGCTAACTATCCTACGCATGATTTAGAGTTGGGGGCAGTGGTGTTTGCCCTCAAGATTTGGAGACATTACCTCTATGGGGTCCGTTGCACCATTTACACGGATCACAAGAGCTTGAGGTACCTCATGGACCAGCCGAATCTGAACATGAGACAGAGGCGATGGTTAGATGTGCTGAAGGATTACGACTGTGAGATCCTTTATTACCCAGGGAAGGCCAACGTAGTGGCCGATGCCCTGAGCCGCAAGGCAGCAGCAGCCCCGATTAGAGACATTTGTTTGAGGATGACAGTGATTACCCCATTGCTGGAGCAAATTAAAGAGGCGCAGGCCGAGGGCCTCAAGGAGGAGAGGCAGAAGTGTGAGAGGATCGTAGGTCGAGTATCTTCCTTTGACTATGATAGTCGAGGATTGTTGACCCTTCAGGGGAGGGTCTAGGTACCGTACTGGGGCAGAGTACGACAAGTGCTGATGGACGAGGCTCATAATTCTCGATTATCCATCCATCTACGGGCAACAAAGATGTACAGAGATCTTAGACCCGATTATTGGTGACCCTGCATGAAGCGGGATGTGGCCTGGTATGTGGAAAGATGCCTGACTTGCAGGAAGCTTAAGGCGGAGCACCAGAGACCTCACGGAAAGATGCAGCCGTTAGACATTCCTGTGTGGAAATGGGAGGATATCACCATGGATTTCATCACTAAGCTTCCCAGGACTGCTCGAGGAGTGGACATGATTTGGGTTATAGTGGATCGGTTGACGAAGAGTGCTCATTTTATACCGATCCATGAGAGCATATCAGCCGAGAAGCTAGCCGATATTTATGTGCGAGAGGTGGTGGCACGGCATGGGGTGCCTGTTTCAGTGGTGTCAGACCGAGATGTCTGTTTTACCTCCAGATTTTGGAAGCGGTTTCATGACGAGATGGGTACTCGTCTCCATTTCAGCACCACTTTCCATCCTCAGACGGACGGACAGAGCGAGAGAACGATTCAGACTCTTGAGGACATGCAGTGGGCATGTGTCCTAGACTTCGGTGGCAGTTGGGATACGTATCTTCCACTAGCGGAATTTTCGTATAACAACAGTTACCATGCGAGTATTGATCGACCTCCTTTCAAGATGCTCTATCGGAGGAAGTGCATGACCCCATTTTGTTGGGGCAAGGTCGGTCAGCGTGTTATTGGGCGCACCGAAGTGGTGCTCAAGATGACAGGATTGATCCAGCAGGTGCGCAGCCGGCTGCAGACAGCGTAGAGTCGGCAGAAGAGTTACGCCGACAGGAGGCGATCAGACTTGGAGTTTCAGGAAGGCGACATGGTCCTCCTGAAGGTATCACCATGGAAGGGTGTCATCAGGTTTCGAAAAAATGGCAAGTTGGGCCCCAGGTTCATTGGTCCTTTTAGGGTTTTGGCCCGGGTGGGTCGAGTTGCTTATCGGTTGGATCTTCCTGCCAAGCTTAGCCAGATCCACAACACTTTCCACATGTCCCAGTTGAGGAAGTGTTTGGTGGATGAGTCAGCAGTTGTTCCCTTAGAAGACATTCAAGTTGATAGCAGCCTGAATTATATTGAAAGGTCGGTCGCGATTCTGGACCGGAAGACAAAGACCTTGAGGAACAAGGAAATTCAGCTAGTGAAGGTGCAGTGGCAGCACCGGAAGGGTTCAGAGTGGACGTGGGAATCAGAGGAAGAAATGCAGGAGCATTACCCAGAGTTATTTTCCGATTCAGTAGCAGCGGACTTCGAGGACGAAGTCTGATTCAAATGGGGGAGATTTGTAACGATCGTTTTCCCGAGGTCTAAATTTATTTAATTCTCAAGTTTTATTATGGGTCATTATAGATTTAGTTATGAGAGTGGGCCTTTTGTTGGGCTAAGATGTAGTCTGCCCATAAGCCGTACGCGGGGCGTAACCCGTTGTATGCTGGGCGTAAAGGTTAAATGAAACGCGTGGATGAGGGGCGTACGCACAGTGTACCATAGTGTACGCCCAGCATACGCGGCCAGGGGAAAACCCTAATTTTAGGGTTTGAGATGTATTTAAACCCCATTATAGCCTCCCATTTGGCCTCCTCACTTGTCATTCACCCCAGAGAAACCCTAGTTCGTCCCCTTTGCTCCTTGCTTGTGTGTGTTTGATCTTTGAGCTTATTTTTGTGAAGAAGAACAAGAAGAGAAGTGAAAGAAGGAGAACTTGAGTACCTTAAGCTCATAGATCTGGGATCATTTCTTCATTTGGCATTCAAAAGAGGTATAAAGCTTTCAACTTTCCTCTTGTGAGTTTAGATCTAGGAGTTTTGGAAGTTTGGACCTTTTTAGGTCCAAAGGAGGGACCTTTATCTTACAACTTCGTTTTTGGAGCTTAGGATTGCTATCCTTGAAGCTCAAGTGTCCCCATAGCAGTAAAGTTTCGATCTTTGAGGCTTATTTGGAACCATGCATGAGATCTAGTTGGTTTTACGAAAGTAGAATGTTATTTGTGAAAGTTTGAGCCTTTATGAGACTTGTAAGCCATCAAGTAAGCAACTTTATGGCTTAAGTCATTGAATAAGCTTATGATATGGATTTGTAGCTTCTGGATCGGATTATTAAGCACTTAATGGAATGTTGGCTTAACAAGGCTGTACGCTCGGTGTACAAGGAAGTACGCGCCGTGTACAGGCCACCAGCTAGTACGCTTAGCGTACCTTGGTGTACGCCCCGCGTACGCCACCAGTTTGGGCTATGAGTGTTGGGCCTCGGTGTGGGCTGGGTTTCAAGCTTAGGGTCCTTGGGCCTTTATGGCCCATCAGAATTCAAATGCTAAGGACCAAGGATTAGGTAATGGTCTTGAGTAAGGCCCAATAAAATGATTCTAGGCCCAATATAGCAAATTGGGCCATTAGTGGGCCTGTAGTGGGGCCATAGATGGACTTAGAAGGAATTGAGGCTTTGGGCCATGTGTGTCCCACACCATAGTAGGGGTAAAATGGTCATTTTACCCATAGAGAATCCCGATTATGATTTAGTATTTATTTCCCATTATAGCTTGGAAGCAGCCGGAGCAGCCGTCAGGGATTTCTCATTCAGGATTTCAGTAGTCAGCGTCACGAGGTGAGTTTCCTTCTAGTAGGAACGGTTCTAAGGCCACAATGCCGGCCTGTTTAGCTAGTAGTAGTTTCCGGACTTCGGTCCGATGTAGTTGTAGTACGTTTGATGTCTTCATGGCTCAAACATGTGTTATGTGTTCCGGGCCACAGCCCGATGCAGTATGCAGTTTATGTGTTTATGCTAATTGATATGTTATGCTCAGTCAGATTCCGAATTTCGGTCCGATGCAATTAGTTTCGGACTTTGGTCCGATGCAGGAGACAAGGTCCCAGCCAGTTCCGGACTTCGGTCCGATGCAGTTTCCGGACTTCGGTCCGATGCAGAGGGCAAGGCCCTGGTTAGTTCCGAACTTCGGTCCGATGCAGTTTCCGGACTTTGGTCTGATGTAGTGGGCAAGGCCCAGTATGTGTTTATATGTTATTGTATGGTATGTGGTAGTTTGGGGGAGCTCACTAAGCTTTGTGCTTACAGTTTTGGTTTTGGTTTCAGGTACTTTCGCAAGTAAAGGGAAGAGCTCGGGTTGATGGCATCGCACACACCACAGCTTCAGTTGTCCTGGCAGTTGTTTTAGTTTTCCCTAGATGTGATTTGATATAGTCTTGATACAGTTTTCTCGTAATACTTTGCTATTGTTTTTGAGTTATTGACGTACGAGTTTTACTTTATGATATTAACTTGGTGTTTTTAGTAATTATTAAACAAAAATTTTTGGGTCGTATTTTGTGATGTTTCATCAGATCCATAAATATTGCTAGCGTGTTGGTGAGCCAAAACTGCATCACTACGAATTGGTAATTCCTGTTACGAGTCCGAAACATGGTCTTATCCACGTCCTCCTCTCTAACCCTGACGTAATGGTCCCCAAACCTCAGGTCTATCTTGGAGAACCAAGATGCTCCCTGCAACTGATTGAAAAGAGAGCATCTATCCTCGGGAGTGGATGACGGTTCTTTACCGTCAACTTGTTTAACTCCCGGTAGTCAATGCACATCCAGTGTGAACCATCCTTCTTCCTGACGATGGGAATCGATGCTCCCCACAGAGAGCTACTCGGACGAATGAACTACTTGCCAAGCAGTTCCTCCAGCTGCAATGACAGCCCCTGCATCTTTGGTGGTGCCAACTGGTACGACGCCATGGCGATAGGCGCCGCACCTGACACTAGGTCGATCTTAAACTCGACACGCCTCTCTGAAGGCACTCCAGGTAACTCCTCCGGAAAACACGTCAGCAAACTCCCTGACCACTAGGACCTCTAATACTGATACCTGAACCCTGACCCGCATATCCACCACATATGCCAGATAACCCGCACACCCGTGCTGAATGTACTGCCGAGCCCTTGCAGCCGAACAAAACCATGATCCCAATCTGGTGCCCTCATCATAGACAATCAGTTCTCCCCCACTTGGGGTTGGAACTACACACCAAAGCGACTGAGCCAGTCCATACTCACGATCACACACACATCCCCCATGCGATTCGGAATCAAGTCTATCGGAAAAGGTACCCCGAGTATCTCCAACACACAACCCCGACAAACTGAAGAAGCAGAAACTTTGTGTTCGTTAGCAACAGAGACTCACAATGGACACTCTAGCTCTCCTACTAGCAACCCGAAATCCTTACTAAATGACTGAGAGACAAACGACCGACTCGCCCCCGAGTCAAATAATACCAAAGCGGGTAAGGAGTTCACTAAAAACATATCTAATCAAAGGTACAACCATATAAGCATAAAACAGTTATAAGCAGTAAGATAAGGAATAGAAACATACTAGCAACCACATCCGGTGCTGCCCTAGCCTCCTCTTCTGTAAGCTAGAAGGCACATCCCTTATCCCTCGGGGGCGATGCTCTACCCTGACTCCCATCAGTAATCCTCAGTGTAGCCGGCGCTGGAGCCTCTGCCGGCATGGCGGCTAGAAGTGCACATTGGGCCTTCATATGGCCCACCTGCTTACAATGGTAACAAAGTCTGATTCTGAGAGATAGAGTTTGCTGCATGCAATCCCTGGCAAGATTACCCTACTTGCCACATTTGTGGCACCCGCTCCCCGATCGGCAAACTCCCAAATGAGCCTTCCCGCACTTCCCACAAGTGCGGCCCGTCTGACCTCCAGACCTAGTGTCAGCGGTCTTGGACCGCTTCGGCGCCCGATGTGCTTGTGTCGGGGCCTGACTCTGCTCCTGTAGCTGTAACTCAATCTCCAGCTCACGCCACCTAGCAGCCTCCTCTAACTCATGTAGTGTATCACATCGTTAGGTAGCAACAAACTGTCAGATATCAGTCTTGAGCATGCTCAGATAACGTGTCATCTGAGGCTGCTCAGAAGCAAACTCCAGGCAAAACATCTCCCATCACCAACTCTGTACCCTATCTCAGATCCAAGAACTCCTGTGACAACCACTCGCGCTCGACCCCAGGAATGTAGTGAGCGTGGAACATATCTCTAAACTGCTCCCATGTAACTGCAACTCTCTGATCATCCGTATAGGGCTGACAATTCTCGACACGACACGCGACACGACCCGCGACACGACACGAAATAAACGGGTTTGGGTTGAGTTTTTCAACCCACCAACCCGCCAACCCGTTTATTAAACGGGTTATATATGGGTTTCTCAAAAAATAAACGGGTTGACCCGCCAACCCGTTTATATTGTTAATAAAAAAATTAATTTATTTTTAAATGTATTTATGTATCAAGTATTAATATTTAATAAGTATTACATAACATATACCATTTATTCATAGACCATTTGAATGTTTCGACATTATGACTCGTGGTGGATGGTCTAATGTCATAAGTCGTAACCTATAAGGCTAAGTTTGTAACATGTTTTTATGAATGTTTTTAGTTTTCATTTGGATGTTTAAGAATTAAATATCTAAAATTCGGACCCATAAACCCAAATCTGACCCACGAAGCCGCCAACTTGTGAACCCGTATAAATAAATGGGTTGGTGGGTCATATATGGGTTTATGTTCCAAACCCGCCAACCCGTGACCCGCCAACACGTGACCTGTATATTTAAATGGATCGTGTTTAGGTTGGCATATTTTGACCCGCCAACACGCGACACGCCAACCTGAACACGACACGAGTGCCAGGCCTACATCCGTATATGATCCAGTCATCAACCTCCACCACTCCTTTGCCCCGGACCTCAGCAAGTTCAGAGCACATCTGACCTTCTGGTCAGCAGGACATGAGCACGTAAGAAACGTCCCTCCATGTCAGATATCCACCTCATGGCTATGATCGGATCCTGAGTCCCATCGAAAGTTGGGAGCTTCGTTTTATCAAAGTCCCAATACTGAAAACCCCTACTGGCTCCTCCCCCTGTCGCGGTTATAGCTGTTGCGGCAACTGTCTCAGGTAGGGATGCATATCTGTCATCAAAATACTCCATCATGGCGGTCTTAATAGACCCAAACATCTCCAGAATCTAGCCCCGGACATTCTCGACCACTTCCTCGTAGATGATCTCCCTGACATGATCCTCTGTCAACCCTGGCCCACCCTGGCCGATAGTCTTGGGCGCTGTCGGGTCGTCCTGTCATCCCTGCTTAGATCCCGATCCGGATCCAGTCACGAAACACGTCATAACAACCATATTGAAAATACACCATGAAGACATCAGATAATCCGCACAAATAATGGGAAACCAACTCCCAACTAAACCCTAGGGGTTGTGACTTCCTTGCTACATGTATGGGTCCTGTGCTTTCCATAGTACGGGCCCATACTACCTTCCACACCTACCCATATTTGTCTCAAGTATTATCACAACACCCTAACAATACACACACACACACACACACACATATATATATATATATATATATATATATATATATATATATATATATATATATATATATATATATATATATATATGGTGATCGCTCAATCCTCACTCCCAGAGGAAGGCTAACTATCTCATAACTGGCCTACTGACCCCACATAACTCACTCATCCATAAAAGTTACACCAACCATGCAACACTAGTGTATGCTAGCCATACATAACGTTGGACCTTGTAGACTTTTGAATACCTGATCCTACCCTAAGCCCTTCATCAAACAACAAAAGGAAATAAGGCCAAACCAAACATTCTCAGGCTATAAGATCTTAATTATGTACGGCCGTGATGCGTACATTAAGCAATTACAATAATGATGTCAATTTCATATAGGAAAACCCTAGGCTATCAGGCATCATATAATCATGCAAATTCTATCATGCAATTCCTGAAGATCCCTAGCCTAGTACTAGCATGTTGTTTTAACATATCATAAAATCAAATAATTGCATGGTATTTTTGGGTCTACTTATTGTCTCCGGCTGATCGTACACTCTGCATCCTCCTTTAGTATTTTGAAAACCATTTAAAATCATTTTGAAAATCTTTTCCACGATTTGAGACTGGATTCACATGAGTGTTCCTCTAATTCACTCAAACCAAGGCTCTGATACCAAATTGTAAAATCCATAAAATTTGTGCCAATTTAAAACTTTTTAAACCAATTAAAACCATTAATTATTACAAAGTGTTTTCAAAATATTATCATGTCAGAGTATCCCATAAATCAAAATCACAAAATGTGAGGATCTGTATGATCACACATTCGCCTTCCCGCGATCATCTGATCTACCTAAAACCAAAAACTGAAACTGTAAGTCCGAAGCTTAGTGAGTTCCCCCAAAATACCCATACAATACAACGATATACATACAATCACAAGCAACATACTATAGGTCCAGTCAACCATCAGGTTGGAATACCCTAGGCCCTCAACCATCAGGTTGGAATGTGTAACATCCCAAAATCAAGACCCAATTTTTTTGTTTAATTACATTACTTATAAAAATAGTTTACGGAAAACATAATTGCTATCATTTCAAAACATCAAGTCACAAATCACAAGTCTCGAAAACCATAACATCAAATAGTAAAATGTCAGAGTATAATCCCAGGGCTATCAAAGCGGAAATCATATGTGTACGATGCGTTGCTACCCTGCCGGCTCCTTCCCCTTAGCTAAATAGGTACCTAAAACAAAAACTAAAAACGGTAAGCACGAAGCTTAGTGAGTTCCCCCATCATACCATATACCATTCAACATACATATTGTCAGACAATTCTAGGTGCCCGACCTACCCATGTCAAGCCATTCTAGGGTGCTGACCTAGCCATGTCAAGCCATTCGGGGATGCTGACCCACCCATGTCAGGCCATTCAAGGGTGCCTGCCTACACTTCGGTCTACTTCACCTAGTCACGGGTACTATTTCACCCCCGACTACTATCACATAATAACATATCATAATCATGTTGTCAGACAGGTCTGGGGTGTCCAACCTACCCTTCGGCCCTAACGACCGAATTGGGGGACTATTCCCTTCCTACTACCACCATCACATAGAACATATCATACTGGCACATATAACATGTCAAGTAATATCACACCATACAATTATCACAAAGACAATTATCTCAATTATAATCAACTACTAGTGGGTCGGCCTTGGTGCCTTAGACCCACTTCAACTGGAAGGTAACTCACCTTAATGTCGTGTAGTGCTTGCACTATCCTCGGTGTGGAAATTGACTCTCCTCAACTCCTCAATCCCTACATGAAAACATTTCTAAGTTATTAATTCATACTCATAACGCTTACAAGGGTCACTCAAGTCCAAGTCAAAGTCAAGGTCAAAACCTTGGTCATAGTCAACATTTGGTTGACTCGACTCGCCGAGTTGGTCCCTCAACTCGCGGAGTCCCCATGTACATAACATGCTACTATTCCATGCCTACTCGTCGAGTCTGGCAAGAGCTCGACGAGTTTGCCTTCAACAATACCTCAGACTGTCTTTAACCAGCTCGCTGAGTTCGTCCTTGAAATCGTTGAGCTCATCTTCATCCATATGAAGGTGTTCAGTCTATGACTCGCCGAGTTCAACCTTGAACTCATCAAGTCCATCTTCATGTGGTTGGGACATTACCTTGAACTCGTCGAGTCCTTTGATCTTCAAGTCCATAACAAACCCCTAACAGGCTGAGTGTTCCTTCCACTCAACCAAAGACCATTTCCAGAAGACATTTGGGGGGAAATGCGACCCGACTCGCCGAGTCACCCAAGCGACTCGCTAAGTCCCTCTTTGTCCAAAACTATTCATTCGATTATAATGGTTCTTACTGCATCTAAACCATAGATCTGACCTCCTAGGTTCCATTTTATATGTAAAGTTCCAATCTTGACATCCATGCATGGGGTTTTTTGGCTCAAAAGCCATAAAAATTGGTATATAAGAAGCATGGGCCTCCCATAGCCATAAAGTTGGCACCTTTATGCCATGGGAACCCTTAATGGTTCTTGATCTGAAGTGTAACTCCAAACACACTCACAAAATCTGATTATAACTTCACAACTCATAAAAGGGTAGGAAAATAGCCCTAAATCAAGATCTAAGTAATGAATAGCCCAAGGTATCAGCTTTATACCTCAAATGAGTAGGAAATGTGCCAAGACTTCTGGATCTAATTGCTCTCTCTTGATCTCCCAAGCTTCCTTCTCCCCTTCCAACTTCAAAGACACACAAAAAGGCACCAAAAAACTCAAGAACACTCAAATAAGGCTTAGGGTTTCGAGTTAGGGTTTCCTATGGGTTGGGAGGAACAATGGAGACTGTTTTGGGCATTATAAGTTGGTTAAATAGGGTGCAAACCCTAAATATTAGGGTTTGATCCATATAGTCCTACTCGTCGAGTAGGTTACTTATCATGCTGATCCGAAGTCGAGTCTACTAGACGAGTTGGGCCTCCAACTCGCCGAGTCCCAGAGAAAAACATGAGTTTACTTTAATTAAAATACGTACCAGGAACCGGGTGTTACAAATCTCCCCCACTTATTTTAGACTTCGTCCGTGAAGTCTGCTGCTAAATCCAGAAAAACTCGGGGTAGTGCTCCCTCATCTCGTCCTCCAGCTCCCAGGAACACTCCGAGCTCTTATGGTGCTGCTACTGCACCTTCGCCAGCTACACCCACTTGTTCCTCAGATCCCTCGACTTCCTGTCGAGGATAGCTACTGGCCGCTCAATATAGTTCAGGTTGTCATCCACCTGAATATCCTCCAAGGGCACCACTGTCGAGTCGTCCACCAGGCACTTTCGCAATTAGGAGGCGTGAAAAGTACTGTGAATCTGACTGAGTTTGGCTAGCAGGTCCAACTTATACGCCACCTTGCCCACCTGGGCTACAACCCTGAAGGGTCCAATGTACCTGGGGCCCAACTTGCCCTGCTTCTTGAACCGGATGACACATTTCCAAGGTGACACCTTCAGAAGCACCATATCCCCGACCAGGAAATCCAGGTCCAAACGACGCATGTCGCCATAACTTTTCTGCCTGCTCCGAACTTGCTGAATCCTCTCTGTAGTCTTCAGTACCACTTCGGTACTCCCCATGACCCTCTGTCCAACCTCACCCCAACATATCGGGGTCCTGCACTTCCTCTCATACAACATCTTAAAGGGAGGACGGTCAATACTCGTGTGATAGCTATTATTATAGGAAAACTCATCCAAAGGAAGGTAGGTATCCCAACTACCTCCAAAGTCTAGAACACACGCCCGCAGCATATCCTCCAGGGTCTGGATGGTTTGCTCACTCTGACCATCCGTCTGCGGGTGAAAGGCGGTGCTAAAATGCAGACGAGTGCCCAGCTCATCGTGAAACTTCTTCCAAAATCTGGAAGTGAACCACACATCTCTGTCAGAAATCACCAAAACTGGCACCCCGTGCCGAGCCACTACCTCTCTGATATAGATGTCACCTAACTTCTCGGCTGAAATGCTCTCCTGAATCGGAATGAAATGGGGTCTCTTGGTCAACCAATCCATGATGACCCAAATCGAATCCACTCCCCGCACGGTCCTGGGAAGCTTCGTGATGAGATCCATAGTGATATATTCCCATTTCCACAGCGGAATATCCAATGGTTGGGTCTTATTGTGAGGCCTCTGGTGCTCAGCCTTGACCTTCCTATAGGTCATGCATCTCTCAACAAACCAAACTACGTCCCTCTTTATGCAGGGCCACCAATCATCAAGGCAAAGATCCCTATACATCTTCGTCGCCCCGGGATGGATAGAAAACCTGGATTTGTGCACCTCCTCTATCAATACCTGGTGCACACCTCCATGATATGGGACCCACACCCTACGGTGTAAAGTCAACAATCCATGGCTGTCATGATTGAAGCAGGAAACCTGACCCACAATACGCTCACTCTTACGATGTTCCTCCTTTATGGCCTCCTGTTGGGCCTCTCGAATCCGCTCCAACGGCGGGGTCACGACCATCATCCACAAACAAATATCTCTGATCGGCGCTACCTTGCGGCTAAGCACATCGGCCACGACATTGTCCTTCCCCGGGTGGTAGAGGATCTCACAATCGTAATCCTTCACCACACCTAGCCATCGACGCTGCCTCGTATTCAGATTTGGCTGATCCATGAGGTACCTCAAACTCTTATGGTCCGTGTCAATTGTACAGCGGACCCCATAGAGGTAATGACGCCAAATCTTGAGGGCGAAAACAACCGCCCCCAACTCCAAGTCATGCGTCGGATAGTTCACCTCATGAGGCTTCAACTGCCTCGAAGCGTAGGCGATAACATGCCCTTTCTGCATCAATACCGCGCCCAGACGCCAAATCTTGAGGGCGAACACAACCGCCCCCAACTCCAAGTCATGCGTCGGATAGTTCACCTCATGAGGCTTCAACTGCCTCGAAGCGTAGGCGATAACATGCCCTTTCTGCATCAATACCGCACCCAACCCCGAGATGGACACATCGCAATATACCACAAAATCACCCACGCCCTCTGATAGGGCTAATATTGGCACCTCGCACAATCTCTGTCTCGGCGTCTTGAATGCGGCCTACTGCTCTAGCCCCCAGTGAAAGACCACGACTTTCCTTGTCAACCTGGTCAAAGGCACGACTATCTTGGAGAAGTCCTGAATGAATCTCTGATAGTAACCTGCCAATCCCAGGAAGATCTGAATCTCAGATGGAGACCTCGGAACCTCCCACCTCATCACGGCCTCTACATTGGTCGGGTCCACTGAAATCTCGTTCTGGTTGACAAGGTGCCCAAGAAACTTCACCTCGCGCATCCAGAACGTACAATTGGAGAACTTGGCATACAAGCTCTCCCTCCTAAGAGTATCAAATACCTCCCGCAAGTGCTCCTCATGTTGCTCCCGTGTCTCGGAATAGACCAAGATGTCATCAATGAAAACTATCACATACCGATCCAACATCAGTCTACACACATGGTTCATGAGATTCATGAATGCGGCAGGAGCATTGGTGAGCCCAAAAGGCATAACCACGAACTCATAGTGGCCATATCGCATCCGAAAAGCAGTCTTCTTCACATCCTCCTCTCTTACCCTCATATGATGATAACTCGAAAGCAGATTGATCTTGGAGAACCAAGATACTCCCTGAAGCTGGTCAAAGAGGTCATCAACCCTCGGGAGTGGGTAATGGTTCTTCACCGTTACCTTATTCAGCCCCCGGTAGTCTATACACATCCGATGCGACCCGTCCTTCTTCTTCATAAATAATATCGAGGCTCCCTAGGGTGAACTGCTCGGTCTAATGAATCCTTTGTTTAACAGCTCCTATAGCTGTGTAGACAACTCCTACATCTCAAGAGGAGCCCGCCAATACGGTGCCTTGGCTATCGGAGCCGCACCAGGGACTATGTCGATCCTGAACTCTACCTGCCTCTTCGGAAGTATTTCAGGCAGCTCCTCTGGAAATACATCCGCGTACTCTTGTACCACCGGCACGCCACTCACCGTCGCCTCGCCCATCTCCCGGGTATCCAAGAAATAAGCAACATACCCTGCACACCCCTGTTTGGAGGTAGCGTCTAGCCCTCGCTGCTGAACAAATAGTTGGTCCATGCTGTGGCCTCTCGCCCTAAATCACCAGCTCTCCCCCACTGGGGGTCCTGACCCGGACCAACCGCTACGCGCAGTCGATCACCATCCCATTGGGGCTCAACTAATCCACACCTATAATAACCTTGTTCCCCTACAACGGTATGGGAACCAAGCCTACCAAGTAGCGCTCCTCGAACAGAATCAAAACACAACCCCTAAAAACCTTTGATGCTCGCACTGATCGGTCTTCTGCAATCTCGACCTCTAGAGGTCAATCTAACATGCCTGCAGACTTAGGGAACCTCTTGCTAAGAGTAAGAGAGACAAATGATCGGGCAGCACCCGAATCAAACAACACCTGAACTGGGATACCATTCACATGTAACGATCCTCAACAAAACATATAACATAATGCATCAATATCACAAACGACATACAATAACAGTTAGAGAGAAGAAACCATACCTATCACCACATCGGGGTCGGCATGTGCCTCCTCTGCTGTCAACTGAAAAGCTTGGCTCCTTACCACTGGAGCCTCTAACTTGACCTACCGGCCATTCGAAACCCGTGCAGTCGCTGGAGTCGGTGTCACCACTAGCGTTGCTGCTACTGCTGTCAATCTAGGGAAGTTGGCCTTTTTATGGCCCCTCTGATTGATATGAAAGCAAATCAGGTCTGATGTCTGAACAGTGGGGGCAGGGGCAGTATATGTTGGATTAATGTCTAAGTCCATAACTATAATTGGTAAGACTTGACCCGACCCGGCATGGTCCATTTGGGTTGCATACCATCATGCACTTGGATAGACTATAATGAGAGAAATAAGACACTTATGGTTATTAATATATTATAAGTTCTAGTATATTAATAATAAGAATAATAAGATTATTTAATTAGTATTGATCAAGAATTAATCTAGGATTAATTAAGTGATCAAAAGAAGGCTAATTAAATATATGGGTTGATTGTGTAAATCATCCATACTTGTATAGTGGGCTAATGCTCCATGGATAATCAAGTTGGGCTAAAACCCATAGGATGGTCCATGGATGCTCCATGGTGTATTTGAACCCATGGATCCAAGGAAATGGAAAGCCATGACAATTAAGAGTTTACCCTAATTGTAACACTATATAAAGATATTATTCTTGGCAAAATCGGCCACTAATATTATTCTAGAGAGGGCTAGCCGATTTTGATGAGTGTAGAATTCTCTCAAGTCATTCCAAGTGTTTTGATGATTGTGATTCCATTTGAGGTGTCACACTTGGGGCACTAGGCACTCTAGCTTCATGAAGACTTTCTTCACCAAAGAGGTATGTATTCTATCTTGCTATAGTTATTGTTTTGTATGCTAGATTAGGATAATACCTTGGAAGTTCTTATTTGCATGTATAATAGAGAAAACATAGATCCAAGGTATTTAGGGTTGCATGTACACTTAGGAAGTGTTAGAATGCTCAAAACCCAACAGTGGTATCAGAGCCACGGGTTGTTTTCTGTTATATTGATGCAAATATTTTATTTTCAAAGTTGAAAAAAAAAGAAAAAAAACATGAAGTTCGTCAAATTTTAAGATAATTACTTGTTCTTGTGAAAAACTAATTATTTGTAAAATTTGAATAATTTGCTTTATGAGTTGAATTAGGTCAAATTTAATAAAAGATAAAATAATATGATTATTTTATTAGTTTTAAAAGTTTGATCTAAAGAGTTTTATTTTTTGAAACCTCCATAAGTTATGGATATGAAAAGGTTTTAAAAAAAAATTGATTCAAAGTTTTTTATGGAGTTACAAAACTTGGTCTTAATGTTTTAAAGAATTCCATAACTTGTTCTTAAGATATGGAACATGAAAAGTTTGATTTGAATTATCTTGTTCTTATGAGTTGCTTAGATTAATAGAAATGTTGAGTGAAATAGTTGTTTTCAATCCATTTTAATCTAAGAGTTGAGTATAAAATGTGTTTGTGTAACTTGTCCTCAAGTTACATGAAGAGTCACATTAAAGACTCATAAAATTCATAAGAGTTGGCAATGGTTACAAAATGAAGAGTCTTGTGTCATTGAATAATTTTTATGACTCCATAACTTGTCCTCAAGTTATGGAAGTCCAAGAGTCACTTCATTAAAGAAAAATATGTAACCATAATTAAATCCATAAGTTATAAAATAAAGAAAAGTTAATTCTTTTATTAGTTTAAAGTCTTCCATAACTTGTCCTCAAGTTATGGAACTTGAAGAGTTTTTGGATTAAAACTACTTTAAACACATAAGTTATGGAATTAATTAGTTTTGAATAGTTTCAAAACTAGCCCTCAAGTTTTGGAATTTAAAAAAGTTTTCTCTTATGAATACTTTAATTCCAAGTTAGCCCTTAGAATTTTAAAAGTTAAAATTCAACCCTTATACTTTATAATATTATAAGTTAATAATATATATATATGTATAAGAGTAAAGTTAGTCTTACCGCTAGTACGCCTCATTCACGAAGCCGGTCTATAAGGTGTGTATAAGGTTGTTGCCTATAAAATGGCAACTTAATGGGTGTCCACTCTCACCCACCGCTTGCTTGACCGGTGGAGGGTCGTTAGCCGAACGGGTTTGACAAGACTATAATTCTCATTCATTAAAAGTATTAATGATAATACTAAGTAACTAAACTCTTAATAATACCCAATCTTAGTTACTTAGGAAAAATGTGAATAAGGTGCTAACCCATGAAATTACACTTTACACTTTGTCTAAGTCGTTAGTGGAGCGTGTGTGGTTAACCGGCACACTAACTTGGACTTAACAAGGTAGGTAAAGGGTGACTTAATATTTATCATAGTATCGATGGAGCGTGTGTGGTTAACCGGCACATCGATTGAGGGGTAATTTATTAAGGGTACCAAGTAATTTGCATGGTTACTTCACACCTTGTTTTGTGATCCTCGGCATCCCAGTCACAAAACCTGAAGGGCACACTCGAGATTGAAACATGCCTTTGAAAAGTTCAATGAATCTCAAAGATCTAGGAGTTTCAAAACCAATTAAAACCTAATAATTCATTTCGTTTATCTTGGTGGAAATTGGTGAATCGTCATTCACCTACCTTCAAATATTTTATAGCTTGGATTACGGCATACCTCTTCTAAGTTATAAAATAGTTTGTTGGGTCCTAGCCTTAATATTTCATATTGGGTGTCATATTAAGGACTTTAAATCAACTATCTTGAATATCTCCCAAAAGATGTCTGTAATAGACACCTATGATCTTCCCAAATCTAGTGAAACAAGGTTTCCTAAATGAAGATGATGTCCTTTGGATATCATACTTCTTTCACCTCCTCCAATTATTCTCCCCAACCCACAAGTTCTTGAAAAGTTTAAGGTCACTCAAGCCCTATTGGCAAGGCAAGGTCTAGGTGTGAGCACATCTTGGAGATGTAGTCACATATTGACAAGCCGGGAGAGTTGGGTGTCAAAGTCTTGAGAAAGTTGGTGGTTCAATCACTTTCTAAGTCACATAGTGAGTTCCTTTGGGACACCTATGAAACAGACTATGACAAGACCCTTAACGATCTTATCTATTTGCTAAGATCAACTTCCTAAAACTTTATGGACATTGACAATGATGACATTGGATATCCAGTAAAGCATTCTCTTCCCAATGGAAAGGGATCGGCCATAGTCAACTCGGTTGACCAAATGGTAAAGAGAAAAGCTAAGTCTGTGATAGTCTCGTGTACCATTATCAAAGGGTCCATATGTTTATATTGCCAAGGGAAGGGGCATTGGTTGCGAAGCTGCCAAATTTACCTAAGGATGTTAAAGTCAATAAGTTTGACTCTACTTCAGGTAAAGACCACTATCTAACTCTGTTAAGTTTCTATTCTGAGATTCCTGATACATGATGTGACTGGGTCACATGGTGATGTTTTAAGAATCAAAGAAAAGTGAAGAAACTTAAAGAAAGAATATGCTGAATCTGATGGCTTAGATGGATTTCTATCGCATAGTTTGAAGATCGGATTCTTGAGCAACTTCTTAGGAGTTATGAGATATTGCTTAGGAATAGATAACAACAAGTTTTCATATGGATTGTAAGGATAAGTTTTTCCGCAAAGTTTTAAAATAAAAGAAAATTTTTTTTGATTTTATTTATTTTAAAATATCCTTACAATGGCATTTGAGGAAAAATTGTTGCTTATATGATTCCATTAAGAGCAAGAGTGGAAATATGAAATTGATTCTTTCATTTGTGGTAATGTCTAGATTTACCAAATAAGGAAAGATTCTCATCACCCAAGTTTCAATTGGACTGGAACTTGGAATCATGCAAGTTGTATAGCATGATGAATGAGAACTTTCAAGTTTTGTAAAAATTAAGACTAATTACTTATTCACATGGATGTGTGAGTCAAGTAATGGACTAAGGGATCGGGTACATAGTCTTGTGCACTGATTTAGTCCACACAAAAAGTTTGATAAGACTATTCGTCATGATTTACTTAAGTTCAGTAAATATGACTATACTTACAAGCTTAAGTGTAACTCTGAGACATTGGAAAAGGTTTCAATGTATGGCAGAGCGAATAAGAAGAATCAAATTAGGCAGAAGGATAAAAGTTTCTCAAATCTGAAATCTATAAGGTTAGATCGTGAGGTTTTAATCATTTAGTCAAGGATATATATGAATTTCATGTTGGAATGGCTCAACATAAGGAAATTTTGTATATGGGTCCATTATTTGCGTTCTAAAATTCGATTATGATTACGGCATCCCTTTTCATAATCTGAATTATGAGAACTTGGCAAATTGAAATGGAAATATTATAGCAAAAGGCTGGTTTAGTCTTTATGTGAGACATCATGAATCGTGTCCCATATGCTTCGGATATAGGATCGATTACATGTGCTATAATCATCCGTTCTAAAATTTTCAAAATGCCTGGGGCATTAAGAAGGGAAAAGGTTTAGAACTGGATATGACTAAAAGGATTAAACAATTGTCGAGGACAATCTAAGGTTTACCAAAGATTGGTTACTCAAGGACAATTGGAAGTATAGTGATAATTCTGGAAATGTTTCAAAGTTAGAATTTTCAATCTGTGTAAGATTAAGGAAACTTAATGCAAGAAGGATGTCTCCAAGGAGTTGATCTCCTTTGGAATACTCTGTAATGATTGTTGCCAAGTCTTTATGACTTTGTGCATAATCATTACAAGAGGATCAATGCATATAAGTTTAGAATCTGACAGATTTCAGTAAATGGCATGAATTTGGAATTCTTGCATTTGCGGTAAGGATTTGGGAGTGTGAAAAAGAGAATCAGTGAAGTTATGTTCAATTGATCTAGTTCACAAAGTAAAGATCATAGACAAACATAGTATGCATACTTGGTGTATGGCATGACTAGTGTTTGAGAAAAACATAGTGTACATGCTTGGAGCATGGGACAACTATTGTTTTAAATTCAAGAATAAAGTTGATAGCTGAAACAGTATACAATGAATAATGTGTAATCATATGGTGATAAATAAAAGGTGTTTTATTTATATTCATAAGTTCTGAGACCATATTGGATTCAATTATTATTGTGTTTCACTTTGCATGTTTTGACTTCCCGAATAAATTGGGTTATTCTTCTGGAATGACTAAGTTATTCAAACTATCCACAGTCGGTCATATGTTGGAAGTAGATATGAATTAAGACTGTCATGATGGGTTGTGGAGGTCTAAGGTGTTGGACAAGGCTACAACAATCATGAGTGCTCATAAGTTCTGAGTATTGGATTCAACCCGCGCTCATTGGAATCACTTCATGGATTTTATCACGAGTGATCATGAGACGATAATATCTTATATTCTTCAAACCTAGAGATATGAGTTGTTACTATGAGTTGATAGTACATTGATTGCACGAAACCGCATTTGGTAACTCGGTGCTATAAAACGTGCTTTTGTGTATGATTCAACAAGTAGTAGAACAAGCCATATGAGTCGAAGTTTATCCGTTCCTTTTACCTTCGGGATAAAAGTGATATCTGTGGGCCCCTCGATGATTTGATGATGACAAATGGAAGTGCTCGGCTGGGCCAGGACTGATTTGATTTGTTCAATTAGTCAGTCGTCATAAATCAGAAATCGGGAAACAACAAATGGACAGAGAGAATGATTATAATCCATGTCTCAGTCCATATGATATCTAGAATGGAGGAATATATGATCTCTTATCTAATGGACAAGTCACTGACAAAGGTCAGAGTTCATCGACAAGGTCAGAGTTCAACAGAAGCTTTTGAGAGCTACGATTGCCGGTTGGTTCCTGAAGTCATACGCAATAATAGTTTTAGACTTATCCAAGTGGGAGACTGTTGGATTAATGTCTAAGTCCATAACTATAATTGGTAAGACTTGACCCGACCCGGCATGGTCCATTTGGGTTGCATACCATCATGCACTTGGATAGACTATAATGAGAGAAATAAGACACTTATGGTTATTAATATATTATAAGTTCTAGTATATTAATAATAAGAATAATAAGATTATTTAATTAGTATTGATCAAGAATTAATCTAGGATTAATTAAGTGATAAAAAGAAGGCTAATTAAATATATGGGTTGATTGTGTAAATCATCCATACTTGTATAGTGGGCTAATGCTCCATGGATAATCAAGTTGGGCTAAAACCCATAGGATGGTCCATGGATGCTCCATGGTGTATTTGAACCCATGGATCCAAGGAAATGGAAAGCCATGACAATTAAGAGTTTACCCTAATTGTAACACTATATAAAGATATCATTCTTGGCAAATTCGGCCACTAGTATTATTCTAGAGAGGGCTAGCCGATTTTGATGAGTGTAGAATTCTCTCAAGTCATTCCAAGTGTTTTGATGATTGTGATTCCATTTGAGGTGTCACACTTGGGGCACTAGGCACTCTAGCTTCATGAAGACTTTCTTCACCAAAGAGGTATGTATTCTATCTTGCTATAGTTATTGTTTTGTATGCTAGATTAGGATAATACCTTGGAAGTTCTTATTTGCATGTATAATAGAGAAAACATAGATCCAAGGTATTTAGGGTTGCATGTACACTTAGGAAGTGTTAGAATGCTCAAAACCCAACAGTATAATCCCGGCCAAAGTTCCCTGTCCTGCCGCACTTCTAGCAGCCTGATGATCCCGCTCTACAAGCTCCCTCATACGGCCTGCCGCATTTCCTATAGCGGTTCTGGCCCTTCGACCTCGCATCGGATCCCTTGGGTTTCTTCCTCAAAACCCCAGTAACCTGATCTGTCTTTGCTTTCCTCTTCCTGAGGTGCTCCAAATCAATCTCCCTCTCCCTCGCCCTAGCAATCATGGACCGTAGGGTCGGGCAGGCTAAGTAGCTGACATGCTCTCGAATGTCAGCCCTCAACATGTCATGATAGCAGGTCTTTTTCATATCCTCATCCCTTGCATACGGAGGTACCAACAAATCCCTATCTCAAAACTTGGCGGTGATCTCCGCCACTGACTCTGTAGTCTTTCTCATATCTAGAAACTCTCTGGCCAGCTGCTGAAGCTCCACAGCTGGAGAAAACTCAGCCCTTAACCTGTTCACAAAGTCCGACCAAGTCATAGCCTCGATGGTTAGGGCTCCCAGTGAGTCACCAACTGACTCCCACCAATCCCTAGCTCTATCCCTTAAACAACCCGCAGAAAAGCAGATCATCGACCCCTCCGGGAAGAAGCTCATCAACTGCGCAGACTCGATGTCTGTGATCCATCTCCTGGCAGCAATAGGGTCCTTCACCCCATGAAAGTCAGGCGCACCACTCCCCCTGAAGTCCTTGAAGGACAGTGTGCGCCTACTCGACTGGATGGACGCCAAGTCACTCCTGAATGTCCATAGGTGATCCTCCATCAGCTCAATAATCCCCTCCTTGATCGACTCGAAAATGACCAGGGTCGCCTCAAGGATACCTCTCGTGATCTTAGACGCGACGAACTCACATAGCCCGTCATCAACTTGCTCAGATCCTGCACCCGATCCTGATCCAAATCTCAACCTCCTGCTCCATGTCGTGTAATCGCCATACTGAAATAAACACATAAACGTTATGGTCATACATACTCTCGAGAAGTCTCACACACTCTCCAAGTTTCCTAGTTCTATCTTAGCCCTCCTTGATTAGAGTACAGATCCTCTGCTTCTAGTAGTATGGGCCCATACTACCTTCCACATCTATCCGTACTTTCCTCAAGGAATGCTTCGACTTCACCAAGTCCCTTCTACTAATACTTCTTTCCAAACTAATCTCATTCTAGGCTTGAGGAGTCCCTACCATCTTTCCCTATCTAGTTTGTGAATACTGTTACATATTCGCTTACTAGTTAGTTAAAGCTAGCGGGAACCCCTATAAGCACAAAGCAAGCAGCATTCGTGCATTGAGTAACCATTACCATGCATAACCTAATTAGGTTACCATACTGCTGACTAACTAGCCCTAGCATATAGCTTAATAAACTCATAGAATAGGCATATAAGGCATCCTTCCAAGATCCTTAGCCCTAATCTAGCATACAGTTCTCATAATCACATAACAGGCATACAAGGCATCCTCCCTAGATCCTTAGCCCTAGTCTAGCATGTAGTTCTCATAAGCATCTCATATAACATAACATATCATGTATGGGTATTTTGGGGAAAACTTACTTGAGCTCGGACGGTCGCACGCATCACACACCTTGTTCTTTCTCAAAACTCCTTATTTTTAAATTTTAGAAAACTATTTTTCTTGCAAAAATCTTTTAAGCCCTCGGTTTGAGTCCAAACACCCTCGAAGGTGTGCCCAAATCCCTCAAACCAAGGCTCTGATACCAACTTGTAACATCCCAAAATCGAGACCCAAATTTTTTTGTTTAATTACATTACCTATAAAAATAGTTTATGGAAAACATCATTGCTATCATTTCAAAACATCAAGTCACAAATCACATGTCTTGAAAACCATAACATCAAATAGTAAAATGTCCGAGTATAATCCCATGGTAATCAGAGCGGAAATCATATGTGTACGATGCGCTGCTACCCTGCTGACTCCTTCCCCTTAGCTGAAGAGGTACCTGAAACCAAAACTAAAAATGGTAAGCACGAAGCTTAGTGAATTGCCCCATCATACCACATACCATTCAACATATATACTACCGAGCAATTCTGGGGTGCCCGACCTACCCTGTCAAGCCATTCTGGGGTGCTGACCTACCCATGTTAAGCCATTCTAGGGTGCTGACCTACCCATGTTAAGCCATTCTTTGGTGCCTGCCTACCCTTCGGTCTATCACACCCGGTCAAGGGAACTATTTCACCCCTACTACTATCAAATAATAACCTATCATAATCATGTTTTCAGACAGGTATGGGGTGTCCGCCCTACCCTTCGGCCCTAACGACCGAATTGGGGGACTATTCCCCTTCTACTACCACCATCACATAGAACATATCATACTGGCACATAGAACATATCGAGTAAGAGCAAACTAGATAATTATCACAAAGACAATCATCTCAACTATAATCAACTACTAGTGGGTCGGCCTCCGTACCTTAGACCCACTTCTACTGGAAGGTAACTTACCTAAATGTCGTGTAGTGCCTGCACTGTCCTCGGTGTGGAAGTCAACTCTCCTCAACTCCTCAATCCCTACACGAGAACTTTTCTAAGTTATTAATTCATACTCATAACCCTTACGAGGGTCACTCAAGTCCAACTCAAAGTCAAGGTCAAAACCTTGGTCAAATTCAACTTTGGTCAAAGTCAACATCTGGTTGACTCGACTCACCGAGTTGGTCCCCCAACTTGCCGAGTCCCCATGTCGACAACATGCTGCTATCCCGTCCCTACTCATCTGTAACGCCCATAGATCAGGGCTAGTCAATTTAGAGACGTTAAGCGTCAAAAATGACTTTTTGATGGAAGATTATTTTGAAAGAATAATCTTAACTAAGTTGTAGTATATGTTACAAGGATTCCGTACATATAAAGAACGTCCAAATCTGACTTCGTATGAGGAAGTTATGATTTTTCTAAGTTTCAACTTAGCGGTATGCAGCTCGAAATACTCGATTTAAGATCGAGCGGTTTTTAGCCGAAGCAATCTAAACGAGAATCGAAGATCTCGTTGTTGGTATCGAAGCGATAAAAAGTTAGGCGAGAACAGACGTCAATCGAAGAAGTTATGAAATTATAACGAAATTTTCTGTCCCGGCCTATTAAAAATAAATAATAAAAATAAAGTCAAAATTTGCCGACGAAATCTAAACGAAAGTTGTAGAGCGTAGTCTCACCTACGCGTGGATATAAAGAACGTCGAAAACAGAGTTCGTATGAAGGAGATATGAATTTTCGAAGTTTATTAAAGAATTAATAATTAAATTTAATTATTAAATCCGGCATTATCCGAAGGGGAGTCACCGGGCATATCCGAAGTACGCCCAGCGTACTGCTGTATGCCCGGCGTACAGAGAAGCATGACGACCTTCGCACTCGAGTTCTTCGGATGACGAACGCCATGACGATTTCGGACGAGTACGCCCCGCGTACAGGCGTACGCCCCGCGTACTCCGAGGCTCCAGCCTCCTATAAATAGGAAGCGAGGGTTCCGGGCTTATTTGCTCATTTCTCCTCTTTGTTGTGCCGAAGCTCTGCGTGTAAACCGTCGAAGACATCCCGACACCCCGGATCTCATATCCAAGTTAAGAAGGAAGTTTACGCTCCTGAGATCCCGTGAAGTGCGATTCCCGAGCCGAAGCTCTGCCCGTGAGAAGTTCGATTTTTGTGGAGATCTTCCAGATCTACCGAAGAATACTACTTCTGCAAGTCGTAGTGCTGTCTGATCATCTTCTGATCAAGTGAGTGTGTGGTTACTTTCTTCTAACGCATAATTATGAAGTATTTTATACGAAATACGTGTTATGTGTATAATTTTGTTGTTATGTGTGTGAATGTATATTCACTTTCTTCTATCTCATAGTCGGATTTATTCTCTATGAAATACGTGTTATGTGGGTGTGCCTCATCTGTTATGTGGAATAGGTATTGAATGAGAATGTTATACAGGTTTTAAACTATGTATAAAAATATATATTTTTATCTACTAATTTGTTGGGTAGAACATGGGTAGATAGTTGATGTGTGATAAACAGATGAGAGGCCCCGATGTTGTTGTTGTTGATCTAGTTATTCAGCGAGTATGGATTAGACCAAGAGGTTAATTTTAGATCCGGGAGTATGGATTAAGACTAAGTTAATTGTCCTTAGTCCGGGAGTATGGATTGTGCACAGTTATTGATCTGGGAGTATGGATTAGATCAGGATTAGGGTATAGATAATTGTCCTTATTCCGGGAGTATGGATTGGGTTCAATTATTGATCCGGGAGTATGGATCAGATCAGGAGGTCAGTTTTAGATCCGTGAGTATGGATCAGGTAGTTGTAGATCCGTGAGTATGGATCGGGTGAAGAGGATAGTTTTAGATCCTTGAGTAGGGATCAGGTAAAGAGGAAAACATTAGATACGAGAGTTTAGATCGTGTCATTGTGAGGATCGATGGGGTGGGATAAGAGTTGTCTTTATATGGTGAAATTGTGCAAGTTTGAATGTTCTATATTTATAAATATATGATATAACATTGTGGGATGAAAACCCTATATGCTCACCAGGCTCCCAAGCCTGACCCACTCAGTTTTCTTTGTATCACAGGTATTAATACAAAGACATATTTCACAGAGAGATTTAAAGGAGATATAAATCAATTGTGTAATTAAATGTAAGTTCTGTTTATGCTTATATGTCTGTATCGGAACATGACATCCCGAGGTTTTATTATTAAATGAAAAATACATTCCCTTTGAGAAATGTTTTGATAAGTTATCATCATGTCTTGTTTTGGGAACAAATTCCAAAACCGTTATCTTTAAAAGATTACTCTGATTTTATAAAACAAAGCATAAACAAAATCGGTCTTTTCTGGCCGTGAAAATAGGGATGTCACATCATCAATTCTAGCAAGAGCTCGACGAGTTCACCTTCAACAATACATCAGACTGTCTTCAACCAACCCATCGAGTTCGTCCTTGAACTCGTCGAGTTCATCTTCATCCATATCAAGGTGTTCATTTTATGACTCGCCGAGTTCATCCTTGAACTCGTCGAGTCTGTCTTCATGTAGTTGGGACATTGCCTTGAACTCGCCGAGTTCCTTCTTGAACTCGTCGATTCCTTTGATCTTCAAGTCTATTACAAACCCTAACAGGCTGAGTGTTCCTTCCACTCAACCAAAGACCATTTCCAGAAGACATTTGGTGGAAAATGTGACCTGACTCGCTGAGTCACCCAAGCAACTCGTCGAGTCCCTCTTTTGTCCAAAACTATTCATTCGATTATAATGGGTCTTAATGCATCCAAACCATAGATCTAACCTCTTAGGGTCCTTTTATATGTAAAGTTCCGATCTTGACGTCCATGCATGGGGGCTTTTGGCTCAAAATCCATAAAAAGAGGTATATAAGAAGCATGGGTCTCTCATGGTTATAAAGTTGGCAACTTTATGCCATAGGAACCCTCAATGGTTCCAAATCTGAAGTGTAACTCCAAACACACTCACAAAATCCGGTTATAACTTCACAACTCATAAAAAGGGTACGAAAATAGCCCCAAATCAAGATCTAAGTAATGAATAGCCAAGGTATTAGCTTTATACCTCAAATGAGCAGGAAATGTGCCAAGACTTCTGGATCTACTTGCTCTCTCTTGATCAACCAAGCTTCCTTCTCCTCTTCCAACTTCAAATACACACAAAAAGGCACCAAAAATCTCAAGAACACTCAAATAAGGCTTAGGGTTTCGAGTTAGGGTTTTCTCTGGGTTGGGAGGAACAATGGAGGCTTTATTGGGCGTTATAAGTTGTTTAATTAGGGTGAAACCCCTAAATGTTAGGGTTTCATCTAGACAGTCCTAGTCGTCGATTTAATATCCCGACTTGTCGAGTAGGTCACTTATCCTGTCGATCCAAAGTTGAGTCTAATCGACGAGTTGGGCCTCCAACTCGCCGAGTCCCAGAGCAAAACATGAGTTTACTTTAATTAAAATATGTACCAAGAACTGGGTGTTACAGGATGCCAACATATTATGGGTCCAATTGTCCACGGGATTTAATACCCCAGGCCCACAACCATCGGGTTGGAATGCCCACATACTACAAGTCCAGTCATCCTCGGGATGGAATACTCTCGGCCCACGACCATCGGGTTGGAATGCCCAGGTCTGTTGGCTCTCGCACACAGAAGATAAGCCTTAGCTAACAATCAAACATGTGCACATATATCAGATAATCACATAATAGTCTATAGACAAGCAAATCGATCTAATAGATCATAATAGCATAATAACATCCTATCTACCAGGATACTGATCTACCAGATCATAAGAGCATAATACCATCCTATCTACCAGGATACTGATCTAACAGATCATACTAGCATAACATATCCGGATAACAATCCAAAAGGGTTGCCCTTGGTGCCTTAGTCCCTTGAGTATAGTGAGGAAAACTCACCTCACAGCCGTCGAACTGTAGTGATAAGATCAAACTCTTGAATCACATCCACGAACTCCACCACCTATGTTCACCACAAACCACTTCCATAAATTCCTAAATTCCTAAATATCCCCAGAGGTCAAACTGGTCAACCCTCGGTCAAAATCAAAATCAACAGTCCATTTTGACCCAACTCGTCGAGTGCAGCTAGGAACTCGTCGAGTTCCTTAAGAACTCAGAAAGTCATAAAACCCTAACTGACTTGTAACATCCATAAAATATGAGCCATTAAAACTTTTTAAATCATTTAAAACCATTCAATTATTACAATTTGTTTTCAAAATAGTTTAAGCATCAGAGTTCCCAAAAATCATATTATCAATTGAGGAAGTGTACGGTCACGCCTTGGCCTTTCCGCGGTCATCTGCTGAACCTGAAACAATAAACCAAAACTGTAAGCCTGAAAGCTTAGTGAGTTACCCCCAAAATACTCATACTTACAATAATACACATACTATAACAAACAGCATACTATGGGTCCAATCATCCATCGAGTACAGTGAGGATAACTCACCTTGCAACTGACGTGCTGAAGTGATAAGCTCCGCTCTCGGGTCACTGAAACAAACTCCACAACCAATATTCACCAAAGAACCATACTCATAATTTCCAATTTCCCAAAATGCTACCAGAAGTCAAATAGTCTACCCTTGATCAAAGTACAAGTCAATGGTCAAGGTCAACAGTCCATGTTAACTTCAACTGGTCGAGTACAACCAGCTACTCGTCGAGTTCGTTGCATAATTCGTCAACTCGTCGAGTCACATGAGTGACTCGTTGAGTTCCTAATGTTTGAGGTCGTAAACTCTTTGGTCAACTCGTCAAGTTTCCCTGCAACTCATCGAGTTCATGTGTGTCAAAAGCCGGGAAACCCTAACTGACTTGCCGAGTCACCCTATTGATTCGCCGAGTTGACGACAATCTTCATCGGACTCGCCAAGTTGACCATGTAACTCACCGATTCCCTTCAGTCCATTATCCATTCAGATGCTTTTTAAGCCATGATAAGGTCCCATATTGCAGATCCATCTTCCCAAGGCATGTTCATCATAGAAAGTTGCAAACATTACGTGCATGCAAGGCTCTAAAGACTCTCGATGACAAATCCAAGCTTGAAATGCAGTTTTACACTTAAGGAGGGGTTCATACTTGCCAAAGCTGATAGCTTTATGGACTTAGAGACCAAAGAGAATTTAGATCTGAAGTTACAACTTCAGATCTTAGCTCATACCCAAGAATAGCATCCTAATGTGCTAGAAAAGCCCTAAAATTCACCCAAATGAGATCTAGAGGAAAATGAGGTCAAGATAACAACTTGATACCTTCCAAGAGATGCCAACTAAGGTAGATACCAGATCCCCACACGTTCTTTGCTCCTAGCCACTTGCTCTCTAGGTTCTTCTTACAAAGATCCACCTCCCAAAGCTTGAAACACCTAAGGATGAAGCACACACACGAATTAGGGTTTGCTGAACTCTTAAGAGGCTGCAAGGGGGCTGAAGAAGGCTTATGATCCTTTAAATAGTGTGCAAAAACCCAGAAATTAGGGTTTCATCCTCCAGCTCCTACTTGGTGAGTCCTATCTTGGACTCGGCGAGTAGGTCACTTAAACACGTGGCCCAACCCGTTGCTACTCGACGAGTCAGGCATCCAACTCGTCGAGTAGACCTTGAATTATTAATATTAAACCATAAATTAATACTTGAGAATCGGGGCGTTACAATTCTCCCCCGCTTGAACTAGACTTCGTCCTCGAAGTCTGCTATGGTGAACAACTTCGGATAGTGTTCCCGCATTACTGCCTCCAGCTCCCACGTCCACTTGAACCCTCTTTGGTGCTCCCATTATACCTTTACCAAAGGTACCTCCTTGTTCTCCAGAACCTTCACCCTTGTCTCTAGAAGGGCCATGGGCCTCTCAACAGAATCTAGGTGCTCATCGCCCTGAATGTCATCCAATGATACCACCGCCTCCTGATCCATGATGCACTTTCACAATTGTGAAATGTGAAAGGTGATGTGAATCCCAGCCGAACCTTTTCAAAAGGTCTATCCTACATGCCACTTTGCTAACTTGACAAAAACCTGATGATCCAAAGTGTCGGAAACCCAACTTTCCCTCTTCCTGAAACAAACCCTTTGCTGACAGGATATTGGTCCTAAGATATCATACAAAATCAATCCACTAAAACACGAACACTTATGCCTGGCCCAAATAGTCTCGAGCCAGAATACCAAGCATATCAGGTCCAATCAATCATAGGGTCTGGTCATCCTCAGGATGGAATACCCTAGATTGGAATACCTATATGAACATAACTCGAGTCTACTCATAACTTGAGATCCAAGTATCTACCCTTGCGTCTCATCCACCATCCTCTGATTCGTCACAACCGAGTGTAACTCCCCCGAACCTTCAACAATACATCCATTCTGAACGCGCTCCTACCAAAAGACATAACCAACACAATCTCTATGCCCACATCCTATGACTGGAATACCCTTACATGGTCCTCAACATAAGTCTGGATTGCCTCCGAGCCCACAGCATGAGTCTGGTATGCCCACAGCATGAGTCTGGTATGCCCTCTCTGGCCCTCGGCTCATGACTGTAATGCTCCCGATGACCGACTGACACTACTTTCGTCACTTCAGTTGCCCAACACTTCGGTCCCATAGATATCCACTTTCCTCTGTCGCTCGAAGGGCTTAATCGACGCTCCTCTCATCAACAAACAACATAACGATACAAAAACTTCTACTACACACGAATCCCATGTCATAAACCCACTTCAACTCTTCCTGCTACCATATGATGTTTCTCAGGCGAAGTCGAAACCTCCCTATTCCCAACTTTTCTGCCCACTATCTGAAACATCGGACACCTCACCGATTACTGAACCAAAAGACACACACAAACAACAATCCCACACGTCTCTCGAAAAGAAAACTGACTGGTTGGACTTGCTTCCACGCCCTGCCGTCAGCTTCAACTAACATAATGAACGTTACATGACCCACGTCGGCCTCACTTTCTACCTGGTCTTCAGTGACCAATCTTCTCCTTACTTCAGACACGATATGGCTCTTTCACGAATGAAACCAACCCAATACACATCACAATAACTCAAACCATCATCAACATACCTACCACTACCGGCCAACCAGTACGGCACTCATATCTAACCCATATCACTCCTTTCGGGTTGGAATACCAACATGTCTAATCAATTCAACTATCGAGTTGAAATTCTCATGGTTTTTTGGCCTACCGCCTCAACCCTACTGCTCCCCTTAAGCCTCCGTGCCTACGACTTTCAGTTGGCCGGTAGCGGGTATCTTGGCCTACTGCATAAAGCAGGACCGCCACAACCCTATCCAAATTCCATAGACGATCATGAGAAAGATCTAACCCGGTTCCCAGAACCTGAATGACAGGATATTCTAATCCCAAGCCTTCCTAAGGCTGACGAATACCCAATCGGATCTACTTCCCAATCCCTAACTAGAGTATTACCCAATCCAAGAAGATTAATCCTTTGAGGCACTCCGAACTAATGAGATCACCAAGATCCTCTTTACTCCATTCGATATCTAATAACAACTTCCGATCAAATCAAAACACACCTGAGTCTTTAGCCTTCTCCAGCAACATGTTCAATACTTGGGGACAGACCTACTGATTGATATAGCATAGCAGCATACTCAATACCCGCACATAGATCTACGAACACATACAGAGTCTTCAACATGACTGGACCACCTCACCAGGCCTTCAACCTATCTGGACCACTCTCAGAACCTTCAGCATGTCTGGACCGCCTCTCTAGGCCTTCAGCCTATCTGGACCGTTCTCTGAGCCTTCGGCCTGACTGGTACACCCCACCGGCCTTCAGTCTATTCGGGCCGCTCTAAATTGTTGAACATCTCCCTGGACCACCCCTCCTGGTGATCCTTCCCATGCAGACTGTTCTAACCCACTTGGGGTTCCAAACTCCTAATCCTTTTTGTGGACTCTAACCCCGGCCTAACCCTAGGCCTCATGTTGATCGTCCACCCTCTTAGAAATATGTGGTCTATTCCCCAACTCGTGTATCTCCCACATATGCTAAATGACCCACACCCCTGTGTTGAATGTACTGCCGAGCCCTGGCAGCTAATAAAACCCTCAATCAATCAATCCAAAAACCCTCAGAGTCGAGCACACCCTCGACCAAAAACTCAATTCCTGACTAGAACTCCAAACTGGTTCCCCAACTTCTGCTATCAAGCTTCAAGACGACTGGTTTCTTATACTGGGGAGTTTTATCGAACCCCCAATCAACACAATCCTCAAACCAAATAGCCACTAGGGCCTCCATTCTCCTTGTCGGGTTGTGAAACTTATCCCTGTTTCAAAACCTCTTCCGCTTCCACATCCCTGGGTAACTCTCCCCCACTTAGACTCGACTAAGCCTTCATAATACATGAGAATTGGAGGATTCCCAATCCTTATCACTTCCCCCACGATCGATCTGATGAAAACCAACTCCTTCCCACTAGTGCTCCATTACTAGCCAATCCCAATTGACCACACACTTATAAGAACCAGATGAACACTTCCTGATTCCCAGTGAAACCGACAATCACTAATGCTTGAATAACCTCACACTCAAGTCCTGAATACCACAAGATAGATGCTCCAACTAATACCTCGGCAACGAGCTACTTCCTTTGGCGCTTTAGTCCGTCAATCACTAACGGTTTCTAAAACCACTGAATCCTGACAATGCTGACTAACCCTTCTGTGGGACCCTATCCGCAGACCTCCCAAATACTACTCCTTTTCCAAAGGTGTTCCAAACAAGTTTCCCGCTCTCGGGTTGTAGGAATCATTCTCTTCTGGGTTCACACCCTAACTCACTTACCAGCTCAAACGTCTACAGCTGAATTGCAGCAGCTGAAATAATCTCTACCCTAAACCAGGCTACAAACTGCTTCCAAGACATAGTCTACAATCCCAAAAGTTCAATAGGTCGCATAATCAATCCTTACCGCCTGATACAAGAGATCCAAGGCAAACCAGACCTCATAATTACTTATGCCACGTCGACCCACCTACATTCACCGACGCTGAAACAATGTTGCCTATCCCTGCAACCGAATGACCCCAAGCTGCAATACAACATGATCCTAGGTCACAAGCCTGCTCACTCCTTCGAGCTCGAAAACTAAAAGGGCACAATCCTTGCCCTATAAAATGAAAATTCAATCCATCATCAACCATTCCATTTCCAGCTGCAAGACCCCAGCTGAACATAATCATTACTCCTTTCCGGAGTCCCCGCGACTCACATTTCGGCCTCGAGCAAACCCCCAACCCTCAAATCTAGAAACACTTGTGCTAGCCTCTCCCGCTCAACCCGCGGAATATAACGAGTACAGATCATCCCCTGATCTCAAATAACTACGATCCTCTACTTATCAGAATATGTCCCAGCAACAAATCCCGATACTGAAAAGCTCGACTAACTCCTCCCCTGCCTTCGTTACATCTGATGTAGCTACTGTGGCAGCCGCCTCAACAAGGGTTGCATAACGCTCATAGAAATACTCAACGATGGAGGTCTTAATAGACCCGAACATCTCTGAAAACTATCCCCAGATAATCTTGATCACCTCCTCTCAGATGATCTCACTAACACAATCCTCTAACAGTACTTGCATATCCTGGTTGCCAGCTTCCAATCCTAACCCGGATCCGGTCTCAAGACGTGTCGAATAATCCATACCAAAATAGGGAACCAACTTCCAACTAACCCCAGGGGTTGTGACTTCCTTGCTACGCGTATGGGTCCTGTGCTTTCAGTAGTACAGGCCCATACTACCTTCCACACCTACCCATATTTGTCTCAAGTATCACCACAACACCCTAACAATATACATACCCCTGATGGTCGCTCAACCTCACTCCTAGAGGAAGGCTAACTTTCTCACAACTGACCTATCGGTCCCACACAACCTACTCATCCATGAAACTTCCACCAACCCTGTAGCACTAGTGTATGCTAGCCTTACATAACATTGGACCCTGAAGACTTTCAAATATCCAATCCTACCCTAAGCCCTTAATGAGATAAGACAGAACATAAGGCCAAATGAAACATTCTCATGCTATAAGATCTTAATTATGTATAACCGTGATGCATATACTAAACAACTATAGTAATGATGTCAATCTCATATAAGGAAAACCCTAGGCTAGCAGGCATCATGTAATCAGACAATTCTATCATGCAATTCCTGAAGATCCCTAGCCTAGTACTAGCATGATGTTCTAACATATCACATAATCAAATACTGCATGGTATTTTGGGGTCTACATATTGGCTCTGGCTGATCATACACTTCGCATCCTCTTTTACTTATTTTGAAAACCATTTAAAATCATTTTGAAAATCTTTCCTTGATTTGAGATTGGATTCACACGAGTGTTCCTCCAATTCACTCAAACCAAGGCTTTGATACCAACTTGTAACATCCATAAAATCCGAGCCAATTTAAAACTTTTTAAATCATTTAAAACCATTCAATTATTACAATTTGTTTTCAAAATAGTTTAAACATCAGAGTTCCCATATATCATATCATCAATCGAGGAAGTGTACGGTCACGCCTTCGCCTTTTCGCGGTCATCCGCTGAACCTGAAACAATAAACCGAAACTGTAAGCCCGAAAGCTTAGTGAGTTACCCCCAAAATACCCATACACACAATAATACACATACAATAACAAACAGCATACTATGGGTCCAATAATCCATCGGGATGGAATACCCCAGGCCCTCAACCATTGGGTTGGAAAGCCAACATACCGATACACTTCACGTAACAAATATACAACTAACAGCATGAACTGGGTCCACAGCTTTACAGACTGGATTACCCCTGGGCCCACAATATGAGTCTGGATTTCCTTTCAGGCCCACAACTCACATCTGCATTGCCATCGAGCCCACAGTACGAGTCTCCCTCAACTCGTATCTGGAATGCTCTCGGGTTTGTTGGTTACCGCACGGAGCAGTTTCATCTCAACCCATCCCATATAATATGTCGACATATAACACAACTAATGCACCTACACATAACCACATCATACTACAGGCAGTCCTATAGATCTACCTAACTGGCATAACAACTAGCATGCAAACAGTCAGACCAACCATATGTCACTAAGCATAACCACATCCGATCTACCAGGATACCGATCTAACAGATCATACTAGCATATAACCATCCTATCTACCAAGATACCGAACTAACATATCACAACAGTAATAATCCCAATAACAAAACAAAGGGCCGGCCTTGGTGCCTTACACCCTTGAGTACAGTGAGGATAACTCACCTTGCAACTGACGCGCTAAAGTGATAAGCTCCGCTCTCGGGTCACTGACACAAACTCCACCACCTATATTCACCATAGAACCATACTCATAATTTCTAATTTCCCAAAATGCTCCCAGAAGTCAAATAGTCTACCCTTGGTCAAAGTCCAAGTCAATGGTCAAGGTCAACAGATTTCATTTCGATTTCTATGTCGCACTGAAACTTCAAAAAATTATAACTTCCTTATATGAAGACGGATTTAATAACAATAGTTTAGTTTGTGACGGTCTCTACGACTTTCATTTAGGTTAGTTATCCTAACTAATCTTTTATTTTTGACATTTACTTTAGCCCTATTTATTAAGTTTTAAAATAAGTTTTCATACAAATATTATATATATATATATATATATATATATATATATATATATATATATATATATATATATATATAATATTTATCCAATTTCCACGTACATAACATATGAACACATATATTCAAATAGTTCTCTTAAAAGATTACAATCATGGGCCAACGTAAATGCATATTTTATAATTAATACCTAGCGAGAAACACGGACGTTACATGTGAGTGTCATGTACTTAGCTTCTAACCCATTCTCACCCCAAAGAACCAAACATATGGAAACACACTTACATTTTGTAAGGTAATGCGTTTTTATTGGTCAAGTCCACGTGTTGCATGTTCATCCGTTTGCAAACATATTTAGTTTTTTTTACCAAAGGACTACTTACATAATTATTTCTGGATTTCCGGGACAGTTTAAGATCTAATGAACCTCCCTCTCAAACTAAGGGTGGCGTATTAATGTGTTAATTTATTTTATGTGTTGTTGTGGGTTTTATATACATGTATAATTTACGGTCCTTTATTATATATACGATGATATATAATGCAAACTCTAATGCGTACATTCCCATTAACACGATTTTATCAAACAGTTTTAATAATTGACAACGACAATGAATTTTTTTAAATCAATCAAACACTTCTATTGAAAATAATAATTGAGCCATTTTTTATACATACCAACTACAAATCAGTTTTTTTTTTTTTAATGCGGGTCTATGATTGGTAAACGATACATTGATGAATTACTACATAAAACGTTAATGAAATTTATGAATATCATACAATCAATTTTTTGTAAGATCGAACCCATGATATCTAATTTTTTCTTTTCAAAAAAAGAAAATTTATAACATGGAATCAGTCTTTTACAAACTTGAATGCATTAATTTGTAATTGTTTAAAATAAGTTAAAACAATTGTAATATGGTATTTATAATTTTAAATAACGTTTTATGTCGTGATTAATCAACATGAAAAACATCATCTTGTACGTAAAGCAATTTTATGTGAAAACATGCTCGGCTTAATAAAGTATACATTATATAGATATCCATAGGATCCCATTACAAATAAGCGCCTGTAGCTCAGTGGATAGAGCGTCTGTTTCCTAAGCAGAAGGTCGTAGGTTCGACCCCTACCTGGCGCGACTTGGTCTTAATAATTTTTTTTTTCGGTTTTCATTTGTTTTTCGCTTTTTGTAAATAAAACTGTTAAAGTCAGTCATTGTTAAATAAAACAGATTTGTGGATATAAATTAAAATACCGTATAACAACTATAAAAGATTTCTATGAGTGGACAAAATAGCTGAATGAACATTATTTTATATATATAGAACTATTGAAGTCATAGTATTAAATAGAATGGTGGATATAAATTTAAAATACCGTATAACGATTAGAAAAGAAATCTATGAGTGGACAAAATAGCAGACACGTGAATGAACAAAATACCGTCATGGACACGTATATTTAGATACATGTTTAAATTTTGATACAACATATACGTAGAAATAAGGGTGCATGGACACATGGTGTGGACGTTGTTCGGCCGGAAAACATCTGTGGGCCAAAGGCCTTCGGTTCCGTATGGCAACGGTTTCAAATTGGTGAGGTTGGCCGGGTTGTGATAGACTTGAAGCCGTTAACCAACGGCTATTATGTTTTAAAGTAAATTGTCTTTTTTTATTTTTATTTTCAAACTATATCTATCCAACTAGCATATGGTAACACAACATATGTGTTGGATGACTACATGATATATCTATATCAAAGAGACTTTCATGTGAAAGCCTCTATAAGTTTTGTTATGATCAAACTCTTAGGAGATGGTTTTTTTTATGCAGACCAACATCCAACGACATTTAATTTTTGTACACTGCACAAGAATCTAGATATGGATTTATAGGTATGCTAAGTAGCATTGATTGTACACATTGAGTTTGAAGGAATGTCCAATGGCAGTGTGAGTCAAATACTGTCAAAGTGATAACAAAGCTCCATCGATGATGCTTGAAGTTGTAGTGTCCCAAGATTTGTGAATATGACATGCATATTTTAGTGTCGATGGTGGCAACAATGATCTAAATGTAATATACCAATCACCACTACTCAACGACGAGCTGCTTGGAAAATACAAAAAATGTTCATTTGTTTTAAATGAAGAAAAATACAAGCATGGAGATTTTATTGTAGATGAGATATACCCAAGTTGAGAAACTTTTGTGAAAACACTTCCGCATCCAGCAACTGACAAAAAGAAAAGGATCGTTGTAGCACAAGAAGTAACAAGAAACGATCGTGGAACGAGCTTTTGGCATACTAAAAATCCATTACGGCATTATAAGACTAAATGTGTCATCTATTAAATAATATGATATTAAAAGATAAATGTGTTGCTATATGTCCCATACATGATACTGGTATCCGAACCGAGCTAGAAATAAATCAAGACGTGGTTCTAGAACTATGTGGCTCCAGAACCCACCACCGACTTTAGTTGGATCTTCTTGATCATATTGATTATTGAGGATATTTGTGTGCCTATTTTTGATGACTAGTTAATTTTAATTATTGTATTTAGGATTTTAATTCTTGTTTGTAGTTGTGTATTTTTTTTAATGAAAATTTTCCCATTTTAATTTTATTTGTATGTTTTTATTTTTAATTTATTAAATGTTTTAGTTTTTTTTAAACAACATTGAAAGGGTGGTGAGGGTTAATAAAAATGTGTTCTTTGTATAGTGGTTAGAGAAAGATGAAAGGAATGGGAGCAATCGTAGTTGTCGATCCTGAAAGATGGAAAAATGGGCCAAGGGGCCATAACCCCATTTTTTGTTTATATATATATATATATATATATATATATATATATATATATATATATATATATATATATATATATATATATATATATATATATATATATATATATATATATATATATATATATATATATATATATATATATATATATATATATATATATATATATATGGAAAAGTGAATATACCTAACAACCTTATATAAGTTTAGGTACCTAACTCCATAATACTACATCAGTTTGTATCATATTTACATTGTAATTGCCTAAGGTTTTTAAACTTCAACTTCATAACTTGATTGCTTCCAAAATCTTTGGACTTTCACCAATATCTTTCTTTTACATCACGTTTTTCTATCGAATACCACCTGATGGGCTTCATATCCTACCGCTACAAATGAAAGGATGTAGGAGAAATATAATGATGAATTTCCAAATTTTTTTGAAGTAAATCAAGTTTAGGGATGCAGTTTAACAACCTTGGATGATTGCAATGAAAATTTAATGCAAAATGACGTAGTTTGATCAGGTTAGGTACCTAAGCTTATATAAAGTTGTTAGGTATATTCACTTTACCCATATATATATATATATATATATATATATATATATATATATATATATATATATATATATATATATATATATAGAGAGAGAGAGAGAGAGAGAGAGAGTTAGGTTCATATATAAACCTTAATTATTATATGGGTGTGTGAACCAATGAAAATTTAAAAATAAAATATATGATTAATTAAACAAATCAGGGTATGATGGACATTTTTCTTTTACATGCCCAAATTAAAATAACAATATATATGGAAACAATTCAACCACACGTTTCAAATTTTAATAAACATTATACCTGTAATTTGTAAATAATTTAACGTTCATAACCAAATAATACTAATTGTTAATTCTTTCAAAATATTTTATACTTGGGAAATGTCATATTACTTAAGTTAAAAATTGTTTTAAATTTTTACGTCGTTATAAATTGGTATCATAGCCTTGGTTTGAGGGATTCAAATGCACCTTCAGGTGTATTGAACTCAAAATGAGGATTTGAGAAAGTTTTCCATAAAAGAAACAATTTTTCTAAAAAGTAAAGAAATGTGAGGAAAGCGGAAAGAAGCAGTGTGTACGATCAGTCAGCGCCCGAACGGTGATTTCCCAAAATACCCTTACATTATGTGTTGTGAGATATGATATGATATGTCATGCATGCTAGATTAGGCTAGGTATTCCTATTAGGACTAGAGTGGCCTAATTTGTAATGTCTTAGCCTAGGAGATTACTGCTTCTATGAGATGCTTCGAGAGTGAGTAGGTAGCAGTGAGGAGCTTATGAGAAGTTTACCGAAGGGTAGCCTATGCTTAGCGAGATGTAGAGTACTTGTGATATAGGATCCTAGGAGGAGGACTTGGAATGAATGTTGTTGAGGTGTGGAAGGTAGTATAGGGCCTATACTACTGAAAACACCGGATCAGTGCGCAGCCCAAGTAAGAATCCTTAGGGTACTAAGGAGCACGTAGGGTTGAGTTATCTAGTGTGAGTATACTCGAGCAAGTCTCTGATATTTTATGTTGTATTTCAGAGACATCATGGTTGGGACACGCCACAGACCAGAGACCAGCGACGTGAGTGACGAGGAGCTTCATTAGATGATCCATGATGAGGTGGTTGCGGCTATCCACGCAGAGATACCGGTGATGTTTGTGTCTATCAAGACCACCCTGATTGAGACGTTTCACGAGAGATACGCAGCGGTTATTAAGGCTATGGCTGCTGCAGCTACTACAGTTGTGGTTGCTGCTAGACCTTAGGGGGGACTCGTTGCTGTTCCGGGAGTTCAGCAACACGAAGCCACCAGAGTTTGATGGGACCCAGGATCCTATTGCTGCGTTGAGATGGATTTCTGATATCGAGGGATGCTTCTACACCTATTCGTGTCCGAAGCATCTGAGAGTTCGGTTTGCACTGAACCTGCTTCGCTTGGGAGCGAAGGACTAGTGGAAGTTTGTGATGGCGGATTTCACTACTACAGAGATTTCGGCGGTAACCTGGGAGAGTTTCACTACCATGTTCAGAGATGAGTATGTTCCCTCGGTGGAGCGGGAACTATTGGCTCAGGAGTTCTTGTCCCTCAAGAAGGGGACGGAGTCCGTGACGGTGATCACATAGATGTTTCATGAAAGGGCGTTGTTTTGCCCTGAGCACGTGTCATCTGAGCAGGCATGCATGAGCCGATACTTGAGCATACTGAGGAGGGACATTCGTAAGTTCGTGGCGAACTCGTCATACCGGACATTTGTTGAGCTCCAAGAAAATGCCTGGAAGAGGGAGATTAAGTTAGAGACTCAGATCAAGGAGGAGGTCGAGTCTCAGGGAAGGGACAGACGACCGGCGCAGGCTCAGCCGGTCGCCAAGCCAGTAAAGCCCGCTGATTCGAGATCTGGAGGTCCGAAGGGTCGCACTTGTGGGAAGTGCGGCAAGAGTCACAAGGGAGTGTGCAGAGTTGGGGTATGTTACAAGTGTAGGAAGGAGGGGCATTTTGCGAGGGATTGCCCCAAGGGATTCTCGGTTTGCTTTCATTGCAACCAGACCGGTCATCGGAAGGCCGAGTGCCCACAGGTGTTGCAGGGATCTGCACATGTTGCACGAGCTACTGAGGGTTGGCCAGTGAAGGCCGAGGCACCAAAGGCCCGCGGGAGAGCCTTCCAGTTGACAGCGGAGGAGGTCCGCGTTGCGCCCGATGTCGTGCCAGGTATGTATCATTTCTTTATTTACTCTGAGTTTGAGATATTGTGATTATATTATGATATGCGTAGGTACATTTCTTGTGAGTTTTGTACCTGCTTTGGTGTATTTGACTCAGGTGAGAGTCGATCTTTCATGTCTTTAGCTTTTAGCCAGCACATCAGTATCCGTCGAGAGGCGTTGATTCGACCTCTTCGAGTTTCCATAGATGACGAGCGAGCAGTTTATGCTACGAATGTGATCCGCGGGTGTGTACTCGAGATCTTCGATGTTGAGTTTTCGATAGACCTGGTCCCGATTGAGATATGGGACGTTTGTGTCATTGAGGGCATGGATTGGTTGAGCCGATTTGGGGCGGTTATAGACTGCGAGCGGCAGAAGGTGACGATACGAGACCCTAGTGGGGGAGTGCTGACTGTATATGGTGAGGGTAACCGATGTGGGTCAGCATTTTGTTCGGCTGCCAGAACGAGACAGAGTTTACAATAGGGCTGCAGTGGATTTGTAGCTTATGTGATGGATACACGAGTGGCCACTGAGAGGCCGATTTCGGTTGATGATGTTCCGATAGTACGTGAGTTCCTGGATGTTTTTCCCGAGGAGTTGTCGGGTGTGCCTCCCGAGAGGCAGGTGGAGTTCCGCATTGATTTGGTTCCGGGGGCAGCACCTATTGCCAAGGCGCCTTATCATTGCACCGCCAGAGATGCAGAAGTTATCCTCGCATCTTCAGGAGCTGCTGGGGAAGGGGTTTATTCGACCGAGTAGCTTGCCGTGGGGAGTTCCAATCCTTTTTGTCAAGAAAAAGGATGGTTCACACTGGATGTGCATTGAGTATCGGGAGTTGAACAAGTTGATGGTCAAGAACCGTTATCCATTACCGAGGATTGATGATTTGTTCGATCAGTTTCAGGGAGCATCTTGGTTCTCCAAGATAGACTTGAGGTATGGATATCACCAGATGAGGATGCATGACGAGGATATCCAAAAGACGACGTTTAGGACTCGTTATGGGCATTACGAGTTCGTGGTGATGCCTTTCGGGCTCACCAATGCACCAACAGCGTTCATGGATCTCATGAACAAAGTATGCAGACCGATGTTGGATAGATCGGTGATCGTGTTCATTGACGATATTCTGGTGTATTCGAGATCTAGAGAGAAGCATGAGGAGCATCTGAGGGAGATTCTTGGGGTATTGATATCAAAGAGGCTTTACGCCAAATTCTCCAAGTATGATTTATGGTTACGAGAGGTCCAGTTCTTGGGGCATCTCGTTAATCAGAATGGGATATTGGTCGATCCGGCCAAGATTGAGGCGGTGATGAGTTGGGAGGTGCCGAGATCCCCCACAGAGATCAGGTGTTTTGGGATGCTAGCTACTATCAGAGATTTATCAAGGATTTCACCAAGATTGTCGTGCCACTCACCAGGTTGAATCGGAAGGGCGTTGCTTTTACGTGGGGTCCAGAGCAACAGACCTCGTTTGAGACGCTTTGCTAGAGACTGTGCGAAGCCCCGGTGTTAGCCCTTCCATAGGGAATGGAGGATTTCGCGATGTATTGTGACGCATAGATATCGTGGTTGGGTGCGGTGCTTATGTAGAGAGGGCACGTGATAGCATACGCATCGAGGCAGCTGAAGCCTCACGAGGTGAGGTATCCCACCCACGATTTGGAGTTGGGGCCGTGGTGTTTGCCCTCAAGATATGGCGTCATTATTTGTATGGGGTTCGGTGTATCATATACACGAACCACAAGAGTTTGAAGTACTTGATGGATCAGCCCAACCTGAACATGCGCCAGAGGAGATGGTTGGATGTGGTAAAGGATTATGATTGCGAGATCCTGTACCACCCGGGCAAGGCTAACGTTGTAGCCGATGCCCTGAGCTGTAAGGCGGAGGGTGCCCTGATACGGGATATTTGTATGAGGATGACGGTGATGACTCCGGTGTTGGATACCATCTGAGAGGCCCAGGTAGAGGCTGTGAGACTGGAGAACCGCAAGATAGAGCAGGTGATTGGGCAGGTATGTGAGTTTGTTACCGATGGCCGAAGGCTTATGACCTTTCAGGGTCGGATTTGGGTGACGTTTGCAGTCGGGGCACATACCATCCTGATGGAGGAGGCGCACAGATCGAGGTTCTCGATCCATCCCAGGGCCACTAAGATGTATTTGGACCTGAAGTAAGAGTATTGGTGGCCCTGTATGAAGAGGAATGTCGCATGGTTTGTTGAGAGGTGCTTGACCTGTCGCAGGGTTAAGGCCGAGCACCAACGTCCGCATGGCAATTTGCAGCCACTTCAAGTTCCCCAGTGGAAGTGGGAACAGATTTCTATGGATTTCATCATCAAATTGTCGAAGACCACGAGGGGTGTCAATGCAATTTGGGCGATCGTTGACTGGCTGACGAAGAGCGCTCACTTCCTTGCTATCAGTAAGAGCTCTTCCGCAGAGAGATTGGCAGAGATGTATGTGAGAGAGGTGGTATCATGGCATGGAGTACCGATCTCGATTGTGTCAGATTGAGATGTACGTTTCACTTCCAGATTCTGGAAGGATTTCCATGAGGAGTTGGGTATGAGGTTGCATTTCAGCACCGCTTACCACCCACAGACGGTCAGACAGAGTGAGCGGATGATTCAGACACTCGAGGACATGCTTCGAGCATGTGTGTTGGACTTCGGAGGAAGTTGGCACATGTACCTACCTTTGGCTGAGTTTTCCTATAACAACAGCCACCATTCGAGTATTGGTATGCCTCCCTTCGAGTTGTTGTATGGGAGGAGGTGTCGGACTCCCATCTATTGGGGAGAGGTAGGGTTGCGAGTGATGGGTAGCACTGAGATAGTGCTTCAGACGACTGAGCAGATTCAACAGGTCAGACAAAGGTTGCTGACAGCTCAAAGTCGCGAGAAAAGTTATGCGGATAGGCGGCGATCCGAGCTCGAGTTTCAGTTGGTGACTTTGTACTCCTGAAGGTATCTCCTTGGAAAGGAGTGATCCTATTCAGGAAGAGGGGCAAGCTGGGGCCCCGGTACATTGGTCCTTTCACGGTGACCGCGAGGGTGGGTAGAGTAGCGTATCGTTTAGAGCTACCTGCGGAGTTGAGCCAGATACATGATATCTTCTACGTTTCTCAGTTGTGGAAGTGTATAGCCAACGAGTCGGCGGTAGTGCCATTAGAGGACATTTAGGTGGATGCAAGCCTAAATTATGTTGAGTAGCCGATCGCGATCTTGGGTAGGAGGATCAAGGTTCTGAGGAACAAGGAGGTGTCCCTGGTTCAGGTCCAGTGGCAACATCGGAGAGGGTCCGAGCTGACTTGGGAGTCAGAGTTGGAGATGCGGGAGCAGCATCCCGAACTGTTTGCAGAGCGAGACTTCGGGGGCGAAGTCTGAATCTAGTGGGGGTGAATTGTAACATCCAGAATTCCAGGTGTCAAATATTAATTATTTATTTTTATCAAAAGACGGACTCGACGAGTTGACGCCTAGACTCGTCGAGTAGGATCGCGATTTGCTGACTGGATTAATGAAGGGACTCGACGAGTCCGCACTGTGGGCAGAAACCCAAAATCCTCGGGCCTGTGGCCTATTAAGGGATCTTATGACCCTCATTTGCGGCCACCTTCACCCTTAAGAGCACCAGTGAACCAGAGAGCGTAGAGAGAGAGAGAGAGAGGAAGCCATTTTCATCATTTCTAATGTGTTTTTACTAGAAAGAAGGAAGGAGGGCAAGCTAATCGGCTTAAGGAGCTCAGATCTGCTACCATCTTATCAGAGGAGGCTGCTAGAGGTATGGATCTATGCTCAATCTCGTGTTTATGGTGATCTACTTGAATCTAGGGTTTTCTTTCCCCTTCTTTAGCTTGGATTCGAAGCTTTTGAGAACCCAAGGTGGAATAACTCTTAGATCTAGACATTAAGATGTCCAGAGAGTCCCAAGCAACCTGCTTTATGCTATTACTTTGGAGTTATGAACCTAGGGTGCCATTTTAGAAGCTATTTCACCAAAAGAAGAATTATGGACGTTGCATGAGTGCCAAGATTGGACCTTTACGTGATTATTGAGCATTAGAAAGTCAGATCTATAGGTTAGAGAAGCATATCTTGACTCAAAAGGTCATTTGAGCATGGCCAGGATAGAAACTCGCCGAGTCCATAAGAGAACTCGAAGAGTTGAGTCGGGGTTGCCCCACGATTCATGACCAGTGGTAACCCGTCGAGTGGAAGGCTTACTCGACGAGTCGAGTGAGGCCTTAGAAAGATTCAGAGGACACGCTTGGACTCGCCGAGTCACCCATGTGCACTCGACGAGTCTGGTTAAAGTTTGACTGTTAACTAGAGTTGACCATGGGGTTTTGGTCAAGATGATTCAAGAGAGGTCAGAGAAGGGTGGAATGGTCTTCTACCCATTATTATAGATGAGGACATGAGAGGATTTTGATTAGAAATGTTATCATGTTGATAGGAGGAGACTAGGTCGGGATATTCGAGCACGAGGGTTTATCCGACTTCATACAAGGTGAGTCTTCTCACTATACATTACCTAGAGTGGTAGCTATGTGCAGGCCGGAGGGTCTTATGTGTTATGTGTATACTTGAGATTATGTGTATTGTGCCATATATGTGTTATGTGTTATATAGACTGGATCAGAGGATCCAACGACTCATGAGGCAAAGGGTCCTCAATCAGACTGGACCGGAGGGTCCAATGAGCTATGACCGGACCAGAGGGTCTAACGAACTACGGGACTAGAGGGTCCCGCTGAGACACATCGACCGGAAGGTCGTACTGGGATATAGCCTTGAGTGGCGTATGTGTTGTATGTGGTATTTTAGGGAATTCACTAAGCATTTATGCTTACCGTATTGTTAATATGTGTTTCAGGTACTAGCGAGGATTGCGGGAATGCGCCGACATGATCTGTACACACTGGAAGAAGAGTTGTTTGAGATTCTGGGATTTGTTATTTGAAATTTAACATTATGAGATTTTGAGAACTAATATATGAGTTATGGTTGTTTTACTTAAGTTAAAAATTGTTTTAAATTTTTACGTCGTTACAAAAAAAACACCAAAAATGCACTCTTTAAGCTCTCACACACTCAAAATGGTAGGAAAAGAACGAACTAGGGTTTTTTCTGGACAAAGGGGCGATAAGGGAGGCTAACAATGAGGCTTAAGGCCTTTAAATAGGGTGCAAACCCTAAAAATCAGGATTTTCCTTTCCCATCATCTACTCGTCGAGTTGCGGCTCCCCAACTCGTCGAGTTGAGTCCTTAACTCACATCCAACTAGATCCCTACACTATGATTTGGAGCTCCCCAACTCGTCGAGTTCTAGCACAAAACCCTATAATGTTGAGAAATAAGTAATACCTGAACCAAGCGTTACAAATCTCCCCAACTCGTCGAGTTCCAGCACAAAACCCTATAGGTCCATTCTTGGCATCTTGCCACATAAGCATTTTAAATGCCACATCATTTTTCTCCTTTTAACATATACACTTAACATTTGGTAAAGAGTGGTAACACTCTTAACACTCAATTTTTTGTATTTTCTTTTTTCTAATTTAATTTAATTACTATATTTTAATAAATGTATTTTTGTATTTACTTTTTGTAATTTAATTTAATTCCTTGTAATTTTCTTCCTGTACTTTTCTAAACTATTATGTTGTTCCTATTTTTCCCCTGCTCAGCCTCTTGCTATCATTGTAGTTCGTGACTTCAAGATTTTCCATCAAAGTAGCACCACTTTGTCTTGTTTTACACAAATTGCAAAAGTATGAATGTTAGCTTTAAGAATTAAAGAACACTCCAGATGTTAAAAACTTAAAATGCATACCTTAATATCATGAAATGTTTCTTGTACTTATTCAAAATTTCAGTATCATTACCAAATCCGAAATTAGAATAAGCCCTCACTATCCCTAACCTCTTTCCTTTAAGTCCACCAGATTTTAGGTGCTTCAGATAACCACCATGGGGGATATACTTTGAAGCTTTTCTTGTTGCAACTTCATCATTTTTATCAAAACTCACAATGGCATCAAGGATATAAACATCATCAGTTACAGTCCTACATATTGGTATGTCAAGAAGGACAAAAACTGTTAGGAAAATCATTAAATCACCAGGACATATGAATGGGAATATTAATAGATATATTAGGTTTACCCAACTGTGTCTTGTTTAGGGGAAATTGGAATGACTCCTGCTCGACTTGTGAGCCCTAATGTGGTTTTCGCTCTTCATCAGCTTTCTGAGCTTGATGAACTGCATATGGGTTCACTTCGATGACTGCTCTGTGGACGGGATTGAGTTTATGTATCTCCTGGATGTAGAACTCAACTAAATCCTTGGACGTAACTTTGTTGTGCTTAAAAGTTGTTCGAATCTCTTGGATGGTGGCTTCCTTTATGGTAAATTCAGAACATTCGATGGCGCTAATGCTCTGAAGCAAGAGGATTAAGAAAAGAGTCTGAGTAAACATTGAGATCTTCAATGGATTAACAGGCCAACAACCACCAGATCTCTTTCTCTCTCTTCTCATTTTGGTGTTGGCGATCCCTTTGGCGCAAGTGAAGGGGCGGTGTTTAGCACCCTTGACGATCGGTGGCGACCTCTTTAGTGAGGTCCACTCCCTTTATCCTAGTAATATATAATGAAGGTATTTTGTAAACGAATGTTCAAATTACTTACATTTACCTTTTGATAGTACTTTTGAAAAAACAATAGTGTTTTCTAACAAAAATATCAAATAGTTCATTATATATTTACGATACTTCCCTTAAAAAAACTAAGATATAATTGCCAAAATTATTATATTCTTTCCTTTATACGTCCCACACGAGCCCCAAAGGCGTCCTTGATTTGAAAAACGATTCAACATGAACCACACAACGATGCAAACCATAAAAAAGGTCAACAAGTCTAACCAGTCATTTTAAATTGTGTTTTAAACATTTCATCGATTTAGCTATTTAGTTATTGAGCTTTATCCTTGAAACAATTATAATTGACTTATAGAACACTTGTAATATATATAAACATTTGCTTTGAAAGAATTTTTTCCATATATTATGTTGATTTTTTTTACCCTTACATTGTAATATAAACTTTTCCTTTGCAATATATAGACCTCTCCTTTGAAAAAAAGAATCATCTTTAAAGAAGATCATCATATAAAATTAAATTATAGTGCATGAAATTTACTTCCAAAAGATAAGTCTTTCGATCATTTATGTAATTAAAAAAGAGTGTGAAAGTATAATCACACACACACACGCACACACACACACACACACACATATATATATATATATATATATATATATATATATATATATATATGTGTGTGTGTGTGTGTGTGTGTGTGTGTGATTATACTTTCACACTCTTTTTTAATTACATAAATGATCGAAAGACTTATCTTTTGGAAGTAAATTTCATGCACTATAATTTAATTTTATATGATGATCTTCTTTAAAGATGATTCTTTTTTTTCAATATATATATATATATATATATATATATATATATATATATATATATATATATATATATATATATATATATATATATATATATATATATATATATATATATTTGCCTAATTATATTGTGGGCGTGTTTGACACCGAGCTTTTGGAAACGTTCGAGAGCTTCTAGTTTTAGCTTTTGACAAAACGTTCTAGTTTAAACAAAAAACTTTGTTTGGCAGTACGAGCGTTTAGCTTTTAGTTTAAACAAAACGCTCCAAATCTAAAAGCTACTTCATGTAGCGTTTAACAAAACGCTACTGAGCTTTTGAAATCAATTTCCATAATTACCCTTAAAAATATATTAATATATTTATTTATTTTTAATCAATTGCCCTTTTATGTAATTTTATATATTTTAAAAGCTTCCAGCTACTTTTGCCAAACACTCATATAACAAATAAAATCTACAGTTTCCCACTACCAGCTATCCGCTACCCGCTAACCGCTTCCAACTAACAGCTACTTTTGCCAAGCACACCTAATCTTTTGAGTGCATTTAAAAGCTTTTAAAAAAACTTATATTACAAAAGAAATTGTTTGGAAATACGAGCTTAAAGTTTTATATTAAAACAAAAAAAACTTACAATCAAAGCTATTTGAAGTTTGAAGGGAGTGGTGCCATTGAAACCAACTCATTTTGCTACACTCCAATACCACACACAAGGAATGGTATACCATAAAAATAGGAAGAGAGAGAAAGAGAGAGAGAGAGAGAGAGAGAGAGTATGGCAAGAAAGTGTCGCACAACCCAAACAGCATACTAAGGGCGGTGTTTACTGCAGTAACACATGTCACATACGCTCCAACTCATTGTTACCACACTCTACTCCCTATAGTCTAAACATGTCACATAGGCTCGAACTCATTTTTACCAACTCTATAATTAGCCCACTTGACAAAGGTTTTGCATTTAAGATTGGAAGTCCGAAGTTTTAATCTAAACATTGGTGAATTTTACTAACTTGATGATACAAACTTCTAACCACTAACTAACTTGATGATACCAACTTCTAAACATTTTAGGTTGTTAAATATTTAAAAGGACAACAATACCATTTTTCCACCACCACTACCATCCACGTGCCACCATCATTGTAACGCCCATAAATTTTACACCAAATTTAAACTTTTTCAATCATAAATAAAAACTATAAAGCATCGTTTACAAAATGTTTACAAATCAATTTCCATCAGAGTGTCCCAAAAATCATGACGTAAGGATGAGGAGCGGTACGGTCACGCCTTTGCCTTTCCATGGTCTCCTGAAGTACCTGAAACAATAAATTGAACACTGTAAGCCCGAGGGCTTAGTGAGCTACCCTCAAAATACCAATACCACACTGACAATACCATATCGGTAATAATCAATCAATCATCATGTATACTGGGCCATCGGCCTGACTGGACCGCCTTACTGGGCCTACAATCTGTCTGAATCTATCCCAAGCCTTCAGCATGACTGTTCCGCCACATCGGCCTACAGTCTCCCTGGACCGCTCATCGGGTATGTTGGCCTTCAACACAAAGCAGGACCGCCTCAACCCAGCCAACAAGCAAATAACCATGTGCGCATAGCTATCATATACTGGTATATATAAAAATCAAGCATATCTATCTCACTGATCATAATCATAGAATTCTCCTGTAACTAGAGTACCGACCCATCAGGTCACTAACACACCAATTCCGAACTAAAAAATCATAACCACATGCAACATACCATAACAATAACAACTAAAGGGCCGGCCTTTGTGCCATAGACCCTGTCACATCCCCAAACCAAGGATGGCAGAAACGTCCGGGGGTGGAGGACTTCATGTACAGTATCACAACAACGAGTATAATAGTGCTCAAAGTAAATACAACCATCATAAATATAATTGAAAAAGTTACACCAAAGTATATGTTTACATGTTTCAAAATCAATTACATTATGATGACAAAAGTAAATTGTTGACGGTTTAACGTCCCATCCTCAAGGCGCTGTAGTTTTTCCTGTTTCACTGATTTCCTGAGAATACAAGTAGTTTTGAAAAAGTGTCAACAATTAAGTTGGTGAGTTCAAAAGAGTTTTGTTTGAAGTAGAAACCTTTTTCCTTGTAAAATCGATAGAGTTTGATTTCCAGAAAATCCAATATTTTCTTAGTTAAGTGTGAACAGAATATTCCTATATGATGTGTTAATGAACCCTAGAATGACCCGTAGATTTCCCCTATAATCGTCCAGCGTATATAAGTTATATAAGATTTAAGTTAGATAAAACGTTGAATATAGTGGGTCTGCCCTAGGTCCACAACCCAACGAGGAACAGGAGATGAGGCGGCCCCCACCAATTCTAAGCCAATCAAGACCAAATTCTTATATGACTCAAGCATATACGCTCAACGATTATAATTGAATTCTAACAATTCTAGACGAAATATAGTTTTAATATCATAATAACTATTTTATGTGAACCCGGTACTTTGTATCTGTACCCCTTTTTGTATAAAACCCGATACTTTGTATCTGTACCCCTTTTGTATAAAAACCCGGTACTTTGTATCTGTACCCCTTTTTGTATAAAAACCCGGTACTTTGTATCTGTACCCCTTTTTGTATAAATACCCGGTACTTTGTATCTGTGCCCCTTTTTGTATAAAACCCGGTACTTTGTATCTGTACCCCTTTTGTATAAAAACCCGGTACTTTGTATCTGTACCCCTTTTGTATGGAAACCTGGTACTTTGTATCTGTACCCTTTTTTATGAAAACCCGGTACTTTGGAATGTACCCCCTTATATGAAAACTCGGTACTTTGGAATGTACCCTATTCATGTGAAAACCTTATATAATGTAAATGATCATAAACTATACCTATTATAGTTTATCAAAATGTTTGAAATGTATATGCAACCTAACTATACTTATTATAGTTTAGTATATTTATTTGTAGTGTACAAGAACCCTTTCTATGTGAGTCGAAAGTATAGTACAATATAGCTATGTTTATCTTGCTATGTTTTGTACTAATGGTTATGATGGAGGATTCTCATAAATTCAGTAAGTAATTTTCTATTATATAAATATACCACTACAAGAAATACATGTAATATATGAAGTTATCAAAGATTTAACACTTTGCTCAACATGTTACAAAGTGTTTTGAAAGTTAGAAGTTGTTAACTAATTCTTAACCTTTCTGCACTGTTTTAGAAAAATCATAGAAAAATCATACGAAGTCGAAAACTAGATCCGTAAATTGTGAGAGTTCCTAAAATGAGTCTAGTTTACTCATAATTTTTATCATGATTTTTGGAAGCCTTTAACTTGTATTAAAATACTCATATTCACAGACTGGTCCGGATTTGTGTTTGAAAAGACAGGATGTTTTGTAAAAATCACCATAAATTATAGAAAAATCGTGTGGAGTTGTGCAAGTAGTCATTTTAAATCTAAGAAGTGGAACTACTTGCACCTAAAATAGTTTCGAAAACTAAAATGTTTAAGTTGTCCGAAACAGTCCGTGAATGGAGTTGAACTTTTCTGATGAAGGCTGTTAGAAAAGTTTAGTTATGTTCTTGGTGTTTTAACTTGTATCCCCCCCCCCCCCCCTAAAAACTTGAGAAAACATAAAAATGTAGGGGTATGAACTCACCTTAATTGGTTTCAGTAGGTAAGTGTTGAAGAAGAGAAGTGTTCAACCCAAGAACACTTGAAGAATCACTTGAAGATTCGAAGATCTAAGAAGAAGGTGATGATGTTTGTGTAAGCAATCTATGATTTTGAGTAAGAGGATGTGTAATAATCATAAGAAAGATGATTATACTTACTAATTCAAGGAGAGAAGTCTTGGAGTATGCCTTGAAGTTCTCGAATTGGAGAGAGAAAGATGAGAGAGTTTGGAGTGTGGTTCTTGGTGAAAATGAGAGAATGAATGAAGTGTGAGGAGAGAGGGTGGATGTTCCAGCCCTAAGAACGTGGGAATGGTTGAAAATAATGAGAAAGGACTTATGAAGTGACTAGGGATGGGCTGGTGATGAATAGTGACATGGAGTGGGTATGGGAGTGGTTGCTTGTGTCATAGAATAAAGGAAGTCAACACTCCACCTCTTGTACTTCACCTACTCTCTTTTGGATAAGGTTTTATCCTTAAAATGTGATTAATCATTAATTAAGGGGTCTTATATGTTAAAATAAAGTTTTGGGTGAAAATCTCGTGTTAAAACAATTAAAAACGGGCTTAAAACGCGAAATTAGTCGAAAACCGGGAGAAAAAGTCATTCCAGCGAGACCTCTCGGTCCTAGGCCGAGGTTCGGTCCTTGCTGGTGCCGAGCGGGAACGAGATGTGCGAACCAGAAGAAGAGGCGAAGGCGAGGGGCTCGGTCAAGGGCTCAGAAGCGAGGGTTCGGTGTACTCAGAAGCGAAGGCTCAGTCTTCGGTCTTCAGAAGAGAAAGTGATCAGACCCGAAATGTGCCGAACGTTCGGGTTCGAGTGTGTAGGCGAGGTTCGAGCCCGAGAGGACCTTTCGGGTTCGGTTCAGCAGCCTTCGGCTCGGAAGGGTTCGAGTCCTAAGAGGACTTTCGGGTCCTAAGAAAGGTTTCGGCTCCTTAAGTCCGTTTTTCGCGTAGACTTTCGTTTTTGGGCTGTTTTCGCCAAATTCGAGGGTCGGGATGCCCCGAGTGATTATAGAAAGTTGAGAGAGATTTTGAGAGAGATTTTGAGAGAGATTTTAGAGAGATTTCACATTCTTGGAGAGATTTGGGAGAGATTTGACATTCTTGGAGAGATTTCACATACAAAGAGATATTTGGGAGAGATTTGACATTTTTGGAGAGATTTGGGAGACATTCTTGGAGAGATTTCACATATAAAGAGAGATTTGGGAGAGATTTCACATACTTAGAGAGATTTGGGAGAGATTTGACATTCTTGGAGAGATTTCACATACAAAGAGATATTTGGGAGAGATTTCACATACTTAGAGAGATTTAGGAGAGATTTGACTTTCTTGGAGAGATTTCACATACAAAGAGATATTTGGAAGAGATTTCACATACTTAGAGAGATTCGGCAATAGAGAGAGATAAAGTGAAAACGACTGAGAGTGGTTGACGAATGTGAGTGTCTGGCTTCGCAATACAAGGTCCGTAAACCCCGTTAAGCCTTGTTTAAGGATCTTGCATACTCCCGATGAGTATGCAACATTGTTTTATCGGTTTGGCTCACCACGTACCACAATTTTAGGTTAAGGAGATCTAGATGTATGCACTTTTCGATTTATGAACTCTCATTAGAATAGCAAGCTGTTTAGTAAATACATAACGTAAGCCCTAGTACACAAGGGTTAGTTGAGTTGACTGGTTTGACTTGTTGACTTTATTTGACTTTGAATTGACCAGAATTTGACGGTTGTCACAGACCCTATCGATATAGTGAGGATAACTCACCTGGCAGATGTTGACACGAAAGGTAAACTCCAACTCTCGGATCACTTGACACAGGTTCCACCACCTATCATCATAGTACATCATACTCATAAGTCCTTAACCTTACAAGGTACTCCATAAACCACTAGTCAACCCCTGGTCAAAGTCAAAGTCCTCAATCAAGGTCAACAGTCCATGTTGGCCTTAACTCGCCGAGTACCCTTGGCTACTCGTCGAGTTCCCTAAAGTACATTCCAACTCGCCGAGTCATCAGAGTGACTCGTCGAGTTCCTTTGATCCTTGATCAAACTTAAGGTCACACGTCGAGTCCCCTCCTTGCAACTCGACAGATACACACGCATACATAATCTAGGGAAAACTCATCCGACTCGCCGAGTTGTTCTTCAACTCGTCGAGTCTTATGGTGATCTTTATCGGGCTCGCCGAGTTGTTCATCCAACTCGTCGAGTTCTCGACCATCTTCATATGACTCGCCGAGTCATCTTGCGACTCGCCGAGTCCATTCAGTTCCTTTTCTATACTGACTTGATTTGAGCCATGCAGCGACCCTAAATCACAAATCCAAGCTTCTAGGGCATACTTATCACGTAAAGTTGCAAACTTTACGTGCATGCATGGCTATAAAGGCTCTAAAAGTCTATTTTAAGTTCTTAATGAAGCTTCAAGTCAAAGAAGGACCTCAATCACAACCAATACAACAACTTTACGAAAATCAATCACAAATGAACACATAGATTGGACAAACTAATTCATAATGCATTGGCTTTTCATTATATCCTTTTACTATGTGGATTAGTACAACCAAAAGGCTTGATATTTCACATGTATTCTAAGAAATTAGGAAAAGAAATAAGAAATTACATATATAATGGCTAAGTGAACATTCTACGCAAAAGAGATTTCCAAAAGCTTCATATAACCATCAACTAGGGTGCTTCACTCATCGCATATATTCCATCATTCCTTCATATAACCATTCACCATTATTGTTCGGGTATATTTTTCATGTTTTGGGTTTTTCTGGTCGGGTTAATAGGTTAATTTTTGTCTGAAAAATATAATTGATACTCGAACCAAATTGCATTTCAAGTATTTGGGTTTTAGGTTAGATCGGGTATTTATAAATATACCCGATTTTGTAACAAACCTTATATATATATATATATATATATATATATATATATATATATATATATATATATATATATATATATATATATATATTTATGATATAAAAGAATATACATGGTTGTAAAGCATTTAAAAAAGAACACATGGCTTTGATATAAAAATGTTTGGGGTTTTGATCGTGAAAATGATTTTTGTTTTTGTATTTAATCTTAAGAAATATCTTTATGAGTCGAAGTGATAAAAGCTCAAAGGACAAGTATTTGAATATGAAATTAATTTGTTTTCACAATAAACAAAATTGAAAAGAATTAAAGTCACAAAAGCTCGAATATTAAGTAAGTGAAGATAAAATATGAAATCAAGTGTGAGAATTGTGAAGTTATTATTGGCTGAAAGTGAAAATATCTCAAAAAACAAGTAGCTGAAAGGAAAAAATAGAATCAATTTGTTTCTTTAATCTTAAAAATAAAATCAATTTGTTTTGACTTCCAGAATAATTGAAATTATTAAGAATAATAGAAATTGTTCAAATGGTCCACAATCGTTCATATGTTGGAAGTAGATATGAATGAAGATTGTCTTGAATTGGTATGTAGAATGTCTAAATGGTGTTAGACATAGCAAAGGATTGCTGCAACATTCATGAGTGCATATGAACTAGTTTTGAGCATTGGAACAAACCCGCGCTTGCTGGAATCACCTTATGGAACAAACCCGCGCTTGCTGGAATCACCTTATGGAATATGATATAAAAGATGATCACAAGACGATAATATCATATAGTCTTAAAACCTAGATATATGGTTTGTTATTTGTTGATTGATTGTACATTGATAATGCGAAAACGCATCAGTAACTTGGTGTTATAAAACGCATTGTTGTGTATAGTTGGTTAATGAATAAGTAAATGCATATAAGTCGAAGTTTATCTGTAACTTTTATCTAAGAAGGTAAAAGCGATATCTCGGCCGCTCGATGATTTAATTTGACTTATGTGTCGGGCCCGGTCAGAACTGAATTGATGTGTTCGATTAAGTTCTATGTCAAATAAATCAGAGATCGAGAAACCTAAATGCTTGACTCACCATTCCATGGGATTGTCAGCATGATATCTAACAGAGGACTGTACGTTCCCTTATCTAAAGGACAAGATTGATTAGATCAGAGTTTGACAGCGTCTTTGAGAGCTACGATTGCAAACCGAATTGTACTTGTGTATATAGTTACTAGACTTATCCAAGTGGGAGACTGTTGGAATAGCGTCTAAGGCTGCAACTATATTAGGCAAGTATTTGACCCGGTTGTGCATGGTCCTTTTGGGTTGCCTTCACCATAGCAACTTGATAGGATGATTTATTAAGAGAGAGTAAATATTATTTATATATTATGAGAATAATATATATTGTTATTTGATTAATATAAGTCATAGAATTAATTAGAATTAATTTGGTGACTTAAAGAGATTAATTAAATAAAGGGGTATAAACTGTCAATTGTTTGATAGTTAAACTTTAGACTGTAAATCCATATGGATATGGATTGGACGAATTCTAGAAGCTAAAAGGATAGCTAATTCGTCCAAGGCTTATCTATGGAAAGGATTTGGATAGCCTTAAGAGAAGATTATCCAATTAGGGTTTAGGTTGTAACCCTTAAGGAGTCTACAAGTATAAATAGACCCCATGGCTAAGGGAAATCGGCACCTCTCCTAAAGCAAGAGAGCCCTGGCCGATTTCCTCCCCTCTCCTCTCTCCTAAATCATCTTCCTTGCTATTAGTGTTTGTAAGCCATTAGAGGAGTGACATTTGTGACTCTAGAAGCTCCAAGACCTCAAGATCAACAAGGAACTCAAAGGTATGGTTCTAGATCTATTTCAATGTTGTTATTTAACCTAATTAGTCATTAGAAGTCTTGGATTCAAAGCATGTTTATTAGAAAGCCTAGATCCAAGCATTAGGGTTTTGCATGCGCACATAGGAAAGTTCTTATGGCTAAAACCCATCAGTGGTATCAGAGCCTAGTTTGGTTTTCTTTAAATTGTTGCTTGATTAACTGAAACAAACCTGCAAAATTCGATTTTTAGGTTTCTGAGTCATGGACTCGGCGAGTTCCAAAGTAGACTCGGCAAGTCCCTTTGTGCACTCGGCGAGTCCAGGTGTCAGGAATGGCCAGATTCGGGATTTTTTCATAATTATCTTATGGAAACTTACCTTAATCATAATAGATCAATCTAAATCCGATTTTTTGATATATATGACTATTATCTTGATCTAGTTAAAGGTATTTATCAACTAATAAAATATTTAATTTCCTTATATGATAATTAATTAATTATTTTAATTATTTTGGTAATTATCTTTCAAAGAAATCTTGAATAAAATCAAATATAGATAATTAGGATATTAATTGTTAATTGGAATTATTTGTTATTTGATCCTCCATGTTTTAAAATGTTTAAAACTTACCCACAAGTTTTGAAATTTATATTTGTGATTAAAAGTTTTAATTTAGACAACTTAAATTTCAAACCCTAGATTTTAAAAAGTTTTAAAATACAACCCTATACTAATATGATATTACTAGAATAATATATATATATATATATATATATATATATATATATATATATATATATATATATATATATATGTATAACTAAATGCTAGTCTTACCGTTAGTAGGCCTCATTCACGAAGCCGATCTATAAGGTGGGTATAAGGTTGCGGCCTATAAAATGGCGCTTAATGGGTGTACACTCACACCCACCGCTTGCTTGATTGGTGGAGGGTCGTTAGCCGAACGGGTAGGATAGGGCAACCTCATCCTCTCATTAAAAGTATAATAAGTGATACAAAGTAACTACACATTTTTTTATAATTTCTCAATCTTAGTTACTTTAGGAAAAGTGAATTGATGCAATCCCATGAAATTACACTTTGCACCCTTGCTAAGAAGTTAGTGGAGCGTGTGTGGTTTACCGGCACACTAATGGGTTCTAAGCAAAGGTGGCAAAGGGTGATTCATTGTTTATCATAGTTCGATGGAGCGTGTGTGGTTTACCGGCACATCGAATAGGTGATCGTTACAATGAAGGCACCATGTGAATTTGCATGGTAATTCACACCCGCTTTGTGATCCTCGGTATCCAATTCACAAACAAGAGGGGCATATCGAGATTTAAACATGCCATTGAATAGTTTCAATGAATCTCATCCGAACCTAGGAATTCTCAATACACTTAGGACTAATAGTTTAAGGTTTTGTGATGGAGAATTAGTGAATCGTCATTCACTTACCTTCAATTTATTTGCATGTTAGAATACGGCATCCCTTTTCTAGTATGTAAATGTTATTGTTGGATGATAGCCCTAATTTTTCTTATTGGGTGATAAATTAGGGATTCTTATTCTAATCTATCTTTGTCCTTTTCTTTTGTAGATGTCGAACGCTAACAACGCTGCTGCTAGTTCTTTCACGTTGATGAGCCTTTTCCAAAAGGTCACCTTCGATGGAACGAACTTTAGCGAATGGATAAGATACATTCGCACCATTACTCGCTATGAGGATAAGGAGTATGTCCTCGATGAGAAGCTCGAAAAAATCAACCCCGAAATCGCTACTCCGGCCGAAATCACCGCTTTTGAGACTCATGAGCGAGATGCAACGAAGGTACATTGCATCATGATTGCCACCATGAACTCTGAATTCCAAAAGTCCTACGAGGACATGTACCCGTACGAGATGCATCAAGACTTATTGGAGAGATACCACCAGAACGCGAGACAAGAGCGTTATGAGATTTTCACCAACATGATTTCCGCTAAGATGGGTCATGGAGAATCTCTTACCGTGCACTTGCAAAAGATGCAAAGATATGTCGACCGCCTTCGCAAGTTAAACGTTGACTTCGGTGAAGACTTGGCGATCGACATGGTGCTTCACTCTTTGCCTCCGATGTACAACCAATTTAGGATGACCTACCACATGAACAAAGAAGAGGTCACCCTAAGCAAACTACAAGGTCTCTTGAGGGTCGCTGAGAGCAACTTCAAAGACAAGTCTGTTGCACCTACTCCCAATCCGCCTGCTGCTCATGTCTTGGCTATTGGTCAAGGAAAGGGAAAGAAGAGGAAAGCTTCATCGAAGAACTATCGCAAGGTCAAAGCCCGAGATGGTGCCTCTTCTAGTGGGACCAAAGTTGATCCCGCTAAGCCCTGTCCTAACCCGAAGGAGGCAGAGTGCCACCACTGCCACAAGATAGGACATTGTAAGAGAAGCTGCCCAGAGTACCTGCAAGCAATCAAAGAAGGAAAGATCAAGCCATCTTTCAACAGGTATATATACAATTAAATCTAACGATTCTAATCATGCTATTTCTTGGGTTCTTGATACCGGTTGTGGTTATCACATTTGTTCTAATGTGCATGGACTAAGAAGAAGTAGGGATGTGGAGCAAGGAAGGATCAATCTAATCATGGGGAACAGAAGATCGTCGCATGTGACCAAGATTGGAGTGTATTCTTTAGTGCTTAGGAATAGTTTGGTTTTAGATTTGAACAATTGTTGCTATTCGCCAGAAATGGCTAGAAACATCATTTCATTTCATGGTTTATATAGACAAGGATTTAGATTTTCTTTTAATAATGAGAATGGTTCTATTTTGGCTTATCTAAATGTTGTCTTTTACTTTGAAGCTATACCATGTAATGGAATATATGAAACTGTTATGATTGTTGATAACTTAGGAAATGATGTTTTGAATATTAATTCTTCCACTAGTATGGATAAAGCATCCTTGTGGCATTGTCGTCTTGGACATGTCAACAAGAAACGCATAGCCCAACTCCAAAAGGTTGGAGTGTTGGAGTCATTCGACCTTAGGGAAGATGACACATGCGAGTCTTGTTTGCTTGGAAAGATGACTAAGTCACCCTTCACGAGTACATGTGAAAGGGGCGAGGGTCTATTGGACCTAATACATACCGATGTATGTGGACCGTTTAGATCAACCACGAAGGATGGGAACCGCTTCTACGTGACTTTTACCGATGACTATAGTAGATATGGGTATATCTACTTAATCAAGCAAAAGTCAGAAACCTTTGAAAAGTTCAAAGAGTTCAAGAATGAAGTGGAGAATCAATTGGGCAGGAAAATCAAGATGCTTCGATCCGATCGAGGAGGAGAGTACCTAAGTCTTGAATTCCACGATTATCTCAAGGAGTGTGGAATAGTTTCACAATTGACGCCTCCTAGGACACCGTAGTTGAATGGTGTGGCAGAAAGGCGTAATCGAACCTTATTGGATATGGTTCGCTCTATGATGAGTCGTGCTTCACTACCTATCTCTTTTTGGGGGTATGCCTTAGAGACTGCCATCCATATCCTTAACCGAGTCCCTACTAAGAAGGTTGCCAAAACACCTCACGAGATGTGGACAAGGAAAGCTCCCTCGTTAGCACATATCAAGGTTTGGGGTTGCGAGGCTTTCGTAAGACGAGATACTCATGACAAGCTCGAACCTCGAAGTGAGCGATGTATTTTCATCGGCTACCCGCAGACATCCTTTGGATATCTCTTCTATAGACCGAAGGACAATGTTGTCTTCGTTGCGAGGAGAGGAGTTTTTCGAGAGCGAGAACTCATAAACCAAGGAGACAGTGGGAGGCAAATCGAACTTGAAGAGATTCAAGAGTCGATAGATGAAGGAACCTTTACCGCTGGCACTCAACCCGAGGAGGAAACTCCGGTTGAACCGATTGACGAATCCTTACCTCTTAGACGTTCCGATAGAGTTAGAGTTCATCCCCAGTTTTATGGTTTTCATATTACTACCGAAGGGGACACGTATATTAGTGATGGTACACTAGTAACTCTTGATGAACCTAATAGCTATAAGGAAGCCATGGCGGGCCCAGAGTCTGCGAAATGGAAAAAGGCAATGGATAGCGAGATCCAATCCATGTATGATAACCAAGTTTGGAATTTGGTTGATTATGTGCCCGGACGTAAGACCGTTGGGTGCAAGTGGATCTTCAAGAAGAAGACCGACGTGGATGGAAACGTACACACATATAAAGCGCGATTGGTTGCGAAGGGCTTTACTCAAACTCCCGGAGTTGACTATGATGAGACCTTCTCACCAGTTGCGAAGATTAAATCAATTAGAGTGATGCTAGCAATTGCCGCATTTCATGATTATGAGATTTGGCAAATGGATGTCAAGACCGCTTTCCTTAACGGAAAGTTGGCTGAGGATGTTTACATGGCTCAGCCAGAGGGGTTTGTGGATCCGAAGCATCCAAATAGAGTGTGTAAGCTTGAGAAGTCCATTTATGGACTTAAGCAAGCGTCTTGCAGATAGAATCTTTGCTTCGATGAGAAAGTCAAAGGGTTTGGATTTGTACGAAGCGAAGACGAGTCTTGTGTATATGTCAAAGCCAGTAGGAGTATAGTAAGCTTCCTCGTTCTATATGTCGATGACATATTACTCATAGGAAACGACATCCCGACTCTGCAGGAGGTTAAGTCCTGGCTCGGGAAGTGCTTCGCTATGAAGGACCTCGGAGAGGCTTCTTACATTTTGGGAATAAGGATAGTAAGAGAAAGAAGTAAGAGACTAATTGGACTTAGTCAAAATACTTACTTAGAGAAGGTACTAAAACGTTTTAGTATGGAAAACTCAAAGAAGGGAGAATTACCGATACAAAGTAATGCCAAGTTGAGTAAGACTCAAAGTCTGAGTACCGAAGTTGAGATAGCAGAAATGAGCCGAGTACCATACGCTTCCACAGTTGGCTCAATCATGTACGCTATGACTTGTACTCGTCCTGATGTAGCCTTCGCTTTGATCATGGTTAGTAGATATCAAGGGAATCCTGGCAAAGCACATTGGATTGCGGTGAAGAACATCCTTAAGTACCTTCGGAGGACGAAGGAATGGTTCTTAGTCCTCGGAGGGAGTGATGACTTGAAAGTGCGAGGGTATAGTGATGCCAGTTTTCAGACCGACAGGGACAATTACCGTTCGCAGTTGGGCTGGGTCTTTACCCTAAATAGAGGAGCAGTGACATGGAAGAGTTCCAAGCAGGAAACCGTAGCTGATTCAACGTGCGAATCAGAGTACATTGCAGCAAGCGAAGCGTCGAAGGAGGCAATATGGCTAAAGAACTTCATCGGTGATCTTGGAGTTGTAGCTGCCATAAAAGAGCCAATGGAGATTTTCTGTGATAACGAAGGCGCGGTTGCCTTGACCAAGGAACCGAGGGATCATGGTAGATCAAGACATATCGACAGAAAATATCACTTCATCAGACATCGTGTAGAAGAAGGACAACTCGTAGTGAAGAGGATATCATCAGAAGATAACCCAGCAGATCCGCTTACGAAGGGACTGAGTAGGGTTAAGCACTTGCAACATGCTAGGAGTATTGGGCTGAAGGATGATATTAGCATAGATTAGATAGTATTAGAAACGTGTAATAGATAAATGTAATTAACATTTGATGATTAAATGAAGGAGTTTTATTTATGAGTAATGTTACTATCTTATGTTAATTGTTTAGCTATTGTTTCATTTTGCATGTTTTGACTTCCAGAATAATTGAAATTATTAAGAATAATAGAAATTGTTCAAATGGTCCACAATCGTTCATATGTTGGAAGTAGATATGAATGAAGATTGTCATGAATTGGTATGTAGAATGTCTAAATGGTGTTAGACATAGCAAAGGATTGCTGCAACATTCATGAGTGCTTATGAACTAGTTTTGAGCATTGGAACAAACCCGCGCTTGCTGGAATCACCTTATGGAATATGATATAAAAGATGATCGCAAGACGATAATATCATATAGTCTTAAAACCTAGATATATGGTTTGTTATTTGTTGATTGATTGTACATTGATAATGCGAAAACGCATCAGTAACTTGGTGTTATAAAACGCATTGTTGTGTATAGTTGGTTAATGAATAAGTAAATGCATATAAGTCGAAGTTTATCTGTAACTTTTATCTAAGAAGGTAAAAGCGATATCTCGGCCGCTCGATGATTTGATTTGACTTATGTGTCGAGCCCGATCAGAACTGAATTGATGTGTTCGATTAAGTTCTATGTCAAATAAATCAGAGATCGAGAAACCTAAATGCTTGACTCACCATTCCATGGGATTGTCAGCATGATATCTAACAGAGGACTGTACGTTCCCTTATCTAAAGGACAAGATTGATTAGATCAGAGTTTGACAGCGTCTTTGAGAGCTACGATTGCAAACCGAATTGTACTTGTGTATATAGTTACTAGACTTATCCAAGTGGGAGACTGTTGGAATAGTGTCTAAGGCTGCAACTATATTAGGCAAGTATTTGACCCGGTTGTGCATGGTCCTTTTGGGTTGCCTTCACCATAGCAACTTGATAGGATGATTTATTAAGAGAGAGTAAATATTATTTATATATTATGAGAATAATATATATTGTTATTTGATTAATATAAGTCATAGAATTAATTAGAATTAATTTGGTGACTTAAAGAGATTAATTAAATAAAGGGGTATAAACTGTCAATTGTTTGATAGTTAAACTTTAGACTGTAAATCCATATGGATATGGATTGGACGAATTCTAGAAGCTAAAAGGATAGCTAATTCGTCCAAGGCTTATCTATGGAAAGGATTTGGATAGCCTTAAGAGAAGATTATCCAATTAGGGTTTAGGTTGTAACCCTTAAGGAGTCTACAAGTATAAATAGACCCCATGGCTAAGGGAAATCGGCACCTCTCCTAAAGCAAGAGAGCCCTGGCCGATTTCCTCCCCTCTCCTCTCTCCTAAATCATCTTCCTTGCTATTGGTGTTTGTAAGCCATTAGAGGAGTGACATTTGTGGCTCTAGAAGCTCCAAGACCTCAAGATCAACAAGGAACTCAAAGGTATGGTTCTAGATCTATTTCAATGTTGTTATTTAACCTAATTAGTCATTAGAAGTCTTGGATTTAAAGCATGTTTATTAGAAAGCCTAGATCCAAGCATTAGGGTTTTGCATGCGCACATAGGAAAGTTCTTATGGCTAAAACCCATCATCTGAAGCTATAATACTGATTTGGATATTATAAAGGAAATATTTTTCTTTTCACCACATTCATTTGAAACTCCCATGATGCATTTTATTCAAACCATATTCATTTGAAACCTCTTATTTGAATGAATATCATTCAAAAGTCTCTTAATAATGATTAACCATTCAAAAGTTTTATAACTTATATAATATTTTTAATAAACAATTAATAGATAGTCTACTATAAAAGGTCAATCTCTTCGAGTAGACACACAAATACCAATCAAATACAAAATTCACAAAGAAAACAAGTCTAAAGGTTTTTGTGTTGGTTTGAGGGCTTTGGATCATTTTTTGAACCATGTTATTATGTTAAAATTTTAATTTGTAAGTTTGTTATACAATAATTCTTTTATTTTATTTTATTTTTCTTGGTTTAAGTATTCTTTGAAGACAATCATTGTATGTTGTGGTTGAAAATTTAATGTAAATTAGATTATATTCATGTTTTCGATCATATATTATGGAATGTGATATAGATAATATTAAATTGAATATTGTATATATGTTTGTATGTTTGTGTTTCTTCAAAGCAATAATTAATTAAAAATCATAGATATGTCATATTATCCATATTATTAATATAAGTCTCTTTTAAAACGCAAATTGTCTATCTTATCACCTTATATTTTAGTATATGTTTAACATTTTAAGTATAATAATAAGTGATTTTTAAAAGTTTTCTTTCACTTATTCATAATAATAAGTGGTTTTAAAATTAACGAACAATAGTTATAAATAATAAAATCAAATTATAAAAATCATGAATATGTCATATTATCCATGCAAGTCTCTTTTGAAATAAAATTGTCAATCTTATCACTTTATTATTTAGTATATTTTTCATATTTGAATAATAATATTAAGTGTTTCTTAAAAGTCTTCTTTAACTTATTAATAATAATAAGTGGTTTAAAATTAATGAACAATAATTTTAAATGATAATAACATGAATTTATAAATTACATAACTTTTGCTACAAATAAATTGTATTTTGAATGAACATCATTAATGAAATTAGAAAATAATTTCATAAGTAAAAAATTTAAATTAATTAATCATAACAATTGTTAAAAATAATATTAAATAGATAATTATATTTAATTCTATTAATGAGGAATGTGAGTTGATGTTAATAAATATTATTATTGAAAATAGTTTAGATTATATATATATATATATATATATATATATATATATATATATATATATATATATATAAATTAATGTAAAAATATTATGTCAAAGTTAATGTCAATAACATAACCATTATAAACATATATTTTTCCAATATTCTAACAATATATTTTTAACTTGCACCACGCAACGCGCGAGAATTCGTCTAGTCATTATATACTTATAAAGGAAGCATCTTTCCTTTCACCACATTCATTTGAAACTCTCATTCATTTTTCCTTTCACCACATTAATTTGAAACTCCCATGACTTTTCAATTTCTTTCTAATAATGATTATAAATTGGTTAATAAGGTTAAATAAATATCAAACATAAAGTGTAATCATATATAAACTAAATTTCAATATTAAAAGAATATATTTTCTTCTACTTATAAAGTTATGTTTTTAACTTTTAACATATTATACTTAATTTATTAGGTCTAATATGTTGTTGTATATAAACCATTATCATTTTAAAGCTACAACTATTAAACAATTTCTATAAAATACTTGAATTGTTAATTTAAATATAACCTTACAAGATCAACTTAGATATAAATTTTAGTTCAAGTTAAACAACCCAAAGAATATTTTGTAAATAATTAAAGTGATAAATTGTAGTGTCTTTCTAATAATGATTATAAGTTGGTTAATAAGGTTAAATAAGTATAAAACCTAAAATGTAATCATAAATAAACTAAATTTCAATATTAAAATAATATTTTTACTTCTACTTATAAAATTATGTCTTTAACTTTTAACATATTATCCTTAATCTATTAGACTTAATATGTTGTTTTATGTAAACCATTATCAGATTAAAGCTATAACTTTTGAACAATTTGGACAAAATACTTAAATTGTAATTTTAAATATAACATTACATGGTCAACTTCAATATAAATTTCAATTCCACTTAAAAAACTTAAAGAATATTTTGTGAATAGTTAAAAGTGATAAATTGTAGTGCTAAATGCAAAAACAAAATTGTAAGATCAACTTAGATATAAATTTTAGTTCAAATTAAACAACCCAAAGAATATTTTGTAAATAATTAAAGTGATAAATTGTAGTGTCTTTCTAATAATGATTATAAGTTGGTTAATAAGGTTAAATAAGTATAAAACCTAAAGTGTAATCATAAATAAACTAAATTTCAATATTAAAATAATATTTTTACTTCTACTTATAAAATTATGTCTTTAACTTTTAACATATTATACTTAATCTATTAGATTTAATATGTTGTTGTATGTAAACCATTATCAGATTAAAGCTATAAATTTTGAACAATTTGGACAAAATACTTAAATTGTAAATTTAAATATAACATTACATGGTCAACTTTAATATAAATTTCAATTCCACTTAAAAAAACTTAAAGAATATTTTGTGAAAATAGTTAAAAGTGATAAATTGAGTGCTAAATGCAAAAACAAAATTGTAATATCAATTTAACTAAAATATCTCCTAAAGATATTTTTATAACCATTAAAAGTTTTCAAATAAGTAGCTTAAAATAACTTACAATAACAAAAGCTTAAAGTAACTCTATATAAATGATTATATTGTTACCTTTAAAATAAAAAAAATGCTTGATGTTTTAAATAATTACAATGACAGAAATTAAAACGTTAAGCAAATAAATTTTAAAAATTAATTAACAATAACAAGTATAAATAGCATTAAATCATATATTATATTTAATTTTATTGACGAGTAACCCGCGAGTAGAGGTCATTCAAAATATTGAGATTATGCAATTTTTATAGATATATATATATTATCATATAATTCAAAATAATCAATATATTATATCAACTTAGTATACGAATTATTATATCAAATTTAACAACAAAATTATTGTTATATTTAAGAAAACATATATTTATAAAGATTTCATATATATAGATTGATTCTGCGCAACGCGCGGACATTCGCCTAGTTTATGATAAACTTATGTTCCTCGAAAGCTACCGGACCCTCTCTAAGATCGACAAAGTTATTATTTTATATAAAAGAAAAAAAGATCGGGTATTTGGGTATTCTTAAAAAAAAATTTATGCCTAACTTATACCCGAACCAATTAGATATCGGGTATCGATTATTTTCAAATGGCCTATTTGGACACCGCTAGAAGCCTTCGGCAACCAACACCATCACATTCACCACCGTCAGAAGGAGATCTGAAGACGTGACAGAAGGAGATCTGGCTTATTAGTCACTTCTTTTCTTCTCGCCGCCCTATTTGATCAACTGAGACGTCCGGTCATTGACTGCATCTTCTCCCTCCTCACTCCTCTCTCCTCGCCATCTACACGAATATATTTTTTGAATTCGTCCCTTTAACGGTGTAACGGTGGTGCAGGTGGCCGACACCAGCATCGGTTTTGTAAAGGGTTTCGGGTGAAGGTGGTTCTCTTTACTCCCTTCTTAACACTATGGAGGTGGTTGCTTCATAGCACTGTGGTGGATCCGGTGGTGATAGCTTCATAGTACTGTGGCAGCGGTAGCATCTTTGGATGCTTCCGGTGTTTAGTAGTAGTTTTCAGGCGACGGATGAAAATGTGTTTTCAGGGGAGGAGGTGTTTTCGGCAAGATATGACGCGAATAATGGTGGTGGTGGTGATTATTTATTGTTGCTCTGATGAAGCTTCCAATGGGAGGGGTTCGAGGCGGTTGTGATGGCTCAATGAGAAAGAAGTACATGAGAAGTGTGGGGCATAGGGTTTTCGGTGGTCCTATTTGAAGTTTATTTAATTATTTATATTTATTAATAATAAACAAATAATATAAAAAAAACTGAAAAAGAAAAACACAAAGGGCAATATAGTCTTTTTACCACTACAAGGAATAAAAACAAAATAAAATTAAAACCTAGGGACGATCCGAGTGTAAAAAAAAAAAAAAAAAAACGCACGGACCAAACATAAAACAGTTGCCATCCATATGGGTCTTTTCTTTTTAATCATCTAGATCTGTTTGTTGTGAAATTGATCTTAAGAATATCATGTCAGACATTTAGATGAAACATTTTGTAAAGCACATTATATATATGTAAAGTTTAGTAACAAACCTCTTTTTCTTTTTGTTCTTTTTCAAACCAGTGAAAATAGGTTCAAGGCTACAGAAATTGCATATTAAGCATAACCTTGATTATAATAATACATAAAGAAAAAGACAAAATTGCAAAAATAGTTCTTGTGGTATGCATTTTTTTGGGGTTTTGGTCCAAGCCTCGACTTTTTTGGATTGTGGTCATTTTGACCATGTTTGCTTGTTATAATGGTCCTTTGGAAAACTGAAAAGACTAAAATACCCTTTCCGATATATTTTTTTTATTTTTTCTATTTAGTTTAAAGGAAAAAGAAAATAAATAACTAATTTGGGCTCTCTCTCTCTCTCTCTCTCTCTCTCTCTCTGGGATAAGAACATACTTCTTTTTTCTTTGATCATAACAAAGAAAAAAAATACTCTTTTGAAGAAAAACCATAAACCACTCTAGACCACCATCGCCACAAACTGCTTCCGGAGCCCTTGAACCAAACCGCTGCCACAACTTCAGCCTCCACAGCCAGAGCACGTTCCGAATCCTACCCCCACGCATCGATTCCTCAAAAGTTCATCATTAGTAGATTCATCACCATCGTCCTGGTTACGATAATGATTCATTATCCTCCCCTAAAAAAGAAGTTCGATCAGAAGAGAATAAGCGGATGGCAAGCCCTTTGCATTTTGATTCGTTATAATTGTGATTCTTTGTGTTTGCGATTGAAGAATGATATGGGTACTTACAGATCTGGGCAACTAAGAAGTGAGTGAAACAAGGGTGAAGATGAAAGGAAACAAGAGATGGGTCAATGAAGATGATTCTGGATTTTGGATTTTGGAAAACAGGGGTGAAGAAAAAAGCTTTAAACTCGATTTCTTATTTACCAATCGGAGGTTGCATTTATGAGATCAAAACAAACAAACAAACAAACAAAACCAAGACTTAGAAACCAGAATCCCAAGTGCTTCAATGGGTTGTACCTTTATTACCTTCCTCTGAATAATCGAACCCAAAAGAACGATGACAAGAAGGCGGAGGAGAAGAGAGATTGATTTCAATAGCGATGATGATCTTAACTCTCCACAGAGAAGAGATATACGTACTGGTTCTTGAATTAAAAAAAATGTGATATAGATACAGGAGGTGGACGAGTAAAGAGGTAAGAAGAAAGATTGAGTTATGAGATTGAAGAAGATGATGGTGGTGGTATACGTTTTGGGATGTGGTGACATATATATATATATATATATATATATATATATATATATATATATATATAGAGAGAGAGAGAGAGAGAGAGAGGACCGGTTTTATATTTAATAATTTTAAAAAGTGAAAGAAAAATGAAAATTAAATTCATTAAGGGTATAATAGTCTTTTTAGTTTGGACAGGGACCAAAACTGCATGTAAACATGGTCAAAAGGACCACCAATCCAAAAAAGTCGAGGTTTAGACTAAAGCCCCAACAAAAATACATACCACAAGGACCATTTTTGCAATTTTGTCAAAGGGTTTAACATATGATATACTTACCTACATACATTTTCCATCTCATGTGTACGCTTATGAAGGACATATATGACTGAAATTCAATATTTTCACCGTTTACAAAGACATGGAGTTAGGGTTAGATACAAGAATAATTATGTACTTATGTTATTTTATTTATTATATCCTACTACATCCATTTCAATATTACATATATTTCCAATTATAGCAACATCATATCAATACGATTCAAATTTTACATTTTTCATCCGGTGTTTAATGTTTGTTTTTCGATTGCTAAATTATTTAGAAAGCTCATTTTTACCGCCAAAATTTATTTTTAAATGATTTTTGTACATAAAATGGATTAATTAAGTTGAATTGTGTGCAAAGGATAAAAGAAGAGTATTTGATGTAATTTACCTTTAGGGAAAATGACTTAGAAGGGTAACTACCTCTTATCCGTGTTCACATATTAGCAACTTCCTCTTTTTTGTATATAATAAAGCAACTAACTTGTTTTAACTGTTTAAATTACACCAATATTACCGGCTAATACCTGTTTTAACCGGTAACTCAAAGGGAAAATGACTTAGGAGGGTAACTACCTCTTATCCGTGTTCACATATTGGCAACTTCTTATTTTTTGTACATAAGAAAGCAATTAACTTGTAACATCTCAAAAATCATGACCAAAAATTTCGTTTTTAATTTAATACTAAAACCATAATTGTCAAACCATTAATTTAATACTCCGACATCGGGCCCCGTCCGACATCAGGCCCCGCCTGGCATCGAGCCCCGCTCGGTATATAGATCTGTCTCTCTTAGGCCCCGCCTGTCTCCGGGCCCTGCCCGCTAAACACATACAATCATATAACATGCTAACACATAAAGAAACATACTCTATCGTATCATTGTCCTAAGAAACATACTCTGCTAATAATGAAGTTGCATGTTATATGATTGTATGTGTTTAGCGGGCAGGGCCTAAGAAAGACAGATCTGTATACCGAGTGTAGCTCGATGCCAGGCGAGGCCCGATGCCGGAGTATTAAATTAATGGTTTGACAATTATGGTTTTAGTATTAAATTAACAACGAAATTTTTGGTCATGATTTTTGGGATGTTACACAGTTAAAACAAGTTAGTTGCTTTCTTATGTACAAAAGAATAAGAAGTTGTCAATATGTGAACACGGATAAGAAGTAGTTACCCTACTAAGTCATTTTCCCTTTGAGTTACCGGTTAAAATAAGTATTAGTCGGTAATATTTGTGTAATTTAAACAGTTAAAACAAGTTAGTTGCTTTATTATGTACAAAAAAGAAGAAGTTGTCAATATGTGAACACGAATAAAAGATAGTTACCCTCCTAAGTCATTTTCCCTTTATCTTTAAATAAATTTTGAGTCTAAAATGGTTGAATATGAAAATTTATATGTAAAGCAAATAACTTTAGCGTTCTTGGCCGGAAAATTTCCGAAAAATTCCAAAGTTTGACAAAGTTATGAGTTAATCCCAAATTCAAGACTCAAGTAGATATTAAATTATGTATTAAGTTGCTTAGGTAAATGAACAATAAATGTTGCTGAAATATTGAACAGCAAAGGGAGCCCAAATTTATCTTAATTTAGCAGCCCATCAAATTGCAAGATAGAGAGGCCCGTACAATTCAAAGCCTAATAGCAATGCTATCTATGCAATATAATAATAATAATAATAATAATAATAATAATAATAATAATAATAAACACGACCATCTTCTCCATAACACTGACCATCTCCATCAGCCACTGCCCTTGATCTCATCACGCTATACCAACACCCACAATATGACAATATCATAACTTGAGTTACAAATTATCATTTGAAAAATCAATGTAAATCCCATATTTTTCTTATGTGAGTTAAAATCTTGAACAATTTAACTTACGCATCTTATTTTTGGGTAATTTTGGGGCACTTGTTGATCCAACTTACTATAGGAAAATTGTTTACGACCCGAAATTTCGTACAAAGTTGGTTTGATTAGAATAATTATGAACATTCAACGGGCAATCGCATGTTGAAGTTGCTAAAAGAATCATGTGATACCTAAAAGGGACCTAGGGTCATGGCTTATTTTATGCCTCAACTAACCAATGTGTTATTATATAATTCCTGAATAGTTACCAGGAGATTCAGATGACCAAAAAAAACACATTTAGCTACTTTTGGTCCTCGTAGAAGCAGTCGCTTATTGCATGTTCAACATGTAAAGTACAGTATATTTCAGCAGATTCTTGGGCATGTCAAGCTATCTCTTAATTATATTTCTATTAGTATTTGACAAAGGGAGCCTATGAAGATCTATGTTGATAATGTTTCAACCATTATTCTAACCAATGATCTATCTATACATGAACAAAGCAAACAAGAGAGGGCAGATCCATTGTTTCTTTATGTTCTTCCTTGACGTCAATATAGATTTTTCATGGGCATCCTCTTCTTTCAAAAAAAAAAAAAAAAAAAAAAAAATCTTGCCTCGTCTTTATTTATTTATTTAACTTTACAACAAAAACTTGTCTAAGAAATAGAAACATGCATATTATAATTTTTTAACAGGAAACCGGTTTTATAAATAAAATTATAGGACTTGACAAATTAACCTAAATATTATCAATCATAAGCAATAGACGGGTATCCGCCTCATTTGGCGAGAACCGGAACGGAACATACGATTTTTAAAAAGTTAGAACCGAAACCGGAACCAGTCTAAGTAGTTTTTAAATTTTTGGAACCAGACCCGGAATCGACGGTTCCGGTTCCAAGAGCAGGTAACCCTGTTGCATCTATTTTATTAACTTTTGTAAAAAAAAAACAAAAAAAAAAACGTCATTCAAAACGGATAGCAATTATTCATATGAAATTAGAAAACGAAGAAAATCAGACTAATTTATTCTAAACCGGTCTAAATAGCACACATATTCATATGAAATACTATATATATATATATATATATATATATATATATATATATATATGTTAGGTTCATTTAAGACCACCTATATTTTGTGAGACCGTGAGACGCATTTTTTTATTATTTTTTTATTATTTTTTTAGTTAATTCAAGTTCCGAAAATAATATTTAAAAAAAGAATTTTTTGATTTTTCCATTTATTTTGCATTTTAAAATTATTTTTAGAATATGTACAATGTAATATTCTATTTAGAATATTTCACGTATTTTTAAAAAAAAATAGAATTTTTTTATATTTTTTTAGTTAATTCAAGTTCCGAAAATAATATTTAAAAAAAGAATTTTTAGATTTTTCCATTTATTCTGCATTTTAAAATTATTTTTTAGAATATGTCAGTGTAATATTCTATTTAGAATATTACACGTATTTTTCAAAAAAAACGGAATTTTATTTTTATTTTTTTTTAGTTAATTCAAGTTCCGAAAATAATATTAAATTTTTTTTTTTGGATTTTTCCATTTATTTTGCATTTTAAAATTATTTTTATATTTGGTCTTACGGTCTCACAAAATTAGAATGGTCTCAAATGAACCTGAATATATATATATATATATATATATATATATATATATATATATATATATATATATATATATATATATATATATATATATATATATATATATATATATATATATATATATATATATATATAACGGATAGCAGTTAGGAAAAAAATATAAAACTCTAACCAAAACCATTTAAAACGACTCCGGTTCCGAAAACTAAACTCAAGTTTTAATGGTCATCCCTATATAATAGTAGTAAAATATATATATTTTTCTAATAAGTTTAAAAACTCTAAAAAATTATAAACTTAATTACGAGGAAATATGAAAAGTACGATAAGAAATTTATTGATAAGACCGATAAAATATTTAATTCATAAAGGCAGGTTTTGCGGTGGGAGTGGAAGTGGGAGGCGGCCGAAGTTGAATTTTGATTTAGGCGACGTCGTCATCAAATATTGTTGGTCACCAACCGTGGGACCCATCAAATCCTCTCAACCACTCAAACACAAGTTTCTCACCATTCATTGCTTGCCATGTAAACGTTTATTAACTAATTACAATATTTAATAAAATAAATAAAAGCTTTAAACAAAATTGCATAAATGGTCTCTGTGTGGTTAGCTGAAATTGTCGCTTAGGTTCAAAAAGATTTAGATTAATATCAGTAGTCTGAACTTTTCATTTTATTGCGAATTTGATCCAGTTTTCTATAAAATTTTTCATAATTACTATTTTGCCTTTATTTTTTTTCTTTTCAGTTTTTTTATTATTTAATACTTTTTTTGATTAAAAGAAATTTTTTATTTTCTATTTTATTTTTATAATTTCTATAACAAAAAAAAAATGAAATCTCTCTCTCTCTCTCTCTCTCTCTCTCTCTCTCTCTCTCTCTCTCATTTCCAACACTACGCACTACCCTTATACCTCACTTCCATCATTTTTCTAGTCCATTTTCTTCCAAGAAACACAAAGGAAAACGTGGCAACCACCACTCGTCACCCCACTCCACTGCCACCTTCGGCCATCGTGTACCACCACTTCACAACCCTTTATCCCTCCTTCTGGTGACACAACAACCTCTAAGCAACCCTCTAACCTACTGCCTTACCTCTTCCCTCTTCCCCTTCGATGACCACTGCCGACATGAGCAAAAAGGAAGCAGTCGCTAGGCTGCCGGGCAACCTCCTTCCACCGTAGAGCTGCTCTTGGTCACCACCATAGACCACCTCTGTTATGCTGCTGATGCTACTACATAAGTCACAATTTCCATTTTTTTGTGTGAATCGCAAAGGGCCAAACTGAGGAATCAAATGACCCGTCATTTTTTTTCTTTCATCATCTTCACCGGAGAGGATGTTTAGTGGCGATGATAGCGAAGAAGGGCATGTTGCAGGTACGTTATCATTGTTTCTCCAATTGAAGGTTTTCGAGCCCTAATCACACCTAAATCAAAGTTTTCGGGGCAACCTTCAATATCTAGTAAAATCACACCGCAAAGAGAGGGTAATTCGAACCCTAGAATGTAGAATGCTTTAATGGAGAAAGATGAAGGGCACATTGCTTCTATCTGTTCGTTGAATATAGTCCTAAACCCTGAAGATTCTTGCAGTAGGAGTGGAATTAGAGAAAATCAAAAGAACAGAAATTGGAGATAGTAGTTGTGATTGGTGATGGTGTTTGCACGGTGGACTTATAGTCGGTGGTTTTTAGTGGAAGGTAATGGTAGGTGAATGTTGGAACGGAGGCAACAAGTGGAAGGCAACAGCGACGTTAGGGTGTTATATGGCAACCGGGTACGACAGGGGGAGGACGGAGTGGGCTGAGAACTACGGTGGCAGCCGGTGGTGCTCGTTCCGGCGATTCCAGCGGGGAGTGATGGAGGGAGCATTTTGGGCCAGTGTCAAAACCATCGATACCCTTCCTTGTAGTAAAATTGGAACGAAAATAGATATATGAATAGAGAGAGAGAGAGAGAGAGAGAGATTCTTTTTATTTTTCTTTTAATCAGAAAAAACATTTAAATAAATAAAAAATAGAAAAAGAAAGTATCAAGGGTAAATCCGTCATTTTAAATATTTTTAAATCAAATTGGACTAGAATCATAACAAAATGAAAACTTTGGACCTGTGGTGCTAGTCAAAACTTTTTTGGACCAAAATGTCAATTTTAAGCAAACCACAGGGACCATTTGTGTAGTTTAGTCAAAGCTTTATTTAATAACTAATCACAACGTTTTAGGACGTTATGCTGATGTGGCCGACGGAAAACAACATCATAACGTTGGAAACACCGCCTTAGGGGCACGTTTTTAGGCGTTATGGTAGCTGGCGTTACCATGACAACGGGACAAGAGGACGAAACGCGGTTATTTGCTCATTTGTGGCTTGAGTTTGGGAGAAAACGGTCATAAAAATGAAAATATTTATTTATTTATTTGTTTATTTACATTTTAACTCTACAATATAAATACACAATTTAACTCTCATTTTTACCTACACATTTACATCTCTTTCTCTCAAAATTTTTTTATACACAAAATATAATATGGATAAAAACTCCAACACTCCTCCTCCCAACACAAACACATTCGTTCCTCTTGGGTTTGCACAATATGAGGCGTACGCGAACATCCTCAACTCGTAAAGCTCTCTGCAACTTCCATTTTCCGACAACTTTTTTAATTCTGCCACACATCCACCACAATTCCCTACAACCCTTCCACAAAACCTATTCAACACATTTACTACCATGCAACAAAATACCACACAACCACCAATCATGCAATAGAAGGTTCCCGAGACACAAGGCGGGGGTGGGGGGGAATAAATCGACCAAAAAGGGAGAGAAAAAAAGAAAGGGAAAGCAGTCACGACGGAGTAACCGGTAAAAGAACCTTCAACTTTGTGGATCGTGGAGGAAAAATATGTGTTGCTGGTGCCGTGGTGTGAGACATCAAAACACCCAACTAAAGGAAATGATATGAGAAGAGTCACTTTTTGGGAAATTGTTATCGAAAAATTTCGCACAATTTTGAATAAGGATGACAAATATCGCAATCACGATATGTTGAGTAGCAAGTGGACTCAAATAAACAAGTAGTGCACCAAGTTCAACTCCATCTACAACAAACTTTCCTCACACAAGCAAAGTGTTGCGAACGATTTTGATGTTTTTAGAGTGGCGAGGGAGCAATATCATATCGAGACGGGTCACGTTTTCGAGTACGAAAAGATTTAGGAGATTGTTAAGGACGACCCAAAATGGCTTAAAACAAAAACATTTTCGGAACAATCAAAGAGGTCTCATGGTTCGCTTCGCTTGAAGTTTCTGACGGATGCACGAACATCGACCTCAACGCGGACACCGATGAGCTCTTGGACGACCTCAATGATATCAAAGAAATCTCCCTGCCTCAACGACCGGTGAGGCACGACAAAGAGAAGCGTGCTCAACGACATGCGTAGGAAAGTAAAATTTGGCTTCAAGAGCACTCAGTAATGAAAGAAAAACTCGACGCCCACACCCCAATCGCAAATAAAAGATATGAATTGCAACGTGATCATTTTGATTTCCTTCGTCGAGAAGCTGGGCAAGATCGTATTTCAAAGGATTTGGCAATTCTAACGACTAGCGAGGAAAATATGCCACCGAGACGAGATAAAGTGCTTCGGAGAATGAAGGCAAAGATCGAAAGCAAATATTTGGACGACGAATAGTTTATCGGTTTTTAGTTTTTAAAATTTTTAGGACTGTTGTGTGTTTTTTAGTCAATGTTTTTTTTGGTAATGTTTTTTTTTAAGTTTTAATGGTATGTTTAATTTAGTATTTAATGGAATTATATTTTATTAATTTATATGTTTTTTTATAAATATATGACATACATAAAAAAAATAAAACAAATTAGTAAAATAGAATTTAAAATTATCCAAAAAATAAAAAAAGGAATAGAAAATGATAGGTGTTATCTCATGTTATTTGGTGTTGCTCATTTCCACACTTGGTGTTATAACACTAAAAATGACTAAGATGGTGATGTGACAACTTTTGGGTGTGATAACACCTAATAACTGTTGGATTAATATCTAAGTCCGTAACTATAGTTGGTAAGACTTGACCCGACTCGACATGGTCCATTTGGGTTGCATGACATCATGCATTTGGATAGACTATAATGAGAGAAATAACACTTAAGGTTTGTTAATATATTATAAGTTCTAATATATTAATAAGATTATTTAATTAGTATTGATCAAGAATTAATTTAGGATTAATTAAGTGATCAAAAGAAGACTAATTAAATATATGGGTTGATTGTGTAAATCATCCATACTTGTATAGTGGGCTAAGACTCCATGGATTATCAAGTTGGGCTAAAACCCATAGGATGTTCTATGGTGTATTTGAACCCATGGATCCAAGGAAATGGAAAGCCATGACAATTAGGGGTTACCCTAATTGTGACACTATATAAAGATCATATTGTTGGGAAGAATCGACCACTATGGGTGATTGAAAGGGCTAGCCGATTTTCTTGAAGTATGGATTTCTTTCAAGTCATTCCATGTGCATTTGGTGTTGTGTGAACCATTTGAGGTGTCACACTTGGGGCACTAGGCACTCAAGCTTCATGAAGACATTCTACATCAAAGAGGTATGTAATTCTAACTTAATATATATTCATATGAAGCAATGTTATTATGCTTGTTAGGATGAATACCTTGGAAAGTTCATATTTACATGTATAATAGAAAAAACATAGATCGAAGGTATTTAGGGTTGCATGTACACTTAGAAGTGTTAGAATGCTCAAAACCCAACAATAACATATTGCCCACACCCACCAGCCTAATAAATGTTTCGAAGCTCTAATTTAGATAGTGATGAATATTGTACCGACGAAAATATTTAATATGGTAAGATATTTTTTGTTTTGTATATATTTAATTATTGTTTTTTATGTCAATTTTTGTTTATTTAACTTGTTATTTTGTACAAAGTCTTGATTATTTCAGGTTAAGCCGACCATCTAAGATATTACGAGATCTTAAGAAAATGCAAAATAAATTATATGGCTCTTAGGGTGGAAGGGGTCATTCACTCCTAACTCATTTAATCTATTGTCACATCAGTTTTTTTTTCTCTTTCTTTTTTTCATCTTTTACTACTCAAAACACATGAAAACTCATATTTTTTAACAAATCAACCCACTCAAATTTTATTTTAAAATAAATATACACTAATTAAAATCATGCAAAATTAATTAACAAAAACATTAAAAACATACCAAAGTAATTCACAAACTAAGTAAAACCATACAAACATAATTTGGTAAAAGTTTTAAAGTATGATGTATAACCAATTAATGCATGAAAGAACAGAGAGAGAAAGCTAGAGAGAAAGGAAATGTGTTTATTCACTCAAATGCATTCCAACCCTCTATCCACTCAAATGGTATCTTGGAGGTACCATTGGTATCTCCGCCATAATTATCAATGACTCTCTCCTCCCTTACGTGGATTTACCCTCTTCTCACCCTCATTTGAAAAGAACATCATTTTAGGGCTCAATTACTCACCTTCTTCTACCTTTCATTCTCTCAAAAACCTTTTGTAATTGGAAGGCATGGAAGTACATCAAACTTTTCTAATCATAGATATACACTATAATGGCACTTTCATACCTAATTCACGTTGTTGTATGGCTCCAGACATAGCATCACTAAGAGACATTGATGTTAATGGAATTACTTTCTCTGCTTTCATCACATATGTTGAGAAACTTATTGAATTTTAGTGTAAAGATGTTTATACCTGTCTACCTGAATTAAGATTGAGTTAGGGACTACATGCTCTACAAAATGATCGTCATTATTGTGATTTTCTTAAGGTTGCAAATGGAAATAACATGCGTGGGAATGTGTATATTGATCACGATCAAGAACCTCTATTTGGTTGGATAGATATAGAATACCTAGACCCTGGATAGATATAGAATACCCAGACCCTGAGGAACCTAAGGCCCTGTTTGTTTGGCTCTTAATGCCTCTTAAAAAGAGATACATCTTAATCTTTAAGGTTCGGACCATTTGGTTAACACTTAATTTTGCCTCTTAATTGTAAAAAAATATCTGACCGAATCAGATGGAAGCCCACATCTGAAAACAAAAAAAAAATCACGCGTTACTCTTTTTCCAATCCCTACCCTCTCCATCATCTTCTTCCCTTTGCAGCAACACCCACCTCCATCTCTCCTATCCCTGCATCCCGTCGGACATCACAGAGGACCACCGTTGTCGTCGCACGCGCTAACTCCGACACACACACCACCGCCTTCGCAAGCCACCATTTTCCCAAACACGTGAGGGGTTTTCTTTTTTCTACTCATTGACATAACCCCTTCTCCTCATTCTTTCTCCCTCTCCGGTCTTTAATAAATCGTCTGCCTCCTCCAATCTAAAACGTCACCACTGCCGGATTCGCCGCCCCGACTTCTCCACCTGATGCAGCAACATCGACATTGATCTCAACCTACTCTCTCTTCTGGTTGCAGGTATCGAGCTTTTCTTCTTTTTTGCCTTGCCATAGAACTCGATTACGAATGTGAATTGTTCATCTAATCAACAACAGCAACGATTCACAACAACATCGACTCTGTTTAGCGATTTCAAATTTTTTAGTTCAATGATTTCTGCAATTTTTTGACCTCTGCGCTTTTTTAGTGGTGATGGCTTAACCTATGCGTTTTTTTCTTTGTTGTTTAATGCACAAAATGATCAGTGTGTATAGGTTTTATTATTGGTCATCTTGTATTATAGATGTTGAATCTACGTATATAAGGTAATGTTGTAAATTTGTTAAACCAATTGTAAGACAAAAGCTTGTTGGATCCAACTACTTATAGGAAAATTCAAAAGAAGAAGATGCAGGAAACTTTATTAATAGAACCGTGGCATGGCATGAGTAATTTAAGAACTTGTATTATGTAATTTTAATAGTATAACAACTAGCAAGTTGACTTTATTCTCTTTTTTTACCAAAATTTGATTGCCAAATGTCGTGATGTGTTTATCTTTTGTAGAAAAAACTATTGTGTTTGAATGTAGGAAACGATGTAAAAATTATATAGAAGGGTAAAATTGTCATTTTATCATTCAGCACAAAAATTCAGATGTTCCAACCAAACAACATGTTAAAAATTCAGATCTTAAAAATTCAGACCCTCTTAGAAATTCAGACCTCTTAAAAGTTCAGCTCTTAAAAATTCAGATGCTGCCAAACAGCCCCTAAGTATGAAGATGATGATGTTAACTCCATTATACTAGATGATCAGAGTGTGATCACAAAGAGAGTAAGGAAGTTATATCAACTAAAAGAACCTTCAATGATCACTTTTTGAACAAATTATGTCTAGTAGGACATGATGATGAAGACTGCAATAAATAACCACCTGTCTACCCTAGGCATGATGATAATCAAGAATGGAAGAAGATGAAGCCCTAACTAGGTATGTGATTTTTCTCTCTTGCTGAACTTAAGTACTCTCTTAGTAACTATGCAGTAGCACATGGACATGACATGTATTTTTAGAAGAATGACAAAGATAGGTTACTTGTTAAGTGTTGGAAATGAAAAACACCACAATGCACTTTTAGATTGTAGGCATCCTAGATGAAAGACGAGAAAACATTTCAAATAAAGTCCCTTAAAAAAGACCTTAGCTGCTCAAAGGCATTCAAACTTGGGTTAACTATAACCTATAAGTGGATATTGTAACATCCCGTTATTTTTCTATCTTGTAAAGCCAATCAATTCAATCAAAAGTCAGACTTGTTTCTATTAGCTTATAGCTTTGTTAAGGGTCTGTTTGAGAGTTCTAAGCCTAGTACACTCAAGGATTGTGTGTTAGGAAATATTAACTTGAGATCATTGAGTTGCAATTGAGCCGGAAACACCTTCAAAAAGAGTTCACAGCCACAAACTAGGGTTTACGGCAGTGAACCCATGATGGTCGTGAACTCCTCATCATAAGTATGGTGTTCCTTCATTATTCTTCATTTCTCACATCTTCAAGTCTAGAACTCTCAAAACTCTCTCAAGTATCGTCAAGAACACTGTCCTTTCTCTTAAAAATCGTAAGTGATTCTATTATATTCACTTGATATCCTTCTTATTCATAAGAAACTCTTTGATTTCATCCATGAATTCAACACTTTTTGATTAGATCTTCAAATCATCATCCTTTACACCAAGAACACACACTTGTTCTTGGGATGTGAACTGCCAAAAGACTTCCAAAACATGAGTAACTCTTCTATCATATTGTTATACATTAGAAACACTTGATTCCAACCAAGAAACAAACACCCAAATGCATGATCTTCAGAGTTCACGGCCGTGAACCCTTCATAAGATTTTAAGGTGGCCGTAAACCCTTCATAAGATCTTAAGGTAGTCGTAAACCCTTCATGAGAACAAGTCTTGGCCGTAAACACTTCATGTGTGCGGCCATAAACACCTCTATGGCCGTAAACACTTATAGTGTGGTCGTGATCTCCTTTCTTTCAATCACATGTGATTATAACTCTTCAGTTCAAGTGTTTCCTAACACCTAAAGTTGTTTACCTTACATGATAGTTGTTATACACATATATGTGTCATTATATGCTTAATAGGATCCATTAGTGTTTAAGACATCACTTGGCATTCTTAACATTCTATATCAATTCATCAGTTGAATCACCCTCCAACAGGTGAGTCCATACCCCTGTATTTTCATAGTTTTTACTGTTTTAGGGGTGGGGGGATACAAGTCTAAAACAAAAGTTTTTATGTTACAAACAAATAGTTTCAAAATATCTTATCAAGATGGATTTCAGATATCATCAAATCAAATGATTTTCAAAGATTGTGTTAAAATGACATCAAGTCACCAAATGTATTTCAAAATATTAAACTTCTTTTAAATGATTTTGTAAACTTATATTTTTTCCCAGAAATCATATATATATATATATATATATATATATATATATATATATATATATATATATATATATATATAGGTTTAAAAGGCTGAGGACTGATAACTCACATTGGTTCCTTTTCCTTGTTTGGATGTGGGCCTATAATATCAGTTACTTCTCTGAATATCGTTTAAATTTTACTTATATATATATATATATATATATATATATATATATATAAACTATTTCATTCAGTTTAGATACCCTTTGTAACATGTTAAGCAAGGGGTTGCATTCATGAACACTTAGTATCAATTCAGAAATTACATATAACTATAATAGGTATAATTTATGATTCACAGAACATTAATTCGCGATTCAAGTATACTAAAGTACATTGTTTTACAAGAACAAATATTTGATTAAAAACTAAACAAGAGTATACATCTTTCATATACTAATTCAGGGGCATACTATCAATCATTCATTTCAGAATGATTGAGTTTTCATAACTATTATACATGTAACGTGTATATGCTTATTATGAGTCATTTGGTTCAGGTTGTTTAATTCATTTAAACAACATAGTTAAAGTCCTGACATTATAACCAGAATCTCCGGCCAGGGATCGAAACAGTGTGTGTATAGATCTATATTGAGATTGACAACCCCACACTCAGATTGCTAGCTACAGTCAGACATACACGCCTACGAGTGACAGTTGTTATCAATAGTTTTTGACGCCTTCAAAGCGTTAGGTCAGGCCATCTAGTCTCAATGTGGTTATAATAACTCTTTAAAAAGATATTAACAATACGTTAGTGTATATTTAACTAAACAAAAGTACATTTTCAAAGTACTAGTTTACAAGATACAATTTACAGTATTACGTTATAGTTTACAATAACAGTTGGAGAAACCAGGCACACTCACGGTTACAAGTTTTACATAAAGGAATACAAATACAGAACATTGATTTACAAACAGAACGGTTTTATGAGATTAAAACTATTTTCCACATACAACAGAAAATATAGGATTTTCTGGAACAGTTTACATATTCAAGAAATAGAAAACATACTTTCAAACATAAATACTTATGCACTCACTCAACTTTATGTTGATACTCTCTTTTCAAATTTACTTGCATTCTCAGGGAATCAGTAGACAGGTACTCCCCGAGCTTTTGAGAAGATGGAGCTATTTTGAGTCATGTCTTCTTTTTTTTGCATAACTATTTTGGTTTCAATATACAGTGATTGAACGCATGTAAATATTTATACATTTTAAATACAATGGTTGTTTGTACTTTGATTACTATGATGCATGTTTTGTGATACTACAAATGAAGTCATCCACCCCTGTACGTTTCCGCTGTCTGGTTTGGGGGTGTGATAGATTGGTATCAAAGCATTGTTTATAGTGAACTCAATATATCAATCCATAAAAGATATACAAACTATAAATACATTGGGGCTGAGAGCTCTAAGTACAAGTATAATTTTAAAATTTAAGTATTTTTACAAGAAGTATACTAACACTCATACTTATAGGTACAATATCATAGTCATAACAACTTAAAAGTATTTGGATGTTGGACACCGTAGTCAAACCTGGGTAGTTATGTAATCATATTTAGGATCAATATAGCCTGATCAACTATATTGGTTTGAGATATGACCAACATGTGTTTGGGAGTGATGGTAGTGTTGCGACATGTCTAAAATTTACCAACTATACATATACAGAAGAACTCTAGAACAGAACATAAAATTAAAATATTATACGAGTATTTTAGGCACTATATACTAATATCGAACATGTGAAAACAAAAGAACCATTGTGGGTAGAACTATAAATGTTAAAGGTATATTACAGTTATATATAATTAAAGTTATATAGACTTAGAATATGTGATCTAGCTTCATTTCTTGTTCCTTGTTTGGTTATGGATTTAGAGCAGGATCATTTAATCAAAGGTCGATTATACCTAAGTTATATATAATTAGTATACACTTTGTAGTTATAGCAGTACCTAGAACAAGTTATATATAATTCATTATTTGTTAGTTTCTCTCGTAGAAACTTGTATTTGCAATCTATCGTTACCAACTGTATTCTATATCTCTTATCCCTATTCTCGCTTAGATATCAATGGCTAGATTTCATCTACCCGAAGACCCGTACTTTCCCAATCAGGGAAATGGAGGATGGATCGAGGATGAGCCAAAAGAGAATCATGAAATCCCCTTAGATGATGATTTTGCAGAAAATTTTCCTGAAGATTCTGATTACAAATCAGAAGCCTATAATCCACCACCGGTTGCCCAGAATCCTAATCCACGACAAAACTTCCAAGGCCCGACGCCTTCGTGGGCTGAGAACTTGGGTAGGTGGAGCCGGGAGCAGGGTCAATCCTTACCCTACAACAGAGACCGAAGCTCCTACAACCTAAGTGAGGGAGGCTCTGCAGACATAATTCCTCCCATCTTGGTTTGCCGAGTGGCTCGAAATGTTGAGCTAGGAATGACAGCCATTTAACAAACCGTGGAGCTTGAGGCGGACACGAATTCCAATACGGATCATATTCACAATATTGAAATTGGTCATGGGAGAGCTATGAGAGAAAATGAGGATCTGCAGTAAGATCTAGTTGTAACTCGAGTTGAAGTCATAGAGCTCCAAGCACACCAGACAGTGTATGAAAGACACCTGTTTGATATGGAGCGTCAGCTGGCCGAATTAAGGGTTCATGCTAGTGGTGCCCGTCGCCAGTAGGAGATGCTCTACTCATCCTTTCTTTTGGTTTAAGAGATAGATTTTACTCTACTCACCCTCTGTTTACTCTTTTGGTTATAGTTAAGTCTACGGATATGTTCTAGCGTTATTTTTCATGTTTTTCAGTACGACTGCGGAAATCTCATTTTCGGTAGGTCGGTTTGATGTCGATGTTTTTCCAGTAATTTGGTGTATTGTAGACCTGTTTAGGGACAAGTTTTCCAGACTCTATGTATTCAATATGCCAATATAATCGACATGCATTTTCATACTCTTTGAAAAATAACCACTCAATTTCATATTATCCTGTTGCAAGTTGTACTTGTAGTAGACTTCTATTTCCAATTTATTATAAGATTCATATTGAACTAAATGTTTTAGTTCATAGATATCATATTTATGTTCACTCCTGATATCTTACCATCTTTTCATTTATTAACTTTTATAGTAAAAGATGCCTCCTCGGAGAAACCCAAGGCGTAACCCTGCTAATGAAGCGCCAACACCACCTCCGCCACCACCTCCTCAATTCGACACTGCCATGTTTTAGGTGGCGGTCACGGCAACTGTTGTAGCTACTATGTCTCATATAAACACCCCTGGTGCAAGTGGATTAGGATTTGGTGCACATCCCTCTAACCACGGCGAGAGTCACGAGCACTAACGAGAGTGTACCTATAAGGATTTCTCGAACGCCAAACCCAAGACCTCTAACGGGACTGGAGGAGTGATGGCGTTAAGACAATGGATTGAGAAGACAGAGGCAATTTTCGAAATCTACTCCTGTCCGGAGAGCAGCAAGGTCAAATTCGTTGTTTGTACCTTTGTTGATAGAGTCTTAACGTTGTGGAACGGCCATGTTAAGTCACTGACCCTGGTAGTGGCTAACTCTATAAGTTGGGAGAACTTAAAGACCATGCTGATGCGGGAGTACTATATGTGAGGGGAAATTTAGAAACTCGAGTAAAAGCTCTAGGGTCTTACTATGGTTGGTTCGGACATAACAACCTACACAAATCGATTCTGTGACTTAGAGATACTTTGTCCAGAAATGGTTGCTCTGGAGAGCAAAAAGATAGAAAGGTATATTTGGGGGCTGTCACCCCAGATTCAGGAAAGTGTCATAGCTTCCGGTCCTGTTACCTTTGACAGTGCCAAGGAACGGGCACAATCGCTCATTGACCATGGAGCTCGTCAAAACTCTATGGTTTCTACCCCAGAGCAACCCAAGGGAAACAACAACAACAACAAAGGTTGGAATAAGAGGAAGGGCAAATCTTCACAAGAACCCTCGAAAAAGCAACAACTAGTGGCGGTCCATGCTGCTACTGTACCTGCTGCTGTTCCTACTAATCCTGCACCAGCTAAGCCTTATGTTGGTAATCTCCCCAAATGCAACAAGTGGAATTTTCACCACAATGGAAAATTCCGGGAAATGCAGTGTCGTAACTACAATAGAAAAGGGCATATTGCCCGATTCTGTAGATCACCACCCCAACCGATTAACCAAGTACCTGCTGCTGGAGTAGGTCAAGCATGCTATCAATCCGGTGATGTGGGGCATTTCAAAAGAGATTGTACTAAAGCTGGAAATGTCGGTGGAGTTGGGAGGATTCTAGCATTGGGTCACGAAGAAGCGGTGGCAGACCCCGTGGTGATCACGGGTACGTTTCTTCTTGATGCATGCAATTAGCTAAACCTAATTTTAATATTTATAACCTAACTACCTTACTAACTAAATTGCACCTAGACAGTGTACCTAGTCAAAATTATAGAATAGTTGGGTAAGTCGGGTGTCGATCACAGGGAACGGTTTTGGATTATTAATTTATCTACTACTAAATTAACCTAATTACTAACAAAGGAAGGGGTTTTATCTAATTTTGCAAGTTTAGATGAACTTGATTCTTTAATACAAACTCAATCAATGAACAAACACTTCTGTTAGTTCGAATCCACTTTCACTCAATAGTTTATAAATTAGTCATGACAATTACTGTTGGTTACCAATTAAAATAGGATTAGCAATTTAGGTCTAAATTTACTAATATTAACTAATTCATGTAGATCTATGTATGGTCATACAATAGCTAACACATAATTGATTATTTAATGGATTGGAGCTATGTAAGATTGATTTGCTAAACACAATTATGGTCATAATATGAGTTCTCTAGCACAGCCTAATTCATTAATTCAAGTTCTCAACTAAGATTGGTTTGATCTTAGCTCTAGTAATCTAATGTTCACTAAATTTCTAGGTGTTCAAATTCATGCAGAATAATGGTCATTAACTACACAGAATAAGAAGTTTAAGTAATCAAATTAATAAGTTAAGCATGCTAGGTAAAATCAATCAACACAATCATATTACCAACAAGTAAAGTCAAATCTAATGCATTCAAACCATGAGTTCCAGCTTCATGTAGCTAACAGAAGCAGTTAGATTTAGCTGGACATACTAGCAAATAAATAAGCAGAAGTTATATTCAAAGACATGTTTAAAGTACCAAACTATGAATCAAAATATGAACTTCTTCTTCCTTGGTGTTAAAACCGACTTCCATGCCTTCTTTCCTTCTGGTTTTTCGACTTCTGGAACCTCTCTAAGCCAGAAAAAAAGTCCTCAATTCGTAATGGCCAAGAGTTTATATCGTTTTCCCGAAAATCGTTATTCATGTCGTGACAGGAAGCTTCACGACATGGTTTTAAAGTTATCCGTATCGGGCAAGGATTCTTGCTTCGCGCGTACTTATCTTCTGGAATATTCATGCCACGTCGTGGGCTGATAGTTCACATCGTGACATCGGTTAAATTCGTGAATTTCTTCAACTTTTGTACTCCAAGTCTCCAATGTTCCAAGTATTGTCAATTCTAGTCCCTATATTCAAAAATGCTCTTCTTTGACCGCAAATAACAATTTATCCTTATAAATACCATAATTCCATGAAAATAACCAAAATATCAATAAAAATGTAAATAAATATTGCCTAAAAATATGTATAAATATGGCAATATCCCTTCTCAACAACACTTATGCATGCATTCTATTTGATTGTCGTGCTGAGAAGAGCTTCGTGAGCCATAATTTCAAACACCTACTAAATCAAAACTCCCAACCACTAAATGAAACTTTCACAGTCGAAATAGCTAACAGGAAATCTGAATCCACCGACGATATATACATAGGATGTACCCTTACCTTGAATAAATTTTCTTTCCCAATAGACCTTATGTTCGTCTCTATCAAATTTTTCGACGTCATAATAGGTATGGATTGGTTGTGCCCCAACCATGATGACATCCTATGCTATGAAAGAGCTATTCGCCTGAACTTGCCAGCTAACAAAACTCTTATTATCTATGGCGATAAACCCAGAACGAACCTTCAAATCATTTCTTGCATCAAGGCACAAAAGTACCTTCAAAAGGAGTACTGTGCTTTCTTGGCTCACGTGGTAGACAAAAAGCAAGAAGTGAAAGACATCGCGAGCATTCCTGAGGTCTGCAACTTTCCCGACATCTTTCATGGCGACCTTTCAAGAGTGCCTCCCGAACATCAAGTCGAATTCATAACCGACTTAATCCCTGGGGCTACCCCTATAGCCATATCCCCATATCGTCTTGCACCTTCTGAAATGCAGAAATTATCCAGCCAGCAGAACGAACTCCTTAGCAAGGGTTTCATAAGACCATGCTTCTCACCTTGGGGAGCACCAATTTTTTTCGTGAAGAAGAAGGATGGATCATTCCGTATGTGCATAGACTACCGCGAGCTAAATAAACTTACCATCAAGAATCGATATCCTCTGCCTCGCATTGACGATCTGTTTGATCAACTTCAAGGTGCAAGCTACTTCTCGAAAATAGACTTAAGATTCAGGTATCAACAGTTACAGATTTTGGAGGAGGACATCCCCAAAAACGTGTTCAGAACTCATTATGGTCCTTACGAGTTTGTAGTGATTCCATTCGGATTGAAGAATACACCTGTTGTGTTCATGGACTTGATGAACAGAGTGTGCCGTCCATTCCTAGACAAATTCATCATAGTCTTCATTGACGACATCCTTATCTACTCAAGAAGTGAAGAGGAGCATGGCCAACATCTTCGTCAAGTCTTGCAAATACTGAGAATAGAGAAACTCTATGAGAAGTTCTCAAAGTGCGAGTTTTGGATCAGGAAGGTTGATTTCCTAGGTCATGTGGTCAGTTCAGAAGGAATACACGTGGACCCTTCCAAAATAAAGGCAATTGAGAACTAGTCAGCACCTAAAACACCTACCGAAATACATTAATTCTTAGGTCTTGCTGGATACTATCGCAGATTCATCCAAAATTTCTCCCAAATTGCTAAACCTCTTACCACCCTGACAAAAAAGGGTGTAACTTTTAGCTGGGGAGAGAAACAAGAAACAATGTTCCAAATGCTGAAGCGAGCTCTGTGCAGTGCACCGATCCTATCTCTTCCTGAAGGGACAAACGATTTTGTAGTATATTGTGATGCTTCTAATCAAGGGCTTTGGTCTATTCTTATGCTAAGAGGGAAGGTTCTATCCTACGCTTCAAGACAGCTTAAGACACATGAGGTCAACTATACAACACATGACCATGAACTAGGAGCAATGGTATTTGCTCTGAAGATCTGGAGACATTATTTATATGGCATGGAATGCACAATATTCACGGACCATAAAAGTCTCTAGCATATCTTCGATCTGAAAGAGTTGAACATGAGACAACGATGGTGGGTGGAGCTACTAAATGGATAAGAACTTCGAAGTTAGGGATGATGGAGTTTATTGTTTCATGAACTGGATTTGGACACCAAAGTTTGGTGGTTACAGAGACGTGGTTATGAACGAAGCACACAAAACCCGATACTCCATTCATCCAGGTTCAAACAAGATGTATCTGGACCTCAAGAAACTTTACAGGTGGCCTAACATGAAGGCCGAAATCGCTACCTTTGTGGGCAAGTGCCTTACTTGTGCCAAAATGAAGGTAGAGTACCAGAAACCTTCAGGTTTATTGCAACAACTTGAAATCCCTGAATGGAAGTGGGAGCGGATTACGATGGATTTCATAACTAAGTTACCCAAGACATCGGGTGGTTATGATACTATTTGGGTGATCATCGATAGATTGACCAAATCCGCACAGTTCTTGCCTATAAAAGAAACCAACAAGATGGAGAAACTAACAAGAACTTACATCAGGGAGATAGTGAGTCTGTATGTCTATTATTTCCGACCGAGATAGTAGATTCACCTCTCGTTTCTGGCAGTCTTTACAAAAATCTTTGGGAACTAGGTTGGACATGAGTACAACCTACCATCCACAAACCGACAGACAAAGTGAGAGGACGATTCAACCTCTAGAAGATATGTTGCGAGCTTGTGTGATAGACTTTGGAAAGGCATGGGATGCTCATTTACCCGTTGTCGAATTCTCTTACAACAACAGTTATCACACTAGCATAAAGGTTGCTCCTTTCGAAGCCCTCTATGGCCGCAAGTGCAGATCACCTCTGTGCTGGGCTGAAGTGGGTGACACGCAGGACACGCAGCTAGCTAGAGGTCAAATTCCTAACAGTACACTTACTGGTCCGAAAATCATTTGTGAAACTACGGAGAAAATCATACAAATCCGGGATCGACTTAAAGCTTCTAGAGATTGACAGAAAAGCTATGCTGACAAAAGAAGAAAACCTTTGGAATTCTAGGTTGGTGATCACGTCATGTTGAAGGTCTTACCCTGGAAGGGCATGGTACGCTTTGGAAAGCGTGACAAGCTGAATCCAAGGTACATATGACCATTCAAGATTCTTGCTAGAATCGTTCCAATAGCTTACAAACTCCGACTACCCCCAAGAACTAAGTAACATACATCCCGTCTTAAACCGGAACCGTTCCCAGAACCGGGTACCCGCCTATTAGGGATGAGCATAACCGGGTACCCGCCTATTTTAGTTGGAACTGGAACCGCTCCCGGAATCGACGGTTCTTAAGTTTTTGGTATTGGAACTGGAACCGCCTATACCGGTTCCTAGAAAATTGGAACCGCTGCCGGAACCGCCGGAAAAATCCATACCTAAATAACTTATTTGTTTTCCTTTTGTCCAATAAGAAAGGATTGTCACATGAGAGAGAGAGAGAGAGAGACAAGGGAGATGAGGGAGAACCTAAGTAGGAATGATCGGAGCGACGTGGTCCACTTTGAAGTGCCAACTGAAGCTTCGACTGAAGTGCCAATTGAGAGACAGAGACGAGAGAGATGAGTGAATTTCAAGTCCCGAAGGAGATGAGTGAATTTCATGTCCTGAAGTGACGATTAAGAAACAGAACGATGAATGGAGTCTAGAGCAATTGAAGCATCAATTAACTGAAGGATGAGTTTGAGAGAGTAGAGAGGAGAGTGACGAGAAGAGAAGACAACGTTTTTTTTGGAGTGAAAATCATAAACCCTAAAAACGAATTAGGTCTAAGGTCTTTTACCCTAATTTTTTTTTTTTAAAAAGGCATCAAAATATAAATATTAAATATTTTTTTTTATATAAAAAGGTTGGTACCCGTCGGTACCAGTTCCGGGTAACCGCCGGTTCCGGGTACCCGATATTGGAACTGGAACCGGCGGGTATCGGTTTCGTAAAAATGAGAATCGAAATCGGAACCGTTTAAGGCTGATCCTAGACTTTAGGAACCGGAACCGCCTTAGGCAGTTCCAGTTCCAGATTCGGCAGTTTCGAGGCTGTTCCGATTCCGAAAGCAGATATCCGCTTCCTCTGTTCATTCCTACTTTAAACAGTACATGATGTGTATACAATATTTATAATGAGGACCCTAAGAGTGTAAAAGTAAATCATAAACCAACAATTATAATTAAGATTTAAGATGTACATAAATTTGTTTATTTTATCTGTCTCTTGATCATGTTGTCACACCTTGGTATGCTTTCACACATTAAACATTTTTTTAGCTTGAAAGACTTAATCATTCGAGATATTTATCCGTAAAATGTTTTGTTTAAATGATTTTGTTTTACAAAATAATATTAAACTTATTTTAAGAAAAAAAAAACTTTCAAATAGTATACGAATGGTGCTTCATTTATTTGGCATATAAATTACTCGAGACACTTTATTCTTCTATGCATTATGTTGTGTCCTATATCTACATATGAGAATGAGGTGCACACTTATTTATTTCATACCTATACCGTTCATTGTGGACCAATTTTGTAGTGAGAGGACACTACAACGAGTTGGTTTATTATTATTATTATTATTATTATTATTATTATTATCTTTTTTAATAAATGAATGTTTTTTGCCACCTGTCATTTTCTTTTTCATTTAGACACATGACATTTTCTAAAATTTTTAAATTTTTTATTTTCCACTTGTCATTTTATTAAATTAAAATTCCACATTTAATATGCAATGTAATATATATGTAAGGTATTTATTAGAAAAAGTTTATATATGTAATGTACTCAATACATTAAGCCTCATTAATTTTAATAATTCAAAAATTTTCTTATTTTTCTTATAAATTCAAACTTTTTAAATTGTTAAAATTTTATATTTAATTTTTTTTAAAATAAACTCATGTATTACATGAATCTCACACCTAATTATTATTATAGATCAGTTAAAACTTGTATATAATTCTACTGTTAAATTAGTATTTTTCATCTTCGAATTTGAACTCTTAATATTTGGTCGAAAAACATCTATCTCCTAAAATCGCTTTCAACTAAAATAACATGAGATTTTGGATGTAGCATGTGTTACCACGATTCCATTTTGATGCCCATTTATTTCTTCACATTTTCTTTTACTAACACCAACCAATTAGTGTGACACCGCCTTAACGAAAGGTTATTGTTGATGGTCATAACTCATAACACTGCGACTTTTTTTAGAAAACAGATTTAAATAGTGTCATGTGTTTAATATTATTCTTTCAACTAAAGAATCTTTAAATAGTATCAGGCGCTGGTATCACGCGCATGCATTTTTTTTATTTTCTCTATTAAAAAAGTATTAAACATAATATAAAATTAATATTATATAAATATACTAAATTATGCCTCAAATTCGGGGTACACAAAATTTGCATATACAAAATTAACACTCATTTTTATACTACACTTTGAAACGAATTTACCATAGTGCCCATGCCTTCCTATAAATTAACACTTAAACAAAAAAACATTAACAAAATATACAATATTTAATTAATAACTTTCTCGAAAGTCAACGAGAAAATCATCAATGTTAAAGTCGCCGAACTCCTCCCCGCAGTAATTCTCCGACACCACAAAATCCGGCAAATCAAACGGCATATCGATACCAAATCCAAGAGACTCCATGTCCAAGCAGTCAAGCCTGTCAAACGGCGTTTGCTCGGCGTTACCCCGGAGCACGGACGTCGGTGACATAGCGGTGTTGTTCAACACTCCTTCGCTGCCGCTACTACTGGTGGTGGTGGTGGTCGTCGTCGTTAAGCTTTGTTTATCGACAGTTACGGTTTTTGTAACGGTGACACGAGGAAAGTTCGTAACGGCGGCGGGACCTTTCAATTTAACGGCAGCATCGTCGTACACCGTCGCAGCTTCTTCAGGTGAATCAAACGTCCCTAGCCAAACTCTTTTCCTCCTATTCGGATCACGGATCTCCGCCGCCCATCGGCCCCACGGCCTCCGACGAACACCTCTGAACTTCTTCTCTGCAGATCCGCTACTCCTTTTATTGAATTTCAGAGACGGCGTGCTAAATTCGATTACCGAAACGTGCTTCTTCACTCTCTTAATGACTCGTTCTTCGTCTTCGCTGGAGGAATCGGTAGCATAGGGATCAGTTAGCGTGATTCTAACGATTCTCTGCTTAATCGACGACGCTGGAGGGTCTCTGTGAAGTAATTTACTCGTTGTTACAACGTGCTCCGAGAATTTCACAGCCGATCGTACGGACATCGTACGATCGACCTCCATATCAAATCTCCGGTCGAAATTGATCAAATCAGTACTTGATAGAGCTCTGAGCTTGTGCCTACAAAGTCGATCCACAATATTGGGAAGAAGAATCAAGGGTGTTAACGCCGATGTAGACTGGTTTTTTGGCGGGAAAGTTTCCCTCCAATTCTTTCTTGAGGGGTGGAAGAACGAAGTGATCCAGGGTGCAAGATTGTCTGTGTATATAAAGGAGAGAAGCAGGTCTGAACAAAAGACTCCACTCCACTACCATACAAGCACACACCACACATTTTCCACACTGTGAATAGTTTCACTTTGGTCCCTACACTATCACTTTTTCTTCTTTCGGTCCTACATTAACTTTATTCAAAGTAAACCTTGATGTTTTTTTGCATTAATTCACAATCAAATTCTAACACAATGTATAGAGTAAATTACAATGGTCCCTATGGTTTGGGGAAATTTGTGCGTTTGGTCCTAATTTATTTTTTTTAACTCGGCAAGTCCTTACTGTTTGTTTTTGTCACGCACTTGGTCCATACTATTTGTTTTTGTTACGCGCTTGGTCCTTATCTTACCTAAAAAAGCTATTATTTAAATAGAGAAAAATGATGGGGTAGCTAAGGCAAGGTAAGGGGATGGGGTTGAGGGCGTTTTTATTTAAATAAATTAAAAAATCAAGGGCAAAATAGTCGTTTTAGGTAAGACAGGGACCAAACGCGTAATAAAAACAAATAGTAGGGACCTTCCGAGTTAAAAAAATAAGTTAGGGACCAAACGTGTAAATTATCCTAAACCATAGGAACCATTTGTGTAATTTACTCTAATGTATATTATGTCATTTCGATATTAGCTAGAATGTCATTGAACACGTGATTTAATTGATATATAGTGGGGTAAATGAACATAACAAACAACAAAAACAAAAACTGTAAGAGTTTGTTCCAAGTTTATTTAACACAAATACAAATGAATGAATATTTAACAAAACCAAAAGCTAAGAATATATATATATATATATATATATATATATATATATATATATATATATATATATATATATATATATATATATATATATATATATATATATATATATATATCCTAAAAAATCCTAAAATATTATTCTAATTTACGAAAAAGTCCAAACTAAAATTTATTTACAAAAAACATAAATTACTGGTAAAAATGACGATTTGACCTTTTTTCTTTTCCGGTTTACAAATTTCATTACTTATCTGCTTCATTAACGTCCCATTATTTTACCTTAATTTATGAATAAGTCTCAAATTAAAATTTAGTGATGATTTAACATTTTCACCATGTAACATATATTTTATTGGTTTCATTGTTTATTTAGATATCTAGTCATTAAATTTGCTGATAAGATAGGTTATATAATGCTACATTTACTAAAAAAAATTGATATCCATCTTATCGGCTCATTTATGACTATCTACCTAGAGGTGACAATCGTGTCGTGTTGTGTCGAAACACTAAATGGGTTGAAAGTGCTTGACCCTAACCCGACCCATTTAATTAACGTGCCGTGTCGTGTCAACCCATTTATTTTCGTATCGAGTTCGTGTCAGGTTTCGGGTTAGGGCTATAACTCGAAATATGTCGTGTCATGTGAGGTTAAAAGATTGAGCATGTTGAAAGAGTAGGAGTTAGGTAGGCAGAAAGGAAAAGCTAATACTTTGGAGGCAGAATAGTTGAAGTCATAGCAAGTTCAGATGACAAAATTAAAAGAGTGGGAGTTGGGGAGGCGGATGACAAAGGTCATGAGGATGCGGGAGTGGTGAAAGAGACTGGGTAGTTTGGGAGAGAATGAAAAATTGAAATGAAGTCTTGATCCAGATGGCTAAGTCATTTCAACATTACAAAACAATTTAATTTGAAGACTTTCTTTTACTTATAGTTTTGATTTTGTATCTCTCTAGTTTATTTAAATAATTCAAAATATTTGCATATAAATAAATGGGTCATTTTCGAGTTGAAATGCTCAACCCTAACCTTACCCATTTAATTTTTGTGTCGTGTCGTGTCAACCCGTTTATTTAAACGGGTTGAAATATCTTACCCAAACCCGTTTATTTTGTGTCGGGTTCGTGTCGGGTTTCGTGTCGTGTCAATTTTTGCCACCTCTATATCTACCTAAGTCAGCAATGAAACCAATAACATATGTGTTTCCAGGAAAAATTGCAGGAAATGAGCTGATGTCTGATGAGATTGATATATTAAGTTACATAAGATTAGATTACAATTTGAAATTTATTATAAATATAAAAAATGGTGTACTAGTTTATGTAATTATTGCAGTTTTCGTTGGATGCATTTTATAATCTTAAAAAATATACAATATATCAAGATATCATGTTTTATGGTAAATATAACGTTATATATATCCCAACATATCCATCTCATCAGCTCAGTTAATGACTAGGCATTCGGGTCAATAATAAAACTGATAAAATGTATATTAAATGTAGAAAATGGCTAAATCATCACTAAATTTTAGTTTGAGACTTATTGGTAACTTAGGGTAAAATAATAATACTTTAATAAAACATGTAAGTAATGCATGTATGTATTTTTTTAACATATAAGCCATAATATTTTAATTGTCATCTTACAATGAGTGAGATGGCAAACGGACAACAAGTTGTGTCACTAAGCCTTTTTGAATGGTAAAACTAACTCTTTTAAAGACTACATCCGAAGATCTAAGGGATATAATATTACTATGCTTGATTCGTTGTACTCTTTTAAAAAGCTCTATCACATCCGGTACGAGGAAACCAAACGTATCAAATGCAAATGGTAAGTAATGAAACCGGTAAACTATGAAAAATGGTAAAATCGTCATTTTTACCGGTACTTCATATTTGTTCGTAAACAAATTTTAGTTTGAGACTTTTTTGTAAATTAGAATAAAATTTAAGGACTTTTCTGGATATATATATATATATATATATATATATATATATATATATATATATATATATATATATATATATATATATATATATATATATATATATATATATATATATATATATATATATATATCCAACAACCTAAAGGTTTTTAAGGGTTAAAAAAAAAAGATAATAAATAAAAGTAATCGTTTGACCTAACAACCTTAGCTGCATGTTGATTTAAATTTTCCACTTTGACAAGTGGTGTTATACCAATTATCACTCTAGTGTAGGGCTGATCATTTGGATCTCTGGACCAGGAACCAATCTGGATCGGACATGGATCCGCCTCAACAAGTCCGGTTCAAGGTCTACCAATTTCTGCAAAACTGGCCTGGTCCCAGAGTCGGTCTGTTTTTGTCCAAATACTAAACCATACAATCGTAATTGATAAACTATTTTTCGGTAGGCTTTAATGTGCTATATCATATGCACCTAAATTTGTACCGGTCTAACGGGACATGAACCGAATCCAGACCGGACTTGAGCTAGACCAACCTCAACCAATCCGATCCAAGATCCACCAATTTTTGTCAAATCGGTTCGGTCCAAGAGCTGGTCTGGTACGATTCGATCCAAATGTTCATCCCTTGTCTAGTGATGGTCTTGGTGTGAGTGAAACGTGAAACCATCAATGATATACTATACAAAATTTACAAATGTAGAATATAAAATTAATAGTTAATCGTGCAATATTTTAACGAAAAGCCAAAAGTTTGGGGTCAAAGAAGTAATGTTTGAGAAATGTATGGGATATAATGGCCTAATTAGAGAAGATGGACAGAGACGTTTGTAGTCGTGTCGGATGGAATTCAGATAGTGACGGGGCAGGTGGTGTTGGGAAATTCCAAGTTGTTTCCTCTGACCCGGTCAAAAGCTATTTTTGACTCATTGGCTCTATGTTACAAGTTATTATGCTAAACGTACAAACTCTACTTTGAAAATCTTGTTTTAGATCTTCCTCAAAATCTAATGAAAATAAAATCTAAATGGACCGAGACTTTTTTTTTTTTTTTTTTTTTTTTTTTTTTTTTTTTTCAGATTTGTCGAATATACTTATAGAAAAAAAAAATTAGAAAACCAAAAACACTTCAATATTTAAGCTCAAAAACCGAATTATTGTGAGAGTTAGAACTTTAGTAGATAAGAAATATATTCTGTTAAAGGATAAAGCTTAAAATAGGTGTCATTTAAAATTGAAAACGACAACTAATGAACATGAACACAAACGGTTTCTTTCAAAGTTGAAAGTATTGTCGTTTGATTCTGGTTTTAGGGTAAAATTGAACCAAACCAATAATTGTTATCCCGTAGTATATGGTGTCTTAATGTAATGTAAATATGTTCAACAATGTTTGACCAATTTGATTCCAAATTCTTGTTATTTAGCTCAAACATAACTGGATATTGAAAATATGGAAGATGGTTATAAAAATTGATTTTAAGAATAAACAAAAATTTATACAAAGATCAAGAATTTCAATGATATAATTTTTAATTATACTTGTCAAAGATACAACTCCATCTTGTTAGCGTAGAATAATTACAAATCTTGACGATACTTATTTGGGGTATAAATACATGTGAAAGGATAAAAGATAATCACAATGATTTACGAAGATTATTTACTAAAATAACATACTTTAAATATATTATATAATATATTCGTTTACCCCCCCCCCCCCCCCCCCCCCAATCCAGCGAAACAGGTGGCAGATTAACGCGTAATTTTTCTCGAAACGTAACAAAGAAATGTCATGGTAGCGGTTTGGTAAATATGTCAGCCACTTGAAGCTTGGTCGGAATGAACTGGATATAAGCTTTCCAGCGGCTATAAGTTCTCAAATGAAATGATAATCGATGTCCATATGTTTTGCCTGTCGATGAGCAATTGGATTCTGACTAACAAATATAGCACTTAAATTATCACAAAAAATAGCTGGTCAACTAGTAGGTAAAGCATTTAGGTCCCGAAGAAGATGGGTAATCCAAATTAATTCGACAGCTGTATTTGTGATGGCTCTATATTGGCACTCACATCTAGACCATGACATAGTGGGTTACTTCTTTGCACTCCATGACACGAGATTACCTCCAAAAAAGATTGAATAGTCACAAGTCGATCGACATGTCTCTATACATTGGGAACAATTTGCATCAAAATACCCTACTAAAGAAGACTTAGTAAGATATGAAAAATGAAGACCATTAGAGAGAGTGCCATTTACATATCTTAGAATCTGCTTTACCGTTTGGGAGTGTTGAACAATCAACGAGTGTAAAAACTGACTTGCTTGATTTACCACATATGACAAATCAGGTCGAGTAATGGTGATATACTGAAGGGATCTAACTAGTGAGGGATAATAAGTAGGATATGAATATGGAATGTCAGTGCTTAAGAAAACATCATAAGTGGCAAGAGGCGTGCTCATAAGCTTATCCAAGAGATTTTCTCGCAAGATAATATCATGTAACAAAATGATAACAATAGGTAAACATTCGGCGATCAAACTACAACCAACCCTGTAGTAATATGACATATTGTGCACTATTCTGTGTTTTTTAATGCAAATGAAGTTATTACACTTAGAACTGCATGCAGAACACTATCTTTGTCCCCAATTTATGTTGAACGCTAAAGAATGAAACACAATTCACAAAAATAAGTATTAATTAATGCATTAAAAATAAAATTTATGCATTGGGTATACTTAGGAACAATTCATACTTAAATTGGATAAAGTATGTTGATATGATTTTGTGGATATAAAGATCATCAAAAACGATGATCGTATGCGGAAGTTATATCCTTTTTACCGATGCAAATTAGTTATATAACTGTTTTCCTGAAAATGACTGTCATATCACTTTGTTGGGATAGCTACATATTGTGTTAAGTGTTTTTAGCTCAGACTATTCCATAATATTTAATTTCATTATAAGTATATTTTTCACTCAGAGTTAAATCACTTTCGCGAAAGTGACAAATATAACTGAATTGTAACTTAAAACGTGTTTTAAACATTGCATCGTCTTTTGTTTGAGAATTTCAATTACATTTTTGGAATCAGCACGTTCAGGACAATTGACAGGCATGTTCTGAAAATTTTTACGAAATCGGGTTACGAGGTACGCACTTCAAGACAACGCATATCGGGAAAGGGTGACATCACCTATGTGACATCACATTTTTTGTTATAAATAAAAGCACAAATCAGCCACAAAAATCTTCACATCTCTCTCTCTCTCTCTTGGTTCTTTTTTCTCGGTTTGGCCACCGACGAGAAAGTTCGTATCACTACCTCAAGTCCCAAAAAATAGCTCAACTTTCCCAGATCTATTATTTCAAACTTATCATATAGGCGATGTACAAAACGTCATATAAATGGCTCATGGATCCCAGTGAGTATGATATTATCAACATAGACGAGTAAATATAATAGACAAGAACCATAGTGGAAAATAAACAATGATGTATTAGCCTGACTACACCCAAAACCTTATTGTGTCAAAAAGCTACTCAACTGCTGGAACCATACCCGTGGAGCTTGCTTAAGACCGTATAAAGTTTTGTTAAGACGACTGATATAGTCGGGATGCATTGAGTTGGTGAATCCTGGGGGTTATTCCAATAAAACAATCTCTTGTAAATTCCCATTTAAGCATGCGTTCTTGACATCTAGTTGGTGAATAACCCAATGATTAGCAATAAAAATAAACAAGACAAGTCTAACCATTGATGCCTTGATGACAGGACTAAACCTATGAGAGAAATAAAAACGAGGAATCTAGGTCAAACCTTGTGCGACTAGACGTGCTTTATATTTGTAGATAGTATCATCACAATTGTATTTGGTGCGAAAAACCCATTCAGAAGCGACCACGTTTGAAGATCTTAGATTATGAACAAGAGTCAACGTGTGATTCTGATGAAGAGCCAAAATTTCATTGTTCATAAAATCCTTTCAGTGTTGGTGTTTGAGTACAATATTAAAACCCTTGGGATTAGTTTATGTAAACAAAGCTTTGTGCAAACCTATTTGAGTAAAAGCAAGCAAATCAAAGATATGGAGAGGTTTAACTAGATCAACTTTGCCCTGCATAAACATGTGATGCAAAAAAATATGTTGGGACAAAATTTGAGGTGGTAGAAGCTGATGGTAGGTATATGTGAGTTGTATTTTCTGTAGATAGTATCATCACGATTGTATTTGGTGCGAAAAACCCATTCAGAAGCGACCACGTTTGAAGATCTTAGATTATGAACAAGAGTCAACGTGTGATTATGATGAAGAGCCAAAATTTCATTGTTCATAAAATCCTTTCAGTGTTGGTGTTTGAGTACAATATTAAAACCCTTGGGATTAGTTTATGTAAACAAAGCTTTGTGCAAACCTATTTTAGTAAAAGCAAGCAAATCAAAGATATGGAGAGGTTTAACTAGATCAACTTTGCCCTGCATAAACATGTGATGCAAAAAAAATATGTTGGGACAAAATTTGAGGTGGTAGAAGCTGATGGTAGGTATACGTGAGTTGTATTTTCTGAAGATTCCACCATGATGAGTACCATTTTTCAAAAATAGTTGACGCACTTGATGACTAATAAATTTTGAGCCACCATCACTTTGAAAAACCTTCATCTTGCAATAAAATTGTGTTTGAACCAAAGCAAGAAAGTTTTTTAACACACCAAAAAATTCATATTTGACCTTCAATGGATAAAACCACATAAAATGTGAAACATCATTTATAAATATGGCATAGTATCGATAACCATCAGTAAAATTGCCGGGATCTGGACCCCATAAGCCACAATGAACCAAATCAATAACATGCAAAGCTCGTTTATCATTTAAAATAAAAGGTAAACGATGTTGTTTAGAAAGTTGACATGAAGAGAAAATCGTGGGCTTTGGTAAAATAGAAGTAACAATTAAACAATGTTTGAATTTAAATTATAAACAACATTAAGGGAAACATGTCCTCAACGTTTATGACATGTCTCAAAATATGCCTTAAATGAAGAATCAAAAGAAGTAAAAAGTGATTGATGTCTCGAACTAAGTATGTAGAGCCCATATCTATATTTCCCTTTGGCTAGAATTCCCTTGGTAGCCCCTTCCCAAATTGCAAAATATCCACAAGAAAAAAGAAAATCAATTGAAAATTCATTAGTAAGTTTGCTCATAGATAGTAATTTCTTCCTAACGTGAGGTACAAAAAGAATATCATGCAATGCCAATCTAGATGAAAGAACTGTAGTACCAATTTGAAAAATGGGAAGAGCATTACCATTACTAAAAAAACTCAATCTTTTTCGTGATTGGGTTTAGATGAATCAACAAGTGCAAAATATGGATCCATATGCGTTGTAGCACCTGAATAAACATCCAATCTAGGGTTGTTTCACTTAAACGCAAATCAAAATGAAAAGCTTGAGCTAAATTTGCAGCCAAATAGGTGAATTCATTGAAGGCATCTTTTGATACCATGTTAGGGTAGAATAATTTCACCAGAAAAATCATAATGATATTGATTCGGGGTATAAATACATATAGGAATACAAAGGCGCAAAAGGAAAAAAGATAATCACAATGATTTATAAAGATCATCTACTAAAATAAAAGATCTTGAATATATTATATAATGTATTCGTTTACAGCTAGCTTGTCAGTTATGCAACTTGCATGGTTTTGCTAGCGACAATGTTTAACTATGTAATTGTTTCATATTATTGTATACACAATCCAAGTGACTTATATTAAGGTTGTGTTTGGAATGTCATAATTAGCTTATAAACAGTTGTTTTTAAAAAAATAATAATAATAAGTTGTTATATTTGTCAAGCAAAAATTTTGCTTATAAGCTAAATTTAAAAAAAATACTTTAGACTAGTTTTTCATCAGCTTTTTAAGGTTGTTTGGGATGGGCCTCTCAACGCATTTGAGAGGCTGGGGTGGACAACCTCAACGACGTTGAGTTGCTTCGAACACCTCCCGACGTAATGCCTTATTGCAACACGTGGAGGGTTCAACGCAATGCAACACACCCTTCTATCTTTCCTTGTAACATCTATAAATTTTCAATAAAATTTAAACTTTTTCAAAACATTCTCTAAAAAGTGTTTACAAAACCATTGTGTCTAAAACATTATTCAAAATCAGAGTCATTTACACCATAGTTTTCAAAACACTTTCATTATCAGAGTATCCCAAAAATAATAATTCCCAAAAACGTGAGGATGTGTACGATCATGCCTTCACCTTACCACGATCTACTGAAATACCTGAAACCATAAACCAAAATTGTAAGCACAAAGCTTCGTGAGTTCCCCCAAAGTACCAACAAACAAATGATAACACACATACAAAACAACATACTATGGGTCCAATCAATAATTGGGTTGGAATACTCTTGGCCCTCAACCATCGGGTTGGAATGCCAACATACTATGGATCCAATCAACCATTGGTTTGGAATACCCTCGAACCTCAACCATCGGGTTTAAATGCCAACATACTATGGGTCCAATCAACCATCGGGTTGGAATACCCTTGGCCCTCAACCATCATGTTGGAATGCCAATATACTATGGGTCCAATCAACCATCGGGTTGGAATGCCAACATACTATGGGTCCAATCAATCATTGGGAGGGAATACCCTCGGCCTGTTGGCTTACGCACAAAGTAGAGAATCCTCATCCACCATATGCACGTAAAACAGATAATCATATGACAGTCTACAACCAGTCAAATAGATCTAACCGATTACTAAGCATAGCAACATCCTATCTACCAGGATACCGATCTAACAAATCATAACAGCATAGCAACATCCAATCTACCAGGATACCGATCTAACAGATCATAACAACATAGCAACATGCATACAGAAAATCAATTCACTAGGACGACATTGGTGCCTTTGACCCACAAGTACAATGAGGAAAACTCACCTTACAAGCAGCAATGACTGATAAGATCCAACTCTCAAATCTCAGCTCCCGACTCAAATGACTACAACCACCATGTGATCATTTGTAACGCCCGCAGATCCGGGCTAGTCAAATTAGAGGCAATAAGGGTCGAAAATGACTTTTCGGAAAAATATTATTTAGAACAAATAATCTTAACCAAGTTTTAGTATATTTTACAAGGTCTCCGTACATATAAAGAACGCCGAAATCCGAGTTATAACGAAGAAGTTATGACCCGTCGAAGTTTCGCGACAAAACCGGCATGATACCGGGAAGCGTAAATAGTGAATTTACGATAGAGTGAGTTTTAGCCTTAGCGATCTAAATGAAAGTCGTAGAATACGTTAAACCGAGAGCGTCCATAAAAAGAACGCCCAAATCTGACTTCGTATGAAGAAGTTATGATTTTTCGAAGTTTCGGCTTAGCTGTGTACAACCCGAAATTCGAATATTAGATCGAGCGGTTTTTAGCCTACACGACCTAAAAGAGAATCGAAGATCTCTTTAAGAGTAGCGTAACAAGAAAAAGATGGGCGAAAACGGATGTCGGATGAAGAAGTTATGAGAATTTAACAGACCAATCCTGTCCCGGCCTGTTAAAAATATAAATTTAAAATAAATCAAAATTAGCCAACGGAGTCTAAACGAAAGTTGTAGAGTATGTTCTTGTCTTCGCATGGATATAAAGAACGTAAAAAAAGGAGCTCGTATGCTAGAGTTATGATTCTCGGAAGTCGGAGTGTAAATTTGCGAAGCTGATTGCGAAGTTGCTGACGTGGCCGAATCTCAGCCGTCCCTTGTTGCCCACGCCTCGCTTCGGATGGGTGAAACCTATCCTCACATAAGCCCCGCATAATCCGAAGATGCCCAGCGTCCGAGTACGCCTCGCATGCAAAGTCCCTACGCTCCGTGTTCTAGCCTTCCTCGGTCCACAAGCTGCCACGTCCCACCAAGCATGTTCGGACGCGTGTTGTACGATGCGAGCCTTACGCGCAGCGTAGTCTGAGGCCTCGCAGGGTATAAAAGGGGGCGAGGGTCTCCGACTTTTTCACACCATTTTCCTTCTCTCTCTAAGGGTTTTAACCCTCCCTTAAGCCTAGGTGACCCCCTAGCACCCTAAGGAAGCCCCGAGGCTCTCGGAGTCCCGAGAAAAAGGGTCTTTCGGTTTCGGAAACGCTGCTCTGAGCAAAGCCCGGTTTTCTTTAAAATCTGCTGTAAGTGAGCTACGCTTACGCAATTTTTAATTTAGCTTCCAAATAATTATAGTAATGTTATTAGGTCCTTAAAGTAATTATTTGGGCTATTATTATGAGTTAAATTAAGTGTTATTTAACGCTTATATAATAATAATAATAATAATAATAATAATAATAATAATAATAATAATAATAATAATAATAATAATAATAATAATAATAGTCAGACTATTAATTTGTCGCGGTTATCGTTAGACTAAACCCTAGTGATATTGATACTAGGTTTTATCAAAGGAAATTGTTTTGAGAGTATCGAAGCGCTGTCCGAGTGCTGAGTCACCACCTTTCAAGTGAGTGCATAGTTACTTTCATCTTACACACATATATGAAGTATTTTATATAAATTACATGCTATTTGTGCATATTATCCGAATACTTGTTGTCTATGTTGGATGAACGATTTTATACATGTTTTAAATGATTTAAATTGTATATGTATTTTATATCTACGATAATGTTGGGGTAAAACATGGGTAGATGTAATAGACGGAATATGAGTTGGATGATGAGTCGAGAGGTGTTATAGACCACGAGGTGAGGGGGAGAGGTGGACGATATGAGAAGCCTTTTCCCAAACGATGCCCCCGTCATTCAGCAAAGTATGGATGACAACCATGGGTTATTCTAGACAGTCTAGTGGAACACTAGCAGGCTCCCAACCTGTAGGTGTTGTGAACGATGTGTTCACCCGGTGTACTCTAAACCTTGGTGATCATGTAGACTTGATGCCCAAACCTTGGTGATCATGCAGACTTGATGCCTAAACCTTGGTGATCATGCAGACTTGATGCATAAACCCTGGAGACTATGCAGACTTAGAGTCCGTTGTGTAAACCGTGGCAACGATGGACTTCGTTCCGATTCCTTAGGATGATCCTTGGGAGTGAGTAAACGAGAAATAGTTGATTCTTAGGGTAGATCCTTAAGAATAAAGAAGATAATGGGGTTGGGTAATTGGGTTGATTGATTGATTGTTTAAACATAATAATTATATTATTGTGGGTTGAAAACCCTATGTACTCACCAGGTTTCCCAACCTGACCCACTCAGCTTATTTGTATCACAGGTGTCAATATGACGTTACATTACACTGAGAGATTTAAAAGAGATGTAGATCACTAGTGATAATGAATGTAAGTTCTGTTTATGCTTATGTTACTGTATTGACGATGACATCCCAAATGTTTTAAAATGAATAAAAATACATTTCTTCAGAAATGCTTTGATAACGTATTTATCATGTTTTACTGGGAACAAATTCCGCAACATTTTTATTAAAAGAAGTACTCTGATTTTTATAAAGCATAAACAAAATCGGTCTTTTCGGGCCGTGAAAATTGGGGATGTCACATCATTTCCATCAAAACTCTGAAATACCCAAAATTCCCTTTAAAGTCAACAGTCAAGGTAACAGCCCATGTTGACCTAACTCATCGAGTACACTTATCTACTCGTCGAGTTCATTTAGTATTCAGAAAGCCGGGAAAAACCCCAACCAACTCTCCAAGTTTTACCCTCTTACTCATTCGGTCCTTTTTCATCAAGTCCAATGTTTCAAGATGTAGATCTAGCTCCCAAGAGCTACAAAGTCAATTAAAGTTGCCAATTTTATGGACATGCATGCCCCAAAGAGGTTCTAACTCTCAAGGAAAACTTAATAAGGGATCTTAAGCATGAAAGAGGCCTAGAACTCAATAAAGTTTGCAACCTTAAGCCAAAAGAGGCCACCAAACGTCCAAATCTAAAGTGATAACTCCATGATATGCTCAACCCCATGAACAATCCAAAAACGAGTCAAATATGACAATAAACTTCCAAGGAAGAGATCTAATCAAATAGATGAGCAAGTTTTCGACTTTTTACCTCAAAATAGTAGCTAAAATCAAGGAGATCCTAGATCTATAGATTTCCCTTCAAGCTAGGCACCACCAACTTCAAGCTCTTTCAAAATGAGACCAAAAGAAGCAAGTTTTAAGCTCACACACTCCACTTGGGGTAAGATACACGAATCTAGGGTTTCTGGACAGAGGAGGCGATTAGGGAGGCCATCAATGGGACTTAACCCTTTAAATAGGGTGCAACATGTCACACCCCAAAACCAAGAATGGCGGAAACGTTCTGGGGCGGAGGACGTCATGTATAATATCAACAACAATGTAAAGTAGTAAACAAGCAACAACATCATCCATTGCATTAATAAAATAATTATTATACAATTGTATTCTGTCAAATTTTGATAAACACTAAAGCATAAATCAAAATGAAAGATAAGTCTTGAATAAGCTCCATCTTCCTTTCTCGTTGCATCGGTACCTGTCTGTGATGTCCTGAGGATACAAGTAATTTTGAAAGCGAGTATCAGCTTTGAAGCTGGTGAGATCATAAGTATTTAGTGTCTTAAATTGTATGTAAGAATTTGAAAGTGTAAGTATTGTAAGAATTTGTAAGTGTTTGAAAAACCCTAGAATCCCTATGATTCCTTCTAGTACGTGAAGGTGTCTTCTACCAAGACCTAATTGTTCTGTGTGTGTGTCTCTTGTAAGAGTATGTATTTTTCCAAAGTATAACTATCATTATCCAAAAATATAGTTTGTACATTTATGTTTAAGTGAGGTCATCACTAAAAATATGTAATGGAAAAATTAACGTAGTACTAAACGTAGCTCTAAAAGGACTACTACTGTACTAACTACCTTAAGCCGGATTTTGGGCAAAGGCACTATGTGATAAATTGCGCCATACTACCGACTGTAACAACGACATACGAATGGTCGTAATAACGGAATGACGTTTGGCACCCGCAGATCTGCAGATCCCACTGTAGCTGGCAGTAAGGTGTAGGATGGTCAATCCAGTATAGATCTATACACAAACTCATACTATGAACTGGTTACATCGACATAAGAATGGTCGAAATTAATGTATGACGTTTGGCACCCGCAGACCTGCAGGTCCCGCTGTAGCTAGCAGCAAGGCGTAGGATAGTCAATCCATTATAGAATCTATACGCAAACTCAACGCTCCCCCTTCAAGAGACTCTGGCCGCAACTCAAGTCATGAGGTTTTAAGTCATGCTCCGATTTAAATCACAGTAATTAACGTATTCTCGTATATGTAATGTAATGTGCTGTTCTAGCTGTAATGTAATGAACTGTTCTAGCAAGTATAGTAATGTAAGCGTTCTAGCAAGTATAGTAATGTAAGCGTTCTAGAAAGTATAGTAATGTAAGCGTTCTAGTATAAATGTATATGTTCTAGTCATAGTATAGATGTATATGTAATGTACAGTAATGTTCTAGAAAGTATTGACTCATGAATGAATTGACTCATTGTATGATATCGCGTTCTAGTAATGGTTCTAGTATCTTCCTGAACTACCCATATGGTAGCTTACTAGTAATCTAAGTGGTACGTATGGACGTGGATGTATACCCTTGCTACCCAATGGCATAGGATGAATTGGAAGGACCTTTTTATGACTATATATGTACATATGATATATACCTAATCTTTAAACGACTTTCGGACGAATACCCAATGTCCCACCAGACCACATCTCAATGTGCGAAAAGGAAATAGGGTGGATGGTCTTCCTAAGTCTTTTAAATATTTCTTATATAACTATACATATAGAGGCATGCAATTTACAATATAAAATCATAAATAAGTTTGGTAAAACATTTGAAACAGAAATATTAGTTTAAGGAAAGATCGACTTGATGTCAATCTATAAAACAATTTGAAGGCATAAGTTTGATAAAACAATATAAGTACGAGGAACATTTGTTTGTAACACAGTTGTAAATCAGTTTGAAATAAGATAAACAGAGTAAGAAGTACAGTGTAATAAGTAGTTTGAAAACATATAAAATGTTTATAAAAATCATTTGCAGGAAACTGTTTGGTAAAACGGCTAATGAGTAGCCAAATCTTTTGAATGCTGTATATTAATCACATGTGATTGATGTAATAAGTAATATAATCCTACTTACTAATCACATGTGATTGACATAATAAGTAGCATGATTCTACTTGTATCCCCCCATAAAACATTTAAAATAGTTTAAAATATTAGTTAAGGGGTATGAACTCACCTGCAGTATGTGACTGGGATTGAACGGACTGTTATCGTACGGAAGGATCGGACAAGTGCTTGGTGTCAAGTGAAGACTTAGACACACACAATGATCCTAATTACATATGAAGACATATGTATATAAATAATTAGAGATTAAATCACTAATTATACAAGTATAAACATTTAAGCGCGAGGACAACACTTTTGGTCAAGTGCTAGGAGGCTAATGGGTTGCAACAAAGAAGTGCAATGCCCCTAATGGAAGTTTAAGGTCAAAAGACCATATTCATTGGAGTTTACGGCCTAGGGGAGTAAGCTCCTGGCCGTAAACTCTCAACCAAGTCATGAAATGGAGTTTAGAAGTACTACAACCTTAGAGGGGAATTGTTTCAAGGCTATACAAGTGTTTGGGCACCACATTGACTCCTTTGGGGAGTTTACGGTCCAAAGACCCTTTTCCCTTGGAGTTTATGGCCGTAAACTCCCTTGGGAGGGTTCTTATTGTTCTTTCAAGTCTCCAACATTTCAAGGAACAAGTCTAGGTTTCAACACTTGGCTTAAGGAAGGTTTATGGCATTAAATGGAACCATTTTATGGAGTTTACGGCCATAGAACTCTTTGGGCCATAAACTCCCTCACACATGAGGCTCTAAGATTTTTAACTAGTCCAAAACTCATCTAGGTACTTGCCCTAAAAGTCTCTTGGCCTAAGGAAGTGTCTAGGGTGTCCTTTGACCCCTTAATAGGAGTTTACGGCCCAAGAAATACTCTTGGCCGTAAACTCTTCAATACTTGTGCTTTTCATGAGTTTCCTAGGTCCTAAACACTTTAAGGTATTTGCCTAAAATGAAGACCAAGCCTTAGGAAGAGTTTGAAGGGATTTTGACCCTAAATCTTGGAGTTTACGGCCTAAGGAGCATCTTGGCCGTAAACTCCCTTCCAAAGTTGGTTTCTAATTGTTTGGTTGATCTAAATCATGAGTTTAAGGCTTCTAGGTTCTTGTTCTAAGGCTAAAGGATCACTAGGCACTCATTTGTGCCCTTTACTTGGAGTTTACGGCCCAAGAGGTGGTTCCTTGGCCGTAAACTCCTCAAACTAAGTGGTTTTGATTTGCTTCTAGCCTCTAATGATCATACATAAAGTCCTTAGTTAGATGCCTAACACGGAAATGGGACTAGATGGCCTTTAGGCTTGATTTTGGAGTTTACTCCCCAAGAACGTTCTTGGGCGGTAAACTCTCGGATCTTGTACTTTGGACATGTAAATAATGTTATTAAGCATATAACAAGTATTAAAACACATCTATGAAAGTAGACTCACAATCTGGGATGAAAACCCGAAGATCCGTGAGAGAGAAATTGACTTTTCTCTATTTGGAATTTAACTAATGAACCAATTTGGTTCATAATTCTATTTATAGTCCTGAGATTTTTGGCAGAAAAATATTTCTATTCTTGGAATGGATTCTAATGACCTAGAGTAATGGAATTACAGTGTTGCACAAAATCCTAGTGCATCCACTCTCCTAATAACTCCTTAGGTGTAAAACCCTAAAACTGCCAAACTTATTCCATAAGTCTGAATTGTCATTGTAACTTCTCTACATCTATTGGCTTGATGTGGTTTGATTAGAATGGAAAATTTCGGGTTGTCACATCATCCCCCTGTTAAAGGGAATTTCGTCCCGAAATTAGAATTTAGGCAAGGAAGTACGCACGAATGATCGAGACGTGAGGAGGAACTTCCTAATCGATTGGTTCTAGCACACTGAAGTGAAATCGGGCTCTCGGTTGGTATCCCAACGAACCTTCACTAACTGGCGACGGCGTTGCTTCTTCCGCTTGACCTCTCGGTCGAGGGTCACTACGGTTCTAATACGAAGGCAAGGATCTCGACGAGTGGACTTGTAAGAGTCCTAACGGAAAGGTATGGTTTCACGATCGAGATGCGAAGAGTAGAAAGTACGTTACTGAGTTCGCGGAGTAGGTCTAGTTTGTGCGAGGCACAAGACAGATTCTGATAAGAATCTTAGAGGTCCTAACTATATTGGATTTAGCTTTTCCACGCTTTACGAAGCGTATTAAGCCATTCCCCAAGTGAGTTATCCTAAAGAACTTGGTCACTCACTTGGAATCTCAAAGGTTCCTTTTCTTGCGTAACTTCCCAGTCAAAGGACACCCCTTGCTGGGTCAAAGTCGTACGAGTTTCTGTAGCTTGCGAGGAGTTCTGAATGAACTAAGGCGGTAGGTCGGTAAGACCTAGAATTTGGCGAAAGACTGTCGGCGTCTCTGGTGTCGATGAATGCTCAATTGTTTTGGCAAATTGAAAGAGTACTCAAAATTTATCACATTACTAACAGTGTGTCCTAGAAATTTGACTCTTCAACTTCCACATCTCGTGTCTAGAGAACTTTGCTAAAAGTTCCTCTGTAGGAAATGTTTTCATGGGTTTTCTTCTTACTACGAGGGTAGATAAGTAAGTCATTTCATGGAGAAATGACGAATCGATCCAAGTAAGAAAGACGTAACCCTAATCATTTATCTCATGAAAACCATGGGCGTATTGGTCCTATCCGAAAGGTATCACTACGAACTCGAAGTGTCCGTATCGAGTTCAGGAGATAGTCTTTCGGACATCCTTCCCTAGCACTCGAACTGGTGATATTCGGATTTCAGATCCATTCTTGGAAGTAGTTTCTTTCCTTAAGTTTGCTCAACCATTTTGTCTATGCGAGGCAGAGATAACGATTTCTATGACAATCTTGACGGAGTCCTCGATATCCGAGGCACATACGATACGATCCATCGATCTCTGGAGAATCTGACCGGGGTTCTCGAGGGTGAGAAACCTAGTCTTCTAATTCTATTTCTGTGTAGTTCGCTAAGTTGTTCGTACTGTTCTTGTATCTCGATGGGTGTTTAAACTATAGGGGGATCTGTTTTTCGGGAGTCGTACTGGGTTCTAAGTATGTTCACATGACGATGTGATTTCTCGTATACTTAGGCAGTTTCTCCGTCCTGAAGTCCATTTTAGAATTCATACAGGACTTCACGATCACAATTTCGTGTATACGAGTAGTATATAATTAAGATTGAAAAGGTAGTCGTATAACTGATTCTTCCTTACCCTCACATCCCAAGGAGGAAAAGAGTTAAGGCGAAATCATTAATTCTGAACCTGTAGAACCTTGATTATATAACACTCTTATGTATACCTTCCTCAGTGATAGATCATCCGCATGAATTCCTGGATTGAACTTGACGTACTGCACGAGTGGTACTTCGGGGATTTCTTCGGAAAGAAATTAACTAGGAGGTACTCCTGGAATGAGTACTTCGGCGTTCTGATATGACGGCTTCGCTGGAAAAATGATCTAGAAGAAAGAGATGTACGTATGAAGCTGTTTTTGCGAGGATCAAATTAAATTGAGTCGTATGATAATGTCGGAATCATACTGAAATTTAAAGACATTAGATTTGAACATAAGGCGTTTACAGACAAGCGACAACCGTGTAACCATGAACAGAGTTACAGTACTGTAGATTTACCACAAGACTATTGCTGCGAATAAGATATACTACAAAAGACAAGTATATGCAGCACGAGAATTCCTATACAGACAGGATCTCGCAAAAGGTAAGACTCTAGTTGCACTAGTTCCAGATAGTTTATAAGTCTATTACAACGAAACGCCTTAATTACATTAACGTGGTTCCTGAGCAGGCTCTCCTGCAGTTGTGATCCTGAGAATCTTCCCGTCTGCGCCAGAATTCTGCGTTATCGGGCAATCCTTCTGGAGGTGTCCAATTTCACCGCATTGGTGACATATATGGACAACACCCACATTGGTGGCATGACTGGCTAGTACTAGCTTTGGTGCCAGGATTACGGTGCTTAGCTAGTGTTATGTGGACACGAGTGCCTTCCTCGTTACTCCACCTCGAAAATTGCTTCTTGAATCGTTCTGCGCTATAACTCGTCTTGTGCGCAGGGTTAGTCTCGATGAAAGGGACATGAGTGACGGGTCTTTTCGGTGCTCCACAGTCACGAGCATGATGCCCTATGTTTAGGCAATTGCAACATTGCATCTCATGGCAAGCCCTATGATGATGGAAACTACACTTATCACACTTCGGGAGTTTTTCCTCATATGACCTGTGCGGTACGGGAACGGTAGGGGTTTCCACTTGTTGCTGTTGTAAAGACAGCTTTTGGGTTCTCTTGCGTTCTATCCAGGCTTGACGCTTTCGTTTCTTGTTCTCTGCTTTCTGGCTTTGCGAGCCTGTGACTGTTACTGTTGGGTGACTTCCTGGATGGATATCACGATTGGGAACTTCATTCCCATCAGCAGTATCGACTGTGCTGATAGCGCTACGGTGCGCAATGACCGCGGTTACGGCAGCCACTACGGCAGCTGTAAATGCCGTTTGAAAGGTAGCGACGTCCATAGTAAAAGTAGAGGTCTTGTTGCTTGGCTGGTTGTTTCCGGATGACGACATGATTCTGTAACACGAAAGAGTAAAGATTTGTGAGCGATTTTGGTTGACCCTGATGTACTTAGATTGTTCATGAAAAGAGTAAGAGTATGATCTCGAAAGTTTGACCTACATCCCTATGATGCAGTCCTGGTTAAAGAATGAAAGTATGTTCGTAGAATGGTCTCAAGACGTTTGTCGTTCGAGCTGAGGTATCGTGGGTTGGTGAATAACAAGATCCAACCACTGAAAGAGACGTGGAAATGCCCCTGGAGATAAATCACCATAGTCCAATGACTTGACTAAAGTATGATTCAGATAGACTCCAAAGAATAGTAAGATAAAAGTACTTGGATGAAGAATGACACAGAAGTTAGCCGGCTGTCAATATCTTTGATATTCACGATGTAAGGATTCTGGAAAATGACCTTTTAAAGGTCTCACATCATATCCACAGAAGATAGTTCCTGACAGCATTAAGACCTAACTAAAGTACTTACGGTACAAGATAATTTCATAGAAAATGCCACATTGGGCATAGACAGAAAACACGATTTCTTTTTTTATAAGGGAAATAAAGTAAAGCGTCTACTACTGGCGACGGTCATCCCTATGGTGAACTCTTAGTTCAACCGATTGACGTTCCATGTCAAGTAGGTGTCTTTCGCACACCATCTGGCGTACTCGGAGCTCTATGACTTCAGCTCGTGATTCAACCAGTGCTTGCAACAGGGTTTCATGGTTTCTCTCTGATCTCTCGTGAGCATCTTCTGGATGAATGGTGTGGAGGGTATGCATTCTAGCATAGGCGACTACTTCCGTAATCTGACGTAGGGCTGTCCTGCCTTGAATCTCATTTTGGGCCCTTCTGCGGACCAAGATTGGCAAGGCTCTACCTGCTGAGCCCCCATTGCTCAAGTCGTAAAAGCTTCGGTCGCCATCAAATAGCATAAACTGATCTTGTCCTTGGCTCCCTGTTTTCAAGCATTCCACTCACTCAGGGTCGGGCCATGAAAAGCCGGAAGAGGGTTAGGAATCGAAACGGGAGCTGCTCGAGGTAGGTTCTCAACCTCTGGTTCGGAGTTAGCATTGTACGAAAAGTCTTCATCATGGTGATCATTCAAAGGGATAGGATGATCATTCTCTGGTTCTTCTCCGAACCAACCAGCTATGAATTCATTCGGAAGATACTGGTTGGCAAGGGGATGGAGTCCAACTATGATTTCTATGCGAGAATTTAGGGTAAGAGGATAATTATTAGACGAATTATCTAGATAATTATTTAGAAAACCTTCATTAGTTACATCGCTATTTGTGAAGTGCATACCAGCTATGTGTAATCTAAACAGGATAGACCTTCGAATAAATGACCTTAACTCCTTATTCACACATAATAGGGGTAAGGAAAAATTATCACAGATTCTGAGTCTATAACATCCTAATTACATGTAGCCTCAGTGTATCCAGTTAGCAACTATTCAACTTAATAATGAAGACCCCGTTTTAATTCTCAAGTATATAGTACTTATAGTAACACCAAAATACACCTATAGTATTTTAAATTTATTGTTATGTTCTATTGTTCTCATTGTGGTAGGGTTGGTAAGATTTTAGCATTGTTGCAACCACACACTTAAACTTAGGCACATGCTAGTCAACCCTCGGATAATATAGGCGATCAGGCTGTATCTTCCCAGTTTTGACCATATGTCTCTAAGCCCACTTGTGTTGCCCAACAATCGTAATTCTTTTGTACTGTCCTAATGACATTGATTTTTAGTATGAATGCATCATGTATACTTACTTAAATATTTTACTATTTAAAGTATAAACTCTTGGTCAGAGTATTTTTAATCCCTTATGTATTTATAGTTAGTATATCTTTTATGGATTGATATACTTAATTCACTATAAACAATGCTCTGATACCAATCTGTCACACCCCAAAACCAAGAACGGCGGAAACGTTTTGGGGCGGAGGACGTCATGTATAATATCAACAACAATGTAAAGTAGTAAACAAGCAACAACATCATCCATTGCATTAATAAAATAATTATTATACAATTGTATTCTGTCAAATTTTGATAAACACTAAAGCATAAATCAAAATGAAAGATAAGTCTTGAATAAGCTCCATCTTCCTTTCTCGTTGCATCGGTACCTGTCTGTGATGTCCTGAGGATACAAGTAATTTTGAAAGCGAGTATCAGCTTTGAAGCTGGTGAGATCATAAGTATTTAGTGTCTTAAATTGTATGTAAGAATTTGAAAGTGTAAGTATTGTAAGAATTTGTAAGTGTTTGAAAAACCCTAGAATCCCTATGATTCCTTCTAGTACGTGAAGGTGTCTTCTACCAAGACCTAATTGTTCTGTGTGTGTGTCTCTTGTAAGAGTATGTATTTTTCCAAAGTATAACTATCATTATCCAAAAATATAGTTTGTACATTTATGTTTAAGTGAGGTCATCACTAAAAATATGTAATGGAAAAATTAACGTAGTACTAAACGTAGCTCTAAAAGGACTACTACTGTACTAACTACCTCAAGCCGGATTTTGGGCAAAGGCACTATGTGATAAATTGCGCCATACTACCGACTGTAACAACGACATACGAATGGTCGTAATAACGGAATGACGTTTGGCACCCGCAGATCTGCAGATCCCACTGTAGCTGGCAGTAAGGTGTAGGATGGTCAATCCAGTATAGATCTATACACAAACTCATACTATGGACTGGTTACATCGACATAAGAATGGTCGAAATTAATGTAAGACGTTTGGCACCCGCAGAACTGTAGGTCCCGCTGTAGCTAGCAGCAAGGCGTAGGATAGTCAATCCATTATAGAATCTATACGCAAACTCAACGCTCCCCCTTCAAGAGACTCTGGCCGCAACTCAAGTCATGAGGTTTTAAGTCATGCTCCGATTTAAATCACAGTAATTAACGTATTCTCGTATATGTAATGTAATGTGCTGTTCTAGTTGTAATGTAATGAACTGTTCTAGCAAGTATAGTAATGTAAGCGTTCTAGCAAGTATAATAATGTAAGCGTTCTAGTATAAATGTATATGTTCTCGTCCTAGTATAGATGTATATGTAATGTAGAGTAATGTTATAGAAAGTATTGACTCATGAATGAACTGACTCATTGTATGATATCGCGTTCTAGTAATGGTTCTAGTATCTTCCTGAACTACCCATATGGTAGCTTACTAGTAATCTAAGTGGTACGTATGGACGTGGATGTATACCCTTGCTACCCAAGGGCATAGGATGAATTGGAAGGACCTTTTTATGACTATATATGTACATATGATATATAACTAATCTTTAAACGACTTTCGGACGAATACCCAATGTCCCACCAGACCACATCTCAAGGCGCGAAAAGGAAATAGGGTGGATGGTCTTCCTAAGTCTTTTAAACATTTGTTATATAACTATACATATAGAGGCATGCAATATATAATATAAAAGCATAAATAAGTTTGGTAAAACATTTGAAACAGAAATATTAGTTTAAGGAAAGATCGACTTGATGTCAATCTATAAAACAATTTGAAGGCATAAGTTTGATAAAACAATATAAGTACGAGGAACATTTGTTTGTAACACAGTTGTAAATCAGTTTGAAATAAGATAAACAGAGTAAGAAGTACAATGTAATAAGTAGTTTGAAAACATATAAAATGTTTATAAAAATCATTTGCAGGAAACTGTTTGGTAAAACGGCTAATGAGTAGCCAAATCTTTTGAATGCTGTATATTAATCACATGTGATTGATGTAATAAGTAATATAATCCTACTTACTAATCACATGTGATTGACATAATAAGTAGCATGATTCTACTTGTATCCCCCCATAAAACATTTAAAATAGTTTAAAATATTAGTTAAGGGGTATGAACTCACCTGCAGTATGTGACTGGGATTGAACGGACTATTATCGTACAGAAGGATCGGACAAGTGCTTGGTGTCAAGTGAAGACTTAGACACACACAATGATCCTAATTACATATGAAGACATATGTATATAAATAATTAGAGATTAAATCACTAATTATACAATTATAAACATTTAAGCGCGAGGACAACACTTTTAGTCAAGTGCTAGGATTAAGCTCCTGGCCGTAAACTCTCAACCAAGTCATGAAATGGAGTTTAGAAGTACGACAACCTTAGAGGGGAATTGTTTCAAGGCTATACAAGTGTTTAGGCACCACATTGACTCCTTTGGGGAGTTTATGGTCCAAATACCCTTTTCCCTTGGAGTTTACGGCCGTAAACTCCCTTGGGAGGGTTCTTAGATTTTTAACTAGTCCAAAACTCATCTAGGTACTTGCCCTAAAAGTCTCTTGGCCTAAGGAAGTGTCTAGGGTGTCCTTTGACCCCTTAATAGGAGTTTACGGCCCAAGAAATACTCTTGGCCGTAAACTCTTCAATACTTGTGCTTTTCATGAGTTTCCTAGGTCCTAAACACTTTAAGGTATTTGCCTAAAATGAAGACCAAGCCTTAGGAAGAGTTTGAAGGGATTTTGACCCTAAATCTTGGAGTTTACGGCCTAAGGAGCATCTTGGCCGTAAACTCCCTTCCAAAGTTGGTTTCTAATTGTTTTGTTGGTCTAAATCATGAGTTTAAGGCTTCTAGGTTCTTGTTCTAAGGCTAAAGGAACACTAGGCACTCATTTGTGCCCTTTACTTGGAGTTTACGGCCCAAGAGGTGGTTCCTTGGCCGTAAACTCCTCAAACTAAGTGGTTTTGATTTGCTTCTAGCCTCTAATGATCATACATAAAGTCCTTAGTTAGATGCCTAACACGGAAATGGGACTAGATGGCCTTTAGGCTTGATTTTGGAGTTTACTCCCCAAGAACGTTCTTGGGCGGTAAACTCCCGGATCTTGTACTTTGGACATGTAAATAATGTTATTAAGCATATAACAAGTATTAAAACACATCTATGAAAGTAGACTCACAATCTGGGATGAAAACCCGAAGATCCGTGAGAGAGAAATTGACTTTTCTCTATTTGGAATTTAACTAATGAACCAATTTGGTTCATAATTCTATTTATAGTCCTGAGATTTTTGGCAGAAAAATATTTCTATTCTTGGAATGGATTCTAATGACCTAGAGTAATGGAATTACAGTGTTGCACAAAATCCTAGTGCATCCACTCTCCTAATAACTCCTTAGGTGTAAAACCCTAAAACTGCCAAACTTATTCCATAAGTCTGAATTGACATTGTAACTGCTCTACATCTATTGGCTTGATGTGGTTTGATTAGAATGGAAAATTTCGGGTTGTCACACAACACCATAAAAATTAGGGTTTTCATATTCAGCCACCAACTCGTTGAGTTTTGTCCTATTCGCTCCATGGAGTCTTCTTTTCCACTTATATACCTGAGTACATAACACATTTAAACAAACACGTCAAACAAAAGTATGGTGAGCTACATGGGGTCACATACACTTATTTTTTTAAATAGTTTTATCTTCTTTTGATAGCTTCATTTTATTTACTTCTTTTTATAGTTTTTTTAGCACATTCCATTTGCATTTTAGTTAATTTCCATGCATATTTTCATTTTTGTTATTTTTATGACCATTTCAGCTGCTTTCTAGTTTCTTGAGCATTATTGCAGATTTTAAGGAAACTAGAGGAGCGGGAGTGTACAGGGTCTTTTGGAAGGCGATTGGACTTGAAGAGCAGTGGGGATTTCATGCTTGATGGTTGTGGAGGTGATTCAGGGAGTAGGCTTGTCGATTGTTTGAAGGCGCAGAAGTTTTGAACTTTAAATTTGAAAGGGCGCGGGAGAATTCTTGAGTGTGCAAGATCGATGTCTAGGAGTTTGCGGAAGTTTTGAATGATGTGGAAAGACGAATTGGGCTCAAATTGAAGAAAAATGGGCTAGAAGATGATTGGATTCGAACTGGGCCAATGGATTAGCTGTGGGGGCCTAAGACTTGAAGAAGCCCAAAAATTCCTTCGAAGTCACGCGGCCCGCGTAAGATTCCCCGCGGCCCGCGTGGATTCCTGTCAAGGGCAATTTCGAGATTTTACTTAGAGCTTTATATTAGGAAGGTTGTTGTGCCTCTTCAGCCTTATTTTGGAGGTCCGAGTTTGAGACTTTCTCTCTGGAGTTTGGAGTACTTTTGAAGGCCAAGAACACCTCAAGAACATCTTGATTTCACCTCTTGATTATTGTAAAATGTTTGGTATAATCTTCTCTAACTTTATTTCTTTGAGTTTAGCCATGCTTGGCTAAACTAATCCTCGTTGACTTTTTGTTGAATCCTTTGAACTTTTGTTGAATGTTGAAGAATCCATGAACTTGTTCTTAAATCTTTATGGAAATGTTTTGTGTTTTATCATATTATCACTACTAGTATGTTTTTATTCATGAGTTTAAATGTGTTTGTGGTGATTAGTTGGCTAATTTCTTGATTAAGTAAAGGATCCTCAAATTAGCAAGCAACAAATGATTTTTGTGTTGTTTTTTCTTCACACAATCATAAAAACATTTTCTCCAACATGGTAGTGAAAGCAATTGACTCCTCTTGGATTTGGTGACTTTTTGGTTTTTAATGCTAGTTGACTTTCACTAATTACATGCTATTTGGAATTAGTGACTTTGACTAAGGACATTGTTATGAGCTTCTCTATCCGTTTCAACAATTAAGAAAATTCTAGGTAATCTCAAGCTCCTTGGATTACTATAGCCAATTTAAGGATTTAAATCAAAGTATTGCACCATTGGATTCTAATGATATGTTCATCAAAAGTCAAAGTGAGGAAACTTTAAGTCAACCATCTCTCCCTTATTGATTTTACATCAAACCTTATTTTTGTTGAAATTGTCTATTTAAATCATAGTTAATTCTAGTTTGTTTCAAGTATTTCAAAACACGAAAACCCCCCATTTTATTTTTATTGTTATTTTACAAGTATTTTTACAAAGAGATTTTTCATAGAGTTATAAATTGAACCAATCTCCGTGGATTCGACCACTTTACCACTATACACTATTTTAGTGTGTAATATTTAGGATTATTATTTTTGTTGGCCTCGACAACCACCAAATTTTTGGTGTCGTTGCTGGGGATTGGTTTATTTTTAATCAATTTGTTTCTCTATGCCCAGATCTCAACGTACAAGTGACTTGATTTACAACCTAGAAATCAAAAAGAAGCAAGGCATTTGGCGAAGGAAAAGCGAGTTGAACGTGGCCAAACTTCTAACTCCCACGGGGTCCGGAGGTTGAAACCGCTTCATTAAGTGATATAGAACCCGATTCTAGTCCCGACCCTCGCCAAGAAATTCCCGAAACACCACCCCTACAACAAAATCCACCCATTATTGAACCAATTGCAATGGCGGACGGATGAGAAGTTCCCGAAAGAACTTTGAGGCAAATGATGGAGACCAATGTTACACAAACTCCAACCAGTATCAATTTCCCGGTTTTGGAAGGAGGCTCGGAGTTGAAGTCAAGTTTAGTCCATCACCTACCAACTTTTCATGGATTGGAGAATGAAGATCCTCATAAGCATTTGAAGATGTTCCACATTATTTTCACTAGTATGAAGCCACAAGGGTCAACCGATGACCAAATCAAGCTAAGGGAATTCCCCTTTTCATTGACCGATCGAGCAAAAGATTGGTTATTCTATCTTCCACCGGGGTCGGTCAACTCATGGACCGACATGGCAAGAGCTTTCCTTGATAAGTTCTATCCTGCTTCAAGAGTCTCAAGTCTTAGAAATGAGATTTGTGGAATCCGCCAAGGTCAAAATGAGACTTTTCATGATTATTGGGAGAGGTTCAACAACTTGTGCTATAGTTTCCCACAACACCAAATTTCGGAACAACTCCTCATTCAACACTTCTATGAGGGATTGTTTCCAATGGAGAGAAGACTAGTTGATGCCTCAAGTGGTGGTGATGTCTTTAGTAAAACTCCACAACAAACAAGACAACTTTTCAACACCATAACTGCGAATTCTCAACATTTTGGCCCGCGCCAAGACATGAAGAGAGACACACAACACAAAGTTAATGAAGTGGGAACATCAAATCTTGAGTCTCAAATCAAAGATCTAACCTCCGTTTTCCAAAAGCTAGCCATGGGACAAACTCCACAAGTGATGGTTTGTGGAATATATGCAACAATGGGACATCCTACGGATATGTGTCCCATCCTTCAAGAAGATGCGGAGCAAGTGAATGCCACGGGAGAGTTCCAAAACTACCACAACAAACCATCCGGTTACCAAAATGCATATAATTCAAGTTGGAAGCCAAATCCCAACATGAGCTACAACCCAAGACCATTGCCTCAGAATGCATTGGTTAGACCATCCTATCCACCACCGCAACCTCATTACCAACATCAACAACCACACTATCAACCCAAACCGCACCCTCCACATCATCATCAACAACCTCCTCAATCTCAAGCAAGTAGCTCCAGAATTTCTCTTGAAGACATTGTCAAATCCCTAGCCACTAGTACCCAACAATTCCAAAAAGAGACAACAACTAGTATCTCCAACCTTGAAGCACAAATGGGAGACATAGTTACATCTATAAGCAAGTTGGAATCCCATGGTAAACTCCCTTCTCAAATCGAAAAGAACCCAAATGTTAATGTGGTGACCTTAAGAAGTGGCAAACAAGCCGGAGAAAGTAATTCAAAGAAGAAGCCAATGGAAGAAGAGGAAGAAATAGAGATCATTCCCATTGAAGAACCTATAGTCAAGAACGATGCACAAGTTGGAGCCCCAAAGAATACTACCCCTCTAGTAACACCAATAGCCACTCAACCACCGTTCCCCTCCCGACCTGCAACTTCAAAGAAGAATATGGAGGAGAAAGAGATTTTGGACACCTTCCGAAAGGTGGAAGTAAACATCCCTCTACTTCATGCAATCAAGCAAATCCCGAGATATGCAAAGTTCTTGAAAGAACTTTGTACCAAGAAGACGAAGTTGAAGGGAAATGAGAAAATTTTGATGAATGAAAACGCGTCCGCGGTTCTACAAAGGAAACTTCCACCCAAATCCAAAGATCCTGGAATGTTCACGGTTCCTTGCAAGATTGGAGATGTCACTTTTAGTAGTTCTATGCTTGATCTTGGTGCCTCTATCAATGTCATGCCCTATTTGGTGTATGAATCATTGAATGTCGGACCCTTAAGTGAAACCGGTGTCATAATCTCTCTTGCGGATAAATCAAGTGTATTTCCTAGAGGTGTTTTGGAAGTTGTCCTAGTGCAAGTGAACCAATTGGTCTTCCTGACGGATTTCTATGTGATTGATCTAGATGAGCAAGTGTCCTACAAATCGGCTCTAATCTTGCTTAGGAGACTGATTTTGAAGACGGCTAGGACAAAGATCGATGTGTATGTGGGAAGTTTGACAATGGAGTTTGATGGCGAAACAATAAGTTTTAATATTTATGATGCCATGAGATATCCTCGTGATGTTTCATCTGTGTACTTTGTTGATGTTGTTGAGCCAATTACTCAAAAATTGTTTGCATTATCTAACGGTGATATGTTGGAGATGATCTTAAGATAAGGATTCGATTGTGGGAAGCTAGCCGAGCAATTAAAACTTTATTCTTTGGATCCGGAAGTTGAGAAGTTGGTAAATAAAATGGAGATGAAGAAATCCACAAGATTAGATGTCAAGCAAATTGAATTGCCCCCAACTCATACAAAATTGCCTCCATCCCTTGTTCAACCACCCGAATTGGAATTGAAGGTCTTACCTCAACACTTGAAGTATGCCTACTTGGGAAAGAATGAAACCCTTCCGATTATCATTTCAACTCACTTAACCGAATTTGAAGAAGAACAACTCATCAAGGTGTTGAAGGAGCATAAAGAAGCCATGGGTTGGATGATTGCGTATATTAAAGGGTTGAGTCCCTCCACTTGTATGCACAAAATTTTGATGGAGGATGAATGCAAGCCAAACCGGGACGCACAAAGAAGGTTGAACCCACCAATGATGGAAGTTGTGAAGAAAGAGATTTTGAAGCTCCTTTATGCGGGGATGATCTACCCAATCTTGGATAGCAAGTGGGTGAGCCCGGTGCAAGTCGTTCCAAAGAAGACGGGAATCACGGTGGTCGAGAACAACAAAGGTATGATGGTCCCCACCCATGTGCAAAACGGGTGGAGAGTTTGTATTGACTACCGTAAGCTCAATGCAAGCACACGAAAAGATCATTTCCCACTGCCTTTCATTGACCAAATGTTAGAAAGGTTGTCCGAGAAATCTCATTATTGTTGTCTCGATGGGTATTCCGGTTTTCACCAAATCCCGGTGGCACCGGAGGACCATGAAAAGACAACATTTACATGTCCATTTGGTACTTTTGCATACCGGAGAATGCCATTCGGATTATGTAATGCCCCGGCCACTTTCCAAAGTTGTATGGTTAGTATCTTTTCGGAATACGTTGAAAATATAATTGAGGTTTTTATGGATGATTTCATGGTATATGGCAACTCCTTTCAAGAATGTTTGACCAATCTCACAAAAAATTTAAAAAGATGCATTGAAACAAACTTGGTTTTGAATTTCGAGAAATGTAATTTCATGGTGAGTCAAGGTCTCATTTTGGGTCACATTGTGTTTAAAAAAAGAATTGAGGTAGATAAGGCCAAAATTGATGTTATTCAAAGCTTACCTTACCCGACTTGTGTTCGGGAAGTTCGTTCTTTTTTGAGCCATGCAGGTTTCTACCGAAGGTTCATCAAGGATTTTTCAAAGATAACAAGACCAATGTGCCAACTCTTGTAAAAGGAGGTTGATTTCGAGTTCAATGAGGCGTGCAAAGAAGCTTTTGACAAGCTCAAAGAGTTTCTTACATCCGCTCCCATCATGCAAGCACCAAATTGGGATCTCCCCTTTGAGATCATGTGTGATGCAAGCAACTATGCGATAGGCGCTGTTTTGGGTCAAAAGAATAGAAGGGCCTCCTACGTGATCTATTATGCATCAAGGACACTAGACATTGCTCAAAGCAACTACTCTACCACGAAGAAGGAGCTATTGGCCATAGTGTTCGCTTTGGAGAAATTTAGACAAAACCTACTTGGTACCAAGGTCATAGTGTATTTGGATCACGCAACACTTAAGTACTTGATGACGAAGAAAGATGCAAAGCCGAGACTCATCCGGTGGATCCTACTGTTACAAGAATTTGAGTTGGAAATCCGGGACAAAAGCGGATGCGAGAACCTCATTGCCGATCATCTAAGCCGAATCACTTCAAATGAAACTGCTCTCCCGTTGTGGGACGAGTTTCCGGATGAGCATCTCTTTTCCCTTACTCAATCTATTCCATGGTATGCCGATATCATTAACTTTTTGGTCACAAAAAGGTATCCCGACACATTCACACGTGCTCAAAAAGTCAAGCTCAAAAGTGATGCAAAATAGTATGTGTGGGATGAGCCTTATTTGTGGAAACATTGTCCCGATCAAATCATTAAGCGATGTGTGCCCCTACAAGAGAATGAATCTATTTTGCAATTATGTAATGAATTTGCTTGTGGGGGACACTTCGGACCTAGCCGAACCTTGAGAAAGGTTCTTGAATATGGACTATTTTGGCCGAACATGTCACGCGACTGTTACTTGTTTTGCAAGAGTTGTGAACGGTGTCAAATGACGGGAAACATTTCGAAAAAGAACCAAATGCCCGAAAATCCAATCCTTGTTTGTGAAAATTTTAACGTATGGGGAATTGATTTCATGGGCCCATTTCCTGTTTCGTTTGGCAATGTTTACATCTTGCTTGTAGTTGACTATGTTTCTAAGTGGGTTGAGGCCAAAGCCACAAGATCGGATGATGCCAAAACGGTTATCGAGTTTTTAAAATCTAATGTGTTTGTGAGATTTGGTGTGCCTAGGGCTTTGATTAGTGATAGAGGGACGCACTTTTGCAAAAAAATGATGGAGGGTTTATTGAAGAAGTACATCGTGACCCATCGTGTCTCTACCGCCTACCACCCTCAAACGAATGGTCAAGCGGAGGTCTCGAATCGTGAAGTGAAGTCTATTATAGAGAAAACAGTGAATCTGACAAGGAAGGATTGGAGTTTGAGACTTGACGATGCCTTATGGGCCTATCAGACCGCTTATAAGACCTCGATAGGAATGTCGCCCTTCAGATTGGTTTTTGGAAAACCATGTCATCTTCCTATTGAATTAGAGCACCGCTCATTTTGGGCGGTCAAGCAATGCAACTTCAACATTGACGAGGCGGGAAGGCATAAGAAACTTCAACTCCAAGAGCTAAAAGAGTTGAGAAATGACTCCTATGAAAACACGAGGATTTATAAGGAGAAAACGAAGCTCTTCCACAACAAGTCCATCACCCGGAAGCATTTTGAACCGGGGCATAGGGTCTTACTATACCATTCACGATTGAAGTTATTTCCAGGCAAGCTAAGGTCAAGATGGATTGGACCTTTTGTTGTGATAAAGACCTTTGACCATGGGGCGGTAGAAATTCAAAGAGAAAAGACGGGACAAATTTTCAAAATCAATGGGCACCGGTTGAAGCCATTCTATGAAGGTTTCAGTGCTAATGCTCTTGAAATCATCCATTTGGATGTCCCGATGTGTTGAAGCAAGCCAGGAAGACGTCTCGCCAAAGACGTTAAAGAAGGGCATTTTTGGAAAGCAATGTGCTTTCACCTTTTTTTAAATTCAAATAAATCATTTTGCAAAGCGTTTTTTTTGGGATTTTAAAAAAATAAACTTTTGAAGATTTCATCTTCATTACACATTTTGTTCCAAATTTTTTTGAATTTTTGAAACCGGGCCTTAAGGGGATCGTTTTGGCTTAAAAATCAAGTTTGGTGGAAAATCTTAGTGTGTTGAAGTACAGGCCTACCCGCGGCCCGCGTAGCTCACTAATCCAATTATCGTTCAGCACCCGCGGCCAGCCTGCAGCCCGAGTCCCACCCGCGTAAAAGATTAGAGTGTCCAGATGTTTTTTCAGCAACTAGACGTGGCCAACCCGTGGACTGCGTCCTGCCCGTGTGGATGTTCGAAGCATGTTAGAAATTTTTGGACCAATCAGTTCCCGCGGCCAACCCGTGGCCCGAGTGCCACCCGTGTAGAAGGCTACGTTGTTCGCTGTTGGATCTGTGGAGTTTTGGAGACTAGACGCGACCCGCGCCCTGCCCGCGTGTTGGTCGTTTAACTGATTCTTTTCAGCTATTGACTGCTTTGACTTTCGTTGACCAAGGGGTTTAATGAGTTGACCAACATTGACCCGGGTTTGACCTTTCTTGACCACATATTAAACTCCTGCAACACCCTTCTTCTTCATTCTAACCTAACAAAATCCCCATTTTTCTCTCTAGAAGCTCAAGAACTCCATAACCCACTTCTCATAAAAATACATTTTCCCGGAGTTCTACCGGTCGGAATCTCGTGAAACCACCACCATTCTTCACCATTTTTCATCCTCTACAAACCCACCTAAATTCTGGTCCAATATGTGGCCGGAATTCCGGGTGCCACCACCACCCACCACCACCTTCTTTCGCGTTTTCCGGCCAACTCCGGCCACCATTGGAGATTCCGAGCACGGGGTTTTGTTTCTCTCCTCTAGGGCTTTCTAATCATACTAATATTTCCATAAAAACTCACGAAAAATTTCCGTCTAATTCTGGGTGCCACCACTCTAGTCGCCGGAAAGTCATCTTGAAGCTCGTTTGTGGGGTTGTTTTAGCGATTAAAGCGTCAAATACGGAGCAAAATTGTAAGCTTTGCGTGTGTCTTGACGAAATCTTTTTGGTGGCACTAATTCATCCCAGGTCTAAGAAATTGGGTAATTTCAATCCTTTAACATGATTATTTACATCCCAATTTCCCATTTGTTGTTGGTATTGTGTGCCTTTGTTGTGGCCTGAATGTTATTATTGGTAAAAAAATTTCCCGAGTAAATGTCTAAACGTGCAAAGACGGGGACGAGAGCTACTTCCTCTAAAGGAGGGTCGGAAGGAAAATCCAAGGATCCCCAGTTTCGTTTGTTGAATCGTGAGGACCATAAAACTTATGATTTTCTCGTTTCGAATAAGCGTCTAGTCAAGTCAACGAAATTCCTCCATAGGGAATCTTTTGCTAGTCTTGGGGTACTCGATGGAGTCCAAGTGTTATTTGACAACATCGGGTGGGGTCAATTCCTCTATAACCGCGTCGCCACCTATGTTGAACCCACCTTGGAATTTCTTACCACCTTCAATCCCGAGGAGGAAGCCCAAACCGTCACCTTCCAAATGCTCGGTGAGAAACGATCCCTACTGCATCGGGTCGTGAACGCCCTGAAGGGCACTCCAGTGGACAACCTATATTACCAACAAGACCCATGGCCCAGATACTTCAATGAGCATCACTTTTGGCAGCAAAATACCAACGAGCAACAATATTCATCGTCTTCTCCAAAGGCCTCCTCCATAATTCACCCATGTTTGCGCCTAGCGCATCGAGTTCTCACATGCACCATTTTCGCCCGCTCCGAAGTGGGACAAATTTCAAAGGCGTAATTATTTTTTTCTTTGGTGCATGACTCGTGAGAACGGTCCACAACCGGATTTTGCCTCCTTTTTCTTCACCAAATGTTACAACCTCACAACTATAGACAAAGGAGACATGTTCATTGGGGGATTGATCACCCTCATTGCATCTCGGCCGCCGCTTCAACTTCATCTCTCTACTCTTCCATTCAAGAAGGATTCTGGCCCCTCTAGCCTTGACGGCCACGTACTTCGCCGAATGCAACTTATCCGGGATTCGGTCATCGGTCCCATGTGGATTCTTGACAAGCAAACATAACTCATTCTCCCCCATGAGTGTATAAGGAGTTTTGAGCCAACTGATCCCGAGCAATGGATCATTCCATCAGACTACCCTCCTCCTATAGATGATGAGGATGACCAGTTTCAGCCTGCACAACAATTCGCCGAGCCTCAATTTCAGCCGAAGCAGCAGGGGGGACACGAAGTCCCACCATATTTCCCCCTACGTGCTTTGAACAATTCGCCACAATGTTCTCCACGGTGCAGCGCATCGATACCCAAACGCAAGAGAACACCCGGGCCATCCAGGATATGGTGACCCGTGTTGATCGGCTGGAGCAGTCCTTCCCGCCCACTTCCCGCCAGGTCCAAGATATGTGGGACTATCACTATCGCCACAGGCATTTCCCGCTTCCCGACCCTCCGATTTAGGTCCTTTCCGCCCTTTCCTTAAGCATTGAGGACAATGCTTGTTCTTAAGCTTGGGGTGGGGCATTTCCATTATCTTTTACTTTTTCATGCATTTTTAACTAGGTTGCATAACATTTTAGTATTAAGCTAATTTTCATTCATTTTTTTTTTATTTTTTAAAATTCCAAAAAGATTTTATTTTCTTCTTTTTCACCTTTTATATTTTTGCATAACATTTAGCCTAAGGCATTAACATTCATGCATTTTTGTTGTCTGTTTATTCTCACCTCTCTTGGATGCCATGGAACAGGTTCACAGTTATTGTGTCATTATTGGTCCAGGATCTTGTTGGTATCTCACCCATCGAATCGGGACCACTAGTTGTAGTTTGGGATTTCATACTTGGGATCAGATAGTTTCATGAAGAATTATGCATACAATACCAACAACTATAGGATATACTATAGCAATGGATGTTCTTAGCCTTGCAGTCACTACTGCTGAGAGGATCACACTTGATCACGTTTGAACTGTTAGGATGAAGCATTGGTGCTTGTCCCCGAGTAGAATCCATATCCGGTCTCTTTACATCACCATATCTTTTTGCGATTTTCTTAGAATTTTAGAGAGTCTTTTAGTCCACATTTGGACATTTTCATCATCTTTCAAAAACCACAAGTTTGAAAAGGAGCTTACATTACATCTTTATGCTCCACACATGGTCATTTTCACACTTAGGCCATTTAGATTATATCATTACCCTTTCGGTTCCACTTACACACTTCTAGGAACCAAATTTTGAGTCAAATGGTTTTCTTGTTAAAAATTTCGATTGTTAATACATTACCTTCAAGTATGAAAAAAAACAAAAAATAAAAAATAAAATTGGCATGCAAATTTTCTGCTGCAACTATCTTAGATAGGTGGCCGATTCAATTATTGAACAAATTTTCCAACATCTTGGTCACCCAACGTTTGATATTCATTTGTATAGGCTTGTTTATTGTATATAGTTCGAGTTGTTTTTTTCGCAAATTGGTGATGTTAGGGAGACTGTCGAGTCGGATTCTACGGGAGGTTTGGGCCAACACTAAGTGAACCGATTCCTACAACGGTCCCCGAGCGATTAAACCTAGTTACACATGAGAGAAACCGGTAGACGTGAGAGCAGAATGTGCACTTAAAGAAGAGCTCCACCCGATCCCATCTAGTTGCTTTCTCCTTACTACAGATGTCCTTCATTGTATGCATGTTCCATTAAGATTGCGACTGACCGTCTCTCCTTAATCACCTAGAGGAGTTGTCTTGGATTTGGTTTATGGTCCCATTGTCATCGGATGAAAAAGTTGTGAGATAGCAGCGAGATCTATTCTGACCATGTTGACTAACGTCGAACAGGTTCCATGGTTCTATCCATTCTTTTTATTTCTAGGGTAGTTCGTCCCAAGTTCATTTTAGTCTTGTCTTACTTGAGGACAAGTAAGGTTTAAGCTCGGGGTGATTTGATAGTTTCATTTTATTTACTTCTTTTTATAGTTTTTAGCACATTCCATACATATTTTAGTTAATTTCCATGCATATTTTCCTTTTTGTTATTTTTATGACCATTTCGGGTACTTTCTAGTTTCTTGAGCATTATTGCAGATTTTAAGGAAACTAGAGGAGCGGGAGTGTGCGAGATCTTTTGGAAGGAGATTAGACTTGAAGACTAGTGGGGATTTCGTGCTTGATGGATATGGAGGTGATTCAGTGAGTAGGCTTGTCGATTGTTTGAAGGCGCAAAAGTGTTGAACTTTAAATTTGAAAGGGCGCGGGAGAATTCTTGAGTGTGCAAGATCGATGTCTAGGAGTTTGCGGAAGTTTTGAGTGATGTGAAGAGACGAATGGGGCTCAAATTGAAGAAATATTGAAGAAAAATGGGCTAGAAGATGATTGGATTCGAACTGGGCCAATGGATTAGCTGTGGGGGCCCAAGACTTGAAGAAGCCCAAAAATTCCGTCGAAGTCACGCGGCCCGCGTGGATTCCTGTTAAGGGCAATTTCGAGATTTTACTTAAAGCTCTATATTGGGAAGGTTGGTGTGCCTCTTCAGCCTTATCTTGGAGGTCCGAGTTTGAGACTTTCTCTCTGGAGTTTGGAGTACTTTTGAAGGCTAAGAACACCTCAAGAACATCTTGATTTCACCTTTTGATTATTGTAAAATGTTTGGTACAATCTTCTCTAACTTTATTTCTTTGAGTTTAGCCATGCTTGGCTAAACTAATCTTGGTTGACTTTTTGTTGAATCCTTTGAACTTTTGTTGAATGTTGAAGAATCCATGAACTTGTTCTTAAATCTTTATGGAAATGTTTTGTGTTTTATCATATTATCACTACTAGTATGTTTTTATTCATGAGTTTAAATGTGTTTGTGGTGATTAGTTGGGTAATTTATTGATTAAGTAAAGGATCCTCAAATTAGCAAGCAGCAAATGATTTTTGTGTTGTTTTTTCTTCACACGATCATAAAAACATTTTCTCCAACATGGTAGTGAAAGCAATTGACTCCTCTTGGATTTGGTGACTTTTTGGTTTTTAATGCTAGTTGACTTTCACTAATTACATGCTATTTGGAATTAGTGACTTTGACTAAGGACATTGTTATGAGCTTCTCTATCCGTTTCAACAATTAAGAAAATTCTAGGTAATCTCAAGCTCCTTGGATTACTATAGCCAATTTAAGGATTTAAATCAAAGTATTGCACCATTGGATTCTAATGATATGTTCATCAAAAGTCAAAGTGAGGAAACTTTAAGTCAACCATCTCTCCCTTATTGATTTTACATCAAACCTTATTTTTGTTGAAATTGTCTATTTAAATCATAGTTAATTCTAGTTTGTTTCAAGTATTTCAAAGCACCAAAACCCCCCATTTTATTTTTATTGTTATTTTATAAGTATTTTTACAATGAGATTTTTCATAGAGTTATAAATTGAACCAATCTCCGTGGATTCGACCACTTTACCACTATACACTATTTTACTGTGTAATATTTAGGGTTATTATTTTTGTTGGCCTCGACAAACACTATCTTTATACTCTAACATTTGAATTGTGTTTATGACCGAAGGGTAGAAAGGGAAAAGTGATAGCCTGGGTTCTTGCATGAAATATGGATTTTTATTCGAGAAGTTTTTAATCAAATATATTTAGATAATCTTGTAGATCTCTTTAAAACCTTCCCGTGGATATAAAGAACGTCGAAAACGGAGTTGGAACGAAGAAGTTACGACCGTTTGAAGTTAGGACGATTTTTGGGTTAGCCGCGTACGTTGGCGTATGAGGAGAATGTTGGGAGTACTAGGCCATCCCTAGTATGCTGGGTGTACCAGTAGTACCCAGGGCATACGTGATCAGTGCCCCAACCCTATTTTCATGTTTTGACCCCTATTTAAGATCCTTAACTTCCCCAAACCCATTCCATTCTTAACATCCACCTCTCCAACACCCTCTCTTGAAACTCGAACCATAGTTTGAGCCTTGTGAAAAAAGGTGTTTTTAAGTGCTTTGGGGTGTTCTTGATGCACCTTGGAGAAGAAGGAACTCATTGAAGAAGCATTGGTTGCATTGGAGCTTGTAGATCTAGACCTTGTTCACCTTGATCTTTCTTTTGGAGGTATAAAGTTTGAATCTTGATGATGAAATTGTTAGATCTAGCTAGTTTTGGGTGTTATGAGCTTTTGGTCACTTTAAGTGCATAAAGTTTAGATCTCCAAAGTTTATAACCTTGATATGAATAAAGTTGGAAACTTTATCCATCTAAACATCATATTGATTCAGATCTGAAGGTTGGAGACTTGGACATAATGGATTAAGTTGGAAAAGATGCACTTTTGACCCCTTTAAGACTTAGAGACTAGATCTTGTTTGTTGGGACCATTCTAATGGATAAAGTTGGAAACTTTATACATTATGGATCTATTAGGAAACATAAAAATGTGATATTGGTCCTTTTATCACATCCATTCAAGAGTTATGATGTCTTAATGGATTAATAAGTTAGGGTTTTAGATTTGGACCTTCCGTAGCCATGCAAAGTAATAAAGGTGGAAACTTTATGACTTCAGATAATGTTTTGAGGCTATATCTGAGTTTGGGTGAAAAGGCCTTATCGGATTTAGTGCTTAATGGGAAGGATGGAACCAACTCGTGTATGATGGGCATAATTTTCATACGCTAGGTGTACTAAATCATCCCATGTATGTTGGGCGTAAGTTGAGTACGCACGACGTACTTAACCAACCTTGGACTTTGATTTTTGCTGACTCCGTTGACCCTTGACTTTTTTTTACCAAGTTTTACTTTAGGTGAAACTTGAGGGTTTTGACTGGTGATTAAGATTTTATATGGTTATGTTGTTAGTGGATCCGCGAGAGCAAGCTGAGTAGCAAGAAGCATGTTGTAGTGTTTTCGGGTTTTTCATTCAGGTGAGTTTTCGTCATTGTACTCGTGGGTCGAAGGCACCAATTTCGGCCCAGTAGGTTATGTATCCTGGTATATAGGATGTTGCTATGTTGTAGTAATCTATTAGATCTGTATCCTGGTATTTGGGATGTTGTTATGCGGTAGTGATCTGTAGATTTGCCTGCTTATCTACTTATTGGATATATGTTTATCTGTGCATATGTTAACATAGTGTGGTTGGGTTGAGACTGTACTACTTTGGGCTTCTAGTCAACAGACCTGGTATGGTAAGGTTGAGGCCACGTGCCAACAAACCTAGATGGTTAGGTTGAGGCCACGTGCCAACAAACCCGGTATGATTGGGTTAAGAATCGAGGTCATCAAACCTGGTATGGTAAGGTTGAGGCCACATGCCAATAAAACCTGGATGGTTAGGTTGAAGACTTACTGCTCGGTGTTGTAAACCAATAAACTCGATATGATTTGGTTGAGGTCAAGGGCCATCAAACCCTGTATGCATGTTTTTTTGTATATGTTTTCTTTTTGTGTGGTGGTACTTTGAGGGAACTCACATAGCTTCGTGCTTACAGTTGTTTGTTATGGTTTTAGGTACTCCAGATGATCCAGAAAAGCAAACGTGTGATCTTGCACATCCTTCGGATTTTATGTTATTGGATTTTGAGATACTCTAATTTATGAACTATACTTTTGAAACAATGTTTTTGTAAACAATTATTGACTTGGGGTTGTTTGGAAAAATGAAAATTTTACTCTGATTTTTGGGATGTAACAAGTTTGTATCAGAGGCATGGTTTGAGAGAATTGGTTGAACAATCGTGTGAATCCAGACTCAAACTAAGGATCTGTAAAAGTTTTTAAAATGATTTTTAAATTATTTCAAGTTAAATTCAAATTGATTTCAAAAGTAATCCATGAAGGAGGAGATATGTACGATCAACCAAAGAAAGAAAGTATACCCCAAGATACCGCACTGTTATTTGTTATGATATGATAGAACTGCATGCTAGTGATAGGATAGGGATCTTAAGGAATTGCATGATAGAATTACCTGATATATGATGCCTGATAGTAGGATTACTTCTTATATGGAATTGACATCAATACTGTAGTTTCTTAGTGTACGCATACTAATTCTACATAATTAAGATATTATAGCATGAGAATGTTTGGTTTAGCCTTATTTCCTGTTCCTTGTTTGGTTGTGGGCTTAGGGTAGAATCAAATATTCGACTGTCTATAGGACCAAGTGTTATATATGATTAGCATACACGAGTGCTACAGGGTTGGTAGAGGTTTCATGGATGGGTATATGTGCGAGCAGCCGGTCAGATAAGGAATGTTTAGCCACTCTTGCGAGAGTAGATGCAGGTGCATATGTATCCTTGATGCTTAGGCATGGTGGTCCAAAATTTGGGTGTAAGGATCTGCCTGATTTTTTATGGTGTCTTAGTATTAGTCGGTTCCAATGCTCGAATGTTTCTTTCTTTGTGCTTTGTGGGACTCATATTGATGTGAGTTAACCATTAAATGAATATGCTAAGGTACATGCTACAAAGGTTAAATAATTTTAGAATGATGGATTCATCCCTATTGCGTAGCTCTCGTTTGATTCTAACCGTTGTTGGGTTGGGTCTTTTAGTCAAAGAATTATTTAATTTTTGATGCATGTAATTGTATTCATGAAGTGTTTAGCTGACATTAATAAGGGTTTTTCAGCAGGTGATAGTAGGGTGAGGTGGGGATCCTAGGATGACCTAGGAAGTGTTGTAGTATGCATGATGCAATGTTTAGTAGGTTTTGGGAATATTATTATGAGTAGATGACTTAGAGGACCTCGGATGATTCTTGAGGAGAGTATGGATATGTGTAGAAGGTGGTATTGGCCCCATACTACTAGAAGCACAGGATCCGTACTCGAATCGAGGAAAATTCTGGGGATTCTAAGGAGCGGGTAAAGGAAGATAGCATGGTTTGATACCATGATCCAGGGCAAGTGTTTCATATCTATGGATCTGATTGGTGATGGTTGTTCAGAATGATGATGGGATTGGTTGTTGTTTGGGATTTAGTAGCCTTGTCAGTTTGGGTTTGAATGGTGGTGACCTATGTGAGTTAGTTGAATTTGAGGTATTGAGGGACCTGCTCGAGGTAATTCCATCTCAGTCACATGACTCAAGAAAGAAGTAAATGTTATGATCGGTTCGGGGATTTCAGAAGGAGGCTGAGTGACTGGAAGATGGATTGGAATGTCATATGTACGACATAGGTTATGTACTTTTAGCTTTTCGTGATTCAGAGGAAAGAGAGCGCGAGCATGTGACCTTCAGAGCTGAAATTGAGGCCCTGCGTGGGGCTAGGTGGTTGCGCTTTTTGGCGACTCTATGGTGGCGTCTGAATGCACAAAAGGATCCTTGTCCTATGGTTACTTGAGATGAGATCAAGGATTTGCTTTCTTTGGATATAGGCAGGTCAGGCGCTAGCTGATGGTTCATGCGAGGAATATAGTAATCCATTTGTTTCTAGATAGGAAGATGGTGTTTTTCTTGTACATTTGTATGGAATTCTTGATGTTTGAGGAAGCCATGATTGGTGAGTTCCCGAGGTCTCCATCTAAGATTCGAAATCTTTTGAGTTTGCTTGGTCTCTATATGGACGATTATCTTGTGTTAGGATATATCCCAAGGATCGAGGATGCTATGTATCTGGGTGAGCTGATTGGGATTTTTGGTTGTTTGCAAGGTTAGTTGGTGGTAGTTAGAACCCAAGTGGGGGAGAGCTGGATGTTCTATTTAGAGGATCAACGACCTCTTCGAGTTTTGGTTTTAGAAGAATGGGTCATAGGGAATTGTGGTTCAGGTATCCGAAATGTTGGTTCAAGATTTAGGTAAGAAAGGAATGCAGAGCAAGTTGACATTAGATGAATGTGGACAGGAATTCGAGAGTCGTCTTTGGGACAAGAAGATTTTGGACAAGGGGCTCGTTGTATCAAGTGGCTCCTTTCAGAAGCATCGGAGAATAGATTAAGAGGCATTCGGGTCGCTCAAATTGAGTATTTATTGTTGAGAAATTTGTGAAACTGTTGTATAGCTTGATACCTATAGTCTAGGATGGGAAATTGCTGATCAGTCAGTTAGTTTCAGAGTTGGTATATTTAGTTCCACATGGTCTGTTCACTAGTATGAGGAGTTGATTCAGAAATCTCGATTGATTCGTCAGGTACACCTGAGTTAATGAGTGATTTCTATGCAATGTGTCAATTCTTGGATTGACCATCCTTTTGTCGATGGGGGCAGCGGGTTGGTGATGACTTGTCAGGAAGTTAAGAGTATATTTAAAGTTTTTGGGCGGAATTAGTGGTGTCCTTAGTCAGGGACTGGGGGTGGGTTTGACGAATGGATGATCATAAGCCTTAGGGGTAAGGTTTTCTGAGAATAGACTGATGAGTTCCCGGTTTCAGGAAGTATAGGGACAAGGATGGTTTGTGGTTGTAGTACTGAGAGTCCCTGGTTTGTGTGGTTTTTCTCTGGAAGTTGGGTCATGCAGTTAGGGGGAGAAAGAAAATTGTTGTGTTTGAGCATTTTCAAGTTATTGGGTTGCTTATTGGCAGTTGAGGGTTTCTGAGTGGTCTCTCAAGTTTTATTTATGGAATATGTTGGTTTTGTTTTAGAAATTCTAACCGAGACGGATTTTGAGAACGAAATCTAATTTAAGTGGGGAGAATTATAACATCCTGTTTCTTGCCATTTCTAGGTCGTGGGCCGGAAGTCGATTATTTAAGGTTTTGGGCCTTAACAAGGCAAAGTTCAGTCCTTGTGGAAAAAGGTAATGTTAGTTAAGAGATTTAACCCTTGAATTGTGTTTAGGGCCGAAGGGTAGAAAGTGAAAAGTCATAGGCCGGGTTCTTGCATGAAATATGGATTTTTGTTTGAGATGTTTTTAGTCCAATATATTTATATAATATTATAGAGCTCTTCAACACCTATCCGTGGATATAAATAACGTCGAAAAGGGAGTTAGAACGAAAAAGTTACGACCGTTTGAAGTTAGGACAATTTTTGGGTTAGCCTCGCACGCTGGGCTTACGGGGAGTACGTTGGGCATACTAGGACATCCCTAGTACGCTGGGCATATGCGATAAGTTCCAAACCCTATTTTCGTGGTTTGAGCTCTATTTAAGCTCCTTAACTTCACCAAACCCATTCCATTCTCAGCCTCCACCTCTCCAACACCCTCTCTTGAAACCCTAACCCTAGTTTGAGCCTTATGAGCAAAAAGAAGACACTTTTAAAGTGCTTTGGAGTGTTCTTGATGCACCTTAGAGAAGAAGGCACTCATTAAAGAAGCATTGGTTGCATTGGAGCTTGTAGATCCCGATCTTGTTCACCTTGATCTTTCTTTTGGAGGTATAAAGTTTGAATCTTGATGATGAAAATGTTAGATCTAGCTTGGTTTGAGTGTTATGAGCTTTTGGTCACTTTAAGTGCATAAAGTTTAGATCTTGAAAGTTTATAACCTCGATATGGATAAAGTTGGAAACTTTATCCATCTAAACATCATATTGATTCAAATCTGTATGTTTGAGACTTGGATATAATGGATTAAGTTGGAAAAGATGCACTTTTGGCCCCTTTAAGACTTAGAGACTAGATCTTGTTTGTTTGGACCATTCTAATGGATAAAGTTGGAAACTTTATACATTATGGAGCTATTAGGAAACATAAAAATGTGATCTTGGTCCTTTTATCACATCCATTCAAGAGTTATGATGTCTTAATGGATTAATAAGTTAGGGTTTTAGCTTTTGGACCTTGCCTAGCCATGCGAAGTAATAAAGGTGGAAACTTTATGACTTCAGATAATGTTTTGAGGCTATATCTGAGTTTGGGTGAAAAGTCCTTAACATATTTAGTGCTTAATGGGAAGGATCGAACCAACTCGTGTATGATGGGTCTAATTTTCATACGCTAGGTATACTAAATCATCCCATGTACGTTGGGTGTAAGTTGAGTACGCACGACGTACTTAACCAACCTTGGACTTTGATTTTTGCTGACTCCGTTGACCCTTGACCTTTTTACCAAGTTTGACTGGTGATTAAGATTATATGGTTTTGGTGTTAGTGGGTTAGCGGGAGCAAGCAGTGTAGCAAGGAACATGTTGCAGTGTTTTCGGGTTTCTTCATTCAGGTGAGTTTTCCTCACTGTACTCATAGGTCGAAGGCAACAATGTCAGTCCACTAGGTTATATATCCTATTATATAGGATGTTGCTATGTTGGACTAATCTGTTAGATCTTTATCCTGGTATTTAGGATGTTGCTATGCGGTAGTGATTTGTAGATCTGCCTGCTTATCTGTTTACTGGCTATATGTTTATGTGTGCATATGTCAACATAGTGGGTTGGGTTGAGACTGTACTGCTTTGTGCTTCCAGTCAACAAACTTGGTATGCTAAGGTTGAGACCACGTGCCAACAAAACTAGATGGTTGGGTTGAGGCTATGTGCCAACAAACCTGACATTATTGGGTTAAGAGTGGAGGTCAACAAACCTGGTATGGTAAGGTTGAGGCCACGTGCCAACAAACCTAGATTGTGGGGTCGAGGCCACGTTCCAATAACCCTTGGACGGTTAGGTTGAGGTCTTACTGCTCGATGCTGTAAACCAACAAAATCGGTATGATTGGGTTAAGCTCAAGGACGAACAAACGCTGTATGCATGTTTGTTATATATGTTTTCTGTTTGTGTGGTGGTACTTTGGGGGACCTCACTAAGCTTCGTGCTTACAGTTGTTTGTTATGGTTTTAGGTACTTCAGATGATCCAGAAAAGCAAAGGTGTGATCGTACACATCCTTCAGATTTTATGTTATTAGATTTTGGGATACTTTGATTTACGAAATATACTTTTGAAACAATGTTTTTGTAAATAATTATTAACTTGGGGTTGTTTGGAGTAATGAAAATTTTACTCTGATATTTAGGACGTAACATATACAAAAAGACTTTCATACATAAAGGCCTAGCACACACAATCCTAAGATATAAAACCACGAAAGAATAGATCAAATAAAGGCCAGAAGCAACCCTTACGGATCACACATAATTCCTAATTGGTTGGGAACATGGGTCTCGAGACACATATCAATGAAAGTTACTGTCTACGTAGACTCCTCCATTGTAACCTCACGATGAATTAAGACCAAAAACCATGCAAACTCACTATCTATGTGGAGTCCTCTACAGTGGCTAATATAAATCTCTATTCACATTACACAAGGCAATCTAAGCCTTTCACAAATTCTATTTATAGAGAACCAAGTTTTTTATTAACTTTATGTTATTTCTAAGAGCTTCAATCTTTTTCATTTACTTTACGCTCTCTAAAGAGCTTCAGTTTTTCTATACATAAATAGCTTAGTATTTTCTATCCTCAATTACATAGATGCATTTTACAGAATTTCTCATTGATAGTTTTTCCATAGGATTTGAACACAATAATCAAATATGCTTTCCACCTCATAACTTTCCCTCAACTTAACAACCTCTATACATATATACATTATTTTCCCAAACATCTCTCTATATGTCACACCTTCGGCCGAGGCGGCGGAACATGTTGGGCTGTGTGACTAAGTTCATGGATCACAAGTAAACTGAATACATAGCACAAGTAAAAAAATAAACAAAACAACATTTGTATTCCATCTTTAAGTTTGAATACAAGGTTCTTACAGATAATAATAGTACGTGAATTTCCTTAACAAGTAAGCCGACATAAAAAAACTAGTAAACTAGATTGCCTAAAATCCTTGACTATTCGTCATCTGACTGCTTGAATTACTAATTCCATGAGAATACATGTAGTTTTGAGGGTCAAAACAAGGTTGGTGAGAGTTACAGGTTTTCTGCTAACAACATTGATACTTTTAAAGAGTCTAAAAAGTATTTTCTTTGTAAGTATAACCATACTTAAAAAAATGTTTGTAAATAGTCTTTGTATAAGCTTTGAAAACCAAAATGTATATTTACATAAGTAAATCCATACTTAAAATAGTTTTGAAAGCAACCAAGCTCATGGGTTGTAGTAAAAGAGAGAGATTCTATTTAATGTTTATAGTGACTCCTATAACAGAGAGCTATGTGATAGAAGGTACCCTTACAACGCTTCATTATGTATAGATCAATACAGGATTGACAATCCCACACCTTGGATGTTAGCTACTGTTGGGACCGGCAAGTCTACGCGTGACAAATGTCATAACTTTTTCGACGCCTGAAGAACATCGTGTAGAGTACTAGTCAATTTAGCATGGTTATAATCTCATTCACATTAAGCATTAACTAAACAATTCGGTTGACAAAACAAACATTACTTCAGTGGTTTTATTTTAAGTAATAGGACTACCTATCATTGTTTTCTAGATCTATTACACTATAGAGTTCATACAAGTGCAGTACACTATTTTCTATCAAAGAAAATATACATTTATGGAAAACACACACACTCACACTATTTCAAAGTACAATAACATACAAACATTTTGGTCTTAAGACCTAAGACTGCTGTTCATTTAATAGAGTAAATATGGGATTTTCTAGGGAACATACCAACATTTTCATGAAACAAATACAAACTTCAAATACTAAATGCTAATGAACTCACCAACTTAAATGTTGATTCTCTCTTCTCAAAATAACTTGTATTCTCAGGGAACCAGTAGACAGGTATACTCATCCAGGTTTTTGAGAAGACGGAGACTATTCTAGACTCTTCTTTTATATTATTTTGATATATATTTTCGGTGTCATACAATAAATACTAAGAACACACATGCATTAACTATATTTTAAATACAATGAATGTTGTTGTTTGTTTTACTATTATGTAATTGTTATGATATTGTACATGACGTCCTCCGCCCCGAACGTTTCCGCCGTTCCGGTTTGGGGGCGTGACAGTTTAGTATCAGAGCATTGTTTATAGTGAACTAAGTAAATACAACCATAAAAAGATATACAACTATAAATGCTATGGGGCTGAAGCGCTCTGACTGAAACTATACTTATAAAATCTAAGTATTTTTATAAAAAAATATAACAATATACATATGTGCATACTAGGTCAGTATTATAGCAGGAACAAAAAAAAGTGTTATGATTGTTGAACAACACGAGTAGACCTTGGGATATATATAATCATGTCTGGTATTGATATAGCTTGATCAACTATATCTATTCGAGAGGTGATTAGGATATTCCTAAGAATGGTCGTGGTGTTGTAACAAGTCTAAGAACTTACCAAACTCTACTATCAAGGAACCCTAGATCATATCATAGATTGAAATTCTATAGGAGTATGTATAACTCGATAACACATCATTATAGATCAATTAAAAGTATCTTACACTCTTATTCTCGCGTAGATATAATGACTGGATTCCATCTGCTGGGAGACCCGTACTTTGCAAATCAAGGAAATGGAGGTTCGATCGAAGAGGAACCAGAGGACGACCCTATAGCTCTAATAGAAGAAGACTTCAAGGAGGAGTATGAAAAGAATATCGAAGAAGACTCTGACTCAGAACCAGAAGTCTGTGATCCACTTCAAGTTGCCTATAATCCAATCACCGACAAAACTTCCAAGGTCCAACACCTCAGTGGGCAGTAAACTTAGAGGGGGGAGTCAGGAACAGGGTCAGCAACTTATCTATAATGGGGACCGAAGCTTCGACCACCTTAATGAGGGAGGCTCAACAGACAAATCCCTCCGTGCGTTAATACGTAGAGTTGCTCGTAACGATGAGCAAGCAAGAGTAGCCATCCACCGAGTTGTAGAGGTTGGTGCTACCACGATAGTCAACACAATTCGCCTCCGCCACCTGAGCGAAGACCAAGAGTTAACCAGGACTCACACTGATGCACTACAGCGGGAACTGACTTCTAACCGATCCGAGGTTAGAGAACTTTAGCAATGCCAAGCAGCATTAGAAAGGCGTGTGTCGGAAACAGAACACCAGTTGGTTGAATTCAGGGCAAAAACTAGTACTAAGCAGAACAACACTCCTTGCGAGTAGGGTATGCCCTACTCACTCTTTTAGGATATATATTAAGTCTAGTTATAGACTCTAGTGTTATTTTTCCTGTTTATGGTTAGACCTCAAAATTTCATTTTCGATAGGTCCATATGTTGTCAAAGTTTTCTTGTTAAGTTGGTATGTTGTAGACCTACTTCAAGGTCAAACTTTTCCAAACTCTATACATCTAATATACCAATGAAATTGACATGTATTAGATTTCCTTTAGAAAGGTCACTATTAAATTATAGAGGTTACTTTATAGATTACTATTTGTGTTAGACTCTATTTCAAACTCTTTGCGGAATACGTGTCGAACTAGTGTGAATTTGGTTCAAGGTCTCCTGAGTTAATCACTATTTAATTCTTACCATCGTCTCATATTTACAAACTTTATAGCTAAAAGACGCTGCCATGGAAATCAATTAGGTTCAAAAATAACAATCCTCCCAAAACTCCAACTCCACCGCCGCCGCCACAATTCGATCCTGTAGTTTTCCAAGCTGAAATATCCGCAACTGTGACAACAGCCCTAACACAAATAACCGCTAGTGGAATCAGTGGGGCTGAAACCGGTGCCAACTCACATCATGGGGATAGCCTTAGACAACCTAGGGAGTGTTCATATTAGGATTTCACCAACTGGAAACCCATAAACTTTAATGGGAGTGGGGGAATCATTGCTGCATCGCGATGGTTCAAGAAAACATAGTCGATCTTCGAGATCTGTTCCTGCCCTGAAGGTAGCAAAGTGAAATTTGATACCTGTACTTTCTCTGATAGGGCCCTCACATGGTGGAATGGCCATGTTAAGTCGCTTACACTCATAGTGGCTAATTCAATGGGCTGGGAGAAACTAAAAGACCTGATGTTGGGGGAGTACTGCCCGAGGGGCGAAGTACATAAATTAGAGCAGGAAATTTGGAGCCTTACCATGACGGGATCTGACATAGTAGCTTACACTACTAGGTTTAGTGACCTAGTGACTCTATGTCCATGGATGGTCCCCACAGAAAGTAAGAAGATTGAGAGGTACATCTAGGGATTGTTACCTCCATTTCAGAGAAATGTATTGTCTTCAAACCCCTCTACATCCGATAGTGCCAAATGCTTGACACAGAGAATCATTGACCATGGAGACCGTCCATACGTAGCAACCCCTATCCCCAAACAAGCCAAAGAGAACGACAACAAAAGGAAGTTTTAGGACAAAAAGAAGAAACTAACGACACAGGACTCCGCCAAGAAACAACAAATTATGGATGTTCATGCTGCAACAACTCCTGCCGCCCCTACACCAACAAAGCATTATGCTGGAAATCTGTTGAAATACAACAAGTGCAATTTCCATCATAACGGACCCTGCTAGGAGATGCACTGTGCTAACTGCAACAGGAAGGGGCACACTGCCTATTTCTGTAAAGCACTGGCTAGACCAATCACCCAAGTCCCTGGTACTGGAGTAGGCCAGGCCGGTTATGGGTGCGGTGAAGTTGAGCACTTCAAGAGGAACTGTCTAAAGGCAGGGAATACTGGTGGAGTAGGAAGAGTTTTGGCCACAGGCCATGAAGAAGCTGTGGCTGATCCTGCGGTGGTCATAGGTACATTTCTCCTCAAAAACTCTTATGCATACATACTATTTGATAGTGGAGCGGAGAGAAGTTTCGTGAGCCACAAATTTAAACACTTACTCAATCAACAACCACAAACACTAAAAGAAACATCTATCATAGAAATGGCTAATTGTAAGACCGAGAGAACTAGCGATACATACACACACACACACACACACACACACATATATATATATATATATATATAGGATGCACCCTCACTCTAGATAGCTATTCTTTTCTAATCGACCTTATGCCGGTCTCAATAAAAGTTTTGGCGTGATCATCGACATGTATAGGTTGAGCCCCCATCGTACAGTCATCCAATGTTATGAGAAATCCGTTCTCCTTAGCCTACCGGGTGGTGAAACCGTAGTCTTCTATGGTGACAAACCAGGCACGAACCTTCGAATCATATCGTGTATCCAAGCCCGGAAGTACTTACGAAAGGAATACCATGCATTCTTAGCACACATGGTTGATAGAACGCAGGAAGTGAAAGACATAAAGTACATTCCTGAGGTCCGTGATTTTCCCGACATCTTTCCTAAAGACCTTCCTGGAGTGCCGCCAGAACGCCATGTCGAGTTCAGAATCGACTTGATTCCTGGAGCTACCCCTGTAGCCAAATCACCTCATCGTTTAGCACCAGCAAAGATGCAGGAACTATCCAGTCATTTGAACGAACTGCTCAACAAGGGATTCATCAGACCGAGCTTCTCACCCTGGGGAGCACAGGTGTTGTTCATAAAGAAGAAGTATGGATCGTTCCGTAGGTACATCGATTACCGCGAGCTAAACAAACTGACCATTAAGAACCGATACCCTCTACCATGGATAGACGACTTGTTCGGCCAACTTCAAGGAGTGAACTACTTTTCAAAGATTGACTTAAGATCAGGGTATCACCAATTACGAGTTTTAGAGGAAGATGTTCCCACAAAAGCCTTCCGAACTTGTTATGGTCGCTACGAGTTTGTAGTGACGCCTTTCGGATTAACCAATGCACCCACAATGTTTATGGATTTAATGAATAGGATGTGCCATTATTAATTAGATAAGTTCGTGATAATATTCATCGACGACATACTTATCTCTTCTCGCAGTAAGGAGGAACATCGTCAACACTTACGACCGATCTTGGAACCACTACTGGCAGAGAAGCTTTATGCGAAGTTGTCGAAGTGTGAATTTTGGATTCGGAGAGTCGAATTCCTGGGTCACGTGGTCAGCGAAGAGGGAATTCACATGGACCCTTCCAAAATTAAGGCAATTAAGAACTGGTCAGCACCAAGAACTCCTATGGAAATCTGTCAATTCTTAGGCCTCGCTGGCTACTATCGCAGGCTCATACATAACTTCTCAAAGGTCGGGAAGCCACTCACCAGCTTGACCCAAAAGGTTGTGGCCTTTGAGTGGGAAGAGAAACAAGAAAAGGAATTCCAAATGCTTAAACAAGCCTTATGCAGCACACTGATATTATCCTTCTTAGAAGGGATAGTAGATTTCGTAGTATACTGCGATACATCCAACCAAGGGCTTGGTTGTGTTCTTATGCAACGGGGAAAGGTCATCACCTAAGCCTCAAGACAGCTTAAGTCACACGAAGTCAACTACACTACTCATGATCTTGAGCTAGAAGAAGTAGTATTTTCTCTAAAGATCTGGAGACACTACCTGTATGGTACGAAGAGCACTATCTTTACAGACCACAAAAGTCTTCAACATATATTCGACCAGAAGGAGCTCAACATGAGACAGCGACGGTGGGTCGAGCTACTAAATGAATGCGAATGTAAAATTCATTATCATCCCGGTAAAGCCAATGTAGTAGCTGACACCCTTAGTCGGAAGGAGTACTCAGGTCGTAGAGTCAAAGCATTGACTATGACAATCCATTCACATTTGCCCACACAAATCAAAGAGGCTCAATAGGAAGCCTTGAAATTAGAGAATGTGGCAGCTAAAGCCTTAAGAGGGATGGATAAGAACTTAGAAGTTAAGGGTGACGGAGTCCGTTATCTCGTGAATCAGACCTGGACACCTAAGTTCAGTGGGTTTAGAGACGTTGTCACGAACGAAGCCCACAATAATCGATACTCCATTCATCTAGGTTCAGAAAAGATGTATCTGGAACTCAAGAAATTATATTGGTGGCCAAACATGAAAGCAGAGATTGTTACCTTCGTGGGCAAGTGTCTTACTTGTGCCAAGGTTAAGGTAGAATACCAAAAGCCCCCAGGTTTACTACAAAAACCGGAGATACATGAGTAGAAGTGGGAGCGGATTACAATGGATTTCATAACCAAGTTACCTAAGACAACGGGTGGCCTCGATACCATTTGGGTTATCGTTGATAGGTTAACCAAGTCTGCGCACTTCCTACCAATTAAAGAGACTGACAAAATGGAGAAACTAACTAGAACCTACATTAGAGAGATTGTGCGACTACATGGTGTGGCCATATCTATTATCTCTGATAGAGACAATAGATTTACCTCAAGGTTCTGGCAATCTCTACAAAAATCCCTAGGAACTAGGCTAGACATGAGTACAACCTACCGTCCACAAAACGATGGGCAATGTGAAAGAATGATTCAAACATTATAAGACATGCTGAGAGCTTGTGTGATCGACTTTGGCAAAGCGTGGGATATTCATTTTCCATTGGTCGAGTTTTCATACAACAATAGCTACCGTACCAGTATCAAAGTTGCTCCATTTGAAGCTCTTTATGGTTGTAAGTGTAGAACCCCTCTGTGTTGGGCTGAAGTGGGTGATACGCAGCTAGCTAAAGGACAACATCCTGATAGCACTCTCATTGGCCCAAAAATCATTAGAGAGACGACTGAAAAGATTGTTCAAATTCGTGAGTGATTGAAAGCCTCTAGAGACAGACAGAAGAGCTACGCAAAAAAAAGACGAAAACCCTTGGAATTTTAGGTTGGTGACCGCGTTCTATTGAAGGTCTCACCCTGGAAGGGCTTGGTACGCTTCAGAAAGCGTGGCAAATTGAATCCATGGTACATTGGTCCTTTCGAGATTATCGCTAGGATCGGCCTAGTAGCTTACAAACTCAAACTACCACAAGAACTTAGCAACATACACCCTACCTTCCATATATCTAATGTAAATAAGTGTTTATTCGACAAGACTCTTGTGATCCCACTCGATGAAATCGAGATAAACGAGAGCCTAAACTTCGTGGAAGAACCGGTTGAAATCATGGATAGGGAAGTCAAACAAACCAAAAAAAGCCGTATACCCATCTTCAAGGTTCACTGGAATGCCATTCGGGCACCTGAATTCACTTGGGAGTGAGAAGATCAAATGAAACAAAAGTACCCACACCTTTTTCCCTAGTCCATGAATACTACTTTAGACTTAATTTCGGGACGAATTTCCCCCTAACGGGGGGATGATGTAACAATCCGTAATTTTCCTGTTATATCAAGCCAATATAAGTTAAACTTGTTCAAATAAAGTCTAAACTACAACCATGTACAAGTAAATTCATAACATAAATTGATGCAATAAGAACTTTGAATGCCTTGAGTGCATGTTTATTTAACCTATAGGTAAGTATTTATGTAAAGCCTTGTTAATATGAACATATGCAAGCCTAATACTTAACTTATATCACAAAAATACAAGGTTTAATGTGGTTGTCAGTCAAGGGATTCAAATCCCTTCATCAAAACCGAATTCCCCTTCTTACTTTGACTTGAAACCGAATTCACCCTATTGAAGTAATCCAAAACTGAATTCTCTTTTCCTTGGACTTGAAACCGAATTCCTTTTTCCTTTCTTTGACTTGAAACCGAAATCCCCATGATTTCCATCTTATGTGACCTAAATCACCCATTTGGATGCCCATTAAGACCGAACACATCCTTTATATATAAATCTATAACCGAATACACAAATCGTTTCTCACATTTCTAACCAAAAACTTCTTCATTGATCTCTCAAGTATCATCCGAAATCACTTCATCTTCTCTCAAGTATCATGCAAGATCTTCATACCTTCATATGATTTACCCAGAAAACCTTTGAAGATTCATACAAATACCAAGAACACACCAAGAACTCCAAGAATACCAAGAACACCTTCGAATATTCTAAGAAATTATTGTATGTATTTCTTACTTAATTTACTACTGTCTAACACTTTAAATTAATATATTTATTAATTTAGTTACGATATCGTGCATAACTATTAATAGAATATGACTACTCACATGGTTTCTAACTCGAGGATCATCGCTACCACTTCGTATCTCCACGCGCACACTCACTCGAGGTGAGTTTATACCCCTATGTTTTTCCACTTTTAATGCTTTTATGGGGAGAATACAAGAAAAACACAAAATAATTGTGTTAACACTTACATGTGATTACAAACCATTAGTTATGATCTTAATGCTCTTATAAAACTTATTAAACTATTTTAAACTATTTTCAAACTCTTAAATTATTGTTTTTATCAAACCATATTCATATATATATATATATATATATATATATATATATATATATATATATATATATATATATATATATATATATATATATATCTTTATGTATAATTAGGATTTAACAGAATTAGGACTATTTCTCTTGCCTTGACTCATGTTCCTTGTTTGGTTGTGGGATTAGGGTAGGATCAACTGTCCGACTGTCAGTTAAACCTTAATTATACATGCCAAGTATATATATGAGTATTAAACTTATTTCAATAACATTGTTAATAGGTTCAGTTCAAACAAAACATTTGGATACTATAATAGGTATAGTTTTGAGATCCATTGACACTATTATCTAGTTCAATTATATAATACATGAATCAATGTATAAGTACAAACTACTTTTCATTACAAGTACATTATTCATTTGCAAGAACAAGAAAACATATACACACTACACGTAAACGAGTTAATACTAGAATGTGAGATACTACTTCACGGTACTTAGTAAGTTTCTTACTAAGTCATGTTTTATAACTAGAGCCTCCTGGAGGGAGAGCGTGAGTTTGTGTATAGATCTATACATGACTGACAATCCCGCACCTTGGCTGTTAGCTACAGTTGGGACCGGCAAGTCTACGCGTGACAAATGTCATAACTTTTTCGACGCCTGAAGAACGTCGTGTAGAATACTAGTCAATTTAGCATGGTTATAATGTCACTCACATTAAGCATTAACTAAACAATTCGATTAAAAAAACAAACATTACTTCAGTGGTTGTATTTTAAGTAATAGGACTACCTGTCATTGTTTTCCAGATCTATTACACTATAGAGTTCATACAAGTGCAGTACACTATTTTCTATCAAAGAAAACATACATTTATGGAAAACACACACACACTCACACTATTTCAGAGTACAATAACATACAAACATTTTGGTCTTAAGACCTAAGACTGCTTTTCATTTAATAGAGAAAATATGGTATTTTCTGGGGAACATACTAACATTTTCATGGAACAAATACAAACTTCAAATACTAAATGATTATGAACTCACCAACTTAAATGTTGATACTCTTTTTTCAAAATAACTTGTATTCTCAGGGAACCAGTAGACATGTACACTCATCCAGGTTTTTGAGAAGACAGAGACTATTCAAGACTCTTCTTTTATATTATTTTGCTATATATTTTTGGTGTCATATAATAAATACTAAGAACAGACATGTATCAACTATATTTTAAATACAATGGATGTTGTTTCTTGGTTTTCTATTATGCAATTGTTATGATACTGTACATGACGTCCTCCACCCTCGAATGTTTTTGCTGTTCCGGTCTGGTGGTGTGACACGTATATGTCAAAGTTAGTGGGAATATAGTGACTTTCCTAGTCTTGTATGTTGAACGACATCTACTTATAAGAAATAACATTCCAAATTTGCAAGAAGGTAAGTCTTGGCTTGGAAAGTGTTTTGCTATGAAGGATCTAAGGGAAGCATCCTATATTCTAGAAATAAGAATTCACCAAAATAGAAAGAATCATGTTGTTGGTTATAGATAGAGTCCATATTTGGATAAAATAGTGACGCCAACTTTCAAACAGACTGAGACATCATTTGTTCCCAATCTGGCTGGGAATTCTTATTAAATGGGGTAGCAGTTACTGGGAAGAGTTCTAAGCAAGACATGGTGGTTGATTCCACATGTGAGTTTGAGTACATTATAGCAGGTGAAGCATCGAAGGAAGCAAGTAGGATGAAGAACTTTATAGGAAATATTGGGGTCGTTCCAACTATTCACGAACCAAATAGAATTGTTTTGTAATAATGAAGGCGCAATTGCTTTGACTAAAGATCCAATAGATCATGGTAGATCCAAACATACTGACAGAAAGTACCATTACATTCGACTTCAGGTTGAAGAAGGACACTTTTTTTTTGAAGAAAGTATCATCATAGGATAATGTTGCAGATCCTTTCACAAAAGCTATGAGTAGAGTTAAACACTACCAACATGCTATGATCATAGGCTTAAGAGACAATGTTAGTTTTAGTAGTTAGGTGACAATTTCGAAACTTGTAACAAAAATAAATGTAAATGTTTTAGTGAATGAATAATAGAGAATTATTTATGAGTATTGTACTGCTTTATTTAATTAGTTATTCTTGTGTTTCATTTTGCTTATTTTACTTCCTGACTAATTTGAATTATTCAAACTTCCGCAGTCGTTCATACTTTCAGAAGTAAGTAGTGAACTATGACTGTCATGAATTGATTGTAGATTGTTTATTAAGGTTAAGACATCGCAATTAGATTTGCTAAGATATTCAGGAGTACTTTGAAAATAGAGATTTGAAGTATTGGATAAACCCACGCTTAACGATTACTTCATGGATCTAGTCACGAGTAATTTTAAGACGATAATATCTACTATTCTTCTAATGTAGATACATAAATTGTAATTTACAAATCGATTGTATATTGGTATTGCGTAAACGCATCAGTAACTTGATGTTATAAAATGTAGTATCATATATGATTCGGTAAGTAAAGGTTACAATTATGTACTTAAAGTTATTTTGATCCTTTTGCCCTAACAGGAAAATTGATATCTTTGGGCCTTTCAATGATTTGATGTTGACAATATAGTGTTGGGCCCAACCATGACTAATTGATGTGGACAATGAGATTGATTCTAATCCATCTCACATGTGCATAAGATATCATGAAGAAGGAAGGAATAGGGCGAATAGTTGATTTAAATCAGAGTTTGGTAATGGATTTGGAAAGCACTTTTTCCTGTTTACTTCAAGGTTTATATTTACAATTGTATTTATATACTTATCCAAGTGGGAGACTATTGGATTAAGGTATCTAAGCTAGTAACTAAATTGATACATTCTTGAACTAAAAGCAAAGTCTTTTTTGGGTTGCCCTCATAACCAGTAACTGAATAGAATGACTTTTGAAGAGAAAGAGAGAGATAGAGATAGATAGAGAGAGAAATTTATTCATTATTTGATTAATAAATTAATTAGAATTTTAAATAATTAATTTGTTAATATATTATATTCTTAATATATTAATTCGAAATAATAATAATTAAGTGATAATTAATCAAAAATTAATTGTAATTAATTTAGGGTTAATTAGAATTAATTTAAAGCGTAGAGGCTAAGCTGTAATTGTTCAATAGTTGTACAAGTGAGGGATTCTAGAACCCTCCTATAATTGTTTAATACTTGTACAACTAAATTGATACACACACACTCTCTCTCTCTCTCTCTCTCTCTCTCTCTCTCCCTCTCTCTTAAAGTTTGATACTTGGTTTTTAGTGCTTCCTTCGTGTCTTCCTTTATTACCTATTTTGTTAGACACTTAAGGCTTAAAGAACAATGTAATATAAAAAGAAACTAGCATTTCTTTCTATTTTACTCTTGATGGTGTATTACTTGTAGAGAAGTTCAAGCTCCTTGTTCTTACCATCTTCATCAACACCCCAAAATTAATTGCGTTCAAAGGTTCCAACGGTTGTCATTCTAAGACACTCTATTGTTGGTTTTAATATCATTCTAACCTCTTTAAAAGGATCCTTGATGAGTTCTTTTTTTTTGTTTTTTTTTTTTTTGTTTTTTTTTTGTAAAGTACTAGAAAAATTTTAGTGAATTTTTAAAGCTTCTGTTGCAATCTTGTATGAAAACTCTCTAATTTTATGTATCAAAACCTATTAGTTGTATCAGAGCCATCTTTTAAATGTTAGAATGATTTTTATGTTTGATAATCTTTAGTTTTTGAAAATAAACATGTATTTCTTTTTGGCTAAAGAAATGCCCATATTTGTTTTTTTTTTGGCAACTTGTGGTTTAAAAGTGTTTATTTTTTATATAACCATTTTTCCATGCATTTTGGTAATATAAAAGTTGCATTAGAAAAAAACAAAAAGTTGTTGTTAATATGTTAGATGTTGTTGTTGTGTATAAACAAGCCATTAGGTCATTTGTGGTTATTATTTATTTATTCCTTTGATGATGTAATAGATAAATATGTATTATTTCATTTATTCATTTTTATATGTAATAAGTTAGTTTTTTTAGACTAGTTGCATTTTTTCTTAAAAAGGTAACAAGATGGAGCATGCAGACCTTAGGAAGAGATGAAGGATTTAAAGACCTTGAAGTCTCATAATAAGTCATTTAAGAAATGACTTAAAATTTTGTGCGATGACTGTCAATAAATATTACTAGAAAATGATTTTGTTAGAACTCTTAAATAGCCAAACTTTTAAAAACTTAAAAAGGTTTAAATTTTTTTAACTTAATTTAAACTCCATAACTCTATAATAAAATGATGTTTTATAAAAAAATTAAAAACCGGCTCCAATTGTTATAACGTAGAATTAAAATTGACTATAAATTTTAACCGGGAAAATTGGATATGAAATACATTCAACCTTATAACTTTTGGAACACTATAAAATGTATCATGTAATATTTTATGTATGAAATATTCATGATACAAAATATTTTAATATGACGATAAAACAAAATATTTAGCATTTTTGTGCAGTTCTTGTGGATTTTGGGTCATGTTATATTTGGATTGTCAAAAATGGCCAAAGTGTTTTATATTTACTTATGGTATAAAGGTCACCTAACCATTTGTGAAGTATAACTCACAAGTTTATTAAATGGATGATTTGATCAAATCCTTATGTGATAAAGGCCACCTAAGTGTAAGAGTCTTGACACATAGATGGGATGAACATGACATTCAAAACAAAGAAATGTTTTTTTTGGATCCATTAATCTAAGGATTACATAAGAGTTGTAATTGGTTATTACAACCTACCGATCAACAAAATCACTTGTGTTATAGGTCACCACCTGAAGTTATTTTGGGTGATGTGGATCTTATCTTTTCAAATTTAATTTAAAGGATAATTAATTTTAAAAGAAACTATATCAAAGATATTAAAATGAATCTTATTATTTTGTAGATGACTACCCCAACTGTAACCACCTCATCACTCACCATGCGATGCAGGATCTCTCGAATCCTGGCGTCCAGCTCATCTGACCTCATCTGACCAACAACCTCGGGCACTGCCGGTCCCTCCTGACTATCATCTCCTCATCCTGATCCGGATCCAGTCACAAAGCGTCTTGTAACCACCATACTGAAAATACACCTGGAAAAATATGAGATAATCCTTATAAATAACGGGGAACCAAATCCCAAATAAACCCTAGGGGTTGTGACTTCCTTGCTATGCATATGGGTCCCGTGCTTTCAGTAGTACGTGCCCATACTACATTCCACACCTACCCATATTTGTCTGAAGTATCACCACAACGCCCTAGCAATATACATAAATATAGCGAGTGCTTAATACTTATTCCTATAGGAATGTTAAATATCTCATACTGGCCTACCGACCTCGCACAACCCACCCATGAAACTTCCACCAACCCTGGAACACTTGTGTATGCTAGCCATACATAACATTGAACCCTATAGACTTTCGAATACCTGATCCTACTCTAAGCCCTTCATTAAAAAAGAATAGGAAATAAGGCCAAACCAAACATTCTCAGGCTATGAGATCTTAATTACGTACAAACGTGATGCATACACTAAGCAACTATAGTAATGATGTCAATTTCATATAAGAAAAACCCTAGGCTACCAGGCATCATATAATCAAGCTATTCTATCATGCAATTCCTGAAGATCCCAAGCCTAGTACTAGCATGTTGTTCTAACATATCACAAAATCAAATAATCTATAAGGTATTTTGGGGTCTACCTACTGGCTCTGGCTAATCGTACATTTGCATCCTCCTTTATTATTTTGAATACCATTTGAAAAATCATTTTAAAATCCTTTTCCTATTTTGAGAATGGAGACACATGGGTGTTTCCTCCAATTCACTCAAACCAAGGCTCTGATACCAACTAGTAAAATCCATAAAAATCATGCCAAATTTAAAATTTTTAAAACATTTCAAAACCAGTAAATACTAAAAAACTTGTTTACAAAATTGTATAGTGTCAGAGTATCCTAGAATCAAATCATAAAATATAAGGAGGTGTACGATCACTCCTTCGCCTTCCCGCGATCATCAGAAGTACCTGAAACAAAATCAATAACTGTAAGCCCGAAGCTTAGTGAGTTCTCCTAAAGTACCAACGTCGTACAGTCATAATCATATCATATAAACAAACAACATGCATAATGAGACTTAAGTCTAACTGGACCACCTCGTAGGGCCTTCAGCCTATCTGGACCACTCTCTAAGCCTTCGACACGTTTGGACCACCTCGCAGGGCCTTTAAACCTATCCGGACCGCTCGCTGGGCCTTCGGCCTGACTAGTACGCCCTCCTGGGCCTGTAGTCTTTCCGGTCCACCCTAGGTATGTTGGCTTTCAGCACAAAGCAGGACCGCTTCAACCCAACCCCACATCAACAAACATGTGCACATAAATATCATACTCTAGCATATATAACAGTCATACCGATCCAACAGATCGTAAATCATAGCAACTTCCTATAACTAGGATACCGACCTAACCGGTCACTAATTAGTATTATCATATATACCAGGAAACCGATATACCAGGTCACTAAGCATATCACCATCCAAACTACCAGAATGCAAATCAATAAGCATATCATGCAATAAACCTGGATACAAATCCGAAAGGGCTGACATTGGTGCCTTATACCCTGTTGATATAGTGAGTAGAACTCACCTCACAAATGTTGAACTGTAGTGCTAAGATCAAACTTTTGAATCACTTCCACAAACTCCACCACCAACATTCATCATAGGACCACTTCCAGAAATTCCTAATTTACTAAAATACCCCCAACAATCAAACTAGTCAAAAACATAAACTGAAGGACAACCCGAAATTTCTATCTTGTTAGGTCAAAAACATAAACTGAAGGACAAACTTATGGGTTTCTAGACCTAGTATACGTAAGGGTTGTATGTTTGGAAGTGAACCATGTAAGGACCGTGAACCAAGAACTACATTTGAGCCATAAACCTCAACAAGTGAGGTTCACGGTCGTGAACTCCATATATATATATATATATATATATATATATATATATATATATATATATATATATATATATATATATATATATATATATATATATATATATGAGTTTGATTCATTTTGCATTCACTTCTTCATTTCTTGGCCGAAAGCACTCCTTTCTCTCTCAAGTATCATCAGTCGAGAACTCTCCCCTCTCCTCAAAAACGTAAGAAACACTTTCCTATCTTGTTGTTCATGTGAATTTGTTTGAGTTCAACCTTGATTCATCGTCTTTTATCAAGATCTACAAGTTTTCTTGGGTCGTGAACCACTCTTAGGGCCGTGAATCCATCAAGCTAGCCATGAACCCCTCTTCAACCTTCAAATTTCGATTCTAACACTTCTTTGGAAGTGTTTCATACTTCATAGGTTGTTTCCTTTACACCTTAGTTGTTAAATGCACTAATTGTATATATATGCTAAATAGGACCCGTTTGTGCTTTGTGAGTTCAGTAGTGAAATCAAGCATCCTGTATCAAACTTTCCTATCAAATCACTCACTAACAGGTGAGTTCATACCCCTATAATCTACCTTTCTAAATGTTTGTAAATGGTTTTAGGGGGGGGGGGATACAAGTTGAACACAATTAAATTGTGTAAATATTTACATGTGATAACAATCACACAAAAGGAATTCTTATGCCTTTATAGGCTATTAAAATCGTCCCAAAAACTCTTTTAAAAGATTTTAGGTTGTCATTTATTATCTAAATCATAGTTACACTTGTTAAATATATACATGAATATTAGACCCCGTTTTTAAAAGTACATGCTTAAGTCAGTTTTAAATATTGTTAAACTCCTTTAAATTTCTTATAAACTCTTTGTAGGGTTTCAAAGCACTCCATGGATGGTGGCAATGGGCCCCCTTGATGAAGTGTAGGTTAAAAGCCCAAGACTTGTCTTTTCCCTATAAATAGTCATGTATTATTCAAAATTAGGGTTAAGAGTGAGGCAAAATGTAGCCGCAGGTTTCTTGTAGAGTTAGATTCTTATTTCTTAAGTGTAATTTGTTCCTCATAATTCAATAAATCGAGTGATCATTTGACATAATCTTTATATTTGTGTTTGTTCTTATTTTCTGCATCTTTTTCATCAAATCTCCATTAAGGTTTTAATCCTAACAAGTGGTATCAGAGCGGGTATTTGAAGATCTATTGATTTTTGAAGTATCGGTTCTTGATTTGATGATTTTTTTCACAAGTTATTGAAGATTATTGGTGTTTTGGCGTCTTGGAATCAGAATTCAGTTTAATCTACTGTTCATGAAGATTTATGGTGTTTTCTCTATTCATATGGGTAAAATTTTAATCCTGTTCGTATTTCATTCATACTTTTTGTTCGATTTTTTAATCCAAAATCAATCTATTATATTTCTTTTTATTTGGCCCAAAGATTTGGTACTTTACTGTGCATCCGATTATATCAAGCCCAAATTCAATTTGTCATTGTTCGTTTTATCTCAAATCATCACTCGTGTTTTGTCTTCATGTTGACGTTCTTCACCGTTTCACGATTATCGATATTGTTTAGAGGATTCAATTTGAAGCCTTAATCGCTTTTTGGTTAATCGATTCAAGCTCCTTTATGAATCACGATTCTCCTAATGTTAATCTTCGATCAAATTTATTCTTTATTTAATTGATTTTTGTTTTCCAATTGAATAAATTTCATCTTCAAAATCATCTAGCGATTCGTGGATTTATCCAGACTTGTCATTCAACTGAGATTGTCAATTTCATCATAAATATGAATTAATTTCAAATAATTGGTGAATTTGTTGATGTTTTTTGTATATCACAAATTTCTCATAAAACAATGATATAAGCAATTGATATCTATCGATTATCAATTATCAATCCTAAGTGGTTCATATTTGTTGAATTTGGTGATCTTGATAAGACAAATCATAATCGGAAAGATCTTTGAGTTTGTATTTCGGAATGCAGATGTCATCAGAATCGATTGTAATGGAAAAGTGACTTCACAATAGAAGTGTCGATCTGAACGAAGATTAAAGGAATGAACTTGCGAATTATGTATATTGCATCGGAATAGAGGGGACGCTTTGGGAACGTGTACCAGAATACACTATTTTATTGAACAATCGGAACAATGATGAATCAAAATTTCTTTGGTCTGTCTTGTGATAGTGTTTCGAGATTGGAATGAAAAAGGTTTAGATTATCGGAACTTCAAAATCAAATCGGAACTTAACACATCACATTCTCATGTTGATTTTGTTTCAAACAGTGATTCCTTTCTTCAATCGGAAGCTAAACTGTGATTGGAATCAGTGTAATCATCTGTTGATTTGAAACGAATGGTGATGGAATCGGATTCGCTTTGGGGTGTACCTGGAACGAATTTGGGTTCTCTTGATCATGCTTGGTATGAAAGAGGGGAGAACAGAAAGCAAACTTGTGATTCGGTTTGGCTAAGGTTTCGCTTTTGTCATGAAATTGGATTTCGGACCGAACATGGTTTCATTTTTGTATCAACGATCTTGGACCGAACTTGGTTTCGGTTGCTTGTGCTTGAACTGAATAAACAAATCGTGGTGGTATCGTTCCTTCTTTTATCAGTCGCATATATTGGGGATGAAGATGACTAATGTTACATTTTTCGTCTTTGCAACTCCAATGAATTGGCACTTTTGGTCCCTGTTGTTTTCACTGTTTGGTATTTTTGGACCATTTCCAGTTTTGTTTCAATCCAAGGGGAAAATTGATGCATAATTACCATTCCAGCCCCAGTCTTTCAGCAAGTGACAGTTTATGCCCAATATTCAGAAAAGTTTACAAATTTAAGGGCCGGTGAATAGTTTTGGATTTTTTAACGCACATATTTTTTCGTGAACAGAAAAATAAAGATTCCATGAAGTCTTGGCGGTTGGGAAAGTCGTTTTTCGTGATAACGTAAAATTTTCACGACTTTTTCAGATTTTATACTTCATTGTGTATATCATTTTCTCACGGGGGAGCACAATAATTATTTATTAATTGAAGATCATTCTCATGACCATTTGAAGGTTTTATAATCACATTTTTTATTATAAATCGGGGGAGAATTTGATATGGCCATTCAAAATCAGATTTGTGACTTTTAAAACTTGAAGATTTTTGTTAAATTTTGTGGCAGAATTATGAAGGTAGCTTTTACAGTAGCAGTTCTGAATCGAACTCTTCTAAAGCTTTTGTGGAGAAGTATCTTTTACAGCAGTAGTTCTTCATTGAACACTTCTAAGGAATTATTATATCACTGACTTCTTGTATTTTCTCGATCAAGTGGCGTTACGAATCTTAAAATTTGGGGTGTTACATGATAATTTTTGGTGGCTTATATCATTAGCTTATTTGAAGATCATTGTGACTTGGAGGGGGAGCTATTCAAAGACAAGAAGTGATTTGGTTTCTTTGTTCTAAAATGGACTTTTATGGCAGGTTTGGTTTTCATGAAGATTTTTTTGGGGATTACATTCAAAATGAACTCTTCTAAAGCTTTTGTAGACTATTGAAGAATCAAGATTCGTGGATTGCTTCATCTATTCCTTGTTGCAAGATCTTTTGATTTGCTAGATGCTTGTTTTGGATGTTAAAGCATTGTCATCCATTCCATACTTGTAGGGGGAGATTGTAGGGTTTCAAAGGACTCCATGGATGATGGCAATGGGTCCCCTTGATGAAGTGTAGGTTAAAAGCCCAAGACTTGTCTTTTCCCTATGAATAGTCATATATTTTTCACAATTAGGGTTAAGAGTGAGGAAAAATGTAGCCGCAGGTTTCTTGTAGAGTTAGATTCTTATTTCTTAAGTGTAATTTGTTCCTCATAATTCAATAAATCGAGTGATCATTCAGCATAATCTTCATATTTGTGTTTGTTCTTATTTTCTGCATTTTTTTTTATCAAATCTCAATTAGGGTTTTAATCCCAATTGTCTGTAAACATATATTTGTCAAAATCATGCTTATATATGTATAGTTATATAAATAAGACTTAAAGGGCTTAGGACTAATGAATTGTCTTATTTCCTTTTCCTTATTTGGATGTGGGCTTAAGGTGGAGTTATTTGTCCGAAGGTTGTTTCCTTCTTAATTATATATATTATACATATAGGAATATAAAAGGTTACTTCATTCGGTATCATTACCTTTGTATCACGCTGAGCAAAGGGGTGCATTCATGAGAGATGATGCTAATCAAATAGAACATATAAATTATAATAGGTATAATTGATGAAACAAACGAGAAATCTACTTTTACTTGATAAGTATACCTAGTTTAAACTACTTTGTCAAGAAAAGGATATAATTCAATCTTTACTTAAAACTAAATAAACCAGAAATGTGAGCCACTGCTTCACGACATAACAATATACTTGTTATGTCGCGTTTTGTAACCAAAGTCTCCTGGAGGGAGAGCGAGCATTGTGTGTATAGATATATATATATGGGACTGACAATCCTACATCCCAATTGTTAGCTACAGTTCGGCAGGCAAGCCAACGGGTGACAAATGTTACATCAGTTTCGACGCCAGTAGGTCATCGTGTTAAACACTAGTCAATCAATATGGTTATAACCTTATCAGATTTTAACCCTAGTTAACCAGTTTAAATAATAGGGTAGTTATTACACCAGTAGTTTATATTTAAGAAATACTACTATATGAATCATTTTCTACAAACAAAACATAACAGTTTTATGGGATTAAAACTACTTTACACAAACAGAACACAACGATTTTATGGTATTAAAACTACTTTCAAAAACAAAACGGAAAACATTCTTCGTATAATTTAATGGAGAGTTAAAATTTTGTTAAACTATATTATAAGTACAATAATACTTAAACAGAATGGTGTTATGGGATTTTAAAACTACTTTTTAGTTGTAAACCAGAAAGTATAGGACTTTCTGGAGCGTATTCAATATTTCTATTAAAACTAAAGCAACCATAACTAATACTTATGAATTTACCAGCTTAAATGCTGATCCACTCTTTCAAAATAAGTTGTGTTCTCAGGAATCCAGTAGACAGGTACACACCCGGAGCTTTTGAGAAGACAGCCTAGTACCGTGCTGCGTCTTTTGTCTTTTACTATCTCTACTTTTGATGTTGAATATATAATGTTTGAACACTTATGTAAAAACTTATACATTATTAATGCAATGGTTGTTGTACTTTGATTTCTATAATGCATGTGTTGTGATACTTGACATGACATCCTCCGCACCCCCCCCCCCCCCCCGCGAACGTTCCCGCCGTTCCGGTCTGGGGGTGTGACATCGAGTCCCTTCAATTAATTTCTCATCCAGGCGTTTTTAAGCTACCCCAAAGCTCCAAATTGTAGATCTAGCTTCCTAAGGCACACATTCCATGTAAAGTTGCAACGTTTACATGCATACAAGGTCATAAAGGCTTAAAACACTAAAACCAAGTCTATAATGAGGTTTAGAGCATGGTGAGAGGTCAAGACAAGGTAAAGTTGATAGCTTTATGAATTTGGGACCTAGAGGAGTCCAGATTTGAAGTTACAGCTTCAGATCACGGCCAATACCCGAAATAACTTTATAACAACCTTGAAATATCCCTAAACCTAGCATGAAGAGATCTAGCTTAGAGAAAAATCAAGGTAACAACTTGTTACCTTCTAGATGATGCCAAGATGAAGTAGATTTTAGATCCATGTTTCTCCTTGTTCCAAGCTCCTTAGACTTCAAGTCCTCTCCACGAAGTCACTTTCCAAGCTTCTTAACACATAAAATGGATTAAAATCGCGATTAGGGTTTCCTAAACTCAATGGGGACGGTAAGGGAGGCTGGTGGAGGCTAGTGACCCTTTAAATAGGGTGTAGAACCCTAGAAATTAGGGTTTTATTTTCCAGATCCTACTCGTCGAGTCAAGTCCTCCGACTCGTCGAGTAGGTCCAATAATCCACGCGGGCTAACCTGCCTCTACACTACGAGTTGGGGCAACCAACTCGTCGAGTAGGTCCATAAACATGTATGTAAGGCTTTAAAACTTATACATGGGAGTCGGGGTTTTACATGATGGTTACCAATAAGACTAGACACATTCACGAAAATTCAATTTCATTCTCCAAGAAATGGAATTAGGAAATATACGCATTGAGAAGGTTCATATGGATGATAATCTGGAAGATCCATTCACAAAATCTATTTCTCGAAGCAAGTTTGAGAGATATGCAAAAGGAATCAGTCTTCGATTAGCTAGTGATTGGATTTTAATATGTACTTTACTAATATCTGTTTATTCTGAACTATGTAGAAATGATATGTAATCTCTTTTGATATATGAGATATCTATTTTTATTAAAGATTATTGTGTTTATGTTAGCATGTTATTTAATCCTTGAATAATGACATTATTCAAAATTTTCCTTAGTTTGTAACTATTGTGGGAGCAAGTGTGAATTAAGACTAATATGAATCATATTGGTTGATTTCAAGTGGTGAAATAGCAAAGTGTTGTATCCAAATTCATATGTACATGTTAGAGAACAACTATCAGATATGACCCGTCTTGAGATTCACTTCATGGATCGTTATCATATGTGAATCTTGAACACTGGTAAAATATTTTTATGTCTTTCGACCTGAGATACATATTGGAGAACTCAAGTACAGAGATTGTTATCCTTTGACATTATTAAACGTTGTTCATAACCATGCAGTCATAAAAGCCTTTGTTGGGTATAACATTAACTATATGAGGGTGTGTATGTAGTCAAGATGGGATTTGTTCCTCTTATGTGTTCAGATTTAGACGTCTAAAGTGGCTTACTTAAATTTGGATGTCAAATGAGAATGATTACGTTCCATGTCTCATATCCAACATGATGGTTGAAACGAAGAGAATATTGATACACTTACCTTATAATTCAATTGCAACTTTTGAGCTCCTAGAAATGGATGTTGATTGATGGCACCCCTTCGTGTGTTAGTAGGGGCGGTAGCTCATTGGTAGATGCTAACTACTATCTATGTCAGTCTGTAATGAATCTTGTGCAAATGGGAGATTATTGGATCTATATGCTCATGAATCATTATTGAGTGATATTGCTAATGACATATGATCTTATAGGGTCACACCTTAATCAAATTGGTACTTATGAATATTTATTATAATTTTGATTATTAATAAAAAAATTCAACTCTTGTATTTAATTAGAGGAAAATTATTGTTTTATGAAATAATAATAAAAGAGAAGACAAAGTAGTTAATACATCATATGGTATGATTTATTAGTCATGTATAAATGTTTTGGACACTTTGACTAACCATGACTTAACTAACTAGTTAGCTTGCTTAGTTAGACAAACTAGCCTAACTTTTGTCTCCTTCTTTGATCATGTGGCCATGAATTTTCAAGAGACATGAAGGTTGCTTGTCAACCTCCAGACTTTGTCTCCCATGCTTTCTTTCTAGGGTATTAGTTTAGAATAAAATAAGGTGTACCCTTTTTACATGCATGGGATATATACGAAAGTATTATGAAGAAAACTAGCTAGTTTTTTTTGTCTTCTTTTTCCTCTTAAAAGTCGTGGGTTTCTACCCCTTAAAGCTCTCTCTCTTTTAAAGTTTGATAATTGGCTTTTGGTGCTTCCTTTGTGTCTTCATATAGTACTTATTTTATTAAGCACTTAAAGGATTTAAAAACAAAGTACTACAAGAAGAAACTAGCATTTCTTTGTACCATACTCTTGGTGGTGGATTACTTGTAGAGAAGTTCAAGCTCTTTGTTCTTGCCATCTTCATCAACACCCCGAAACCAAGTGGGTTCAAAGGCTCCAACGGTTGTCATTCTAAAACAACATATGATTGGTCTTAATATCATTCTAACCTCTTTAAAAAGAACTTTGGTGGCTTTGTTTTGTAAAATACTCGAAAATTACTGGTGAATTTTAAAGCTTCCTCAGCAAGTTTTTATGAGAACTCTCTAATTTTATGTATCAAAACTGATCATATATATTACGTTTTTAAATCATTATCTTTTATAGAAATGATGTTTTCAAAAATGATTTTCAGTTACCCAATGACTTTTTTTAACTTATTTACATTTCAAAAAATCAATAATAAGTTCAAAAGTTCAAAAGCAATCCCAAACACCCGCTTAACAAGTTTTTATAGTCTTTGACCAATTGTAACTAGACTTATACAAAAACAACAATAAAATGATAAAAATAAAATTAATGGATCAAATAAATAAACAAATTGAAAAACTTATTTTATAAAAGTAATCTTTTTTCCATTTTAATAATTGTCATAAAAATCTCCACCATGAATACTCCAAAGTCCTTGTTTTTTGTTGTTTAATTATTGGAACCTTTTAAGAAGAAGTTACAAGTAAAGAGGCTGTTATGATGGAAAAAAGGTTTTCATATATTAGTCTATATAGAATATAGATTCACGTTCAAATGATACATATGATACTAATTCTTAAGGTCACGTATATGGAAAGAAGTACAAAAAGTTATCTGATCTATATAATGAGACATTTTGTATTAGGAAAGATTTGATTTTTGATTGACATCTGATAGCTGGTTTGTTTCTCCACTTTCAAAATTGTAAAAACGGTCCCTGTGGTTGGCAAATTTATGTACTTTTTGTCCAAAACGAAATGTTGGTGCACCATTGGTCCAATTTTGAATACCTTGTGCAAGTTTGGTCCCTATGATTGACATTTTTGTGTGGTTTTGGTCCACACCCAAGTTAAAAAGACGGATATGCCCTTATATTTCTTTTTATTAATTTCCTTTTTAATTTCTTATTATTAAAAGAAAAAGAAATAACACCTACCCCACCCCTCGTACTCACCTTTACCCCCACTCACTTATATACTCTCTTTCTGCATCTCTCTCTCTCTCTCTCTCTCTCACACACACACACACAACAACAACAACAACATCAACAACAACACCATCACTGGACCTCCATTTGTCGGGCAACCATCTTTTCATTTCCAGGTCTGCAAAAGGAGACCGGTGTCATAATAACACCCTTCTTCCACTACTGACGATCATTGTTGTCACCTCCCTTCACTGCCACCGAGTCCGACACTGTCACCACTTACCATCCATACCCTCACCGAAGACCATTATACCACCAGAACCAATGAAAAACCATAGCCCCGTTGTTAGAAGACCAACAACACCACCTATGGGATCTACCATCAAAAGCCCCAAAAAATTCCACCTTCTTTCTCTCTGCTCCATCTTTGATCACCATCTATGAGATTGGAGGAGGTGGTGGCTCAACAACTAAGAATCAAGAAATCTAACCCATCTTTCCATTTAAAACGAACCTTTTGACAAGACCAAGTTCATCTCATGTATGCGAATCTAATCATCAACGAAACCATTTTGATCACCAAATCGTCGTAGTGAAATTTGTACGACTGAGATCGACAACAAATTGAAAGCCATTAATCAAGATCTAAATGATTTAAACAAACATACATATGATAGATTTTAGAAAATGAATAGCACAATGTGAGGAAAAACAAAAATCTTAAAATCGGTATCCAATGTGTTTGATGCTCAAATAATAACCATCTCCGACCACCATCATCCCTCTTCTCTATTTTTCAGTAACCATCTGTGTAAGAACAATGGTGGTGAAGGAGAGCTTTTTCAAATTTGAGTTTTTCAGATCTGAGGAGAGGTCTCATCGAGTTAAGGCCAATGAGATATGGAGATAAGGGTAGGGATATGAAGGTGTTTAGTGGCGGATGGTTGTAACGAACAACGACGACTGGAAAATGATGATGCTTGTGTCGACTTCTCCGTCATCACCGTTGTCCCTTTCTGCTACCGGCTCTATGGTGCAGAACAGAGTCGTCACCACTCCTGCCCCGATGTATGAACAGATCTATGGCGTCTGGTGGTAGCAGTGGCAGTGTTGTTGAATGTGTTTTCTTGAAAGAGAGAAAGAGAGATGATTGGTGAAGAAGATGAAAGCTATCATAGGAGAGAGTGAGAGAGAGGAGGGAAATCTCTAATTTTTAATTATTTAAAATCATTAAAAATTTTATAAAATAAGAAAAACAAACATAAAGGGTATAATTGTCTTTTAAAGTGGATAGGGACCAAAATCACTAAAAAGATCCAATTTTAGACCAGTGGTGCACCAACATATTGTTTTGGACCAAAATCATAGAATTTTTACAACCATAGGGACCATTTTTGAAAAAATAGAATTGTTTCTTTCACACCTTTTCTTTCACTCATTTTCTATGCTCTCCATATCTACTTTAACTTTTAATTCTTTTTTCATTTTCCGCCCTTTAGTTTCATTTGTTTTTTTTTTTTTATTTTGTACAATACCAAAATGTGTTTAGGAGGAAAAGTTACTATTCATCCCACATGTTAAGTAAAAATAAAATACCAAAATGTGTTTATGAGGAAAAGTTACTACTCATCCCACATGTTAAGTAAAAATAGAACTCCTTCTTTCACTCTTTTTCTAGGTCTTCATATCTACTTAAACTTTTTTATTATAATTTTTTTTTCTCCCTTTAGTTTCATTTGTTTTTATATTTTGTACCACTAGACTAATTTTGATGTAACAATTTTTATCCTTATAATTTTAAAATCAAATTATTGGTATCTTATAAGTTGTAATTTTGTTCCTTACTATATTTTAAACTGACAGTTTTAGAATCTTGTAGAGATCCATTTTTATAACGAACGGTGGGTGCGGATGTAAGATATCTCGAGATTAATCGTGTTTTTGAAAGTATGAACATGAAGAACATATTATAAGTTCATAAAAAAAGACTAAGAACAAAGAGAGAATAATATTGATATTCATGAAGAACATGATGGGAGAGAAACTCTCCCTGGGTGGGAGAACCCACAACTTTTGTCTCTCTCTAGAGATTACATTGTGAGAAGTAAAGTAATCTCTAAGAAAAGTAAAGTGAGCTAGCCTCTAGAATAAATGACTAAGTCTCCCTTTATATAGGAGGGAGAGATAAATACACGAACAATACAAAAACAGCAAAATACAACTAAATAAACACTCATTATTTGTGGAGCATTTACATGCACCAACATTCTCTCCCTAAGTGCTTACAAATGATGAGAGATACAATAATTGATACAAGACTATAATACAGTAATCTGACTAGCAAGTGTGGTAATAAAATGAAATCAAGTGCTGAAATGTCTCTGAAACTCTGAAGTGTCTATGAAGTCTGAAACTGGCCATGAATCTGTGAAATAAAGGTCTTTGGCTTCAAAGCACAACCAATGAAGCAGTAAATATAAGATCCAAAACTTCTAACCAGTCATAATTACCCGAAGAAGGAGGTCACCATGAGCAAGTAGAAGATCCAATAAAAGAAACACTTTGGCTTCAAAAGTCTGAAAAAACATCTCGAGTTCTCGAATCATAATACACCGAAATTCTTCATGGAATAACGTGCTAAAAATGTGAAGCATCCATAAAATGTAGTCTGGATAACGATAATGTGAGTCCAAAAACATGGTCCAGCAATGCCAAAATTTTGATCCAAGGATCAAAAATAAGTGCCACGTCACATCGCTAAAATAATCTTCATCTTCAACATATCACAAATCCAAACTCGAAAAATCATAAGATGTGAACCGGATGCGAACAGAAAATCATCCTGTGGTAGAGCCCGAATAATAAATAATCTGAATCGGAAAACATCGAGTAATGCAAAAAATTTGATCCGTAAAGACCAAAAATAAGTGCCACATCACATCACTAAATAAATAATCGTCGTCAGAAGTCGTCAAAAATCCAAACTCAAACAATAATAACCAAATCCATATGATATTCTCTCGCTATTTTTGATAACCAATGACCGGATATCAAAACTCAACAAATCATCGGATGGAGAGTGTCAGATACCAAGAGCTAACACAGAAGCTCTCCCTAGATGTATGAAGGGTCTCGATAAGAAATGAGACAGAGTAAAAGAGATACTATTGCAGTCATGAGAAGGCGGGTGACATAGTTGCTGAAGTTGTGCTAAGAAAATAACCTGTTGTGCCAGAAATATATATCCAAATATCCAAATTGCGGTGACGAAACACTTGAAGTGGCTTCAAAGAAAATAAAGTCCGCTTGCTTAAAATAAAAAACCAAGTCATAAAAATCTCATAATGTGAAGAATGCGAAACAACTTTGTTGATCAATCGCCGTTGCGGTGCAAGCATCACAAAAAAGATAATATGAAGTCCGACTGCGGTAGGAGTATTCTTCCAAAAATAATAATCGGCATGAAGTAAACCAATGTGACAACTCAAGGTTCGGTTGTGGCAAAAATTGGTGTTAAAAAAAATTGGTTTTAATAAAAAAAAAACTGGTTATAATAAAAAAATGGCTAAATAAAAAAATTGGTGTTAAAAGAAATAATTGGCTAAATAAAAAAATTGGCTGAAAAAAAATTAATTAATTAAAAAAATAATGCAGAAACAAATGAATTAAAAAAATAAAGTTCTAAAAAAAGGGTTTTTAAAAGAAAAAGAAGGGAAAAAGGAAGGGAGAGGAGGAAAAAAGAAGGAAGAAAGGAGGGGGGGGGGGGGAGGAGGAAGGGAGGGTTGAAGGAAGAAGGAGGGAGGAGAGAAGGCTGGTTGAAGGAAGCTAGAAGGGAAAGGAGGCAGAGGCTGCTGATGGCTTAAGATCCGAAGTCTGCTGGGTGGGTTGCGGATCAGAAGGATTGCGGGTCTAGTAGCTGGCTTCGGATGGATGGCGGGTGCGGATGAAGGCTAGGCTGACTGCGGATGCGAGCTGCGGTGCAAAGGAGCAAAGCCACTGCGGTGCGAGGAAGTTGAGCAACTGCGGTGCGAGGTCTTCGGTCCACGGCTGCGGTCCGAGGGGAGTCCGCAACAGGTAGACTTCGGTTAGTAGGGAAGCAGGAAGGGAAGGCTTCGGTGGGGTCTTGGCTGTGGATAGAGGCTGAGAGGACTTCAGATCAAGGGCAAAGAGGGGCTGCGGGGAGGCTTCTTAGGAGGCTCCGGTAGGCAGTTTTTGGCTGCGGTTCTGGGCTCCGAGAAGGGCTGAATATATGACGAAAAATGCTATTTTTTCATGTAAAATGGTACCGCAAAGACCGTTTATTCATATTTTAATGAGAGAATCTTTTTACAAAGCATTCTAAGTCATAGGTGGGTCTTGGGAAGGCAAAAAGAAGAGTGTGCAGGAGGTTTTTAGGGGACAAAAGGTGATGAGATTGGACAATGTCACATGGTTTTTGCTTGGGAAGGCAAATATGAGTGAATTACTCTTTACCCAAAATAACAAGGACAAGGTACTTTATACAAACACATATTACGTCAATATTTCTTCAAATTAAGATTCACAGCAAGAATAAAGAGGAATAAAAGCTTCATACCTCAAGAACATTTTTAAGCTACTGAGTAAAAAAAAGAGCACCATTTCAAAGAAAATAAGCCCAATATTGTGTCTTTTCATCCAAGATTAAAGAGACTCCTGGAGCATAAATTCTTCAACTTTTGAGTGACCACAAAATTAATTCTCTTTCTATTTTCTTCATTTCTTCAACAGAGAGATACTAAGAACATCAAGAACATAATTTTCCAGCAGAAAATAGAACGAGCAGCAGCAACAACAAATTATTTTACTAAGATAGAATCACCCATAAGATAGAACTAAGAAAGAACTCATAAAAAAAATTCCGGTAAGAAGCCCAAATTTTTTTCTTGCAGAAACATGGAAAAATCACAAGATAATCACCGAACGGGAGTCGTTCCCTTGAACTAATCGTGAGATCTTCAAGGTACAACTCTGATACCAATTGTAGAGTCCCATTTTTATAACGAATGGTGAGTGCGGAAGTAAGATATCTCGAGATTAATCATGTTTTTGGAAGTATGAACACGAAGAACATATTATGGGTTCATAAAAAAGTCTAAGAACAAAGAGAGAATATTATTGATATTCATGAAGAACATGGTGGGAGAGAAACTCTCCCTGGGTTGGAAAACCCACCACTTTTGTCTCTCTCTAGAGATTACATTGTGAGAAGTAAAGTAATCTCTAAGAAAACTAAAGTGAGCTAGCTTCTAGAATAAATGGCCAACTCTCCCTTCATATAGGAGGGAGAGATAAATACACCAACAATACAATAAAGGAAAAATACAACCTAATAAACACTCATTATTTGTGGAGCATTTACATGCACCGACATCTCTTACATATTTGTTTTTATAGTTTTCTGTTTACTAATATTGTTTTTTATCATTATAATTTCTTAAATTATTATCATTTGTGTAGTGTGCAAATCAAGATATAATGTTAAAAATTATTTTTACCTGTGTCCTCCTGTCACACCCCGAAACCAAAGGCGGAAACGTTCCGGAACGGAGGACATCATGAATATCACAACCAATGTACATAGTAAGCATAGTAAACATAAAACTTTACATTACATAGATTCATTTACATTGTATGAAAACAAGAGTTACATGTATTATACATATACATATCATATGAACAAAAGTAAGGACGTGTCTTCTACGTACTCCGTCTTCACCAAAAGGATCGTTGGTACCTGTCTAATGTGGACCTGAGAATACAAGCAGTTTGAAAATCAGCATAAAGCTGGTGAGTTCATAAGCGGTTTGTTTTCTGAAAATGTACGAGTTCCTTTCTGTTTCTGAAAAAGTTACACCCAAGAAAATCTCATATTTTCTTAAAAGTTGGTTATTGAATCCAAAATGTAATGTAAAAGATGTACACTGAAAAATATGTTTACCCTTGTGAATTGTAAAGTTTAGTTATCTGAATTGTTACACGTTTCTGGTTAAGTGCAAATGTTATCCCCAGAAAAATCCCATATTTTCCTGAATGTTTGCGAAGTGTTACCAAATCTGAAAGTAATGTGCAAATGTCTACCATGCTTAAAGTGTGTGTGTGGAGTCTCCTGAAAGTCTGATTACCCTTAAATGTATATTAGTTTTAACATATATATAAAACTAATAATTAAGTGTAAAGTATTCATAATCTTGATAGCGAGTTCCATAACCAAACTACAGACTAGATATGACTCGGATCGGGGCCAGTATCTTTTTATGACTTTCGTCACCCTTGAACCTTTCGGTTCGGCTGTAGCTAGCAGCCAGGTGCGGGATAGTCAGTCCCGTATAGATCTATACACTCAAGTCACGCTCTCCCCTTTTCTGGAGATTCTGGTTACAAGGGTAGTCCTCCACTCTCGTATCTAATGGAAGTGTTACAAAGGATGTGTATCCAATCTTAATATTAATGAAACTAAAACTGAAAGTTATTAATACGAAAAAATCTATTTTTATTAGTCCTTTACTCTCGTATCTAGGAGGAGTACTATCAAGGACCTAACTAAAGTTCTAATGATACCTGTCCTTCACACTCGCATCTAGGGGGTGTTTTATTAAGGACAATACAAAAGATCTATGATTTCAACTGTAAAAGTGTAAACAATCAATTGTGAAGTATAAAGTATAATAAGAATTGAAATTGGTTTGAACAACAACTCTACAAGTCAAAAAAGTTTGTTAATATGTTTTCAATTCTTAAAAGTGTACGAATTATGAAATCATTCAAATGAAATAATGAATTTAAGTACAAGATATTCTTGTACTTTTGCTTGTATTCCCCCCTAAAAACGTTGAAAAACCATTGAAAAGGGGTAGGGGTATGAACTCACCAGACGAGAAAACGTGTCAGTTTGGATGCTAAGTGTCGGTTCGGGGCTTGATAACGCGTGAGGTTCCTATGTAATATGAAATGATATACAAATATATCTAATTAGATTTTAAATCACTAATTAGATATGATTATATACTCCAAGACGCGAAAACACTTCAAAATAAGTGTTTGGAGTGACCCGGGTGACATTTAAGGACGTGTATGGCTTAGGAATGGAGTTTACTCTTCAAGAGTAAACTCTTATAAGAGTTTTCGGCCCTAAACACCACATCCACATGAGTTCACGGCCGTCAACTTATGGATGGGAGGTTTATGGTGCTAAATGGCCTTCAAACACTTGGGGATTAAATCTAGGTTTGAGTCTAATGCATGGGAAAGGGTTTAACTCACATATAGACCATTTATTGGAGTTTACGGCTGTAAACTAGGAGTTTACGGCCGTAAACTCCCCCACACATATTCCTTGTATATTTTGGTGATGCTAGGACAATCACATGTGATTCAAACAATTTTTACAAGCCTTAGGATAAACTTTGGGCACCATTTGACTTATGTTTAGGATTTTACGGCCCTGGAACCCATTATTGGGGGGTTATGGCCATAAACACTCAAATGGAGGGTTTTTATCATGTTTAAGGTCCCCAAAATGATAGTGGTTGTTTCTAGAATTTATTCCAAGGCTAATGGTGTGTTTAAATGGCTTTTAAACACTTGGTTTTGAGTTTACTCTCCATGAATGATGAGTTTACGGCCCAAGCATGTTCTTGGGCAATAAACTCATGTTTACTCCTCAAAAATCATGTTTAAGGTGTTCTAAGTCCGAAATAGTAAGCCATAAAGTCATATCTAAGTCCCAAGATTGGTTTGGAGCGGTTTGAAGGCTTAAAAACCCATTTTATATGTGTTTACGGCCCAAGCATGCTCCTTGGCCGTAAAATCCTGAATGAAGTCCTTTTTCATAGCTTAAACTCGGATTTGAAGGCTAATAATGCTATACTATGAGTTACGGAAATTACCTTAATGATTTGAAGCCTTAAATTGATGTTTTTGGACTTAGATCTTTGGATTGAGGTGAGAGGTTAGAGAGAGAGTAGTGAGAGAGAGAGAGAGAGTAAAAGCTTCAAATGGAAGCTTAATCTCCTTTAATAGTGTCTAAGATTTGGAAACGGTGGATTTCTACCCGATACCGACGTTAAACGGGGCTTTTGGTCGCACCCGATTAAGTTGTCGTAATCCGGCGAGAATGATTCTAAAAATTTTCAAATCAATAATTTGGGCCAATTTCATGAGCTCCTAAGGGGTTTGGACACTCATGAGACTAAAATAAACATATAAATTTAGATAATTTAGCCCAAAAACGAAATCGGAACGAATCGCTAAAGACGTGTTTTACGGACGAAATGGGTTTCGGCGATGGACAACTTCGGGTTGTTACATTATCCCCCCGTTAGAGGGAATTTCGTCCCGAAATTGAAAGATTAAGATACAGATCATGAAATGAAAAGAGAGATGAAGATGAATCTACTGCTTTGGGTCTTCACGCTCCTAAGTGGAATTGGGTCTCCGCTTGACATTCCAGCGAACCCTCACTACCGGGATGCGGCTTTGTTTCGTACGTTTAACCTCTCAATCCATGATCTCAATTGTTTCTTACATGGAGGTTCGGTCTTTCATTGATTTCGGTCTCATCAAAGGAATTGCTAAGGTTTCGTTGGGCAGGCGCTTCTAACATTTCGAGGCAGAAAAGACAAGGTGGATACTACTACCATGTCCTTGAGATAGTCGAAGTCTGTAGTTCACGGTTCCGGTTCTGGTGGGGATTTTCAAAAGGTTCGATGTGTCACGGGGGAAGTATTTCGCGTTTCTCAAAGTATATCTTGCTTTTATGGGATAAGGCCTTCAACAAGACACAAGTTCCAACAAGAAGGTACATCTTCATGTGGCAGAGTAGCTAAGGGTCTGATGGTTCTAAAGGAAATTTCTAGGTGGGTCTGCGATAATAGCCGGCGGGACCCAAGAATTGACGGGTTTCTATGGGTATCTCCGGTGCCGACTAATTCTTTATCGCCTTAGTTTTTGGAAAGGTCCACAGGTATGACTGCTTTGCTTATCTACATGACCAGGGAAAATGGTTTGACCGAAGGGCACCACTACTATCTCGTAGTGATCATATCAAGCCCTGGTCGCTGTCTTGGACACATCTGTGACAACCCAAAATATCCATTCTGAACAAACCATATCAAGCCAATAGAAGTAGAACAGTTACAGTGAAAATTCAGACTTCGAGTATAAGTTTGGCAGTTTTTAGGATTTATGTGACATCCCCAAAATCTCAGCCAGAAAAGACCGATTTTCATTTATGCTTTTAAATACTTTCAGAGTAAATCCTTTTGATTTGAAAGAGTTGCGGAATTTGTTCCCCAAACAAAACATGATAAAATAATATTTATCAAAGCATTTCATCAAGAGATGCATTTCATTATATAATCAAAACTCGGGATGTCATGTTCCGATACAGACCATAAAGCATAAACGATAACATTACAAGTCATTAAACAAGTATATACATATACAAACTTGTAAACAAAACAACAAGATGATCCATCCATCTTATGCCCTTGTGCCACTTCCTGTAATACAAATAAAACTGAGTGGGTCAGGCTTGGGAGCCTGGTGAGCATATAGGGTTTTCAACCCACAATAAATAAGTTATATTTAATTTCACCAACTAATCACTATCCCGATTACCCATTCTCGTTATCCTCACTTTACGTCCCTAAAACAACATCTATCTCAAGGGACCTAATCTAGGATTTTTATCGGGACGGACATCACAGCTAAGGGGTTTCCTCAACAATAGACATCCTAAAGGCAACCATGAGGGGGATAGAGTACACCGGTGCACACATCGTTCACAACACCTACATGTTATGAACCTGCTAGCGTTTCACTGGACTGTCTAGAAGGAGTCCGTGGTTGTTATCCATACTCCGCTGAATAACTAGATCAACAACAACAACAACATCGATGCCTCTCATCTGTTTATTACACACCAACTATCTACCCATGTTCTACCCAACATATTAGTAGACAAAAATATATATTTTCATACATAGTTTAAAACCTGCATATCATTTTCATTCAATATATATTCCACATAACAGATGAGGCATACCACGTAACACGTATTCCATAGAAAACAATTCAAATCTATGAGATAGAATAAATTGAATATCCATTCACTCATACAATCACAAAATATACACATAACAAGTATATCGCATAAAATACTTCATAGTTACTTTTTAGAAGAAAGTAACTGCACCCTCACACATATAAATCACAATTTACTTAATACATTCAAACCGCACTTGTATTATTATCGTGTTTATGAAAGGTAGTATACACTCACTTGATCAAAAGATGATCGGACAGCACTACGACTTGCAGAAGTAGTAATCCACAGCAGATCTGGAAGATCTCCTCAAAAATCGAACTTCTTGCGGGCAGAGCTTCGGCTCGGGAACCGCACTTCTCGGGATCTTCGGGATCTTGGGACTTGCCTCGGGGCTAGAGAATAATACCGGGGCTTCGGGGTATTTCTGGCACGCAAAACGATGCAAAACGGGAGAGAGAAGAGAAGAAATTGGCAAACTACTCGGCTGCCTTCGGATTCCTTTTATAAAGGCTAGAACCTCGGAGTACGCGGGGCGTACAGGCGTACGCGGGGCGTACTAGCCTCCGAAATCGTCACTGCATGCGTCATCCGAAGTGTCGACACTCTTCGGAGTATGCGGGGCGTACTCGCGTACGCGGGGCGTACGTCGGATCGGACTGATGACTCGGCTTCGGATAATGCCGGATTTTTTATTTAAAAATAAATACAATTTATTTATCAAACTTCAGAAATTCATATCTTCTTCATACGAACTCCGTTTTCGACATTGTTTATATCCACGGAAAGGTGAGACTACGCTCTACAACTTTCGTTTAGATTCCGCCGGCTAATTTTGATTTATTTTTATTATTTATTTTTAATAGGCCGCGACAGAAAAACTTCGTTATAAATTCATAACCTCTTCGTTTGACGTCCGTTCTCGCCTAACTTTTTATCGCTTCGATACCAACAATGAGATCTTCGATTCTCATTTAGATTTCTTCGGCTAAAAACCGCTCGATCTCAATTCGAGTATTTCAGGCTGCACACTGCTAAGTCGAAACTTCGATAAATCATAACTTCCTCATACGAAGTCAGATTTGGGCGTTCTATATATATTCGAAAACCTCGTTTCAACTACTACAACATTAACCAAAGATATTAAGTTTATTTTACACGTAAATTTTGACGCTTATTTTTATTCTTAATTAATCAGACCACATAATTAAGCAATTAAGCACAAAACACATAATACTCAAATAATACATTCTTATTATTTCAAAATGGGTTACAAAGGTTAACCTAGACTATTACATTGCTAAAAATGGCAAGCCCGGAAACACAGGCGTTACAATTTACACTTAAGGAGATATTAGGAGAGTGGATGCACTAGGGTTTTGTGCAACACTGTTATTCCAATACTCTAGGATATTAGAGTTCATTCCGGGAATAAAAATATTTTCTGCCAAAAATCCCAGGACTATATATAGAAAACTGAACCAAATAGTTCATTAGTTATATTTCCAATTAGAGAAAAGCCAAAATTCTCTCTCACGGATCTTCGGGTTTTTATCCCAAATTGTGAGTACTTCGATCTAGTTATGTTATATAGCTTAGATTGTGTTTAGAAACATCAATTTCATAACAAAACAACTAGATTCGGGAGTTTACCGCCCAAGAACGTTCTTCGAGAGTAAACTCCAATATGTGGCTTAAATGCTACCTAGTCCTTTCCCCGTGATTTGTAACTACCTTAGACTTGAATGCTAGTGTGTATATGACTAGAAAACATCAAAATCGGAACAAGACACCAAGATTAGGGAGTTTACCGCCCAAGAACACTTGGGGAGTAAACTCCATTTTAAGGGCCAAAAGTGTCCCAATGACCCTCAAAGCTTTAGAACTCGAACTAGAACCCACCATTGCATGCTTAGGACACCAAAAGCAATTAAAACCAATGATGAAAGTGAGTTCACGGCCCAAAAGGTTCTAGGGCCGTGAACTCCATGTTTAGGGGTCAAAATGCCTTGAAACACTTCCTAAGGCTTAGGCTTGAATTAGGACAAGTACCCTAGTGTGTTTGGAGCAAGCAAACACCATTAAAACACCAAGAGTAAGGTGTTCATGGCCCAAAAGGTTCTAGGGCCGTGAACTCCAGAAAATGATGCCAAATGGTGCCATAAACTCTTCTAAAGCCAAGTACAAAAGCCTAGTTTAGTTCCTAGTTAATTTAGAGACTTGAAAACACCATAAACACCTTCCCAAGGGAGTTTACGGCCGTAAAATCCAAGGGAATATGGTCCCAGGGCCGTGAAATCCTCAAAGGAGTTAATAGGAAGCCCAAACACTTGTCTAAGCCTTGAAGCAATTCACCACATGAGTTGTATAATTGTTAAACTTCATTTAGGGACTTTGTTGAGAGTTTACGGCCATGAGTTTACTCCCCTGGGCTGTAAACTCCAAAGCATAAGGTTATTTGACCATAAACTCCCATTAGAGGCATTGCACTCCTTTGTTGCAACCCATTTGCCTCCTAGCACATGACCAAAGGTCTTCGCTTGACACCAAGCACTTGTCTGATCCTTCCTTACGATAACAGTCCGTTCAATTCCAGTCACTTACAACAGGTGAGTTCATACCCCTTAATTAATGTTTTAAACTGCTTTTCATGTTTTATGGGGGGGGGGGATACAAGTAGAATCATGCTAGTTATTATATCAATCACATGTGATTAATAAGTAGAATTATGCTAGTTATTATGTCAATCACATGTGATTAATATGCAGCATTCAAATGATTTACTACACATTAACCGTTTTACCAAACAGGTTCTTCAAATGATTTTTCTTAAATGTTTTATATGTTTAAAAATCCTTATTAAACTGTTCATTTCACACTGTATGATTCTTTTCAAACCATTTTACTCCGATCCGTTTTACTCCAAGCTATTACCAAATCGTTTTACTTCAAACTGTTTTATCGATTGACATCAAGTCGATGTTCTCTTACGATAATAATTATGTTCATAGGTTTTACAAAACTTATTTATGCTTTTATATTTTAAATTGCATGCCTCTATATGTATAGTTATATAAGAAATGTTTAAAAGACTTAGGAAGGTTATCCACCCTATTTCCTTTTCGCTCTTGAGATGTGGTCTGGTGGGATATCGGGTACTCGTTCGAAGGTCGTTTAAATATTATTTATATAACATATGTACATATATAGTCATAAAGGCCCTTCCAGTTCACCCAATTCCCTTGGGTAGCAAGGGTATACATCCATGTTCATACGTACCAGTTAGATTACTAGTAAACTACCATATGGGTAGTTTTGGAAGATACTAGAACTATTACTAGAACGCGATACCATACAATGAGTCAGTTCATTCATGAGTCTATACTTGCTAGATAGAGAGCACGTACACTATAGTTAGAACATTACAGTACATTACTATACTTGCTAGATAGAGAGCACGTACACTACAGCTAGAACATTTCACTACATTACCATACTATTACATAGATATGGTCACATGATCACATTTACATGAGTACACTTACAAGAATTACTAGTACATGTTATAGGTATAGATCCTGTTATATATTCCTCACTCTTATCTTTACCTTGTGATACAATCACATAATCGACGAGATAGATTGGATTTAATATCCTAGTACCAAAGGATGCGTTGCAGGATTGACCATTCCTAGAATCTCTGTTAGCTACAGAGGTAAAAGCACATCCACGGATGTCAACGGTTGACACCCTTATAGGTATACTTTTGGGGACTAACTATTCCTATACCCAGCTGTTAGCAACAGAGGTAAATGTACATCTACGGATGTCTTTAGTTAACATTGTTAGTTGCCCTTGTTCCAAAGGGTAATCCTAATATAGTTAGGTCTTGGTAGAAGACTACATTCAGAACAGTTAGGTCTTGGTAGAAGACTACATTCAGAACAGTTAGGTCTTGGTAGAAGACTACATTCAGAACAATTAGGTCTTGGTAGAAGACTACATTCAGAATAGTTAGGTCTTGATAGAAGACTAATTGAGAACAGTTAAGTCTTGGTAGAAGACTCCTTTTGTTACTAATAGGAATCATAGGGATTTCTAGGGTTTTTCAAACGTTTACAGTTGTTTTACAAACATCTTCAATACTTACAATTCATATACTTACAAATTCTTACATACAAATTCATACATACAAATACTTACTTACAAATTAAGACACTAAAATACTTATGATCTCACCAGCTTCAAAGCTGATACTCGCTTTCAAAATTTCTTGTATCCTCAGGTCATCTTTAGACAGGTACCGATGCAAGGTTTAGAGAAGATGGAGCTTGTTCAAGACTCATCTTTCATTTTGATATATGCTTTAGTGTCTATTATAACTTGACAGAACACACTTGTATAATAATTATCTTATTAATGCAATGGATGATGTTGTTGCTTGTTTACTACTTTACATTGTTGTGATATTGTACATGACGTCCTCCGCCCCAGAACGTTTCCGCCGTTCTTGGTTTTGGGGTGTGACAACATCATCCTCACTGAGGTTTGGCAACGAGGTAATTCTAGGGATTAGGTCGATACGAGACTTGACTAGACGTTCGGAAAGAATTCTCGGGAAATCTTCAGGAAAGGCATCGGGGAAAGAGTTGCAGACTTCCTGTTTCCCGATGATCACACGGACGAGGAATACATGGGAAAAAATTTTAAGCTTTGATGCACGAAGATCATGAGAGTCGGGTCGGAGGAAGATTAAGACGGATGGCTTTCTCAAAACCAAGAATAACAGCATGAATGAGGCTCGGTCATTACATGCCAAAGATGGCATCAAAGCATTTCATGAAAGTTTTCCATTAGATTGAATGGAAAAGAATAATTATCCGGATTGAGGATACAATCTATGGATATGACGTTAGCGTTCTCCTTCTCACTTGTTAACCATCTCGACGGTATACATTTTCGATTACTAACAAAGGACTGAGTTTGGAAAGATGCTTGAATGGATGGTTAGCAAATTTCTTTCAGCACTAGAATCGAAAAGAATCACAAGCATAAGATTCATTGAGGGGAAATATACATGTGGCAACGGTGGGATCGGTGGCTGTCTCCTATCGTCCTATCGCTAGAACTCTTCCGGTGTTGCCAGATGTTACTGCCTTGGGGCAGTTTCGCTTGTAATGTCCAACTTCTCCACAACCATAGCAGGCCTGACCAATGCCCGCTCCGGAAGCTTGACTCGTTGATTGAGTTGGTGTTTTACAGTTTTTCGCAGTGTGACCCTTTTTGCCACAACTATTGCAAAACACCTCTATACATGGGCTGGAAGTGAGGTGATGATAGTTGCACTTGTCACAATTAGGGAGGGTTCCAGTATATCTACTGGTAGGTTTTCAAGCTGAGGATCCAACAACAGAAACAGCTGCAGGGGAAGTAGCAGCGTGAACTGCCACCATTTGCTGCCTCTTCGAAGATTCCTGCGATGTCTGACTTTTCTTCTTTTTCTCAAATTTTCTTTTCTCGCCACTCCTCTCTGTCGGCTCATGATTGGTAGCTGCTTCCTCAAGGTCATCACTATGGTCGATTAAGGTTTGTGCTAAGCATTTGGAGCTATTGTATGTATCCGGCCTCGCAGGTAAAACGTTTCCTTTTGTTGTCTGGGTCAGTCCCCAGATGAATCTCTCTATCTTCTTACTCTTCGGGGTAACCATTACCGGGCAGAGTAGTGCCAAGTCATCGAACCTGGAAGTGTAAGAGGCAATATCGGAACCTTTCATCTTCAGGTTCCAAAGTTCGTGTTCTAATTTCTGCATTTCGCCCCGAGGGCAGTACTCAGCCAGTAGAAGTTCCTTCATGGCATCCCACCCATGGCGTTGGCTACAGGTAAAGTTAGGGATTTGACTCGGCCGTTCCACCAAGTCAGGGATTTGTCGATGAAGGTGCAGGTGGCGAACTTCACCTTATCAGATTCTGAACAGGCACAAATTTCAAAGATGGATTCGGTCTTCTCGAACCATCGGGTGAGGGAAATGACACCACCAGTGCCATCAAAGGACGTGGGTTTCATGTTCATGAAATCTTTATAGGAACCCTCTTTTCAGTGTCCCTGATTGCTTTCTTGATTTTGGGTTTGGGTACCACCTCCCGAACCATCGGAACCACCAGAGTTCCGTTGAGACATGGTAGCTGCTACCGCGGCAGTAACAGCTGTCTGGAATACTACAAGATCAATTTGGGGAGGAGGTGGCGGCGGAGGATTGTTGGTCTTGGAGTTGGGTCTCTTTCTTGGAGGCATCTTGATTTAATAAGATCAAGAAAGTGAGGATGATAAGTCCTCTGAATTGAATCAAGAGATATGACAGATATATATTCCGAATAAGCGATAAAGCAGGAAAGAGTTATCAAAGCCGGTAAGTTATCGTTAAACGAATGATCAAGGAACAATGCATGAACGAGGATTTCTTCAAAGGATTGGCTCAAGAAATACTCACATAGTATTTCATGATTCTCTACGACACTGGCTCAATGTTTGTGGTATTAGGGTAAGTTTTAGGCATGCCACATACCATAGTCACTCCCAAGCACATGTTGGCCGTGTCTCGAATGAATATAGTTGGCCAGGCTATATTGATCCTAGACACGACTACATAACTGCCCAGGTTTAACCGCAACGTACAGCACCCATTTACTTATGTTTTGTTCTACTTGTAGTTACGGATTTCGACGGTTAGGTATAGTTGTATACTTTTGAAAATACTTATACTTTAAGGTATACTTTTAGTTCAGAGCACTTAGGCCCCTTAGTGTTTATAGTCTTATACCATGTAAGGTTTTGTATACTAGTTCACTATAAACAAGGGCTCTGATACCAATCTGTTACCCTCCGAAACCAAAGGTGGAAACGTTCCGGGGCGGAGGACATCATTAATATCACAACCAATGTACATAGTAAGCATAGTAAACACAAAACTTTGCATTACATAGATTCATTTACATTGTCTGAAAACAAGAGTTACATGTGTTATACATATACATATCATATGAACAAAACTAAGGACATGTCTACTATCCACTCTGTCTTCGCCAAAAGGATCGCTGGTACCTGTGTAATGTGGACCTGAGAATACAAGCAGTTTGAAAATCAGCATAAAGCTGGTGAGTTCATAAGCGGTTTGTTTTCTGAAAATGTACGAGTTCCTTTTTGTTTCTGAAAAAGTTACACCCAAGAAAATCCCATATTTTCTTAAAAGTTGGTTATTGAATCCAAAATGTAATGTAAAAGATGTACACAGAAAAATACGTTTACCCTTGTGAATTGTAAAGTTTTGTTATCTAAATTGTTACACGTTCCTGGTTAAGTACAAATGTCATCCCCAAAAAAATTCCAATATTTTCCTGAATGTTTGCGAAGTGTTACCAAATCTGAAAGTAATGTTCAAATGTCTACCATGCTTAAAGTGTGTGTGTGGAGTCTCCTGAAAGTTTGATTACCCTTAAATGTATATTAGTTTTAACATATATATAAAACTAATAATTAAGTGTAAAGTATTCATAATCTTGATTACAAGTTCCATAACCATACTACAGACTAGATATGATCGGATCGGGGCCAATATCTTTTTATGACTTTCGTTACCCTTTAACCTTTCGGTTCGGCTGTAGCTAGTAGCCAGGTGCGGGATAGTCAATCCCGTATAGATCTATACACTCAAGTTGCGCTCTCCCCTTTTCCGGAGATTCTGGTTACAGGGGTAGTCCTCAACTCTAGTATCTAAGGGAAGTGTTACAAAGGACGTGTCTCCAATCTTAAGATTAATGAAATTAAATCTGAAAGTTATTAATACGGAAAAATCTATTTTTGTTAGTCCTTTACTCTCGTGTCTAGGAGGAGTACTATCAAGGACCTAACTAAAGTTCTAATGATACCTGTCCTTCACACTTGCATCTAGGGGTGTTTTATTAAGGACAATACAAAAGATCTATGATTTCAACTGTAAAAGTGTAAACAATCAATTGTGAGGTATAAAGTATAATACTGTATAATAAGAACTGAAATTGGTTTGAACAACAACTCTACAAGTCAAAACAGTTTGTTAATATGTTTTCAATTCTTAAAAGTGTACGAATTATGAAATCATTCAAATGAAATAATGAATTTAAGTACAAGATATTCTTGTACTTTTGCTTGTATTCCCCCTGAAAACGTTGAAAAACCATTGAAAAGGGGTAGGGGTATGAACTCACCAGACGAGAAAACGTGTCAGTTTGGATGCTAAGTGTCGGTTCGGGGCTTGATAACGCGTGAGGTTCCTATGTAATATGAAATGATATACAAATATATCTAATTAGATTTTAAATCACTAATTAGACATGATTATATACTCCAAGACGCGAAAACACTTCAAAATAAGTGTTTGGAGTGACCCGGGTGACATTTAAGGACGTGTATGGCTTAGGAATGGAGTTTAGTCTTCAAGAGTAAACTCTTATAAGAGTTTCAGCCCTAAACACCACATCCACATGAGTTCACGGTCGTGAACTTATGGATGAGAGGTTTATAGTGCTAAATGGCCTTGAAACACATGGGGATTAAATCTAGGTTTGAGTCTAATGCATTGGAAAGGGATTTAACTCACATATAGACCATTTATTGGAGTTTACGGCCGTAAACTCCCCCACATATATTACTTGTATATTTTGGTGATGTTGGGACAATCACATGTGATTCAAACAATTTTTACAAGCCTTAGGATGAACTTTGGGCACCATTTGACTTATGTTTAGGAGTTTATGGCCATGGAACCCATTCTTGGGGGGTTATGGCCGTAAACACTCCAATGGAGGGTTTTTATCATGTTTAAGGTCCCTAAAATGATAGTGGTTGGTTCTAGGATTTATTCCAAGGCTAATGGTGTGTTTAAATGGCTTTTAAACACTTGGTTTTGAGTTTACTCTCCATGAATGATGAGTTTACGGCCCAAGCATGTTCTTGGGCAGTAAACTCATGTTTACTCCTCAAAAATCATGTTTTAGGTGTTCTAAGTCCGAAATGGTAAGCCATAAAGTCATATTTAAGTCCCAAGATTGGTTTGAATGGGTTTTAAGGCTCAAAAATCCATTTTATATGTGTTTACGGCCCAAGCATGCTCCTAAGCGATAAAATCATGAATGAAGTCCTTTTTCATAGCTTAAACTCGGATTTTAAGGCTAATAATGCTATACTATGAGCTAGGGAAATTACCTTAATGATTTGAAGCCTTAAATTGATGTTTTTGGACTTAGATCTTTGGATTGAGGAGAGAGGTTAGACAGAGAGTAGTGAGATAGAGAGAGAGTAAAAGCTTTAAATGGAAGCTTAATCTCCTTTAAATAGTGTCTAAGATTTGGACACGGAGGATTTCTACCCTATACCGACGTTAAACGGGGCTTTTGGTTGCACCCGATTAAGTTGTCGTAATCCGACGGGAACGATTCTAAAAATTTTCAAATCAATAATTTGGGCCAATTTCATGAGTTCCTAAGGGGTTTGGACACTCATGAGATTAAAATAAACATATAAATTTAGATAATTTAGCCCAAAAACGAAATCGGAACGAATCGCTAAAGACATGTTTTACGGACGAAATGGGTTTCGGCGATGGACAACTTCGGGATGTTACACCTCCATATATAATTATTTACATCAAAATTTTACTTTATACTTTTATGGTTCATTTTAAAAATGTGTTCTTCGCCGCAACGCGCGAGATGAGAACCAAAACTACTAAATTCAGATTATATTATTATTTTTAAAATGTTCGATATAAAGTGAAAATAACCTCCTACGCTCTCTCTTTGATATACAATCCATAAACCACAAATATCCTAACCCTAAATCGATTGAAGGGATATCGCTTATGAGACCGAGATTCTATACGAAACCTAGGCCCCCCAATTAAATCGGTTTGTGAGAGCGTATCACTATTCATCTCAACTTCTATTTTTATCCCTTGATTACTGCTAACGTGTCCTATCTATTTTCCCCGATTTTTTCATGTATCTTCCTTATCTACTTACCTGGTTTACCTTTATTGACTCTGTTTATTGGCTTTATTCACCGTCTTCGTGTTGCTCTCTTTCACGACTTAGCTTCATGCCAGCCGACTATCCACACAGCTCAGTACTGTAACTGTGTCGTGCCTTTAGTGTTGACCATCATCGCTCCTCAGACCAACGCCTCTGTTTCACATTCTAATCAGATGTAACACCCCAACTCCTAGGTATAAGTTTTAAATCATTATGTACATGTTTATGGACCTACTCGACGAGTTGGTTGCCCCAACTCGTAGTGTAAAGGCGGGTTAGCCCGCTTGGATTATTGGACCTGCTCGACGAGTTGGAGTGCCCTGAATCGACGAGTAGGATCTGCTTATGAAAACCCTATTTATTTTTGGGTTTGCACGCTATTTAAAGAACCTTAACTCCTCTCCTTAGCCTCCCTTGCCAGCCTATCGTCCAAAAGCAAACCCTAGCAAGCTAACTCTCCATTTTTGAGTGCGTGAGGCTATATGAGTGTCTTTTGGTGCATTTCTTAAAGAGATTTGAAGACTTAGAAGCTTGGAGTGAGAAGGAGCCTGTAGATCCAACATCTACTTCATTTTGGCATTCATTTGAAGGTAAAAAGTATTTACCTTGGCTTGCGATTTCATAGATCTTCTTTCATGTATAAATATGGTCATTTTTGGGGCCAAATGGGGTCATTCTCGGATTTGAACTTTTTCCAGAAGATATGGTCTCAGATCTAGACTCCTCTAGGTACCAAATTCAGAAAACTATTAACGTTATCTAGTATTAACCCCTCACCATTCCTTAAACCTCATTCTAGATTTGGTCTGGTATTGTAAGCCTTTATGACCTTGCATGCACGTAAAGTGCGCAACTTTACGTGGAATTTGTGCCTTAGGAAGCTAGATCTACAAGTTGGAGCTTTAGAGTAGCTTAAAAACGCCTGAATGGGAAGTGGACTGAAGGGACTCAACGAGTTGCATGTTCAACTCGACGAGTCCAATGAAAATTGGTTGTTGTTGGTTTCTGCATGAACTCGGCGAGTCAGTAAGACGACTCGACGAGTCAGTTAGGGTTTTCCTGACTTATGGACACGCATGGACTCGACGAGTTGTCTGGAAACTCGACGAGTCAAATAGGGTTTTCACGATTTCTCGAGTTCCGGAAGGACTCGAAGAGTCAGTGAAGTGCACTCGACGAGTTGGGTCAAGATGGACTGTTGACCTTGACCGTCGACCTTGACTTTGACCAGGGGTTGACCAGTTTGACTTCTTGGGGTATTTTAGTAAATTGGGAATTTATGGAAGTGGTCCTATGATAAATATAAGTGGTGGAGTTCGTGGCTGTGAATCGAGAGTTTGATCTAAGCACCACAGTTCGACATTGTAAGGTCAGTTCTCCTCACTATATCAACAGGGTCTAAGGCACCAATGCCGGCCCTTTCGGATTTGAATCCGGGTTTATTGCATGATATGATTTATGATTTGTATCCTGGTTATAGGATGGTTGCTATTTTAGTGACATGTTAGATCGGTATCCGGGTTATAGGATTATGCTATGTTAGTGATCTGTTAGATCGGTATCCTGGTTATCGGATGGTTGCTATGTTAGTGATCGGTTAGATCGATATCCTAGTTAAAGGATGGTTGCCATGTTAGTGATTTGTTAGATCTATATGAATATATGTACATGCTAGCTAGCATATGATATTTATGTGACATGTTTTTTTGATTGGGGGTTGGGTTGAGGCGGACATCCTTTGTGCTTAGGAAAACATACCCAGGGCGGATCGGATAGATTGCAGACCCGGGAGCGCATACTAGTTAGACCGAAGGTCCGATAAGCGCTTCAGATAGGCTGAAGGCCCTGAGAGGCGGTCCAGATGTGTCGAAGGCTCAGAGAGCGGTCCAGAAAGACTGAAGGCCTGTGGGGCGGTCTAGTCTGGCTGATGGCTCATTATGCATGCTGTTTGTTTATATGATATGATTTTGATTGTATGGCATTGGTATTTTTGGGGAACTCACTAAGCTTTGAGCTTACAGTTGTTGATTTTGTTTCAGGTACTTCTGATGATCGCGGGAAAGAGAAAGCTTGATCGTACACCTCCTTATGTTTTATGTTTTGATTCTGGGATACTCTGACACTATACCATTTTGAAAACATGTTTTGTAATAATCATCGGTTATGAAATGTTTTAAGAAGTTTAAATTTGGCATGATTTTAATGGATGTTACATCAGATGTCTCTTTCTTTTCTCTGAATCGCTCTCCACTTACATGCAAATTTTAGTTTGCAGCTGCCCTTTCACTTTCAGTTAGTAGGGCTATTCTTAGAGAAAATTTTAGAAAGTAAAACACGCACACCACCTGTCTGATAAGATGTGCTTTCTCAATTTCTTCTACTTCCATCCTAATTTCCATTGGAGTTTCAAACGATAGGCCTGCTATCATAGATATTTGAAGACCAGACTTGACAAAACTCAAAACGCACACCACATGTTTCATAAAATGTCTATTTGAAATATGGAAAGATATTTTTTTGTTTGATTTAAAACCAGCTTTATAGAATACCCATACCAACATCATATCCTTGCAAATTAGACTTTTATAAATTTAAATGCAACTAATCTGTATGATCTTTAAAAATAGTTATATGTTGCCAATCTGTACTATATTTTGAAATATTTAATTGTATGGATATTCTTTGTTGTAGACACTGATCATACTCGCAACCATCTTCTGTAACTTTATACCAATACCACTTACAACCTCTTCCTGCAATATCTCCGTCATTACACTTGGGTATGCTTTCCTGTCCACTGACTATTTAATATCTATTTCTACTATACAAAACATGTTTTTTCATTAATGAAAAATTAAAAAAAAGTCAGATAATATATATGAGATTTAACTTTAAATAATGCTTACATCATTGTAAAGTTGTTGAATTAAAACATGTACGTTACTCACATGTTACTTCTGTTATTGTTTTTTCTGTTATCTATGTGTATTGAAAGAGATAACGGTTTAATTCCATGTACAAAGAGATAACGGTTTGATTCTACTGACCCATCCAATGCTCCTTCCACATCAAATCAGAATCATAACTGTCAGTCATCATCTCAAGCTGCTTATTGCTATACTCTGCTTCGTACTTCATCTGAAAGGAATCATAATCGTTAATCATCAAGACATGATGATTATTGCTCTACTTTACTTTGCACTTCATCTGTTAATGACTCTTCTGTTGGATTAGTGTCTAAGTCCATAACTATTTTGGTATGTACTTGACCTGATGGTGCATGGTCCTTTTGGGTTGCCTTCACCAAAGCAACTTGATAGGATGATTTATGGAGAGAGAAGATTAATTATGATTTATTAATATATTATGAGAATCATATATTAAAGGAGAAATCATATTGTTTAATTAATATTAGTCAAGAATTAATTGATAATTAATTTTTGTGACTAAAAGAGATTAATTAAACTTAAGGGATTGGAACTGTAATTATAAGATAACTGCATTTGGGCTATGGATCACCTTGGAATAATAGGTTGGACGAATTCTATGGGGAAACCCATTAGAAATCATCCAAGGGATATTCTAAAAGGGTCCATGGGTTGCTTAAGGCTTAAGCAGTCAGATTAGGGTTTCCTAGTTGAAAACCCTAATCGCCTACATGTATATATAGTACCCTTAAGACCCAAAAACGCGGATAAGAGTTTCACTAGGGTTTCTGGACGTTTTGGACAGCCTCATCTCTCCTTATTCTTCATCCTCTTGCTCTTGGTGTTTGTGAGCCATTAGAGGAGTGACAAATGTGACTCTAAGCTTTCTACAGTCATTACAAGGAGGATTTGAGATTGTTATTGCTACATAACAATCAAGTTAAGATCTAAAAACCCTTTCACATGTTAATATGATTAATTGTATGCTAGAACTAGGGTTTAATGTCTTTGATGAATTGCATGTACAATAGAGAAACCTAGATCCAAGCATTAGGGTTGCATGAGCACATATGATGTTCTTATGGCTAAAACCCATCAGTGGTATCAGAGACTTGATTGGTTTCTATTGTATTGATGCATTGGTTATCTGTTCAAGCTTCAAAATCGATTTTTTTGGCTCCCTGGCTGATGAACTTGGCGAGTTGCTCCAACTCGGCGAGTCCATAGAGGAACTCGACGAGTTCGAGCGTCAGTAAGAGCAAATTTCGGGATTTCTTGCTGTTTTGCTTGAGGATACTTGCCTTAATTGTTTTGGGTCTTTAATATTCGAATTTATCTTATATCTGAGTATATCCTTGATTAAACAAATGATAATTACCAATTGATTAGATAATAACTTCCTTATATGATTAAAGATTGATTATTTGTATTAATTGGGTAACATATCATGCAAGAATTTGAAATTAGGTCAAATATAGATAATGATAGCATTAATTGTTTAATTTCTATTATTTGTTATTTGATCCTTGTGTTGTGAAAAAGTTTCATTTGTGCCCATGTAAGTTTTATGGTTTAAATTTGAATTTAAAGGTTTTGTTTTGAAATTTAAATAGTTGAAACCCTAATATTTTGAAATGTTTCAAAAGTTGCCCTCAAGTTGAAGCCCTAAAGTTGATTAAAAGTTTAATTTAGAAATGTTAAATTCTAAAACCCTAGTATTGTTTTGAAAAGTTCAAATCACGCCCTTATGGTTTTATAAATTAATTAAGGTGTATAATTAAAAGAGACTTAATAAACCCATAAAGTTTTGGTTTACATTTAATTAAACTAAAAGTATAATTTATTAAATTAGAACACCTAGTATTTTAAAAGTGTAAAATACACCCTATACTATATAACATTAAAAGTCTAATATATATGTATGAGTAAAAGTCAGTCTTACCATTAGTAGGCCTCATTCATGAAGCTGGTCTATAAGGGGTGTTTAAGGAAATTGCCTATAAAATGGCGATTGAATGGGTATCCACTCTTACCCACCGCACTCTTGACTAGTGGATGGTCGTTAGCCGAACGGGTAGGATAGGACATAAACCTTCCATTATATGTATAATGAAGTACAAAAGTAACTAAATGCTTTTACACATTCCCAATCTTAGTTACTTTAGGCAAAAGTGAATTGATGCAATTCCATGAAATTACACTTTGTGCCCTTGTGAAGACATTAGTGGAGCGTGTGTGGTTAACCGGCACACTAAATGGTTCTAAGCAAAGGTAGCAAAGGGTGACTCAATGTTTGTCATAGTTCGGTGGTGTGTGTGTGGTTAACTGGCACATCGAATAGGTGACTGTAACATGTGGGGGCACCATGTAAGTCTGCATGGTTATTCACACCCACTTTGTGATCCTCGGTATCACAGTCACAAACTAGAAGGGCATATTGAGATTTAAACATGCCATTGAAAAGCTCAATGAATCTCAAAAGATCTAGGAATTTTCAACAGATTTAAAACTTAAATTTCTTTTTCGTTTTTCATGGTGGAAATTAGTGAATCGTCATTCACTTACCTTCAAATATTCTGCAACTAGATTACGGCATTCCTTTTCTAGGTTGTAGAGTATTGTGTTGGGTCCTAGCCTTAATATCTCATTTGGGTGATTTATTAAGGACTCAATCAATCAACTAACTTGAATTTAATTTTCTCCGGTTTTATAGATGTCAAAGTATGACAACTATGGTCTTCTCAAATCCTGTGGAACAAGTTTTTCACATGAAGATGATATTCCACGATTCGATCGAGGAACACGAGATCATGCTTCACTTCCTCCACCTCCTCCTATTATTCTCCCTAACCCACAAGTTCAAAAGATTGAAAAGTTCAAACTCACTCAAGCCCTTTTGGCAAGTAAACATGTAGAAGGAATGTCAGTATGTGCACACGTCCTAGAGATGAAATCACACATTGATAGGTTAAGAATGTTGAGATCTGTTGCCTGTGAGGAGCTGACTGTTGACTGGGTTCTTCAGTCACTTCCTGACTCATATAGTGAGTTCGTAAGAGAGTACTATATGATGAACCACGACGTAACCCTCATTGATGTCACGTATATGCTTGTTGCTGTTGAATTAGCAATGATTTGGCACACTGGAAAAGCAAAGTTGATTGGTGGATCTGCCTTCCAAACCTCTTTGGATATAGGCAATGGCAACGAAAGACATGCCATGATCGAAACGTTTGATCATAAGAGAAAGGCAAAGTCAGAAGTAGTTCCATGTGCTGTTCCAAAAGAGTTAATTTGCTTTTATTGCCAAGAGAAGGGGCATTGCAGACGAAGCTGCCCTATTTACGTAAGAGATCTAAGAGATGGGAGAGTCAAAACATATGGCTCTACTTTAGGTAAAATCCATTAACTAACTCTTTTAAGTTCCTATTCTGTATTCTTGATACATGATATTATAAGATTACAATTGATGTTTTGTAGGATCGAAGAAATGAAAGGAAACTTAAGGGAAGAAGTGAGCAGAATATAATCGGGAAGAAATGGATTTCGATTGCATTGCTTGAAGATTGTATTCTTGAGCAACTACCTAGAGTTAGAATAGTTTGCTAAGAAATATGTATTGACATAGTTTTTCAATGAATTGCATTGTAAGGACAAATTTTTCCGCAATAAAATAGATTTTGATTTTATATTTAGCCTTGTAATGGCGTGTATGAAAAATTGATGTTTGAATGCTTCTGTTATTAGCAATAATGGATTTGTTTCTTAATTATGTTATTTGTGGAAATGTCAAGAATTTACCAAATAGGGAAAGTTTCTCATCGCCCAAGTTTCAATTGGATACAAACTTGGAATCATACAACTTGGTTGCATGATGAATCAGAAATTTCATATTTGGAAATTAGACTAATTCATTGACAAAGTGTCTAGTGAAGGACTAGGAGATCCAGTACACAAGGTTGTGTGTTGATCAAGTCCACCACAAGAGTAACAAAGATATTCATCATGATTTACTAAGGTTAAGTAAATATGATTATACTTATGAGATTAAGTGTAATTCTCAGTTGATTGAAAGAGTTTCAATCAATAGCAGAACGAATAAGAAGAATCAAATAGGCAGAAAAATAAAAGTTTCTCTATTCTAAGAAGAAGGGAGACTACTTTTATTATGTTTTATGATAGGTCTTAATGATTAAGAACCATATCTCAATTGATACTCTAAGTAAGTCTTAGTGCAATTGTATGTCTAAGAAGAGGAATCAAGAATTGATGAAATGGTTAAATCAAAAAAGTCAATCATACTTCGTTCCAAAAACAAGTCTTAGAGTTAAGATTGTGACATTGAGTGACAAGTCTTAAGAAGGTTTATAACATTCATCAAATGTGGAAAGTTGTGATGTCTTGGATAAGACAAACACCAACTAGGACCAATTTTGTGGAGTGTTTTGCCCTGATAAAAGCTACACTAACTCTTGAATATTTGTTTGTCGAGAAATGTTTATTGATAAGAGATATTATATGTCAAGGAGTCAGTGGGAGTCTTAATGGTCTCAAAAATTTTCATGAATTAGTCAAGAATAAATCTTATCAATCATCACTAGCACATGACTTGAGGTTTACAACATATGGTGTTGACACTATCTTGTTTATGTGCCGTTCTAATTGAGTTAATTATGCATGTGAGTTCTATGAGTTCTCATTTGAATGCATAAAAGGCAAGGACCTTGATCAATGAAAAGTATATTGATAAGAAAGGATGAGCTGCTTAACTACTTGGAAGACATGGTGGGCACTCGTGTTACCATAAGGCTAGAAATCAAGATTAAGAAAGTTCGGTCCATATGAGTTTGGATTTGTCGCAAACTTTGGTTTTGGGCAAATTCGCATGGATAGGAACACATACACCATTAAAATCTAAGTGTCATAAGATTCCCTCTTTCATGAAAATGATTGTGAGAAAATGCTTTCACCAAGAGAGATTTTAAGAAGATAGTGATTGTGTAATTGTATTCTTGAATTCGATTATGGTTACGGTATCCGTTTCCATAATTCGAATTGTGAGATTTGGCAATTAGTCTGAATTGTTTAGACACACATATGAGCTATTTAAGGAAAATGTGTATAAGTTTAAGAAGCTTAGATAAAGGATTATCATGTCAAAGCTAGTGGGAGCATAAGTGTTATGCTTATTTGATAATAATCATCATGATAGTGAGATCATAAATGTTATGATTGTATGATTATTAAGGCAACTATTGCAAGTTAGCAATATTAGTTATAGAAAACAAGAGTTATACTTTGCAAAGTCGTAAGGGTTGAAAAGTTGTTTTGCTATAAGTAAGGGAGAGAATATTATGCTTCATTTCAAATCTAAAGGCTTAGGTTGTGGAATGTTAATAAATTTAGTCAAGGATACATAGTGTGTTCTCAAATTTCGATTATGATTATGGCATCCCTCTTCATAGTTCGAATTGTGAGAATGTGACACATAAAATATTATGGCAGAAGATTGATAAAGTATCAGATCTTTATGTAAGACATTATGCATTGAGTTCCATACACTTCGGGTATAGGATCGATTGCAAATGTTATAATATTTGAACTTTCTAAAATTTTTCCAAGTGTCTAGCGCATTTTGAGGGAAAAAGGACAAGAATCGGTTTTGACTAAAATAATTAAACAACTATCAAAGGACGATCCAAAGCTCGCTGAGGATTAGTCGCTTGTGAGTAGTTGGAAGTATTGTATTGGATGGACCATATCGACATTATTATGAATAGATAAGATTCTATTAAGAAAGAGTTGTCATATGGCAAATATGGAAATGTTTCCTTATTGGGAGTTGGATATTGAGAATCTATATCTAGATTAGAAACTATTATGCAAGAAGGATGTTCAAAGGAATGTAGTTTGAGTGAGAGACATCATATCTATAGAATTGTTTCTGAGAGAGATTAGCCAAGTCTTTATGATTTTGAGCAATGACTTTACGAAAGAATCATTGCATAAAATGTTAGAATCTAGCATATTCTATAAGTGGCAAGAATTTGATATTCTTATACTTATGATAAGGATTGGGAGTTGTGAAATGAGTATGATTGGAAATGTGTTCATTTGATCTATTTCACAAAGTAAGGACCATAGGTAAGCATTGTGTGCATGTTGAGAGCATGGGACAAGTGTAGTAATAATTCAAGTAAGAAGTTGATTACCCGAAACAACAAATAATGAGTAATCAATATGGTGATATAAATAAAATGTTTTACTTATACCCAGAGTTTGGGGCCATATGGGATTAGTATTATTCTTGTGTTTCACTTTGCATGTTTTGACTTCCAGAGTAATTAAATTGGTTCAGAACAATCAAATTATTCGAATGGACCACAATCGTTCATATGTTGGAAGTAGGTATGAATGAAGAATGTTGTGAATTGGTGTATGGATTGTCTAAAGTGTATTAGACATATGCAAATGTTTGCTACAACGTTCATCAGTGCTTATGAATATAAGTTTGAGCATTGGATTAAACCCACGCTCACTTGGATCACTTCATGGATTTTATCACGAGTGATTGGTGAGACGATAATATCTTATAGTCTTGAAACCGAGATGCGTGAGTTGTATCTTGCGAGTCGGTTACACATTGATAATATGTAAACGCACCGGTAACTTGGTGTTATAAAACATATTATTGTGTGTGATTTGGTGAGTGAGTGCAAGCAAGCATTGAATCAAAGTTTATCTATTCCTTTTATCCAAATTAGGATGAAAGCGATATATGTGGGCCCCTCGATGATTTAGTGATGACACCTTAAGCGCTTGGCCAAGCTGGGACTAATTTGATGTGTACAATTGCAGTCTGTTGTCATTCGTCATAAATCGGAAATCGGGAAACAACATATAGACTGAGAGAATGATTTCAATCCATGTCTCACGTTTATACAATATCTAGAATGAAGGAATATATGATCCCTTATCTAAAGGACGCGTATATGATAAGATAAGAGTTGACAGCGGCTTTTGAAAGCTACGATTGCAGATCAGGATCTGAAGTCATACGCAGAATAGTTATTAGACTCATCCAAGTGGGAGACTGTTGGATTAGTGTCTAAGTCCATAACTATTTTGGTATGTACTTGACCCGATGGTGCATGGTCCTTTTGGGTTGCCTTCACCAAAGCAACTTGATAGGATGATTTATGGAGAGAGAAGATTAATTATGATTTATTAATATATTATGAGAATAATACATTAAAGGAGAAATCATATTGTTTAATTAATATTAGTCAAGAATTAATTGATAATTAATTTTTGTGACTAAAAGAGATTAATTAAACTTAAGGGACTGGAACTGTAATTATAAGATAATTGCATTTGGGCTATGGGTCACCTTGGAATAATAGGTTGGACGAATTCTATGGGGAAACCCATTAGAAATCATCCAAGAGATATTATAAAAGGGTCCAGGGCTACTTAGGGCTTAAGCAGTCCTATTAGGGTTTCCTAATTGAAAACCCTAATAGCCTACATGTATGTATAGTACCGTTAAGCCCCAAAAACGCGGATAAGAGTTTCACTAGGGTTTCTGGACATTTTGGGCAGCCTCATCTCTCCTTATTCTTCATCCTCTTGCTCTTGGTGTTTGTGAGCCATTAGAGGAGTGACAATTGTGACTCTAAGCTTTCTAAAGTCATTACAAGGAGGATTTGAGATTGTTATTGCTACATAACAATCAAGGTAAGATCTAAAAACCCTTTCACATGTTAATATAATTAATTGTATGCTAGAACTAGGGTTTAAAGTCTTTGATGAATTGCATGTATAATAGAGAAACCTAGATCCAAGCATTAGGGTTGCATGAGCACATAGGATGTTCTTATGGCTAAAACCCATCATATTCTTACATAGATAATGGTGACTGCAATAACATCTGTGAATTTTGTGGTGCTTGCTTTTGGTATAAAGAGCGTGCGATTGCCGCTTCTAATAATCAACATCCAAAGTACATGCAATGTTGCAAAGGAGGCCGTGTGGCTATCCCGTTTCACACACAACTTCCTGCAACAATTTTACATCGATTCCAACAACCTGAATTCATGTTAAACATTCGAGGGTATAATTCTATGTTCTCTATGACCTTTTTAGGTGGGAAGGTAGATGTCAGAATAAACAACGATTTTGGCTCATATGTCTTTAAGATTGCATGGCAGATTCACCACTGACTTGGTAGTCTATGCCCACCACCTAACAAGAAACCATAATTCCTGCAAATGTATGTTTAGGACATCGAAAATGAAATTTATAATTGGCTTCGTACGTTTACTTCTGAAAATCGAAAACCTCTGAATCTTGAAATAGTTACCGTTCTTCTAAAAACCTTAGACACTTCGAATGGATTGATTAAGCTTTTTCAAATAGTTATAGATATTTGATCCACGACTAATGAACCCACCTTTATCGTCTGTCTTTACAGATCGGAAAACACTTTACGTTAGGACAGGCCATCCCGTGGTTGTATCAGTGAAATTGTGTCTAATGATGACCCAACATGTAACACCTTTGACATAATTATTAGACACAAAGATGGTGGCCCTGAACGTATAACCAAACTTCACCCATTCTACATAGCATTGCAATACCCACTACTTTTCATTTATGGTGAAGCTGGATAGTCACCAAAGCTGTGACAACCCGATATATCGAGACAATGTAATGTAAAACAAATCAAATTTAGGTCAAAATATAACTTTCCTAAAATCTTATTTGGGTTAAATAAAGTAGTAGGAATCGTATCAAGGTTTTCATACATATAAAGAACCCTAAAATCCGAGTTATAACGAAGAAGTTATGACCAACCGAAGATTCTCGGCAAATCCGGCAACACAGATTAAACAAAAAACGCGAAGTTTTAATACAATAGTTTTTAGCCTTAAGTATCTAAATGGAAGTTATAGATAACCTCAAACCGTGAGCGTACATAAAAAGAATGTCCAAATCTGACTTCGTATGAGAAAGTTATGATTTTTCCAAGTTCAGCTTAGCAACAGACAGCTTAAAACTCGAATCGGAGATCGAGCGACTTTTGGCCGGAATGACCTAAACGAGAATTGAAGGTCTCGTCAATGGTATTTCAGTGGTAAAAAGTCTGGTGAAAACGGACGTCGGATAAAGAAGTTATGAATTTTTGAAGAATTTCCTTAATCCCATCATTTTAATAAATAAATAATAAAAATAATTTCATAATTTGCCAACGGAATCTAAACGAAAGTTGTAGATCGTAGTCTCACCTTCGCGTGGATATAAAGAACGTCGAAAACGGAGTTCGTATGAAGGAGATATGAATTTTAGAAATTTATTTAAAATAAATATAAATTTAAATGTAAATTCTTGGTATTATCCGAAAGGGAGTCATCGGATAGGACCGGAGTACGCCCTGCGTACCTTCGTACGCCCCGCGTACTCAGATCAAGGGCCTCGGATCGTCCACGTCGCCCTATGCGAAGCTTCCGACCCACCCGTCCGACCCGTCGCCCCATCCGACCCGCCGTCCCATCCGACCCGCCCCATCCGAAGTACGTAAGCGATGACGTCTAGTACGCGCTGCGTACCCTCGTACGGCCAGCATACCGAGGCGGTTCAGCACCCCTATAAAAGGGATGCGAGGCTTTCCGAAAAACTTGCTCATTTCTCTCCTTTCTCTCACGATCTTGCCTCGTTTTCCGTGCCCGTTCAAACCCGAAGCTCTGGTCTTTTTGCTCAAGTCCCGAGGGTCGATTTTACTCCCAAGATTCCCGAGAATCCCGAGAAAAATCTGTTTCCCGAGACGAAACTCTGCTCGGTTTTCCATCTCGCTTTCTTCAATCAATCAAGTGAGTTCATAACCCCTTAACTAATGTTTTAAACTACTTTTAAATGTTTTATGGGGGGGGGGGATACAAGTAGAATCATGCTTGTATTATATCCATCACATGCGATTAATAAGTAGAATTACGCTAGTTATTACATCAATCACATGTGATTAAAATACAACATTCAAAAGATTTGGCTACTCATTAGCCGTTTTACCAAGCAGTTTCCTTCAAATGATTTTTATAAACATTTTATATGTTTTAAACTACTTATTACACTGTATATCTTACTCGGTACATTACCTTTCAAACTTATTTACAACTGTGTTTCAATCAAATGTTTCCTTATACTCAAAACTGTTTTATCATACTTATGCCTTCAAATTGTTTTATAGATCGACATCAAGTCGATCTTTTCTTAAAATAATATTTATGTTTCAAATGTCTTACAAAAATTATTGATGCTTTTATATTATAAATTGCATGCCTCTATATGTATAGTTATATAAGAAATGTTTAAAAGACTTAGGAAGGCTATCCACCCTATTTCCTTTTCGCGCCTTGAGATGTGGTCTGGTGGGATATTGGGTATTCGTCCGAAAGTCGTTTAAATATTAGTTATATATATATATATATATATATATATATATATATATATATATATATATATATATATATATATCATGTGTACATATATAGTCATAAAAGGTCCTTCCAGTTCATCCCATGCCCTTGGGTAGCAAGGGTATACATCCATGACCATACATACCAGATAGATTACTAGTAAACTACCATATAGGTAGTTTAGGAAGATACTAGAACAATTACTAGAACGCGATATCATACAATGAGTCAGTTTATTCATGAGTCAATACTTTCTAGAACAGTACAGTACATTACATATACAACTATACTAGAATGATTACATTACTATGCTTGCTAGGTAGAGAGCACGTACATTATAGCTAGAACAGTACATTACATATATATTAATACGTTAACAATTGTGATCCACTGTATCGGAGCATGCCTTAAATGTCATGGCCCGAGTTGTAGCCAGAATTCTCTTGGAGGGAGAGCGTTGAGTTTGTGTATAGATCTATAATGGATTAACTATCCTACACCTTGCTGCTAGCTATAGTGGGACCTTCAGGTCTGCGGATGCCAGACGTCATACCTTATTTTCGACTATACGTTGTCGTTGTAACCAGTCTATAGTATAAGTTTGTGTATAGATCTATACTGGATTGACCATCCTACACCTTGCTGCTAGCTACAGTGGGAACTGCAGGTCTGCGGGTGCCAAATGACATTCCGTTATTACGACCATTCGTATGTCGTTGTTATCAGTCGATAGTATGGTGCAATTTATCACATAGTGCCTTATCCAAAAATCCGGTTTAAGGTAGTTAGTACGGTAGTAGTCCTTTTAGAGCTACGTTGTAGTACTACGTTAATTTTCCCATTACATATTTTTAGTGATAACCTCACTTAAACATAAATGTACAAACTATATTTTTGGATAATGATAGTTATACTTTGGAAAATACTTACTCTTACAAGAGACACACACACAGAACAGTTACGTCTTGGTAGAAGACCCCTTCATATACTAGAAGGAATCATAGGGATTCTAGGGTTTTTCAAACACTTACAATTCATATACACTTACAAATTCTTACATACAAATTAAGACACTAAATACATATGATCTCACCAGCTTCAAAGCTGATACTTGCTTTCAAAATTACTTGTATCCTCAGGTCATCATAGACAGGTACTGATGCAAGGAGAAAGGAAGATGGAGCTTGTTCAAGACTTATCTTTCATTTTGATTTATGCTTTAGTGTTTATCAAAATTTGACAGAATACAATTGTATAATAATTATTAATGCAATGGATGATGTTGTTGCTTGTTTACTACTTTACATTGTTGTTGATATTATACATGACGTCCTCCGCCCCAGAACGTTTCCGCCGTTCTCGGTTTTTGGGTGTGACAAAAGCTAACTCTTTGTGGAGATGATGGTTCACGAGACAAAAAAAATGACCATCAACATGTACTACAGCTATATGTTACATGATCGGTACAACTTACATACACTACTACTTAGAACAGGTCGCCTTCTGCAACAATATTTGGTGGACGCCTACATATGCATTGAAGAGAGTCGACTAGACTACATAAGGAAGAACCAAAATGTCTTTTGTACTGAATTTCTTCAGGGCGTACACGATGCGGTTCAACGTAGTGATACTGAAGGTCGTGATATTGGCAAAAGGACTATACCGCCATTGTCTTTTATAGGTGGACCACGATACATGTACAAGAACTGCTAATATGCTTTAGCTATTTGTCGAGTACATAGAAATCCTTAGTATTTCATCACATTTACATGCAATGTTAAGTGGCCTGAAATTCAAAGATATATATCACAATTTCCATCCCTCAAAGTACAGATCATCCAGATATCATTGCCAAAATCTTCCAAATAAAGGTCAGATCACCTTTTGGTGAAGTAGTCGCAGGTACTCTTAACTGCCTCCTGTTACTTAATATTCTCCACCTTAAAAGTTTCCTATACTTCACATTAACTTAACTTTCCTCATTGTCATTAACTATTATGGGTCACTCCTCCATATAGAATAAAAGAAGCAGATGAGATTGATATATATATATATATATATATATATATATATATATATATATATATATATATATATATATATATATATCCGTTGAAACATCAAATCCCACACTAGAACCACATCAATATAAGATTGTTACGGATCTCATGATACATGGACCGTATGGTATACTTAACCCGTGTGTGCCATGTATGGTGTCATATTTATGTTCTAAGCATTATCCAAAAGAATACCAACAAGAAACATCATTTGACAACGATGGGTATGTTCAATACAGAAGACAACTGAATCAGTTTCATGTAATTAAGAACAATGTGAAAATAGACAATAGATACATCGTGCCATATAACCGTGAATTATGTTTACATTATATGGCTCACATCAACTTTGAATATTGTGGTTGGAATATGCTTATCAAATATCTATTCAGGTATATACCAAAGGGTGTTGATCGTGTGCATTATACAATTACAATTTCTTACCCCACTACTGACAAAAACAATCATCGTCATCTGAATGAAATTCAAAACTTCCTTGATGGTAGATTCATATGGTCACATGAAGCCGCATGGATAATTTTTGATTTTGTTATCCATGATAGAAACCCAGTTGTGCAGGTGCTCACTGTTCATCTAGAAAACAAGCAAAATATCAGTTTAGAGAAAATGCTCAGCTACAAAACATAATTCAAAATACGTACAACAATCGTTCTACTCTTACAAAATGGTTGTGCAACAATAACAACGACAACAGAGGTTGAGATCTTACTTACGTTGATTATCTTACTAAGTAGAAATGGCATGCAGCAAATACATGTTAGATAAGACGATTATCAAAGAAAACTCCTACAATAGGAAAGCTTATATACATACATCCCCATTCCGGAGAAACCTTTTTTCTACGTATGCTCTTAGCTCATCAAAAGGGTTGCAGATCATATGACTGTATACGAACAGTGAATAGTGAACTGTGTCAAACATTTCGTGCTGCATGTGAAAAAGTAGGATTACTAGGTGATGACAAGGAGTGGACATATACATTTGAAGAAGCCTCAAATTAGGCTACTACCTTAGAATTACGATCATTGTTCACTCATATGCTTTTGTATTATGAAATATCAGATCCTGTACTGCTATGGAATCAACAATGGCACAAAATGGCGGATGATGGACAACGAAACTTTGGTAAAACAAATGATGATGACCTGAGACAATTTATGTTATATAAGCTAGAGTTGTTGCTTCGTTCATGATCTTCTCCTTCCTCTTTATCAGAATACAGCTTACCATTACCAAATTCTGGTTTGCTTCAACGACTGCAAAAAACTTCAAGTCAAATGAATTGATTGGATGTATAACATAATTTTGGCTATTTCATTGTCATTTTCCCGGCTCTTAGTTTTATAAAATGTTATTGCCGTTAGAAAAATAGACATTTTATATTTGTTTTCTTTTGGATTTGTTATGTGAATAGTATTAGAAAATATAAGGAATTAATGATTAATTACCTTTTGTAGATATTAGATGTTGTTTATATTATACACAAAATATAATTTTGATGAACATATAAAAATGCATTTTATTATACTTAAAGTGATTCTATATAATAAGAATTATAAACAAGACTCGTCCTGAAAAATTAAATATCGCTACAGATCCATGGCGAACCAGAAAAACAATGCCCTTATTGTTATTATAAGTTTTTAGTTTTAAATAAAAATATATATTAAAAAAAATTGGGCTCCTGCAGTTGTTCATTTTGCCTCCCTCAACACCCCATGATTATAAATTTTATTGATCCAAATTAAAACTCATTACTTTGTGATATCTACCAAATTAATAAAGAACAAAAAAAGACTCAAAGTTTCATATTAATTGAAGACAATATAAAATAACAATAACATGTTTATTTTAATAGAGCAGACAATATCATATTACCATCAAGCTTTATTATTCAAACACGTATCTCATATATGGAGAATGAGTGTTGCTTGCATCCAAAGACACTAGCTGACCATGATACAATAACTCATAATTGGTATCCCCTAACTTCTATTCATTTGTTTTAACATGTGAAATTCACGTTGATCTTCTGAGCTTATGATAGTTAGCAATGTGCATGTTTCTCGTACAACAAATACCACATGCAAAGTGTCTGGTCTTGTCAGGTTATGGTAGTTAGTGATGTTTTTCTCGTACAAGTACCACATGCAAAACCATAAAAAAATTTACATAAAGTACTATGTCCATTCATATTAACAAGTATCTCTTTAAACATATTTTATGTACTTCAGGCAAGCTGGAAGTCGTTAGTACGTTGACATTATTTTATTTATCCTTACTTTGTAAATGATTGATGGAACAAGTTATCTTTATGTTTCTGGTTTAAGTATGTGGGCCAAATTATGGTAAGATGGAAGTTATTTAATTTAAATTCAAATAATTAAATGACAATTAGATGGGATAAGTATATAAAGGATCAAAACCATAATTCTGATCTTTTTGTTGCCTGGATTTGGATAAATCAAGAGAAGAGAGAGAAAGCATTAGGTGTAACTTTTTTTTTGTTTGTTTGCTAACAATGGGAAAGGAGCTGCAATATTTTCTTTAAAAGTGCTTAAAACCATTAAGGAAATTCGTACAAAGCAATAGATATGATGGCTGATTTTGAGCCATTCGATCTTCGCAGTTCTCCACTTTTTGATCGTTGATAAATGTTATGTTAATGGATGTTTATGGCATTTTTTTAATGTTATTAGCATTCTAAATCGTTTCAGCAAAGCTAAATGATGCTATATTAAGTAGAAAACCCTTTCGATATGACTTGCAAGTCAAAAGGATAGGAGTCGAATGTCAAGACCATTGAACCATTTAATATAAATATTTAACTGTAGCGAGTATAAACGATCCACTTAGACTTAAAATCACTGTTTTTGACATAGAGATGAATTCCATGATAAGCAAGAAGCCATAACAGCCTTCAATTAATGTTTCACCCTCACAGAAAAGATCAGAGTGTGATGACTAGTTCGATGATTCAATCATACTCAAAATATGGATTGAAGTGTCTCACAAAGCTCTTTGGAAAACTAGGTAAGTTCAAGAATTTGCCAAATGGAATGATGCATGAATTGTGCAATATTACGTATAAATTAATATCGAGATTTAGGGTATAATCGAAAAGGGTGTGGTGCAAGCATGAGGCAACTACTTTCTTAGGTTATGGTACCCAATATGGTCACATACCTGTGAGGCCACATGATATACTCTTAATTGATGGTGGGAGGGGAGGTGCGTTATGTGTATGTGGTAATGTTATAACAAATGAAGACCACATCCTTGGTGTATTATGGTCTTTTATGATGATATGGATTAATGTTTCTTGGTGTTGACCACATATAGGGTCTCTCTCTCTCTCTCTCTCTCTCTCTCTCTCTCTCTCTCTCTCTCTCTCATTTGTTGGTGATTTTACTGTTATCAACACACCACATCCTTGGTGTATTATGGTCTTTTATGACTGAGTTTTCTTTACTCATCGAGAATGAAGGTGCTTTATGCACACTTAGAGTGATAAATGTGAACTCAGAAATACAGGGGTCCGAGGGCAGTGCCCCTGGTACGGGGTTCCTAGTGGTAGCCCCCCTGGTGGGGTCTAGGGGTACCGCCCCTAGCGAGGTCCAAGGGGCAGAACATGTGGTGGTGGTTCCAGGAAACTACAATATTTTGGCGCCAATTTTGGTGTAACCAATTTTCAACTACTTTCTTCCTTGTATAAATGGAATGTAAATGTTCCAGGAAAATGGTTAAACTCTCAAATATATATATATATATATATATATATATATATATATATATATATATATATATATATATATATATATATATATATATATATATATATCAACAAATACAAAACAACAAGGTATTTTCTGTGTTTCAGGTTTAGAAGTGGCTTGACTTCTAAATTGTTATTCTTAAATTATCCCAAATCTGATTTCGCGATATGCCAAAAGTTTTCTGACTTCTAAACAAATTTCTATGTCAGAAAGGACTCCAACCATGCATTTTCCCGCCAAAATCTACTGACGAAATCATTGTGATGTAGGCATCGGTTATATCCAAAATTACCATATTTTGGTTAAATCATTTTATAGGCTAAAACAAGCACCTAAAAAGTGTCATCAAATGCTTGTCACATGGTTTTAAGTGGAATCAATTAGACAAGTGTGTATGTAGTAAAGTTGATGAGTATGGTAAAGGAGTGATCATATTCTTATATGTAGATGACATGTTGATATTTGGTACTAATCATAGGCAAATTGACATGACCAAAGAGTTTTTATCATCTCAGTTTTCCATGAAGGATATGGGGGGAAACAACAGTGATTCTTAGAATAAGAATCAGACGTGAACGTCAAGGAATCTTAATTTCATAGTCTCATTACATTGAGAACGTACTTAATTAAGAAGCTTAATTGTTTAGATTGTTCTCATATGAATACTCCTTTTGATCTAAGTATGAAACTTAAGCCAAGTTCTGGTGAACCAGTCTCACAACTTGCATATTCAAAGGTCATTGGTGTTTGATGTATGTAATGACTAGCACAAGCTTTGATATTGCATTTTCTGTAGGAAAGCTAAGTAGGTTTACTAGCAATCCTAATACTCATCACTGGCAAGCAGTAAGGAGGTTGTTGAGGTATCTTAAGAAAACCATGGATTGTGGTTTGACTTATTGTAACGTCTGTGTTTCTCGCTAGGAATAAGTTATAAAAGATTTAATTACGTTGGTCGACGATTGTAATATTTGATAAATGAATGAAAAATATTTATTTGAATATATGTGATTTGTGTGTATATAACGTTTATATAATAAATAAATAAATAAATAGGGATAAAATACACTTTAAGAATGAAAAATTATTTAAGACAAATAACCTATGTGAAAGTCATAGTAATCGAAAAAGTGAACTCGTGCATATAAAGAACGGACAAATCTAACTTCTTATGAGGAAGTTATGATTTTCGAAGTTTCAGCACAGTTGTGTCAACATTGGTTAATATTTAGGTAAAAGAATCTAAATGATAGTTGAAGATCTCATAAACATGATTATGTCGATATAAATACAATTGAGAACAAAATTCGTATGAAAGAGTTATGTTTTATATACAGACTTTAACAGTCTAAGCTTATAAAAAATATAAATTTAAAAATAAAATGAAAATTAGCCGATAGAGTCTAAATGAAAACTGTAGTACTCGTCGATAGTTACGTGTGGATGTAAACAACATCGAAAACAGAGCTTGTATGAGAAATATATAATGTTTAAAAGTTTTGAAATTCATGTTCGTAGATGTTCGTGCTCGGATACGTAGGCATGGGGCGCCTAGGTTCTAGAATGTAACATCCCAAAAACAGACATGAAATTTTTCATTTTAATTCATCAAATCACATGGTATTTGTCCCAAAAACAAAATCATAATAAAAGTGTATCATAATCATCAGAGTACAAAAACAATTCTCATGTGGAAAAATCATTAGGGGGAAATGATGTGTTGTAAACTCGGGTCCTTCCCTTTGGAACTGGAAGTACCTAAAAATGTTTAAACCACACAACTGTAAGCACAAAGCTTAGTAAGTTTACCAAAATACCACATACCACACATAGATTGCCATGGGCTATCACCATGTTCTTGCATACAAGTGTCATGGGTTGGCTAATGGTCTTTCATACCATTATCATGGGCTGCCCCCATGGTCTTTCATACAAATGCCACAGGCTACCCCCGAGGTCTTCCATGCTAGTATCACAAAGACAACTAGCATCCTACACAACATAGTGAGAAGACTCACCTATCTCACGAAGTCATACAAACCACATCTAACTAGCACAAAACGGATGCTACAACACAGATAATAATCAAACAAGTTCCAACCTTAGTCTATACCCCAGACCTAACACTTTGACCAAATGTCAACCCAGTCAAAAAGACAACGATCAAATTCAACTGTCTAAAGTTGACTTGAGAGGACCACATACCTCCCCTACTTGCCATGTTGTGGAATAACAAGGACAAAATAGTCGTGCAGCTCCCTAGTTGCCATGTCGTAGAAACTAGGCTCAACAACTTAATGGATTAAACCATTTTCCATCTACTTAATCTGGTCCAAAACTCAGATCTGATTCTTCCAAATGTCTCAAGTGATAAAGTTTCCAACTTTATCCATTAAGACATCTCTTTAAGCGAAGATCTCAAGTCTAAGGTCCTTAACGAGAACTTAATTCATGGAATCAACCACTAAGCACTTAATTCTTAAGGTCTTTAATCCAAAAATCCCAAAAGGGTTTTAGGGACCCTAATAATCCCTCAAAATTCAAACTTGATGGACATGCATGCCCATGCATGTCCTTTCCCAAATCTAGGTTAAAAAATTCAATATGGCCAAAAATCCTTGCAAGGTCCCCAAATCCCAACCACATCCTAGATCTATGAGATATAATGCTCTTGGGACTTAGAGAGATCATGAAGTTGCGAACTTTATCTCTTCTACTCACTCTATCTTCACAAATAGGGAAAAATATGGCATAAAACCTTGATCTATGAAGCATAAAACAAAAAAGATGAGGGTTTGAGGACTTAGAAGAAGTCTATAAGCTATACACACAAAGATGATGAGGGTTTTCTTGGAGGAACTAAGCACTGAATCTTCTTCTCATTCCTTCAAAACCACCACAACTAGCAAAAGTGAACTCAAAACCCTAAATAGAGATATGGTTTGGCTAAAGGGGCGTTTAGAGGTGATGGAGGCTGAGACTGAAGGAAACCCTATCCCCTCACTTCCTTTTAATAGTCCCAATGCCCAAAAAATTAGGGTTTGTAAAAAAATAGTTGTCATGTCATGGCCAACATTGTCACACCCCCGAACCAGACGGCGGAAACGTCCGGGGGCTGTCGTGACTCAATTGAATACCATAACATTGAATATATATGAAAAATAACAACATTCGTCACCATTCATTAATACAGTACAACCAGTAGCGTTTACATGTCATACATTGTTTAAACATTACATTCCCAAAAATTAAATTGTTCGGTTCGTGCATAAGTAAACTGCAAGCCGTCACTGAATATGATTTCCTTTGGTTCACTGGTTCCCTGAGAATACAAGTATTTTGAAAAACGTCAACATATGAAATGTTGGTGAGTTCATAAGTAGTGTTTGAAATCCAATGTTTGTATTGTTTGAAAAACCACCAGAAAATCCGATATTTTCTGAAAAGAAAAGCTTTGGAAAACGTTTGTGAAGATCCATAGGTATGCTTGTTTGTTTCTATACTTGTAAAAAAAATGTTCATTGAAGTCGTATGCATTTCAAATCTGTATGTATTGAAAACCCTAGGAAAACCCGATGTTCTCCTAGTTCCTTGAATTACATGAAGTTACATTGAAACCCTTGCATAGCGTATAGTGTCAGTCCCAGGCGACGTTGGAAGGTTCTCGAGCATGATTATTTACTACAAACCCGCATTACACAAACGCCCAGTTTATAGTTATACTAACGATCCCGAAGGCGTCGTCAGTACTAATCACGTTATCCAATCGCCCTGACTAGGTGTAGTCCCACATCCGAAGAGAAAGAGGTCACGAAGACCCCGGTAACTCCATTAACCGGTTGGGGATAAAAATGTACGAGGGGTCCCCGACCCGCCTCGCATGAAATGTAGACTTTACTAGCAATACCAAAGGACCCTTGGGGACCAGTAGTATACAAGCCATTGAAAGTCCATTTACGTTGTGTCGGATCGGTAAAACCCTACACTCCGTAAAAAAATGTCTTCGGGCCTTAAGATCAGGTCATTGGGCTAGCTAGGCTCAACGAACAAGATTTTACACTTGTGGGGCCCAAAGATGGTGCATAGACGTCTGTGCACACTCGCATGTATATGTATTACCAAATGTTACTTGTATGAATCGTAGTGTCGTAGTGTTAGTAGTTGTAGATTTCTATTGGCTCGAGACCGAGCCAATTCGTTTAACAACGACTTTTGGTATTGTAATGTATTGTATTTCGTCGATAGTCGCGGTGCCATTATTTGATCAAATTGTATGTATTGAATTAGCCTTGAAATATTTCTGTTGTCAGCCCCTCATTGTTTGTAAAATTTACATTTTCAACCCTTTTATTAAATACTTCCCGGTTTGGTCCTTGAACTAATTTTCTTGACATTTTAACACCAAAAATTATTGAAATTAATATTTTTCAGCATATTTTTCATAGAAAACAGTTTAAGTCCCTGAAAATGCAGTTTTCTCGGTTTTAATCCCTTCTTTTCGCAACTTTGACAATTTTGGCCCAAATTGGAAAATTTTTGCAACTTTGGTCCTTTTTAAATTTAGAAAGCATTTTAAACCTTTGAAAAGGACTTGGGTCACTTATGGTCCACTGTTTTACAGAAAATCACAGTTTTGGCCCTCCAAAACAGAAAAATTCGCATAATGGGCCTCATTGGGCCGAAAATGTCATTTTTAGCCCATTAAGCTTGAAATTTATGTTTTTAATCCCCTAAATGAGTATATTTCCAGAAATTGTTTTATGGAAACTGTTTTGGCACACTTCATCCATCAGAATTCGTGATATGCCCATTTGGACCCTTAATTTTGTATTTTTCACATTTTAGGCCCAAAATTTGTGTTTTTAACCCAAAGAAAATTGTTACTAAACCACTTAGTCATTTTTCTTGAAACACTTTGTATTTAGAAATGTATTTGAAGCTAAAATCATTTATCACAAGATATATCTCGGTTTTGAGGGGTTTTATGGCTAGATCCAACATTATAACACACAAATGCATACATATAAACATGGAAATCATACAAGGCATACAAACACATATAGATCTACACTTTCACTTGTATTCCCCCCCCCCACAAAACTCATAAAAACAGAAAATAGGGGGTATGAAGCTCACCTTGGGTGTTGATTCGGTTTTTGAAGGAAGATTGGAAGAAATGAAGTGATTTTTGGCCTTTGCACTCCTTGATGAAATTTTCGAGTTTATGGGGTTTCTAGAGTGAAAGATCATGATTTTTGCATGGATTAGGAAGAGATTTTTGATAAATAAGGAATACAAGTCATAGATCCAAGCAAAACCTTACCTTAGATGATGATTTTTGTGGAAGAACTTCCTTGAATGCTTCCTAATTTTCGAGATTTTGGATGGAGAAGAGGAAGAAGTCTTGAGTGAATTTTAGAGAAAGTTTGTGAGTATTTTGTGTGTGTGTGGTGTTGCTCTCGGCCGAGTTCAAGAAGAGAGAGAGAGAGATGTAGACATGAAGTGATGTGCATGGATACATGGAATGGATTTGCATGGAGATCCACAAGACAATAAGGAGGTGGCACACTAAGGTCAACCCTCTTCTTGGGCTTGAGATTTTGGGCCGAGAATAATGGAGGAAATGAGGGTGTTTGGGCCTTAAATACTTAAGCCCAATTTTCATGGTTAAGTTGAGTGATTTTTGGTCCAAATAAATTTAAATGTGATTTTTATGACTTGTTAGGGTCAAATTAGGTTAATTATGGATCAAAGCTTTCAATTTATTTCATTCTAGGCCCAATATGGCCCATAATATTGAAATAAATTAGTGTGGGTCCAATTAGAGCCCAATTAGGGTTCTAAGCCCATGATAGTCTAATTGGAAGCTTATTGGTCCTTTTGGATCCAATAAGGAAGTCCTAGTCCAAAATGGACTTAAACAAGAACTTCTAGGGTTTTCCAATTGTTTGATGACTACTTGTGGTACTTGTATAATGTATTTGATTGAAGTTTTTGATTCACATTAGCTTGAATGTATAGATTACATGACACAAATTTTCCAGTTGTGACAAACATAGTGTCACGTAGTGGCACTCATTTAAGAAGTGTGCTTCAAGCATGATTTTCCATGTCCTGGTGATACCTTCACCACGTTGTGGCCAACCAAATCTTCCAAAATACTTTAAAAAATCATACCTTGGAGATCCAGATGTTAAATAGAAGATCGATGCGACCCACAACAAACTTGACACGTGTCACAAATATGAATGAATGCGTAGAAAAAAGGCACAATATGCTCCTTGTATTGGCACGACACGCCCTTACCAAACCTCTAGATAATGGGCTTGAATTCAGCGCATTTACCTCACACCTTTCCACTGCAATTCTCTGGAAATGTTTATTCCTTCGATCCAACTTTCCTTGGATATTAGAAGTGTTTAGTGGGGATCTGATTTGTTGTAGAGTCCAACTATTAGAAGCATTCGGTCGAAGTTCTGCGTGCGAACTATCAACATTTTTTTTCAGAAATCTCTATAAGTTAATATACACTTTATTATGCTTTAGATGTAAATTATATTTATATTTATAGTCGTTGTTATGAATTTATAAATAAGATTTATAATTTATTCCATGTTATAATACTAATTGATCTTCTTGTGGGGGTAATTTTTAGGCTAGATTTATTGAGGTGTTTAAAGTGGGATTTCCAAACAGTACACTTTATATACCAAACGGACCTTACCTTCGATGTGATCTTACCTGGTTATTCCTTACTTAATAGATCTTGATGTAGATTTTGGGATTATTCATGAATCTAGACTACCATTAGTCGCGAGGAATATAAGACTAAGACTTAGTGATATGCATACCTAATTCTTTGGAAAGGAAAAGCTAAGTAGATAGGCGAAGCGCTTCCCAAATCTCAAATGATCCACTTTTAACAAGTGAGTGCATAGTTACTTTCATCTTACACATAGATAGGAAATATTTAGATGAATATTAAATGTCATATGTGCTCATTATTTGTATCTATGTTAGGTGAAATAATAATTTACTTGATTTTATTGCATATGTATTTTCATACTTATAATAGATTGGGTAGCGAAGGGTGATGAGAGATAAAAAATGAGAAATAGTGGCCATGACTTTTATATTACTAACGTACCAACGATGTAGTCACCTGACAGGGTATAGATGACAACCACAAACTGCTCTAGATAGAATAGTGGAATATTGGCAGGCTCGTAACCTGTAGGTGATGAACTACGTGTTCATGCGATGTACAATATCCCCCCATGGTTTCCTTACTGACATGTATTGTTGAGAAGTCCCCAAAGCAGTACTGTCTACCTGTTGCTTGCGATGATCCCCTAGAGATGAATATATGAGAAAATGGGGATAGGTAATCAAGGTTAATTGTTTGATGTGAAATATATAATTAAATTAATTATATTGTTATGGGTTGAAAACCCTATGTACTCACCAGTCCTTCCAGCCTGACTCACTTAGTTTCCTTGTATCACAAGTAAGGATACAAAGGTACAGGGATAGTGATGTTTGGATCTGATGAAAGATTCAAAGAGATTTAAGCCATTAATATAATAACATGTTGTATGGTTGTTAAGACCAGTTTATATGTATGTTTTTGTATCGATGATGACATCCCATGTTTTTGTATATATAAATGAAAACATTTCTTTTGAAATGCTTTTGATATTGATACTATGTAACATTAAAACAATGTTTTAGGAACAAATTATGTAATAAAATAATACTCTGAATTATTTAAGCATAAAGAAAAAGGTTTTTTCGGGCTGTGAAAACAGGGATGTCACAGTTGGTATCAGAGCATTAGTTTAAATGAACTAGGAATTTCAAGGATTTCTAGACTTGAACTTGGAATGTTAGTGATGATCTTGAAATGTGTGTCTAAAATATTTTAGGTTGTATACCTGAATTGACACAAGAACTAGCTTACTTTAGGATAAGATGCCTAATTTGATGTTATGTGTTAAATGATTTATATTATAGAATTCCTTAGGTTGCCTACCTAAATTGCTATTACTTGACTAGATTTAAGGTCTTTTGCCGACCTTGATGTGGAAACTTTATTTATTCAGGATTCTAAATGTATAATTAATGTATTAGAACTTACATATAACATTTCAGAGCAATAAGAAGGATTATGCATCTACATAAATAAAAACATCCTTATCATAATAAACTCGCATCTCGGTACACCGAATGCCAAATTTGGTGTACAGATCATGATAATGAGAATGCGTAGGATATTAGAAAATGGTAACGAAAATCAAAAGCCTGGACCTCGACATGTGATTGAGTGTGCACCAGAAGTCGTGCTAGTTGCTGAACCAATCACGATGGCAGGAGTTCAGGCGATGATACAAGTCATGCTAGACCGAAAAATATAGGAGACAATAAAACTACCACAAGAAAATATGGACACAGTTACTGCACTGGTTAATGACCCAATGTTAAATGAGGGACATTACGAAGAAGGAAGCTACAGTAGGATTGTGGACCAAGTTGAACCAAGAAGGATTAGGAGGAACAAACCTGATGAGGATATTGAAAGAAATGGATGCAAGTACAAGGACGTTACGACTTGCAAACTGTCGAATTTTAATGGGAAAGAAGGCTCAATTAGAGTTATAGATTGGATTTATGAGATGGAACTAACCTTCATAATGCGTGGTTCCAAGGGCAAGTTGCAGACCACTTATGTTGTGTTTTATTTTAGGGGAGGGGTCGTTTGTTGGTGGAACACGTTAGAAAAGAACATAAGCCCTAACGATCCATTACAACTGATATGGGTAGAGTTCTTGGCACATTTCATACGTAAGGCCCAAAACATGCTAGTGGTGGAGAACCAATTTTTGATACTACAGAAGGGCAAAATGTCCATTGATGAGTATATAAATTCCTTCACAAACAAGATGGAGTTCTCCTTACACCTTGTACCAAATTGTAACGCCCGTAGATCCAGGCTAGTCAAATTAGAGGCAATAAGTGTCGAAAATGACTTTTCAGCAAAATATTATTTAGAATAAATAATATTATCCAAGTTTTAGTATATGTTACAATGTTTCCGTACATATAAAGAACGCCGAAATCCGAGTTATAACGAAGAAGTGATGACCCATCGAAGTTTCGCGACGGAACCGGCATGATACCGGGAAACGTATATACTGAATTTACGATAGAGCGAGATTTAACCTTAGCGATCTAAATGAAAGTCGTAGAATACGTTGAACCGAGAGCGTCTATAAAAAGAACGCCAAAATCTAACTTCGTATGGGGAAGTTATGATTTTTCGAAGTTTCGGATTAACAGTGTACAGCCCGAAATTCGACAAATAGATCGAGCGGTTTTTAGCCAACACGACCTAAAAGAGAATCAAAGATATCGTTAAGAGTAACATAACGAGAAAAAGATGGGCGAAAATGGATGTCGGATGAAGAAGTTATGAGAATTTAACGGACCAATATTGTCCCGGCCTGTTAATAATGTAACTTTTAAAATAAAGTCAAAATTAGCCGACGGAGTCTAAACGAAAGTTGTAGAGTACGTTCCCGCCTTCGCGTAGATATAAGGAACGTCAAAAACGGAGCTCGTATGAGAGAGCTATGATTTTTAAAAGTCGGAAGGAAAAATTACGAAGCTGGAGCAAGATCGATGACGTGGCGGCATCAGGGTCATCCATCGCTGAAGCAAGCCTCGCACCGGATGAGGCCACGTAGCCCGTTCGCATTACGCCCTGCGTCCAAAACGAAGTACGCCCATCGTACCTCGCTCTTGTGCGGTCCGAGACTTCACCACGTCGCACCACCCGGAGGCCACCACCTGCAGTCCTATCCGAAGAACGCCCAGCGTAATGTCCGAACTTCGGCCTATAAAAGGCAGCAAAGGCTGCCGAGTTTCATGCACCAAAATCCTCTCTCTCTCTCTCTAGTTTCTTTCTCTCTCTAGGGTTCCAAACCCTCCCTTAAGCCTAGGTAAACCCCTTAGCACCCGAAGGAAGCCCCGAGGCTCATGGAGTCCCGAGAAAAAGGGTCTTTTGGTTCGGAAATGCTACTCCGAGCAAAGCCCGGTTTTCTTTAAAACCATTGGTAAGTGAACTACGCTTACGCAATTTTTAATATAGCTTTCAGATAATTATAGTAATGTTATTAGGTCCTTAAAATAATTATTTGAGCTATTATTATGAGTTATATTGAGTTTTAATTAACGCTTATATAATAGTAATAATAGTCAGACTATTAATTTATCGCGGTTATCGTTAGAGTAAACCCTAGTGGTAATGATACTAGGTTTTGTCGAGGGAAATTGTTTTAAGAGTAACGAAGTGCTGTCCAAGTACCGAATCACCACCGTATCAAATGAGTGCATAGTTACTTTCATCTTACACATATATATGAAGTATTTTATATAAACTACATGCTATGTGTGCATATCATCTGAATACTTGTTGTCTATGCTGGATGAATGTTTTATACATGTTTTAAATGATTTAAACTGTACACGTACTTTATGTATACGAATATGTTGGATATGACATGGGTAGATGAATGATGAGAGATAAAAAACGATGTGAGTAAACATTGGTAGCTATAGACTTAGTGCCTAATAAATAACATCGAAAGCTATGGACTTAGTGTCTATTGGACAAGCACTGGTAGCTATGGACTTAGTACCTGTTAGGAATTGGTAGCTATGGACTTAGTACCTATTAGATAAACACTAGTAGCTATGGATTTAGTACCCAACGAATAAACTATGCCAGCTATGGAATTAGTGCTTTACGAACGAGCATTGGTAGCTATGGATTTAGTGCCAGTCGTATAACCCTGGAAGCAAGGGACTTCAGAATAAACGAATGCAGGATAGATGACTCTTAGGATAAATTCTTAAGAGTAAAGAAGATAATGCGGATGGGTAATTGGGTTGATTGTTTGATTGTTTAAACATAATAATTATAAGTTCCGTTTATGCTTATGTTTATGTACTGACGATGACATCCTAAACATTTTAAAATGAATAAAATATGTTTCTTCGGAAATGTTTTAATAACGTATTTATCATGTTTTTCTGGCAACAAATTCCGCAATATTTTTCTGAAAGGAAGTACTCTGGTTTTCACAAAGCATAAACAAAATCGGTCTTTTCTGGCCATGAAAAATGGGGATGTCACACAAATTAGCTAATAAAATTTGATAAATATACGAAGAGGCTGCCATGGGAGTACTCTGTTCCAGTACGTCAGATACCTACTCTTGAGGCAGCCATCTGCGTTGCCAAATCTGTGGAAGATATGATCAAAATACAGAGCCACCGACAGAGATGAAGTTGATGAAAATAGAAAGAGTGAAGGATTCTCGAAAATAAATAAGAAGAGTAGATTCTCGAAGTTTGGCCACAATAGCAAGAGGTATGAGGGTAATAATGAAGTCAAGTGGTGTGCGAAGTGTAAGAATAAGCACTTTGGGAGATGTGACAGAGAACTAACCTGCTACAAATGTGGAAGGACTGCCACTATGCCAAAGATTTTATGTTCAATGACAAGAAATTTTATGAATGTAGAGGTGGTGGGAATATTTCGAAGGACTACCCAAATAAGAAGGAAGTTACAAAACCGAATGTGGCGAAAGAGCCAAATGCAAGAGCATTCCAGATGACCCTAGAAGTAGCAAGGGATGAAACATATGTCGCTTCAGGTACATTCCTAGTAGATGATTTTCCTGCCAATATTTTGTTTTATTCTGGAGCAAAATACACCTTTATTTCTCGTAAATTTGGTGGAAGACTAGCATTGCCTATAGATAGACTACATAATTCCTTAATAGTCGAGGTTGCTAGTGGCAAGCTTGTACCAATTAGCAATTATATGAAGAACATTGTCATTGAATTGAATGGGAATAAGTTCCACGAGGAATTATTGCCCATGGAGTTAAACGATTTTGACATAGTGTTAGGAATATATTGGCTTTGTGCGAACAACGCTGAGATACTATGTAGAAAGAACATAGTGAAAGTAAACCCACCCATAGGAGAATCATTTATAGTATATTGGGACAAATGCCAAGTAAATTCTGGAATCATCTCCATGATGAAAGCTAGGAAGCTTCTGACCAATGGATGTACATCATATCTGGAATTTGTGAACGATGTGAAGAAGCAGAAAACGTAGATGTAGACAATATAGTGGTGTGTGACTTTTCGAAAGTATTTACCGAAGATCTTCATGGATTTCCCACTAATAGACAAGCAAAGTTTTGAATATACTTGTTCCCAGGGATAACACCGATAACAAAAGCACCATATCGATTAGTACCTATGGAGATGAAAGAGCTTATGATGAAATTTTAGGAATTATTGGACAAAGGTTTCATTAGAACTATTTATTCACCCTGGGGAGTTCGATGGAAGCATGAGAATGTGTATCGATTATAGAGAGTTGAACAAAGCAACGGTGAAGAATAAATACTCATTGCCTAGGATTGATGATCTGTTTGATCAACTGCAAGGTGCAAGCTATTTTTCGAAGATTCATCTCATGTTAGCGTATCATCAACTGAAGGTGTGAGAATAAGAAATTGAGAAGACAGCTTTCAAAACATGATATGGACACTATGAGTTTTTAGGTATGTCATTTGGACTAACCAATGCTACAATAGAATTTATGGATATTATAAATCGGGTTTGTAATCCTTTCCTCGATAGATCTACAATAGTGTTCAATGAAGACATTCTGATTTACTCGAAGAGCCATCAGGAGCATTGATAGTTAATTTTATTTTCGTCTTTTTTATAGTTTATTATAGAATTTTTAGCTCTTTTTATTAGTATTGCATTGTATATATTCTTTTTTTCATTATCATAGATCGTGTCGGGTACTTTCTATTTTTCATGTGGTATTTTGCAAGGTTCTGGAGCTCGTTGAGGTTGTGTATTAGTTTGGAGACAGTCTTTTTGGGCTTTCGAGGTATTATTGGGCTTTCTGGATCCATTAAAGAGTAATTGGGCTTAACATGTTGAAGACTTGGATGAAGTGGGCTTATGAAGATGGGTCTTGGATTCTTATTTTGGGCTTGGACTATCCATATTTTGAAGCTTAAAGACGATTAACCAAATTTGAATCAGGTGTGGAGGGGACCAAGGGAATCTTGAAAGTGGGGTGGTGTAGTGGAGAAAAAGAGCCAATAGCATTCCAACATCATTTGCGAGGGTGGATTCTCAATCGTGCTAATCTGGGAGGGTACCCACGCAATTGCACACTTTTGGGCGTTTTGGTCATTTTGCTCACCATTTACCTTGGGGGTTATGTGACAACCCGAAATTTCCATTCTAAACAAACCATATCAAGCCAATAGAAGTTAGAACAGTTACAGAGAAATTACAGACTTTGGGTATAAGTTTGAGTATTTCAGGTTTAACACTTAAGGATATATCAGGAGAGTGGATGCACTAGGGTTTTGTGCAACACTATTATTCCAATACTCTACGATATTAGATTTCATTCTGGGAATAAAATATTTTCTGCCAAAAATCTCAGGACTATAAATAGAAATCTGAGCCATATTCATTCATTAGTTACATATCCAACTAGAGAAAAGCCATTCTCTCTCTCTTTCTCTCTCTCGGATCTTTGGGTTTTTATCCCAAATCATGAGTACTTCTCTCTAATTGTATTATATAGCTTAGATTGTGCTTAATAACATCAAAATCACGACAGAACAGCAAGATTTGTGAGTTTACCGCCCAAGAACACCTGGGGGAGTAAGCTCCTTTTTAAGGGCCAAATGGTGCCTAGTCCTTCCTTAAGCCATGCAACTAGTTTGGACTTGTACACTAATGAGTTTAGGGATAGAAAACAACTTCAAAACACCAAGCAAATGGTGTTCACGGCCCAAGAATCTTCTTGGACCGTGAACACCAAATTTAAGGCCAAAAGTGTGCCCAATGTCCCTTCAAACTTTAAAACTAAACCTAGAGACTACCCATGGCTTGTTTAGACATCCAAAACATTGAGAATCAAGGGTTGAAAGTGAGTTCACGGCCAAGGAAGTTCCTGGGCCGTGAACTCCATATTAGGGTGCCAAAGTGCCCTAAATACCTTCATTAATCCAAGAGAAAAACATAACACTTTACCTTGATGTGTCTAGGACCCAAAACAATGAAAATATCAACACCCATGAGTGTTTACGGCCGCAAACACATGACCAAATGGTCCATGGGCCGTAAACTCAAGTTAGGGGTGTTTTGATGCCACAAACACTTCCAAAGGCTTAGGCTTGAAATTAGAATGCTTCCTTATGACCTTTAGGACCTTCATAAACATAAATGGCCATGAGTTTACGGTAGTAAACTCATTTGGGCCGTGAACTCCTTAGAACTTCAAAGAAAGTGGGTTTTCTTCATCCTAGGTTAGAGCTAATGTCCCTAAACCATTCCCTAGCCTTCAAACTTGCATTCCCACATGAGTAGCCATGAGTTTACGGCCGTAAACTCCCTTGGGCCATGAACTCATGGTAGTAAACTTATGTGAGTGCCTTTATACCTTCCTATGTTGAATCACATGTGATTCCAACACTTGGTCAAGGTGTTACCTAGTCCCGGAAAGTGTTTCCTTTCATATAGATGTTATAAACACTATATTCATGTCAATGTGTGTCCTTATATATATATATATATATATATATATATATATATATATATATATATATATATATATATATATATATATATATATATATATATATATCATTTAGGACTTATTGTGTCTCGGGACTTCATTCGCGGAACTTCTCATCCCTACACGCGTGCCCGCTAGAACCACTCACAACAGGTGAGTTCATACCCCTAAATCAATGTTTTAAATGATTTTAAATGCTTTAATGGGGGGGATACAAGTATAAAACAACATGTTATTAAATCATTCATATGTATTTTATAACTATGTTTTCATTCAGCAGATTTCACATACTACAAAATGTGATGCATGAAATGGTTTTATATCTTAAAAATACTTTGTTATCAATTGTATTACTTTTGAAATGTTTATTAAAATGAGATCAAGTCATTGTTAGTTATTGTTCAAAACTCTTAGATGTCTTACAAAACCATTTTTACCTTCTTGAACAAAACTATACTTATACACTTATGTTCTTATATATGTATTGTTGTTATAGTTTTCATCCTTCATTCAGTTTCCCACACTCTTGTGTAGCAAGGGTGTATAAACCTACTTGAACAACCAATTACCTTTCAGTTAATTATCATAGGGATAGTTAGAAGATACAAAACAATATTCCTATTACAAGGAATCACACAAGAGTCAGTTCATTCATGAGTCTATACCAGTACATTACATGATACATGAGTACATTTACCTATGCTTACATGATACATGAGTACGTTTACATAGATACATTTACCTGAATGCGCTTACATGAATACCATACATGAGTACCATTACATAGATACATTTTCCTGTATACACTTACATGGATACTTGTACCTAGAGTTACGAGGAAGATTTATTAGTACCTTCTGTGTAAATTTTCCTGCCTATCCCAATTCAACGGGATGTCTAGACGGGATTAACCATTCCGAAGCCCAGCTGTTAGCACCAGTGGGCGATGAACATCTACGGATGCCTATGGTTATTACTTATATTAGTCTATAGCTACGGGACTAATCATTGCTCGAGCCTACTGTTCGCTACAGAGGTTGATGAACATCTACGAATGTCTACGATTAATACTTATATTAGGATTCGTTTACGGGACTAACCCTTCCTCCGCCTTGCTGCTGCTACAGAGGACAAATGGACAATCTTCGGATGTTCATTAGGTTATACATTTCGCTTACTGCGATGTCGTGTTAGCCTGGTACCAAAGGATAACACTTATATCATATTCTTTTTTCTATTTTACTTTATTTTGTGACACATTCACACAAACGATGAGTTAGACTAATTACTATTTGTAATAGTCAAAAAGAAGGAAAAACTATCATTTTTATAATAGAACATTCAGGTCTTGGTAAGAAGACTATCATGTCATTTTCCTATTTTACTTTATTTTGTGATACATTCACATAAATGATGAGTTAGACTTAGTACTGTTTGTAATAGTCAAAAAGAAGGAAAAACCATCATTTTCATAACAAAACATTCGGGTCTTGGTAGAAGACTACATTTCATACTAGTAGGAAATAAGGGATCTTCTAGGGTTTTCAAACTTATATCAAATGTTTCATTTAAAGATTTAGAAGGCATTCATAATAGTTTTCCAAAACAAGACAATAACACTTAAATACTTAGGAATTCACCAGCCTTAGGCTGATACTCGCTTTCAAAATAACTTGTATTCTCAGGTCACCAGTTAGTCAGGAACGATGGTCAGGTTTTGAGAAGACGGAGCATAGTCAAGACTCATCTTATTTGGATTATTCATGCTATTGTTGTAGATTATGAAAGAACACACATGTATTAAAACTTTACTTTTACTGCAATGGATGATGTTGTTGCTTTTTTACTACTTTACACTGTTGTGATACTTCACATGACGTCCTCTACCCCGGAACGTTTCCGCCGTTCTTGGTTTTGGGGTGTGACAGGTTAGGCCTTTCAACACATACTTCAATTTTACACTATTGGAGAGTATAAGAGGCGATTTTGGGTGCTTGTTACACATTCTTCTCATCTTTCTACCAATTGTTAGTTTTTTGATGCAAAAACACTTTTGTTATTGTTATCTTGTTACCATGAGTGGCTAGTTTCTTTATTTTGGTTAACATTAACTAAAACCTTTGGATATTTTTCAGATTTGAAGGTTCATGCTTGATTGTCATTTATCTTATGTTTGTGATCCTAGTTCATATTTCTTATGCTTGTTTAATACTTTGAACATGAGTTTGGTACTTGAATGAGCAATTGTTGGTTTATTTCTTTGATTTAGCATTGAATCATTGAATGTACTTAGAATAAGGGATTTATGATGGTAGAAATCATCTTTAGCTTATGGATCACAACTCCTTTATGGATTTGTAAGTATTGACATCCTCTAGGAATTGGGGATTCCTTCATTCTTAAGGCTAATCAATTGTCTTGGGTTCAATTGCTTCAATTTAATCCTTGATTTTAATTAAGAAGGTGTGTTGTGGGCTTCCCCAACCTCCATACTACCTATGAGGATTCGTGGAATAACATGCTTCATAATTGCTATAACCAATTTGGGATGAATGATAAGCTTCATATTGAATGCTAATGATAAACACACAAATGGTCATTGTGTTGAATTGCCTTGGTTGACCAATTATCTCCAATATTTAAGTATCTCACCATCTTGCTTAATTGCAAGCTTTTTCGTTATTCAAGTCTTTTAGTTTTCAACCAATCATAAAGCCCCTATTTTTAGTTTAATTGTAGTTAGTTAGTTCTATTACACTAGTTCTATTGGATTGAATTGGTGATTGAATACAACTATTTCCCCAAGGATCGATACCCCTTTTTACCATTGTATTACGTTTTATTTGCAAACAAAGGGTGTAATTTCCTTGGTTGACTCGACATCCCACCAAGCATGACAATCTCTTATGAGAAATTTTGGAAGATATAAACAAGCAGAAGATGTATTCAAACTTATCCAAGTGAGATTTTTGGATCCGAGAGATGAAATTATTGGGTCATGTCGTTAACCAAGAAGGTATAATGGTTGATCCATCAAAGATCGAAGCAGTGATGAAGTGTGAACAACCAAAAAGTCCCACTGAGATATGTAGTTTTCTAGCATTAGTTGCATATAACCAAAATTTTATCCAAAGCTTTTGCTTCGATTGTTGCTCCATTGACAACCTTGGCCCACAAAAGGCCTACTTATACATGGAGTGAGAAGCATGAAGAAGCTTTTGAGAAGTTGAAGAAGAAATTGTATGAAGCACCGATTCTTGCATTTTCCGACGGAGTTGAAGACTTCACAGTTTATAGTACTCCATCTAGAGTTGGGTTGGGTTGTGCTCTAAGCCAGAGAGATAAAGTGACAAAATATGCATCCTGACAGCTGAAAATCTGCAAACAAAACTACCCCACTCATGATCTACAGTTAGTGGCGGTGGTTTTGCATTAAAGACATAGAGACCTTATCTTTATGGCACAAAGTGTAAGCTTTTCACCGATCATAAGAGCTGTTAGTATCTCTTTGATCAAAAGTATTTAAACATCAGACAAAGATGTTGGAGAAGAAAAATAAACCTGGCAAGGAGAAGGCCAAGGACGTTAAGAATTAAAATTGTCTTGAAAATCATAGAAAGTATCAAGAAAGGTCATAATGACGCTATAGAAGGATATAACTGAAAGGAAGAACATCTGGCCAAGATGGGAGGAATTAGAGATCTTCTCATGAATCAGTCTCACAATACCATGTACTCTATTCATCCAGGATGCACCAAGATGTATATGGATATGAAACCACACTGCTGGTGGACAATGATGAAGCTTGATATCACTAAGTATGTAGCTGAATATGTTACCTGCGCAAGGGTCAAGGTTCAACATCAGAAACCGTAATGGAATTTGGAACCATTAATGGTAACTATAGGTAAGTGGGAGGAAATTACCATGGACTTTGTAACCAAATTACCTAGAATGAAGGGAGGTCACGACATGATTTGGTTGATCGTGGACCGGTCAACTAAGAGTGCACATTTCATACCAGCCAATGAAAAATGATATATGGAAAAGCTTGCAAAAGTTTACATGAAAGACAATGAGAGTTCACAATGTTCCCTTAATGATTGTGTCAGAACCTGATTTTTAAAGGGATTACAGAAAAAATTGGTACGAAGTTGTGTTTGAGAACAACCTACCATCCACAGACAGATGGTCAAAGTGAGAGAAGGATTCAGACGCTGGAAGATGTGTTACAAGTTTGTAATTTGTAGTTTATGGGTAACTGGGATGTGCATCTGCGAATGGTTGAATTTTCCGACAACAACAATTACCATTTGAGCATTAAGATGGCCCCATATTAGGCATTATACATACATAAGTTTCGTATGCTATCCTGTTGGCTTGAATGTAGAGAAAAGCAATTTATATGGCATGATATTATCCATCAGACCTCCGAGACATTAGAAGTGATTATGGAAAGAAGCTACGACAATGGCTTTCAAAGTTGGAGACCAAGTGTTACATAAAGTCTCTCCATGGAAAGGACTTATCAAATATGGAAAGCTTGGGAAGTTAAGTCCAAGCATCATTGGACCGTTCACAGTTCTTTAAAGAATTGGAAATCAAGAGTACAAACTGGAGTTGCTAGCCGAAATAGAAGGTATTCATACACCTTTCATGTTTATTACTTAAGGAAGTTCACAAGAGAAGATCCATATATGATTCCACTTTTGGAGTTAAGAATCGATGAGAATAAGAAGTTGATTGAAGAACATGAAGCGATTATTGACCAAAAGACAAAGAAGTTACGAGGTACGATAGTCGAATTAGTACTAGTGTGAAGGAAACATACGTCAGGTTCAAAACTCACCTGGGAGAATAAAGAGAAATGAGGAGTCGCTATCCACATTTTCTTGCTGATGCATGATTCCAAGAGGGAATCATCCTATGGGGATGATAGTTGTAACGCACACGTTTCTATCTAAGCATTTGTTATAAAAGTTGTATAATATTATATAAAAAATAGGGATAAAATACACATTAAGAATAAAAGATTATTTAAGACAAATAATCTAATAGAAAGTCATAGTAATCGAAAAAGAAAACTCGTTCATATAAAGAACGTCCAAATCTGACTTCGTATGAGAATGTTATGATTTTTCGAAGTTTCGGCGCAGTTGTGTCAACACGAAAACCAAAATTAAAACCGATTAATTCTTAGGCCGAACAATGTAAATGAGAGTTGAAGATCTTGTAAACGTGATTTCGTCGATATTAAGACAACTGAGAACAGAATTCGTATGAAAGAGTTATGATTTTTATACGTACTTTTAACAATCTGAGCCTATATAAATATAAATTTAAAAAATAAAGTGAAAGTTAGCTGACATAGTCTAAAGGAAAGTTGTAGTACTCATCGATAGTTTCATGTATATATAAAGAACGTTGAAAACGAAGCTCCTATGAGAAAGATTTGATTTTTCAAAGTTTTGAAATTCATACTCGTCGACACGCGCGCCCGGGTAAATAGACGTAAAGTGCCTAGTTTCTAGAAGGTTGACGTGGCCCACAGGAAACTTGACACAAGTCACGAATATGAAGGAACAATATAGCAAAAAGGCACCGCACACTCCTTGTATAGGTACGTTGCGCCCTGACCAAACTTCTATATAATGAACTCAAATTCAGCCTATTTCCCTCACACCTTTCCACACCAATTCTATGGAAAATTTCTATTCCTTAGATCCAACTTTCTTTAGATAGTATAGCAGGGCTGTGAGTTTTCGGAGAGTCCAAAAATTAGAAGTGCCCGGGTCGGAGTTCTACCTGAGAACTTTCCAGACTTTTGTCAAAAATCTCTGTAAGTTAAGCTACATTTATTATGCTTTAGATGTAACTTATGTTTATATTCATAATCATTGTTATGAATTTGTAAATAAGATTTATTAGTGAATCCATGTCATAATACTGATTGATCTACTATTAGATGCATTTCATATGCATATTTTAGCACGTTTTTCTCAATATTTTCATATAAAAACCCAACTATATGTCTTGTATTGTTATAATTAGTGTATTACTCACTATATTCATAGAATGACGTGTATTACTCAATTTTTGTTTTGTTTTTCAGGTCAAAGTTAAGCGGAATGAGGATATGACATTTTGAGGAAGCGTTTTCTAAAGAATCGGAGCTTAATTGGAGTTAGAAACTAAAGATTGATGTTGGGGAATGACTAGAAGTGGATTAATTGGAAAAGTATGACAGATCCGCAAGAAAAAGAAAACATAGTCTTGCTTTTAGAAAAGCATGATCACATTTGATGATCGAGGCTTTGTTGGCACGAAAACAATCATCCGGTGAAGGAGGTACAAAACACGATCGTGGTTTTGGAAAACCATGATCACATTTTCTTTCGAGGTTCCAAAAAGTTATGTAATGGCAAGGTACTTCATTTGAATGGTCATGGATTCATTTTGACCAAAAATGTGACAGTGTTTGTCAGAAGCACAGTGGTGGAAAGGGTCACTAACTAGCTGCCTATATAAATAGAGCCACATAACCCTCTAGTGATTTATGGCGATTCTTTGAAGGTTTCTGGTGAATAACGAAGATCTAAAGAGAACGTTTCATTATGTAATTCTTTTCTAGTAAGATTTGTCATTCAACACTCTTTTTAATCTTTTTTGATAAGTTTTTACCCATGTCAGGCAAAAAACCCTAGATTTTAGTTTCACATAGACTCGACTTTCGTGCAAGTAATCATTAGGCACGATTTTTTTTTGTTGTGATTTGTGTTTAGTTTGCTCAGTTTTATGCTTAATTGAATGTTTGATTTTGATTCAATTTCTATTGGCCAATTGAATTGTTATTGAGTCATTCCAGTTATCTGATTGTTTAGATTTGAAATTGTCTTAATTAATCAGTAAAGTAACAAATATTAGATTGGTTCTATGTCAAGTATTTTACTCTAATAAAAACTGATCAGACAAGTTTTTACATCTCCGCGTTTGTGAGAAATATTAAACTTTACTGGGTATTTTACATTGTGTTTAATGCTACTTTACTCAATTAATTAAGAGCTAGTTTAGTTAATTCTGTAAAAAGTAAGGTTTAATTCAAAATGCTTATTTTGGTTAAACATGTTTGTAAAATAAGGTTGTTAGAGCTTATTAATGATCTTCTGTACCAATTTAAATAGGGCACAAATCAAACAATCGGGTTGAAGGTTATATGCATGATTAGAAGAGTCGTTGCGGAACTGAAATCGTCTTTTATTCTCTGAATTTTCTCAAGTATTTAAATATCAATTTTCTTTTATAATTTTTTGTTCAAATTATTTGATAACTCGAGTTTATTAAGATTTATCATTCAACACTCTTTTTAATCTTTTGTAATCAAATTTTTAGCCATGTCAGTCTAAAAACCCTAAATTCCAGGTTCACATAGACTCGACTTTTTGTACAAGTAATCATTAGGCACGCATTTCGATTGTGATTTTTGTTTAGTTTGATCGGTTCTATACTTAATTTATGTTGGCCACTTTAATTATTATGGATTCATTCCAGTTATCTGATTGTTTAGATTTGTAATTCTCTTAATTGATTAGTAAAAGTAACAAATATTAGATTGGTTCTACGTCAACGATTTAACTCAAATATAAACTGATCAAACAATTTTTTACTCTTCCGAGCTTGTGAGAAGTATTGAACTTTACTAGGAATTTTACACTATGTTTAATGCTACTTTTCTCAACTAATTAAAAGGTTGTTTAGTTAATTCATTAGAAAGTAAGGTTTAATTCAAATAGGTTATTTTGTTTAAATATTTTAGTAAAACAAGGTTGTTAGATCATATTAATGATCTCCAGTGCCAGTTTAAACATGGTACAATTCAAACAATCGGGTTGACGGTTATTTGCATGATTAGAAGAGTCATCGCGGAACTCAAATTTTCTTTTATTCTCTGAATTTTCTGAAGTATATAAATTGCATTTTTCTTTTATTAATTTTTGTTCAAATTAGTTTTAATAATCAAACACCCCCTATTTAAATTACTATCAGACTAGTGTGTGCCTTATGCAAGAAAGACATAGACTTTAGTACGTGCCCTTGTGGATTTGACATTGTTTTCCTGTACTACTCCTTAGTGCATTTATGCAACATTTTTGTGCATATTAATTATTTGTTTAGGCGCTTACGAAACATCTTAACAAATTGGCGTCGTTTCTAGGGACACGATACACACTCACCGTTTTATGCCAAAATCTTCACGTACATGTACCCCACTAAGGCTTGATACAGAAATAGAGAAGACAACAAGAAAACTCAAAAAAAGTCTGACTAAGGAGAAAACAGATCCACAAGGTATCCCCTTGTGCAATAAGCCTGAAATAACCATTTCATCTTTTCCCCAAAGCACCTCCATCCTCACCTTCTCACAATCCATACAAAACATACTCATCATCATCATCTATTAAATCAGAAAAACCTGAACCCAATGAAATCGACTCCCCAAAGTCAGACATGAGTGACGGAGAAGATGAAGAGAAAACTCTCAAAGAGTGGGCTACATAAGAGGTTACATAATAACCTCTACGTATCACTTTTCTAGAAGCCCAAAAATTTGAGTGGAAGTCTGGATTAATCCATTGACTCCCTACATTTAGATGCTTTGAGTATAAGGAACCACATAAATTTCTTAAGGAGTTCCATGTTGTCTGCTCTAGCATGAAGCCTTACACTATTACAAAAGATTAGACAAAAATTAAGGGAATTCCCCTTTTCAGTTCAAGATGTAGCAAAAGAGTGGTTATATGAACTTCCGTCTGGATCCATCACCACACGAAATAAGATTGGGAAGCTTTTTCTGGAAAAATATTTCCCACAAGCAAAAGTTTGAAATCTACACAGGGAAATCCTCAGAATCAAGCTGTAAAAAAGAGAAGCTCTCCATACTTATTAGAAAGGTTTCAAGAAATTGTTGGTTCCATGCCCACAACATGGGATAAGTGATTATCAGTTGTACCTGTGCTTCAGTGAAGGCCTAACACCTATGGATATAAGACTGATCAATGCTTCGAGCGATGGTTCATTAGCATATATGAAGCCAACTGAAATCAGATCATTAATTGAAAAATTGGAAATCGAGTGAAAACATTCTGCAAATGAAGACAGTGGTACCCAGATAAGCTCAGATGAGTAAAACAGATCATCATTGGCCATCTTGAATCACAAATTTCAGAATTGATGAAAGCCATTATGTTGCTAACAAAAGATAAGGGTATCAAGTTGTGGGACATGCATGAAGACTGGAAACCCAACAAACATGTGTCCATTATTGCAGGATGATACTGAAGGTGTCCATGCTATAGGAGGTTAGTAAGGTCAACAACAGAGACAATTTAACCAGCCTCGCAACAATCAAGCTTGGGGGATATTAGAACAACAACTTTGAGCAGAGGCCCTAACAAAATTTCCAATAGTGATAATAGCACCAACTACCACCTGGGTTTCACCAACATGCATTTCGAAAAAATCAACAATAATCCACTTTCCAACAGCCACCTATCGAATAGCAAGCCAACAGTTCCAACATGACTCTAGAAGACATTATAAAAAGTCTATCCACCAGCACCCAAGCCTTTCAGAATGAGACAAATTGAGTATCAAAAATCTGGAGCAACAAGTATTACAACTCACAAACTCTATAAGAAAGATAGAAGCACAAGGAAAGTTCCCATTCAAACTGAGAAAAACCCAAAGCACAAAGCTTGTTCTATGACTCTTGGAAGTGGTAAAAACTACAAGGGACCGGACCAACAGGAAGATGAAGGAGAAAAGATGGTGATTGAGAAAGAACCTGAAGTAACTAAAGAAGTGCAAAAAAAAAGACAACCCTGAAGATGCTGAGGTGAAAATCACTCCTTCTCCTTATCCTTCAAGGTTGAGGATCACGAAAAAAGAGAAGGATGACATCGATATTATGGAATTTTTCTGAAAGAATTATGTATCTATAAAAAGAAACTAAAAGGTAACGAAACAGTTAAAGTTAGCGAAAATGTTTCATCTGTTTTACAGAAAAGATTACCCCCCCCCCCCAAAATGCAAGGATCCAGGAGTATTCACCATTCCTTGCAAGTTGGGGAATATTTCAGTGCCACATGTCATGCTGAAATTAGGAGATTCTATTAATGTTTTACCTTATTCAGTTTATAAATCTATCAGGGCAGGACCATTGAAAAGAACTAGCATCATCATTCAGTTGGTTGATCGTTAAACAGTACACCCAAAAGGTGTACTAAAGGATAGTTTGGTCCAAGTGAATGAGTTAATCCAACTAATTTTAACATCTTAGATATGGGAAATGATGGCTCACCAAATTCTATTTCCATTCTTTTGGGATGACCATTTTTAAAAACAACAAGAACTAAAATAGACTCTTATGATGGTACCCTTTCCATGGAGTTGGATGATGAAGTTATTAACTTCAATATTTATGATGACATGTGTTATCCAGATGATGTTTTAGTTCTTAAGTTAATATATGTAATCGAACCTTTAACTGAAGAATATTTTGAAATTACTAATTGTGGGTCACTAGATTTAGTACTTCATAGAAATACGTATGTTAATGCAGCCCATGTGCTATCAGAAAAGTTTCTTGTTGAAAATTAATTGCAGAAAATTGAAACTCATATGGACCAATAGAGAAAGCACAGGTATGATAATCGGATTTTAAAATTACATGAATCTAACTCTAAGGTTTTTGCTTCTTTACTGCAAGCATCGACTTTAGATTTGAAAATTTTACCAAAGCATCTGAAGTATGCATATCTTGGAGAAAAGGGAACACTTCCAATCATAATATCCAACAAACATTTAGAAAAGGAAGAATCTGAACCTATCAAAATCCTGAAGAAGTACAAGAACACGATTGGGTCGACCATAGTTGATATAAAAGGACTCAACCCATCTCTACCCATGCATAAAATTATGATGAAAGAAGATTTCAAGACCATAGAAAAGCCCACCGAAGACTGAACCCACCAATGATGGAAGTGGTTAAGAAAGAAGTGATGAAGCTCTTGGATGATGGAATGACATACTTTATGTCTGAAATCAAATGGGTTAGTCCAGTCCTAGTCACAAAGAAGAAATAGGGAGTCATATTAGTAGAGAACAAAGAAGGAGATTATTTTCCAGATAATTCATAGTGGGGGGCGCATCTGCATTGATTACAAAAAATTAAACACAGCCACTGGAAAAGATCATTTTCCACTTCCATTCATCAATCAGATGCTGGAAAGACTTGCTAGAAAATCACGGTACCACTATCTAGACGGATTCTCAGGCTTTCAACAGATTCCAGTTGCACCATAGGGCTAGGAGAAAACAACATTCACCTGCCTATTTAGAACATTCATGTATCGGTGTATGCCATTCAGACTCTACAATGCACCTACCACATTCCAAAGGTGTATGTGTTGGAATAGTGTCTAAGGCTGCAACTATATTTGGCAAGTATTTAACCCGATTGTGCATGGTCCTTTTGGGTTGCCATCACCATAGCAACTTGACAGGATGATTTATAATGAGAGAAGAAATATTATTAATATATTATGAGTATAATATAAGGAATAATAATATTGTTATTTGATTTATATAAGTCATAAATAAATTAGGAATTAATTTGGTGACTTAAAGAGATTAATTGAATAAAGGGGCATAAACTGTCAATTGTATGATAGTTGTATTTTGGGTTGTGATTCCTTATGGATAAGGGGTGGACGATTTTAGGGTTTGGAAGAGCCTAGAAATCGTCCAAGGGCTTATCAATAAGGATATTGGATTGCTTAAGGCCTAAGTTATCCAATTAGGGTTTTAAGGGTGAAACCCTAGGAAGCTCACTAGTATAAATATACCCATAGGGTTGAGGAAATCGACACTCTTGCATCTCAAGAAACCCTGGCCGATTTCTCACCCTCCTCTCTCTCTCTCTCTCTTATCATCCTCTTGCTAGTTGGTGTTTGTAAGCCATTAGAGGAGTGACAATTGTGACTCTAAGCTCCAAGGACAAGAAGATTCAAGCAAGAAATTCAAGGCAATCTTTTAGATCTGTTTTCATATGTTATGATTTGAATGTTTACACTAGATCTATCAATCAAAGTCTTGGATACATTGCATGTTCAATTAGAGAAACCTAGATCCAAGCATTAGGGTTTGTATGTGCACATAGGAATGTTCTTATGGCTCAAACCCATCAGTGGTATCAAAGCCTTGATTGGTTTCTATTGAATTGATGCATTGGTTGCTTGATTGTTGATTGCAAAATCGTTTTTTGTCCTTCTGCCTGATGAACTCGACGAGTACCACAGTGTACTCGGCGAGTCCATTGTGGTACTCGGCGAGTTCGAGCATCAGAAGGAGCTAGTTTCGGGATTTCTTGATGTTTATCTTATGGAAACTTGCCTTTATCTTTATGGGTCAATATAAATCTGATTTTAACATATATTTGAGTATATCCTTGACCTAACAAAATATATTTACCAATTAATTGAATAATAATTTCCTTATATGATATTAATTGATTATTTTAACTAAATTGGTGAATTGTTTTGCAAGAAACATTTAAATAAATCAAATATGGGTAATTATGAGATTAAATGGTCAACTTAAATTATTTGTTATTTGATCCCTTATGTTTTAAAAGTTTAAATATTAATCCTCAAGTTTGTGAAATTTAGTTTTGTGATTAAAAGTTTAATTTGGACAATTTAAATTTCAAACCCTAGAATTTTACAAAGTTTAAAATTTAACCCTATACTAATATAATATTAGAAGACTAATATATATATATATATATATATATATATATATATATATATATATATATGTATAATTAAAATGCTAGTCTTACCGTGAGTAAGCCTCATTTACGAAGCCGGTCTATAAGGTGGGTATAAGGTTGTTGCCTATAAAATGGCGCTTAATTGGTGTACACTCACACCCACCGCTTGCTTGACCGGTGGATGGTCGTTAACCGAACGGGTAGGATAGGGCGACTTTGTCTCCTCATTAAAAGTCTAATATTAAAATACAAAGTAACTACATGATTTTAAATTCCCAATCCTAGATACTTTAGGAAAAGTGAATTGATGCAATCCCATGAAATTACACTTTGCACCCTTGCTAAGAAGTTAGTGGAGCGCGTGTGGTTTACCGGCAAACTAATTGGTTCTAAGCAAAGTGGCAAAGGGTGATTCATTGTTTATCATAGTTCGGTGGAGCGTGTGTGGTTTACCGGCACATCAAATAGGTGATTGTAACAATGAAGGCACCATGTAGATTTGCATGGTCGTTCACACCCACTTTGTGACCCTCGTCATCCCAGTCACAAACGAGAGGGGCATATCAAAATTTAAACATGTCATTGAAAAGTTCAATGAATCTCATCGAAATCTAGGAATTCTCAATACATTTAGAACTTAAGGTTATGTTTTCATGATGGAGAATTAGTGAATCGTCATTCACTTACCTTCAAATTGTTTGCATGTTGGATTACGGCATCCCTTTTCTAATGTGTAAATAATGTTGTTGGATCCTAGCCCTAATTTTTCATATTGGGTGATAATTAGGGATTCAATTCTAATCATACTTTGTCCTTTCTATTTGTAGATGTCGAACGCGAACAACGCTGTTGCTAGCTCATTCACGTTGATGAACCTTTGCAAAAAAGTGACTTTCGATGGAACGAACTTTAGTGAATGGATAAGATACATTCGCACAATTGCTCGCTACGAGGACAAGGAGTATGGCCTCGACGAGAAGCTCGAAAAGATCAATCCAGAAATCGCTACTCCGGTTGAAATGACTGCCTTTGAGACTCTTGAGCGTGATGCAACGAAAGTTCATTGCATCATGATAGCCACAATGAACGCCGAATTCCAAAAGTCCTATGAGGACATGTATCCGTACAAGATGCATCAAGACTTGTTGGAGAGATACCATCAAAACGCGAGACAAGAACGTTACGAGATCTTTACTAACATGATCAATACTAAAATGGGAAATGGAGAATCTCTAACCGTACACTTGCAAAAGATGCAAAGGTATGTCGATCGTCTTCGCAAGTTGAATGTCGACTTTGGGGAAGATTTGGCTATCGACATGGTCCTTCACTCCTTGCCTCCGTGTTACAACCAATTTAGGATGACCTACCACATGAACAAGGAAGAGGTCACCCTAAGCAAGCTCCAAGGGCTCCTAAGGGTTGCTGAGAGCAACCTTAAGGACAAGTTTGTTGCACAAACTCCCAATCCACCCGCTGCTCCTGTTTTGGCTATAGGGCAGGGAAGGGGCAAGAAGAGGAAGGCTCCGTCAAAGAGCCACCGCAAGGGAAAGTCCCGAGATGGTTCCTCTTCTAGTGGGACCAAGGTTGATCCTGCTAAACCCAACCCTAACCTGAAGGAGGCAGAGTGCCACCATTGCCACAATATAGGGCATTGGAAGAGAAGTTGCCCAGAATATATGCAGGCCATCAGGGAAGGGAAGATCAAGCCGTTTTTCACAGGTATTTACACAATTAAATCTAATGATTCATCTCATGCTATTTCTTGGGTCCTTGACACCGAGTGTGGTTACCACATTTATTCTGAATTGCAGGGACTAAGAAGAAATAGGGATGTGGAGCATGGAAGAATAAATCTAATCATGGGAAACAGAAGATCGTCACCTGTCACCAAGATTTGAGTGTATTCTTTAGTGCTTAGTAATGGATTAAGTTTACATTTGAATAATTGTTGCTACTCGCCAGATATGGCAAGAAACGTCATTTTGTTTCATGGTTTGTTTAGACAAGGATTTAGACATCCGTTTAATAATGAGAATGGTTCGATTTATGCTTATCTAAACGGTGTTTTATATTTTGAAGCAATGCCTTGTAATGGAATTTATGAAACTGTTATGATTGTAGATGACCTAGGAAATGATGTTTTATGCATGGATTCTTCCAATAGTATGGATAAAGCATGTTTGTGGCATTGTCGTCTTGGACATGTCAAGAAGAAGCGCATAGCCCAACTCCAAAAGGATGGAGTTTTGGAGTCATTCGACCTTTGGGAAGATGACACGTGTGAGTCTTGTTTGCTTGGAAAGATGACCAAGTCACCCTTCACTGGTACTTGTGAGACGGGTGAGGGTTTATTGGATCTCATACATACCGATGTATGTGGACCCTTTACATCCACCACAAAGGATGTGAACTGCTTCTATGTGACTTTCACCGATGATTATAGTAGATATGGGTATATTTAGTTAATCAAACACAAGTTTGAAATGTTTGAAAAGTCCAAAGAATTCAAGAATGAAGTGGAGAATCAATTGGGCAGGAAAATAAAGATGCTTCGATCCGATCGAGGAGGAGAGTACCTAAGTCTTGAATTCCACGACTATCTCAAGGAATGTGAATAGTTTCACAATTGACGCCACCTAGGACACCGCAGTTAAACGGTGTAGCAGAAAGGCGCAATCAAACCTTGTTGAACATGGTTCGCTCTATGATGAGTCGTGCTTCACTACCTATCTCATTCTGGGGTTATGCCTTAGAGATTGCCGCCCATATCCTTAACCAAGTCCCTACAAAGAAGGTTGCCAAAACACCTCACGAGATGTGGACAGGGAAAGCTCCCTCGTTGGCACATATCAAGGTTTGGGGTTGCGAGGCTTTCGTAAGATGAGATACTCACGACAAGCTCGAACGTCTTAGTGAGCGATGTATTTTCATCGGCTACCCGCAGAAATCCTTTGGATATCTCTTCTATAGACCGAATGACAATGTTGTCTTCGTTGCGAGAAGAGGGGTTTTCCGAGATAGAGAACTCATAAGCCAAGGAGACAGTGGGAGGCAGATCGAGCTTGAAGAGATTCAAGAATCGAGTGATGAAGGAACCTCCACCGCTGGTGCTCAACCCGAGGAGGAAACTCCGGTTGAACCAATAGACGAGTCCTTACCTCTTAGACGTTCTGAAAGAGTTAGAGTTCAACCCCAGTTTTATGGTTTTCATATTACTACCGAAGGGGACACGTATATTAGTGATGGTACACTAATAAATCTAGATGAAGCTAATAGCTATAAGGAAGCCATGGCAGGCCCGGAGTCTGAAAAATGGAAAGAGGCAATTGACAGCGAGATTCAATCCATGTATGACAACCAAGTTTGGAATTTGGTTGATAATGTGCCCAGATGTAAGACGGTTGGGTGCAAATGGATCTTCAAGAAGAAGACCGACATGGATGGGAATGTGCACACGTACAAGGCGCGATTGGTTGCGAAGGGCTTTACTCAAACTCCCGGAGTTGACTATAATGAGACCTTCTTACCAGTTGCGAAAATAAACTCTATTAGAGTGATGCTAGCTATTGCCGCATTTCATGATTATGAGATATGGCAAATAGATTTCAAGACCGCCTTTCTTAATGGGAAGTTGATTGAGGATGTTTACATGGCTCAGCCAGAGGGTTTTGTCGATCCGAAGCATCTGAATAGAGTGTGCAAGCTTGAGAAGTCCATCTATGGGCTTAAGCAAGCGTCTCGCAGATGAAATCTCTGCTTCGATGAGAAAGTCAAAGAGTTTGGATTTGTACGAAGCGAAGATGAATCATGTGTATATGTCAAAGCCAGTGGGAGTATAGTTAGCTTCCTCGTTTTGTATGTCGATGACATACTACTCATAGGAAACGACGTCCCGACCCTGCAGGAGGTTAAGTCCTGGCTCGGGAAGTGCTTCGCTATGAAGGACCTCGGAGAGGCTTCCTATATTTTGGGAATAAGGATAGTGAGAGAAAGAAGTCAGAGACTAATAGGACTTAGTCAGAATACTTACTTAGATAAGGTACTAAAACGTTTTTGTTTGGAAAACTCGAAGAAGGGAGAACTACCAATACAGAGTAATACCAAGTTGAGTAAGACTCAAAGTCCGAGTACTGAAGCCGAGATAGATGAGATGAGCCGAGTACCTTACGCTTCCGCAGTTGGCTCGATCATGTATGCTATGACTTGTACTCGCCCTGATGTGGCCTTCGCTTTGAGCATGGTCAGTAGATATCAAGGGAACCCTGGCAGAGCACATTGGATTGCGGTCAAGAACATCCTTAAGTACCTTCAGAGGACCAAGGAATGGTTTCTAGTCCTCGGCGGGAGTTACAACTTAAAGGTGCGAGGGTACAGTGACGCTAGTTTCCAGACCGACAGGGACAACTACCGTTCGCATTCGGGATGGGTCTTTACCCTTAAAGGAGGAAAGGTAACTTGGAAAAGTTCCAAACAGGAAACTGTAGCTGATTCAACGTGCGAATCATATTACATTGCAGCTAGCGAAGCGTCAAAGGAGGCAACATGGTTGAAGCACTTCATTGGTGACCTTGGAGTTGTGCCTGCCATTAAGGAGCCCATGGAGATTTTCTGTGATAATGAAGGAGCGGTAGCCTTGACCAAGGAACCGAGGGATCATGGTAGATCTTGGCATATCGACAGAAAATATCACTTTATTAGACATCGAGTAGAAGAAGGACAAGTCATGGTTAAGAGGATATCATCAGAAGATAACCCAGCAGATCCGCTTACGAAGGGACTGAGTAGGGTCAAGCACTTGTAGCATGCTAGGAGTATTGGGCTGAAGGATGATATTAGTTTAGATTAGATAGTATTGGAAACGTGTAATAGATAAATGTAACTAACATTTGATGATTAAATAAAGGAGTATTATTTATGGGGATATATACAGTAAAGTCCCAATATTTTCATCGATTTGACAAGAAAGTCCTAAACTTTATTTTTTTGACAGTAAAGTCCAAATTACCGGCAGTTTTTGACACTTTTACCCTTTTTCCCCGGTTAGCCGGTAATTAGGACTTTTTTGTCAACCAAATAAAGTTTAGGACTTTCTTGTCAAATCGTCAATTAGGACTTTACTGTCAAAAAAAATAAACTTTAGGACTTTTTTGTCAAATCGTTCAAAATATTGGGACTTTAGTGAATATATAATTTTTTTTGTTAGAAATTTAATGGTATGATACTCTTTAAGCATAAGAGTTATTGAAACATTCTCTAATCAGCTAGATCCTATTGAAATCCTTTACGTTTGCTTCTTGTTAAATCGTTTTTTTAATCTCAACAAACCGACATTGAAAAAAATTGAGATAATCAAGAAAGAAAGAAAGAACCAGGGTTGTGTTGGCTTTTTGCAGTCTCAAAATGGAGAAATAAGATACCGAAAAAACGAAATTGCCCTTCTTTCCCTTCTCCACATTCACACCCTTTTGACTAGGCATGTGTTGTTTGTGTTTGTATAAAGCTAGGGTAATTTCGTTTTTTTAGGTTTCTAATTTCTCCATTTTTGAGACTACAAAAAGCCAACACAACCCTGGTTCTTTCTTTCTTTCTTGATTATCTCAATTTTTTTCAATGTCGGTTTGTTGAGATTAAAAAAACGATTTAACAAGAAGCAAACGTAAAGGATTTCAATAGGATCTAGCTGATTAGAGAATGTTTCAATAACTCTTATGCTTAAAGAGTATCATACCATTAAATTTCTAACAAAAAAAATTATATATTCACTAAAGTCCCAATATTTTGAACGATTTGACAAAAAAGTCCTAAAGTTTATTTTTTTTGACAGTAAAGTCCTAATTGACGATTTGACAAGAAAGTCCTAAACTTTATTTGGTTGACAAAAAAGTCCTAATTACCGGCTAACCGGGGAAAAAGGGTAAAAGTGTCAAAAACTGCCGGTAATTTGGACTTTACTGTCAAAAAAATAAAGTTTAGGACTTTCTTGTCAAATCGATGAAAATATTGGGACTTTACTGTATATATCCCTTATTTATGAGTAAAGTTACTGTCATATGTTAATTGTTTAACTATTGTTTCACTTTGCATGTTTTGACTTCCTGAATAATTGAGTTTATTAAGAATAATCAAATTATTCGAATGGTCCACAATCGTTCATATATTGGAAGTAGGTATGAATGAAGATTGTCGTGAATTGGTGTGTAGAGTTTATAAATGGTATTAGACATAGAAATGGTTTGCTACAACGTTCGTGAGTGCTTATGAACAAGTTTTGAGCATTAGAATAAACCCGTGCTTGCTGGAATCATTTTGGAATGATCGTAAGACGATAATATCATATGGTCTTAAAACCTAGATATATGGCTTATTATTTACTAATTGGTTGTATATTGATAATGCGAAACCGCATCAGTAAATTGATGTCATAAAATGCATTGTTGTGTATAGTTGGTTAGTCGATAAGTAAATGCATATAAGTCGAAGTTTATCTGTTACTTTTATTCTAAGAGGGTAAAAGCGATATCACGGTCGCTCGATGATTTGATTTGACTTGTGTGTCGGGCCCGGTCAGGACTGAATTGATGTGTTCAATTAATTTCTATGTCAAATAAATCTGAGATCGAGGAAATAGGTGCTGGACAATGAGTATGACAATGTCTCATGAAATCGTCTGCACGATATCAAAACAGAGGGCTGTATAATCCCTTATCTAAAGGACAGGTTACTGATAAGATCAGAGTTGACAGCGTCTTTGAGAGCTACGATTGCTAATCGGATTGTGTTTGCGTTTATAGTTACTAGACTTATCCAAGTGGGAGACTGTTGGATTTGTCTCTAAGGCTATAACTATATTTGGTAAGTACTTGACCCGATTGTGCAGGGTCCTTTTGGGTTGCCTTTCGCCATAGCAACTTGACAGGGTGATTTAGAGAGAAGATATATTATAATTAATATATTATAAGAATAATATATTAAAAGAATAATAATATTATTTGATTAATATAAGTCATAAATTAATTAGCAATTAATTTGGTGACTTAAAGAGATTAATTGAATAAAGGGGTATAAACTGTCAAATGTATGAAAGTTGTACTTTGAGCTGATAATCCTTATGGATATAGGGTTTGATGATTTTAGGGATATGGATCACCTAGAAATCGTCCAAGGCCTTATCTAGGAAGGGATTTGGATTGCTTTGAGGCTAAGTTGTCCAATTAGGGTTTAAGGGTGAAACCTAAAGAGCTTATAGTATAAATAGACCCATAGGGTTGAGGAAATCGGCCACCATTGTGATTGGAGAAACCCTAGAGCCGATTTCCCTCTTCCTCATCTCTCACAAGTCACCTTCTTGCTAGTTGGTGTTTGTAAGCCATTAGAGGAGTGACATTTGTGACGCTTAGCTCCAAGAAGAAGAAGGTTTCAAGCAAGTAACTCAAGGTATTATTCTAGATCTCTTTTCATATGTTTTGTTCTTAGATCTAGCCATGAAAGTCTTGGAATTATTGCATGTTCAATTAGTAAAACCTAGATCCAAGCTATAGGGTTGTATGTGCACTGATAGCTTCATTTTATTTACTTCTTTTTTATAGTTTTTTTTAGCACATTTCATTCGCATTTTAGTTAATTTCCATGCATATTTTCCTTTGTGTTATTTTTATGACCATTTCGGGTACTTTCTAGTTTCTTGAGCATTATTGCAGATTTTTTTGAATACTAGTGTGTGGGATCTTTTGGAAGGCGATTGGGCTTGAATAGCAGTGGGGATATCATGCTTGATAGCTTTGGAGGTTATCCATGGAGTAGGCTTGTCGATTGCTTCAAGGCGCAGAAGTGTTGAACTATAAATTTGAAAGGGCGCAAGAGACTTCTTGAGTGTGCAAGATCGATGTTTAAGAGTTTGCGGAAGTTTTGAATGATGAGGAAAGACAAATTGGGCTCAAATTGAAGAAATAATGAAGAAAAATGGGCTAGAAGTTGATTGGACTCAAACTAGGCCAATGGATTAGCTGTGGGGGGCCAAGACTTGAATAAGCCCAAAAATCCATCAGAGCCCGCGACCTGCGTAAGATTCCCCGCGGCCCGCGTGGATTCCTGACAAGGGCAATTTTGGGATTTTGCTAAGAGCTCTATATTGGGAAGGTGGGTGTGCCTCTTTAGCCTAATCTTGAAGGTCCGAGTTTGACTTGTTCTCTCTGGAGTTTGGAGTGCTTTTGAATGCCAAGAACACCTCAAGAACATCTTGATTTCACCTCTTGATTATTGTAAAATGTTTGGTACAATTTTCTCTAACTTTGTTTCTTTGAGTTAAGCCATGCTTGGCTAAACTAATCTTGGTTTACTTTTTGTTGAATCCTTTGAATTTTTGTTGAATATTGAAGAATCCATGAACTTGTTCTTAAATCTTTATGGAAATGTTTTGTGTTTTATCATGTTATCACTACTAGTATGTTTTCATTCATGAGTTTAAATGTGTTTGTGGTGATTAGTTGGCTAATTTCTTGATTAAGTAAAGGATCCTCAAATTAGCAAGCAACAAATGATTTTTGTGTTGTTTTTGCTTCACACAATCATAGAAACATTTCCTCCAACATGGTGGTGAAAGCATTTGACTCCTCTTGGATTTGGTGACTTTTGGTTCTTAATGCTAGTTGACTTTCACTAATTACATGCTATTTGGAATTAGTGACTTTGACTAAGGAAATTGTTATGAGCTTCTCTAGCCATTTCAACAATTAAGAAAAGTCTAGGTAATCTCAAGCTCCTTGGATTACTATAGCCAAATTTTAAGGATTTAAATCAAAGTATTGCACCATTGGATTCTAATGATATGTTCATCAAAAGTCAAAGTGAGGAAACTTTAAGTCAACCATCTCTCCCTTATTGATTTTACATCAAACCCTTATCTTTGTTGAAATTGTCTATTTAAGTCATAGTTAATTATAGTTTGTTTCAAGTATTTCAAAACACCAAATCCCCCCATTTTATTTTTATTGTTATTTTACAAGTATTTTTACAAAGAGATTTTTCATAGAGTTATAAATTGAACCAATCTCCATGGATTCGATCCCTTTACCACTATACATTATTTTAGTGTGTAATATTTAGGGTTATTATTTGTGTTGGCCTCGACAACCACCATGCACATTGGGAAAGTTCTTATGTCGAAAACCCATCAACAAGCACCGATCAGACCTAGGGTTTCAGGTAGGGGACATGGTTCTCTTGAAGGTATCACCTTGGAAAGGTGTCATCCGGTTCAGGAAGAAGGGCAAGTTGGGCCCCAGGTACATCGGTCCATTCAGGGTTTTTGCTCGAGTGGGCCGGGTTACTTATCCTTTGAATCTTCCAGCAGAGCTTAGCTAGATCCACAGTACTTTTCATGTCTCCTAGCTGCGGAAATGATAAGTGGATGATTCAACAGTCATGACTTTGCAGGATATTCAGGTGGACGAACGCCTGAACTACATTAAGAAACCGATAATGATTCTCGATCGAAAGACGAAAACCGTAAGGAACAAGGTTGTACAATTGGTGAAGTTGCAAGGGATGCACCGCAAGGGATCCGAGTGGACTTGGGAGCCCGAGAAGGAGATGAGGGAGCACTATTTGGAGTTTTTCAGGGCAGCAGACTTCGAGGACGAAGTCTGATTCAAGTGTGGGAGAATTATACCATCTGTGACTTCAGGTAATGCTAAATTATTTAATCTTTTAATTTATTTGTTGGACTATGAGAATTAGTATTGAATCATGAGTTAGGCCTTTATTGAGTTGGGCTGGCTGAATCCATACATTGGGCGTATGCTTGGCGTACATGGAGCGTAGTAGGAACATCATATGCGGGGGTGAAGCACGTACGTGCAGCGTACAAGAGCTGACTCAAAACCCTAATTTTTAGGGTTTAGGCCATATATATATATATATATATATATATATATATATATATATATATATATATATATATATATATACACACACATCATTATCATTATGTCCCAGACCCCAGCCTCCTTAACTCAGAAACCCTAGAAACCTAATCATCTTCATCTTTGTGCGATCTTGATCTTGTGAAGTCCATTTTAGTAGCGTCGAGCATGGAAGGAGATAGAGGAAGTTGGTGAAGAAGAACTTGTGTAGCTTGAGCTTAAGGATATGATACATCATCATTATTTAGCACTCATTTAAGGTAAAAAAGCTCAAAACTTGCCTCATGAATTCTTAGATCTCTTGTAATGGGGTTTTAGACCTTTTTGGTCCCAAGAATGGAACTTTATGGTTCCAAATCCGTTTTTAGGCTTAGGGTTGCCACCCTTAGTGCTATTGGAATCCCAAAGATAGAAAAATTACCATCTTAAAGGTCTTGATGTGGCCATGCATGAGTATTTGTCATTTCTATGGAAGTAGGTTGTCATATTTCAAGTTTGCGTCCATTTGGGGGTTTGCAAGCGACCAAGTAACCGACTTTATAGGTTAAGAGACTTTATTGGACTCAGATACGTGTTTGGAGCTTTAGGTCTTAAGGGGTTAAGCTCCTTTTAAGATTATAGCTTAACATGGGAGTACGCTGGTTGTACAATCCCGGACGCACAGCGTACTAGTCATGCAGCTTGTATGCTTAGCGTACAGAGGAGTATGCCCCGTGTACTCACTAGATTTGGGCTTTGCGTTATTTGGGCCTCGGTTTCGGTTATTCCTTGGCCTTTGTTATTTTGGACAATAGTGGGCCATCAGAAATCAGTTATTTTGGCCTAAGAAATGTTTGGACTTAAGGGAAGGCCCATTTGAGGAGTTGGGCCCAATTTAGAAAATTAGGCCATTGGTGGGCCATTAGTGGGCTTGGAAAGGCTATCAAGAATTAGGCCTTTCATGTTTTTGATTTAGGCATATGTTATGGACTTGATTAGATCAGGGGTAAAATGGTAATTTTACCCTAAGAAGGATTATTGGGTTTTCACTGAGCGTTATTTTGTACTGATAGCTCGGAGAGTCGTCAGAGCAGCCGTTAGAGATTTCTTACCGTGAGATTTTGCATTCAGCTTTGCGAGGTGAGTTTCCTCCTGGTTTGAACGGGTCGAAGGCACGAATGCCGGCCCGTGTATATTATGTGTGCAGATTAGTAGCTTAGTGTGGGCAGGGCTCGTATCTTAGCATTATTTGAGTATGGATATGAACGGATTGGTAGATTTGGTTATGCTTGTTGTCTGTATGATACTTGTATGTGGTTCTTGGTTAGCTGAGTGTGGGCGGGGCCCGAATCTCACTATTAGTTGAGTGTGGGCAGGGCCCGAATCTCCTAGTTAGCTGAGTGTGGGCGAGGCCCGTATCTCCAAGATAGCTGAGTGTGGGCAAGGCCCGTATCTCACTAAGCACGGGTGGGGCCCGTAATGTATAGGGCGGGACCCGTTAGCCGAGTGTGGGCGAGGCCCATATCTCCTTGAGTATGGGCGGGGATCGTATCTCCTAGCTGCATGTTATGTGTATGGTATGTGGTAGTTTGGGAAGACTCACTAAGCTTCATGCTTACAGTTTTGGTTTCAAGTACTTCCGGTAGCAAGGGGAAGAGCTCGGGATGACTGCGTTGCACACACCATATTGTTTAGCCTGGTATGTTTACTCTAATATATTTGACAGATGTTTTGATATGGATATACCGTTTATGATGTTTTGACTTATGTTTGATGAGATTATTTTGATAACTATGGTTTTATTTAATAATTAAAAATGAAATTTTTGGTCATGATTTTTGGGATGTTTCAATTGGATCTTTCTTTTAGATGATGTGTTATGGGCTCACAAAGGAGCGCACAAAACAATGATTGGCATGTCACCTTTGTAACGACGTAAATTTTAAAACCAAATTTTTCATTTTAAAACACATAAAAACTCATAATATATTTATCAAAACAATATTTTTCAAATGTCAACACAAATCCACATAAACTATCACTATCCCAGAATCATTCACAAGGTCTCGAATCGGGGTGTACAATCAAGTCGGTGCCTTCCTGTGATCCTAAGAGGTACCTGAAACACATTACACATAACACGGTAAGCACGAAGCTTAGTGAGTTCCCCAAAATACCATACATAGCTCATTAGCCTCTCATGACTATACTCAGATAAGACCCTCCCGTTAATGTGTCTCAGTGGAACCCTCCGGTTACACAGCTCGGATGGACCCTCCAGTCCTAACTCAGTAAGCTCAAAATAATACACAACATAAATCACATAGACATAATGCAGGATATCACAATACTCAATATAAACACATAAGACTCTCCGGTCACACAAAGGTTAGCACTCTAGGTGAGTATAGTGAGAAGACTCACCTCGTAAGCAAGCAAGTAAATAATCTCATACACGAATCTCGAACTAGCCTCCGCCTAATACGTAATATAATTATCTCTAATTAACATTTAATTCACGACTCTAAGTAAACTAGGTTATTCTCTCTCTCAAACTCTTGGAATGGGTAAAAGACCATCTTACCCCTCCATGGTCCCTATAACCCCTACCTTGACCAAAACCTTAAAGTCAATAGAAATCAACACTCGAGTCACCTGTCCTTGTTGACCTGACTCGTCGAGTCCCCATTGTTCCTTCAGAACATTGCGAAAACCCAACTTAACTCGTTGAGTTGTCTCATCAACTCGCCAAGTTACCCATGTCCAGACTCATCGGGGAAAACCCTAGGCGACTAGTCGAGTCCCTTAAGTCAAATTCTCATTCAGACGTTTTAATGCAGAACCCATGCCCCATACTCCAGATCTGACTTCTTAAGGCTCGATTATAACGTAAAGCTTCGATCTTTACGTTCAAGCATGGAATATTTGCTCCATAATGCCAATTCAAGCTCTAACAAGGGTTAGATGCACATGATCTTATCTTTAGCTCAATAAAGTTCGGGTATTTGGACTCACAGGACCTTTTACACTCCAGATCTGAGGTTTCAGCCTCAAATCATGCTCAAAGGACTCAAATGACACAAAAAGAGATGGGACAAACCCTAGAAACTCCTAAAACAAGATCTCATAAGGAAATGATCAAGTTAACATCTTTTTACCTCCAACTGAAACAAAACTCTGATGAACCTCTAGATCCACAGCCTGCTCTTGATCCAAGCTTTGATACTCTCCTCTTCTCCTTCAAAAGTGCACTAATAACTACAAGATTAGCTCATCTCTCACTCTTTAGCTCAAGTGGACGATTAGGGTTTCTCTCAAGGGTGTAAGGTGACTAGTGAGGCAGAAATGAGGGCTTAAGTCCCCTTAAATAGGTCACAAGCCTGGGGATTTAGGGTTTCCTCACACAGCGCCAACTCGGCGAGTCTACTCTCTGACACGTTGAGTCGGTCATTAAACCCACGTGACCATTCCAACTCTACTCGACGAGTCGGACACACAACTCGTCGAGTCACTCATTAGATCCCAAAAATAAATAAATAAATATATTTAATACCTAGGAGTCGGGATGTTACAACCTTATAGGATAATTTACACAGAACGTGTCGACTTCCAGTGAAACTGGAGCATCAAGCGTACAGGCAGTCAAGAAGCTAAACACACAACTACAATTTGGAACTAAGTCCAAAATCTCACTCATTAGGTCTAAAAGTAGTCCACTAACTAGCCCATCAATAATCTAAAACCCATTAGGCCCACCAAGGCCCAATAATAAATGGGCTCTCCTGAGGCCCAACTCTCAAATCTAATTGGCAAGCCCAACTCAAGGGCCCAAAGCACATACATATATTCCTTTGGTCCAAAACCCTGTTGCAACCAACCCAAACTCCAGGCCCAACACTCAAGGCCCAAAATGAGACTTAGCCCAAAAGTCCACAGTGAGGTTACGTGGGGATTACCTCCATTGGTACACTCAGCATACTCATGAATCCAGATTGGCCATCGGGGAGTATTGGGATTATGCTCAGCATACGTCCCAGCTTCACTCTTTCTACTCATTTGGTCTTAATCAGTTAAGACCTTGGCTCATATCACAGATCTGGACTACCTAAAATCTCTTACTCCATAAAGTCATTGACTGTAATCCTTGGCATGGCGGATAAGGTCACAAACACACAAAACTCTCACTCTCTTATCTCAAAATGCTCATATCTCATGCATGGCATGATTCCAACGTCCAAGTCTTGATTTTTATGACATTACATTACCGAATACACTCAAAGGGGTTGATCATAGTCTCTGGAGCTCAAATATCACATAAAGTCTCTAAAATACTCTATTATGATGCACATAACAAAAGAGTGAGAAAGCTTGAAGCTTTATACCTATATATGAAGCTCGCAACACATATATGCTCAGATCTAAGGGCCTAGACTCTCACTCCTTCTTCTCCAAAGCTTCATCTTCACTCTCAGAACACACAAATCACTTAAGGCTCTCAAATGGACACACACACAAGTCAAGAACGAGGATTAAGGATTGAGAGGGTTTATTGTCTGAGGAATGTGGCCAAGAATGAGGCCATCTCATTCTTTATATAGGGATACCCCTCAACTAGGGTTTTTCATTCAGTTCCTAGTATGCCCAGCGTACTAGGTGGCTACGCTAAAAAGTCACGTACATGAGTACGCTAAGCGTACACACACGTACGCCCAGCTTACTCAGCTGCCACCTTTCTCAAATAAGGGAATTATCATACCAAAACTTCAAACATCCATAGCTTCCTCGATATAACTCCATTTCCAATGAACCTCATACCCATGGAAAGGTGACGAGATGCCCTACGCTTCTAGCAACTCGTCACAACCCCGAGGCTTCCCCATGTGCGGGTTGCAGCCCATAAACACTAATTACAGACAATCTGAAATAGGATGTTACAATTCTCCCCCACTTGAATTAGATATCGCCCTCGAAATCGCTCCTTATCAACCCATAGATCGAACCCAAAAACCCGAGAAGCACCACCGAAAGGACCTCATATCATACAACAATCTCTTCCAAAGACACCTGGACCCAACATGAACTCTTGACCCCGAAGAAGGTCAGACCCTTCTACCGCTGTGGTACTCGATTTGACTCTCTCCAGAACTTGAAAACTCTAGTGGTCTGTCTCCCTGCCAGACCACCCTCGCAAAATATCATCATGTTAATTGCTCATCGAATAACAGACTCTAAGAGCACTCTACCAACTCTGAGTCTTTAATCGATCCTCGTTGAACTCAAGAGGAACGAAAAGTTCATATCCCACTAAGGACCCACCGCCTGAACAACTATCAAAACTCTCCCGAAGGAAATGATCCTCAAAACTCTGTCCTCGGGCACAAGAAAGCGGTCAAACCAGCTCGGAACAATCCTCTGACACCCTTAATCCTAAGCCCCAGTTCATCTTAAATGTCCCTTCCAACATTGAGCACCAGGTCAACTCCGACCTAATAGTTGAACCTCCAAAGTTTACCCCCTGCGCACCCAATAAAACGGCTTACCGGCTTCCTTCTCACGATAACTATCTCGGCTCATTGTGACACACAAGTCACGAAGTTCACTTTACCCCAAGTGAAGACTACAACCCCACCTGAAGTCATCTCACCTCCGACCTCTTACGTCTACCACCTACTGGTTCCATGCGTCTCGTGGGTCTTCCCATACCAACGAAACTAGCGCACTCTGGTCTAAGACATCAGATGGAGATCACGACCCCTCAAAATGGAACCCATCTACAAAACTGGAACCTCATCTCACTTACTCAATACATGAATTGACCCAAACTCAACTCGAGAGTCTCATTTAAGAGAAAAATTGGAACCACTCATTTACAACCTGGTACTCAACTCATGACCCAAGATTCGCGAATTTATGCACACCCAATCTCTCCAATTCCTTCCGATTACAATAATCCCTTCTCAACCCATGGTATAACAATTCTCGACCGCCACAGAGACCCCAGTCTCGCCCCTGTTCCGGCAACAAGGTTCCCGAAGACTCAAGTGGTAAGGCTACCCAAGCCTAAGAACTCCTCTGCGTCATACTCTAACTAGTGAATACTACAGCTCCCTGCAGAATAGGATTCACTCTTATCGACTACTGAGTGCTATGGTCCCCCCCCCCCCCGGTAGTCTTAGGATACTCCTTTATGGACTAATGAATGCTACGACTCCCTGCAGACTTACGAAACCCTCTCACTGACTCGTGAATGCTACCGCTCCCCGCACTATCACAATGCTCTCTTGCTAACCAGTGAATACTAAGGCTCCCCGCAGTATCACGACACTCTATCGTTGAATAGCAAATACTACAGCTCCCCGCTGTATCATAACACTCTCTTGCTATCCAGTGAATACTACGGCTCCCTGGAGTATCACTACACTCTCTCGCTGAATAGCGAATACTATGGCTCCCCGCAGTACCACGACACTCTCTTGCTGACTAGTGAGTACTACGGCTCCTCGTAGTACCACGATACCCTCTCCCACTAACTCATGGATGGTACGGCTCCCCGTAGTCTTACAGCAATCTCTCGCTCACTAACTCACCATGGGATCACTCCTTGGTTTCTCTTGACAATCGCAAGCGATTACTCCCACCCGAATGCACTTGCTCTCTTATCAAACCATAATCTTGTCATCAAGTCATCACTACCCTGAGTTCTCCAACTCATGCTCCGCAACTCAACATAGATAGGTGCTTACACCCACCCAGCTTATGCACCACCACTCCTGATGTAACTTCTCACAGGCAAGGCACTAGTCTCAGCACATATACACCCTTAGACAGTCCCACTCCAGCGACAATTAACTAATGGGTTCCAACTGGAACAAAAATCACTCAGGTACCTCGGTACAGGATCACAACATCTCACGATGTCTTGTCTCAACCACTGATCTTCCACTTACACAACTTGAAACCTAGAAATATTCCCATCTCACAAATTGAAGCACGGTGGAATCGTCAACGACTGAAAACACGTTGACAAAAATCCGAAGCTCTACCTTCTACTGATCACCACCCATACGAAAATACTCATACCGAATCTCAAATTGGTTTACAATTCAATTGCTGCCCCTCCTGGAGTATAGATTACAATCTATACCTATACCCACAAATCTCAGCTATTGCACCCTGACTCAGCGACCCAACCACCTCGAACTCATATTTGCAAACCCGAAAAATCCCTGGTCACAATAAATTCTCTGACCAATGGCCACCTGCGGTGGATTCAGTCATCCTTTCTTAAGCACATACACATACATCATCTCGTCTCATCCACGAATAACCCAGGTCTCATGTGTCGGCACTGCAGATCTCCATAACCAGTTCTCTAACCGCACTTGAACGGATGGCTAATCCTCTCAATAGAATGCCCAGTTCTCCCCCACTTGGGGTTTGAACCATCACCAATTGGCATACCAACAATCTACTCCATAGACTGTTTCACCAGGTATGTCACACTTGACTCTTGGAACGTACCACATAATCACTCAATGATCTTCCAAATGGAAACCAAGAAACTCCAAATATCCCATAACTCAGACAAAAATCTCAGAATCCTCCCAACGTGACTGCCTTTAGTCATCTCGAAACCTTATATTGATATATCGCCGGATACCCCACCTGTTCCGAATTAGTCCTGACTCTGAGTCCGGAAATAATGCACTATCACGCACCTCGTCTCTAATTCCTCGACCAGCCTCCCATCGTAGGAATCATCATAAAATCAAGAGACCTCACTCTCACAATCGATACAAAACGTAGATAACGAGGGCCACCGCCCGATATACTCCTTTTGATCACCTAGAACTACTGCTAAGAGTATATCTCCCTCAATAAGGCACCTCCTTGTTCTCTTCCATCTTAGTCCCACTAATGACTCTCTTGTGGTATAAAAATACCTCGCAGCAAACATACTATCCAAATACTCTGGTGAAAAGGTTGCAACCCTATGCTACCCTAAGGGGTTTACCTCCAAACTCTGAAACCGGAAGATCGTTATCTCTTTTACTTCTCCCGAAAAACGGGGACAACGCAACTCTTGTCACAGAAGATGACGTCTCATCTATTGGTCAATTGCTCAACTCATACTGCGATCCTTCAATAAACATCATCTCTACTCATCCCGGAGTCTTGCGACTTCAACTGGCATCTCACCAAAAATCCCTTGAAAACTAACTCGATTTCCTTCTCAAGGTATGCTCCATTGAAACTCGTTCGACAGGGCCCTCTGACCCAACACTCTATCATATCTGCTCTCTATCTAATCAATCACAATGAGAGAACTGGTAAACTCTGATGCACTAACCGCCATGAATCATGGTACTCGAACCATGTGATCACTTCCCAATCTACTACAAATCATGGTACTCGAACCATGTTATCACCTCTCAATCTTCTACAAATCATGGTACACGAACCATGTTATCACCTCTCAATCTTCTACGAATAATGGCTCTCGAACCATGTTATCACCTCTCAATCTACTACTTAGAACCTATGGAATTCACCTTGTTTCAGGTATGGGTCCTTTGCTTTCAGTAGTATGGGCCCATACTACCTGCCACATCTTCCCATACTTTCCACACGGATTGTCCCAAATTTCCTAAGTAGCTGCTCAACCTTCGATCACCAATCCCGTTAAACCTGGTCGCTCCCCAGCGAATACTCTCCTCTATCAGTGTACTCAGCGGACTAAGGTCACTCCCTAGGCTCTTCCTAGGTTCTCTCACTTCTCTGTCATCAGCTGCTGAAGAACTCCTTATGTTGCCAGCCATCTATCTCTTGATATCGTCATATTCACTTAGTAGTTGACTCCCATCATCAAGAGTTCCACAAAGCACGAAGCAAGCTAATTCGGGCATCGAATAATCTCCACCAACACGTAAAACTACTCTAGGTTACAAATCCACTTGCTCTACTCACACTCAAAAGGTATCACCAAACTCAAGTAACCCTACCCCTTGCGGGTATCTAATTACTCCCTCAATAGGCTCCTCCAATGCTCATCTAGGTATCTCTCCTAGATTACTCCTCTACTCAAAGCACATCACAGATAGAAAAATTCATAGGCTAAGACATCACAAATTAGGCAACTGTAGCCCAAAAATATGAAATACCTAGCCTATAATCTAGCATGCAACACCAATATCTTAATAATAACTCTTAACACAAATAAGTAAGGGTATTTTGGAAATCACCATTCGGGCTCTAGCTAATTGTACACACTGCTCCTTCTCTTTTTCTCTTAGAAACTCTTGCTCATTTTAGAAAAATCTCATTTATTTTGAAAACTTTTCTCAAATCCTCAGTTTGAGTCCAGATATACCAGAAGGTGCATCCGAATCCCTCAAACCAAGGCTCTAATACCAACTTGTAACACCGTAAATTTTCAAACAAAATTTTCATTTAAAATCACATAATTCTCATAACACTTTTCACAAAAAATCTCATTTATTTTATTTACAAAACTCAACTCCATAATTGTTTGATTAATAATCTAGGATCCTCAAAACATAACTCTTTCTCTGGTGTGTAGAATCAAGTTAGTGTCTTCCCTCGATCCTGAGAAAAACCTGAAACACATATCACATAACACGGTAAACACGAAGCTTAGTGAGTTCCCCAAAATACCACACATATCTCAGTAGCCTCTCATGGCTATACTCAGATAAGACCCTCCGGTCAATGCGTCTCAGTGGGACCATCCGGTCCCAAAACTCGGGTGGACCCTCCGGTCCTAACTCAACAAGCTCATAATAATAATACTCACCATAAATCACAAATACATAATGCATAATATCAAAGTACTCAATAAAAACACATAAGACACTCCGATCACTCAAGAATTACAACTCTAGGTAAAGTATAAGGAGAAGACTCGCCTCGGATGATAAACAACCCCTATAAACACTATTGTTGCGCACCGACCTCTATCTCTGAGCCAAACCCACAATTAACCCAATTAGGAACTAAGTCCAAACTCTCACTTATTAGGTGCAAAGGTAGTCCACTAACCAGCCCATCAATAATATAAAACCCATTGGGCCCACCAAGGCTCAATAATAAATGGGCTCTCCCGAGGCCCAACACTCAAATCTAAATGGCAAGCCCAACTCAAGGGCCCAAAGAACCTATATATATATATATATATATATATATATATATATATATATATATATATATATATATTCCTCTGGTCCAAAACCCTATTACAACCATCCCAAACTCCATGCCCAACACTCAAGGCCCAAAATGAAACTTATCCCAAAAGTCCACACTAAGGGTACACAGGGTGTGCCTCCCTTGGTACGCTCAGCGTACTCACAAATCCAGATTGGTCATCGGGGACACTTGGTCAGTACACAGGGTGTACTGGGATTACACTCAGCGTACGTCCCAGTTTCACTCTTTGTACTCATATGGTCTTAATCGGTTAAGACCTTCGCTCATGTCATAGATCTGGACTCCCTAAAAGCTCTTACTCCATAAAGTCAGTGGCTTTAAGCCTTGGCATGGCTGATAAGGTCACAAACACACAAAACTCTCATCTCTTATCTCAAAATGCTCATATCTCATGCATGGCTTGATTCCAACGTCCAAGTCTTGTTTTTTATGACATTACACCACCAAATACACTTAAAGGGGTTGATCATAGTCTCTGTAGCTCAAATAACACATAAAGTCTCCAACATTTCTTGGAAAAAACCCTAAAATACTCTATTATGATGCACAAAAGAAAAGAGTGAGTAAGCTTGAAGCTTTATACCTCTATATGAAGCTCCCAACACATATATGCTCAGATCTAAGGGCCTGGACTCTCACTCCTTCTCCAAAGCTTCTTCTTCACTCCAAGAACACACAAAATCACTTAAGGCTCTCAAATGGAGACACACAAGCTTAGGAATGAGGATTAGGGTTTGAGAGGGTTTATTTTCTGAGGAAGGTGGCCAGGAATGAGGCCATCTCATTGTTTATATAGGGGCACCCCTCAATTAGGTTTTTTCATTCAGTGCCAAGTACCCCCAGAGTACCCTCTATACGCCCAGCATACTAGGTGGCTCCGCTTAAAAGTCACGCGCATGAGTACGCTAAGCGTACACACACGTACGTCCAGCATACTCAGTTGCCACCTTTCTCAAATAAGGGACTTATCCTACCAAAAATTCAAATTTCCATAGCTTCCTCAATATAACTCTGTTTCCAATGAACCTCATACCCACAGTAAGGTGACAAGATGCCTTACGCTTCTAGCAACTCGTCATAACCCCAAGGCTTCCCCATGACCGGGTTGCGGCCCACAAACCCTAATGGCTTACGATCCAAAACAGGTTGTTACAATTCATGTCAGTCAACTTTGCGACCTCATTCATGCCCCTACCCAGGACACATACGGTCCCAACAAAATTCGTTTTCTCCGTCCTGATACTTTTCATGTAGCCACTTTTTAGAAATCAATAACTAGTCTTGAATCCTACGATTCTTTTATATTTCTACATACTAGTATTATCCATCCCGTCTTCAAGATTTGCTTTAAGATATGTCTAAAATCCTTTTTGCTCAAACCGAACAACCAAAGTTGGAAAAGCATAACTTAAATTACTTTGGTGCATGGCGACCGAACACACCATTTGCATTGGGGTCACTAGATAGTAAAGAGACTCTTGAAAGTCACTCGTTTACAAGCTGGTAAGATTGTTTGCAACGACATAACGACCCTAATTGCTGACGTTTTTAGCAGACATATTCCTGAAGACTGTCAATTATTTGTGGATGATACATGCCTTTCCGTACAGACATGTATCGCCCATCCTCGGTGGGTCATATTTTTGCTAGATATCTTCTGGTCATAGATCCTTCCGCGATCGCCTTAGCTGACCCCATCGGTTCTACAAAGTGGCGTTTGCATTAAATTTATCACATGATGTTGTTGAACCCGCATCTCAATACTAGAACATCCCACCACACCATTATGGTCACCTGTCATCTTCCCACCATCCTGGATGCTCCCTCATCTTCCACCTTACATCCAGACTACGAGAAGCCTAGTCCTATCCAAGCCATCCACCACGATTATTATGAGCAGCCTCACCCTATGTAGGCTGAATTTCAGGATGCACCCCAATCCATCCAACCCCCTCATATTGACCTCAATTCCCCTATCACTTACCATCATTATCTTGGGCTCCGTTAGGACATTTCTGATATTCGTCAGGACATTTCTGACGTCCTTCAAGACATTTCTCACATTTGTACTAATCTTTAGCGTAGAGGTACAACTTTTGGGAATTTTAGGAATGCTTTCGACTACTTCCAATAGAAGTTGTTCCAGTAGCTCCCACACCTGCCTCCAACCATCCTCAAGAGATTCTTATCTCCAGCCTTCCCAAGCATTGAGGAAAATGCTTAATTTTATGCTTGGGGAGCGGATTTGTTGTAAGTTGTAAAATCTTTATTTTTTTTAAAAAAAATTTAAATTTTCAAAAATTACAAAAATATTTTTATTTTTGTCTTACTTTTTTCGAAAAAAATGAACAACCCAAAAATATTTTCATCTTTAGTTTGGCTTTAGCTTTTTCTTTTTAGTCATAAAAATCAATACAAAAACTAAATTAAAAAAATACAAAAATATTTTCTGGTTTTGTATGTTGTATTTATAAAACAAAAATTCCCAAAAATATTTTTATTTAGCATGTTTTTCTGCATGAGAAAAAAAGCGAGATAATGATACTATTTACTCTCGATGGCTCTGAAAATATCAAAAATAAAAGTTTGAAGCAATCATATCAATACTGGTAAGTTCAGTAGTACTTCTCATAACGAGGGGTCGTAAAACACCGTTAACTGAAACGTCAACTATAAAATAATAAAAAGAAATGTATACCAAAATGCTGTGTGAGCGGGGATAAAACAGTTTTAGAACTATTTGTTTTGAAATATTTACCAAGAACCTTGATTGACAAGTTTGGAATCACAAAACATGGCCTTATTTGTTGACATGCGTTACCCTCATAGTAACAGAGAGCTATATATATTTTATTCACACAACCAACAAATTTTGAAGAAATGAGCAAAAGTGTCACATTCGAGCTCGAAGGGAGTACAAACTGTCAAATTCGGTACCTAATTGAAAAAAAATAGCAAAAAGGACGATTGAAGAACTCAAACCGAAGGCAAGTTCAATCCAATTAAGAGCCACCTTAAAGACAAATTTGGTGCAACTAAAGAACTGTGTGATATGGTGTATAACGCTCTTAGAAAAAGTGAAAACATAGAGCTCTGAACCCAATGGGAGGGTCGACTGCTTCCGCGAGAGCTGATTTGGAAATGACGGGTTCTTAATGATGACTCGCGGCCGGTTCTTAATCATTTAGTCATAAGGACATGAAATTCTAAAACATGCTATTCTCTCAAGCAAGGTTAATTAAGGTATAAAGTTTAAATAACAGTTATAATTGCTTTATTGGCTCACACCGTTGAGCTTCTTCCTGACTTTCGGAGTTTGTGAAAGATGGAAGGTATTGCAATGATCGTCTAGGTAGTGATTCTATTGGAGCTTCCTTGGTTTAGAGTCTGATCGTGTGAAAAAAAATCAATAAAAAGAAAAAAAAGCAGAGTGATTTTCATATTTTGTTATGTTTTATTTCCATTTTGTTTATCATTCTTGCATGCATATTTTAATTTTATGTTCTTATTTTATTTCCTTTTCTTTGGTTATTGTTTGTGTTAGATTGAAGTTCCATTTAATTGGTCTAGTTTTGTTTAGGATTCCTCGCCATTACCTTTACATCCCTTATTCGATTCTGATGCCTATTCTTCCCTTACGCGAGCACAAGTAAGGATGATGAATGGAACGTTTCTTAGATGCATTTTATATGCATGTTTTAGCGTGTTTTTCATGATATTTTCATATAAAAAGCCAACTATCTCCCTTGTATTGTTGTAATTTGTGTATTACTCACTATATTCATAGAATGCCTTGAACTACTCACTTTTGTTATTATTTTCACGGAAAATTGAAGTGGAAGGAGGATACGAAATTTTTATGAAGCATTTTATGAAGCATAAGAGCTTAATTGGAGTTGGAAACTGAGGATGGATGTTGGGGAATGACCAAAAGTAGTTTAATTGGAAGGATGACGTCCGATTCGCAAGAAAAAGCAAAAACAAGATCGTGCTTTTGGAAAAGCACAATTGCATTTGATGATCGAGGTTTAGCTGTCACAATAAAAACCATTTGATGAAGGAATTCAAAAACATGATCATGGTTTTGGAAAACTACGATCGCATTTTCCTTTCGAGGTTCCAAAAAGTCCCGAAATGGAAATGTATTTCATTGAAATGGTCTTGGACATGTTTTGACCAAAAATGTGATCGTGTTTGTCAAAAGCACAACTGTGGAAAGGTTCTTTGACTTGTTGGACATATAAATAGAAGCTCATAACCCTCCAGTGAACCCTAACATCGATTCCAAACGATTTGTGGCGATTTTATGAAGGTTTTTGGTGAAGAACGAAGAACTAAAGAGCAGGATCCATTATGTAATTCTTTTCTAGTAAGATTTGTCATTCAACACTCGTTTTAATCTTTTATAATTAGATTTTAGCCATGTCAGGCTAAAAACCCTAGATTTCGGTTTCACATAGACTCGACTTTCGTGCAAGTAATCATTAGGCACGATTTTTTTATTGTGATTTGTGTTTAGTTTGTTCAGTTTTATGCTTAATTGAATGTTTGATTTTGATTCAATTTCTATTGGTCACTTTTATTGTTATTGAGTCATTCTAGTTAAGTGATTGTTTAGATATGTAATTGTCTTAATTAATCAGTAAAAGACAAATATATTAGATTGGTTTTATGTCAAGTATTTAACTCTAATATAAATTAATCAGACAAGTTTTAGGTTTCCGAGTTTGTGAGAAGTATTAAACTTTACTGGGTATTTGATGTTGTTTTTAATGCTACTTTTCTCAATTAATTAAGAGTTTGTTTATTTAATTCGGTAAAAAGTAAGGTTTAATTTAAAGAGCTTATTTTGGTTAAACATTTTAGTAAAATAAGATTGTTAGAGCTTATTAATGTTTTCTAGTACCAGTTTAAACAGGGCCCAATTCAAACAATTAGGTTGAAGGTTATTTGCATGATTTGAAGAGTCGTTGTGGAATTGAAATTGCCTTTTAATCGCCAAACACCCCATTCCCCCATTTAAATTTCTATCAAACTAGTGTGTTCCTTATGCAAGAAAGGCATAGACTTTAGGACGTGTCCCTGTGGATTTGACTCTGCTTTCCTGTACTACCGCTTAGTTTATCCGAGCAAGATTTTTATACATATTAATTATTTTCTTATTCACTTATGACACGTCTTAACATCTACTTACGAGGGGTAATTTATAGACTAGATTTAGTGGGGTGTTTAAAGTGGGATTTCCAAACAGTATACTATGCATACCAAATGAACCCTACCTCCAATATGATCTTACCTGGTTATTCCTTACTTGATAGATCTTGATGTAGATATTGGGATTATTCAGGAATCTGGGCTATAATTACTCACGAGCAATATATGACTAAGACTTAGTGAGATTCATACCTAGGTTTTTCGAAAGGAAAAAATAAAGGGTTAGACGAAGTGTTGCCCAAATCACAAGTCGTGAACGTTTAAAAACTGAGTGCATAGTAACTTTCATCTTAAAGATAGAAATGAAGTGCTTGTATGAATAAATGCCATATGTGCTCATTATTTGTATCTATGTTAGGTGAAATAATATTTTACTTGATTTTATTGCATATGTATTTTCATACTTATAATATATTGGGTATCGAAAGGTGATGAGAGATGAAAAATGATAAGGAAAGGCCATGAATTTTATAGTACTATCGTACTAGCAATGTAGTCATCTGACAGAGTATATATGACAACCAAAGACTATTCTAGGCAGTCCAGTGGAACACTGGAAGGCTCGCAACCTGTAGGGGATGAACTATGTGTTCATGCAATGTACTTGTTGGGTTTTAAGCACTATAACACTCCTATGGTGCACATGAAACCCTAGATTCTTTGGATCTATGTTTTCTCTAACTATACATGCATTTTCAATTTTCCAAATCATACATCCTAACTAGCATATAATGAAGGATATACAATATAAAACTCATAGTTTGATGAATACATCTTATTTAGTTTGAAGTTCTTGGCCTTAAAAAGCTTTAACACCTCAAGTGGGATACCTCTAATGTGTCACAAACACCAAATGCAAGAGAAGGCTTGAGAGAATAGACTAGTTACCTCAAAATCGATTATCACTCTATTAGAATGAATAGGGCAACTGATTTTGGCTCTAGGGGTGTGCTTTTATAGTGTTCCAAAGGCTAGGGTTTCATCCATGTAAACCCTATGACCCTTCATATTACTTAGGCTCCATGGGTTAAACCTCTATGGACTTTCATATTGGTTTAGCCCATCCTAATTAACCATGGATCATTGGCCCACACTATAAGAATCATTGATTTACTTAATTAGTCCTCGTATATTTAATCAGTCTCTTTTGATCACTAAATTAATTCCAAATTAATTCTTGATCAATACTAATTAAATAATATGATTTCTCAATTAATATATTAGACTTATAATATATTAATAAATCACAAATAACCTTATTCTCAAAAGTCAATCTTATCAAATTACACTGTTGAAGGTAACCCAAAAGCACCATGCTACAATCGGGTCAAGTACATCCCAGTTATAGTTATGGGCTTAGACACCTAATCCAATAGTCTCCCACTTGGATAAGTCTAATAACTATACCTGCCAATGCAACTTCAATATCCGATTAGCAATCGTAGCTTTCAAAAGCTATTGTCGAACTCTAACCCAGTCAGTGACACGTCCTTTACATAAGGGATCATATATTCCTCTATTCTTCAAGATATCATGCAAACAAATACATGGAACATAGTCATACTTAATTTCCTGCAGTTTGTTTCCCGATTTCTGATTTGTCTGACATAGAACATAATTGAACACATCAATTTAGTTCTGACCGGGCCCATCACATAAGTCAAAAAAAATCATTGAGGGGCCCAAGATATTGCTTTTAATCCTCTTAGGATAAAAAGAACAGATAAACTTCGACATTATATACTCGTACTAACTACTCGTTAAATCATTCACAACAATACGTTTTATAACATCAAGTTACTGATGCGTTTTCGTATCATCAATGCACAGCCAACTCGTAGTCAAAAACTCATATATCTTGGCTTGAAGATTATATGATATTATCGTCTCACAATCACTTGTTATATATTCCATGAAGTGATTCAGGTGAGCGTGGGTTTAATCCAATACTCAAATCTTATTTCAAGAGTACTCATGAATGTTGCAGCTTACTTTTGCTACGTCTAACACCTTAGACAATCTACAAGCTAATTTCATTACAGTCTAGCCTCACAACACAATAACTTTACTTATAAATAAAACTCATTTTATTTAATAATTAAATTTCAATTATAGTTTAGCTATTACAAGTTTCCAAATATTTATCTAATCACCAAAACTAATATCGTCCGTTAGCCCAATGCCCCTTGCATGCTGCAAGTGCCTAACCCTACTTAGTCCCTTCGTGAGGGGATCTGTTGGGTTGTCCTATGATGATATTCTCTGCACAGCAAGGTTCCTTCTTCTACTTGATGTCTTATGAAGTGGTACTTTCTGTCGATATGCTTGGATCTACCATTATCTCTTGGTTTCTTGGTTAAGGCAACCGCCCCTTCATTATCGCAGAAAATCTCCACAAGCTCCTTTATGGACGTCACAACTCCAAGGTCTCCGATAAAGTTCTTCAACCATATCGCCTCTTTCGATGCTTTGCTCGTTGCAATATACTCTGATTTACATGTTGAATCAGCTACAGTCTCCTGCTTGGAACTTTTCCATGATACTGCTCCTCCATTTAGTGTAAACACCCAGCCCGACTGAGAGCGCAAATTATTTCTGTCGGTCTGAAAACTGGCATCACAATATCTTGTCACTCTTAAATTAGCATTCCCACCAAGTGTAAGGACCCAGTCCTTAGTCCTCCGCAGGTACTTAATAATGTTCATTATTGCAGTTCAGTGAGCTCTACTAGGATTCCCTTGATATCTGTTGACCATGCTCAAAGCAAAGGCCACATCAGGGTTAGTACAATTCGTAGCGTACATGATCGAGCCAATTGCGGAAGCATATGGTACTCGACTCATCTTTGCTATCTCAGCCTCTGTATTCGGACTCTGAGTCTTGCTTAGTTTGGTATTGCTTTGGATAGACAAGTCACCTTTCTTGGAGTTCTCCATGATGAAATGCTTCAACACCTAGTCCAAGTAGGTAATTTTACTAAGTCCTATTAGTCTTTTACTCATGTTTCTCAATATCCTTATCCCTAGAATATAGTGTAACGCCCGTAGATCCGGGCTAGTCAATTTAGACACGATAAGCATTAAAAGCGACTTCTTGATAAAAGATTATTTAGAATGAATAATCTTAACTAGGTTGTGGTGGTCGTGACAAGGATTTCGGATATGTAAAGAATGCTGAAATCCGAGTTATAACGAAGAAGTTATAACTTGTCGAAGTTTCTTGACAGAACCGGTACGACACTGCATGACGTAAATAGTGAATTTACGATAGAGCGATATTTAGCCTTAGTGATCTAAACGAAGGTCATAGAATACGTTAAACTGAGAGCGTGCATAAAAAGAATGTCTAAATATGACTTCGTATGAGGAAGTTATAATTTTTCGAAGTTTCGACTTAGCAGTATGCAGCCTAAAGTTTGAATATGAGATCAAGTGATTTGTAGCCGAAACAATCTAAACAAGAATCGAAGATCTCATGTTTAGTAGTCCAATGGTAAAAAGACAAACAAAAACGGATGTCGGATGAAGGAGTTGTGAATTCCTAACAGAGTTTTCCTGTCCCGGCCTACTAAAAATAATATAATAAAAGTTAAATTCAAAATAAGCAGACGGAGTCTAAATGAGAGTTGTAGAGCATAATCTCACCTACGCGTGCATATAAAAAACTTTGAAAACGGAGCTCGTATGCGAAAGATATGAATTTCTGGAGTTCGGGGCACGAACTTCAACCCCTGTGTCAGAGCTCACGATGTGAACAGAGAGTTCACGACATGAGTAGGTGATGGACGTCTTCTATGGCATGTGGCCTGATGAAGATCGCAATGACATCGAACTCATGACGTGAGCACTTGTGGCTGATGACGTGAGCGTGGAATTTCAGCCCTATGAATAGAAGCTGAAGGGAAACCGACCATGGTTGCTAATTCCCCACTCTCTCACTCCCGATACCCTCTCTAGCCCTCTTAAAGTACCCCCGAAGCCCCGGTATCATCCCGACACTTGAAGCGAGTCCCGAAGCCCCGAAGATCCCAAGGAGAAAAGAGTTTGAAGCCGAAGCTCTGCCTACGAGAAGCCCGGTGTGTGAAGATATCCCGGTTTCATAGAAGAACTTCTACTTGAAGAGCCATAGTGTTGTCCGACAATCGTCTTAACAAGTGAGTGTGTAGTTACTTTCTTCTAGCACATAGATATGAAGTATTTGCTATGAAATATGTGTTATGTGTTTATATATTGTTTGTTTACTTGGTATGGATGTTGAATGAATGTTTTATATAGGTTTTTAAATGGTTTAAACTGTATATGTAATTTTTATCTACAAATATGTTGGGTAGAACATGGGTAGACGAAATAGTTGGTGTGTGATGAAGGATGAGTTTGAGGACGAGACGAAAGATGATATAGATCATGGGATGAGGGTGACATGTGAAAAATGAGTGAAACCTTTACCCAAATGATGGCCCCGTCATTTAGTAGAGTAGGGATGACAACCATAGACGATTCTAGACAGTCTAGTGGAACACTAGCAGGCTCGCAACTTATAGGTGTTGTGGACTTGATGTTCACCGGTGTACTCTAAAAACCATGGCAATTATTGATTTAGTGCCTTATATAAATACGATGGTAGCTATGGATTTAGTGCGGTGTAGATGAACCTTGGTATCTATGAATTTATTGCCTGTTGAGAAAACCCTAGCAACGATGGATTTCGTGTCGATTCCTTAAGAGATTCCTTAGGAATAAATGAACGAGGAATAGCTAATTCTTAGGGTAAAACCTTAAGAAATAAAGAAGATAACGGGGATGGGTAATTAGAATGATTGTTTGATGATTAAATATAATAATTATATTATTGTGGGTTGAAACCCCTATATACATAAGTTGGTTGACATGACGAGAGATTTTGGATTATAGATCAATAGTTATAAATAACTGTTGTAAGGTCTATTTTATACTGTTTATGCTTTTGGTCTATATCGGAACATGACATCCCGAGATTTTGTTATTTAATGAAAATACATTTCTTTAAAGAAATGCTTTGATAAATTCTTATCACATTTTTGTTTTGGGAACAAATTCTGCAACAGTATTCTTTAAACGATTACTCTGATTTTAAAACAAAGAATAAACAAAACGGTCTTTTCTGGCCGAGAAAATTGGGAATGTCACATATAGGCAGCTTCTCCAAGGTCCTTCATAGCGAAACACTTCCCAAGTCGGGACTTAATTTCCTGCAAGGTTGGAATTTCATTTCCTATGAGAAGTATGTCATCCACATACAACCACATACAACACCAGAAGGCTAACTATACTCCCACTGGCTTTGACATATACGGAGGACCCATCCTCGATTCTTGAAAATCCAAACTCTTTGACTTTCTGATCGAAACAAAGATCCCATCTGCAAGATGCTTGTTTCAATCCATAAATGGATTTCTCAAGCTTATACACTCTATTAGGGTAGTTTGCATTGACAAAACCCTCTGGCTGACTCATGTAAACATCCTCTGCCAACTTTCCATTAAGGAAAGAAGTTTTGACATCCATTTTCCATATTTCATAGTCATGAAATGCAGCTATGGCAAGCATAACCCTTATAGATTTAATCTTCGCTACTGGTGAGAAGGTCTCATCATAGTCAACTCCCTAAGTTTGAGTAAATCTCTTCGCAACCAGTCGTGCCTTATATTTGTGTACTTTCCCATCCATGTCGGTCTTCTTCTTGAAGATCCATTTGCTCCCGACTGTCTTACGGCCCGGTACATTGTCAACCAAGTTCCAAACTTGATTGTCATACATGGACTGAATATCGTTGTCCATAGCCTCTTTCCATTTCGCAAACTCGGGGCCTGCCATGAATTCCTTGTAGTTGTTAGGTTCATCCAGATTTGTCAATGTACTATCACTGATAAATGTATCACCTTCAGCTGTTATATCAAAACCATATAACACAGGTGGAACACTAACTCTACTGGAACATCTCAGAGGTACGGACTGGTCAATCGGTTCATCAGGAGTTTCCTCCTCGGGTTGACTGCCAGTGTTTGAGGTTCCTTCATCATTTAACTCTTGAAGCTCTAAAAGGTCAATTTGCCTCCCACTTTCCTCTTAGCATATGATTTCTCTCTCGCGAAAGACTCCTCTCCTCGCAACGAAGACAACATTGTCACTCGGTCTATAGAAGAGATATCCAAAGGATTTCTGTGGGTAGCCGATGAAAATACATCGCTCACTACGAGGTTTGAGCTTGTCGTGGGTTGCTTTTCTCACAAAAGCCTCCCAACCCCAAACTTTGATGTGATCTAGCGAGGGAACCTTCCATGTCCACATCTCGTGAGGTGTTTTGGCAATCTTCTTAGTAGGGACTAGATTTAGGATATGGGTGACAGTCTCTAAGGCATACCTTCAGAATGAGATAGGTAACGAAGCTCGACTCATCGTGGAACGAACCATGTCAAACAAGGTTCGATTACGCCTCTCAGCCACACCATTCAACTGCGGTGTCCTAGGTGGCGTCAACTGTGAAACAATTCCACATTCCTTAAGATAGTCTAGGAACTCGATACTAAGATACTCTCCTCCTCGATCGGATCGCAATATCTTTATCTTCCTGCCCAATTTATTCTCTATTTCTTGCTTAAACTTTTTGAACTTTTCAAAGGTTTATGACTTATGCTTGATTAAGTAGATATAGCTATATCTGCTGTAATCATCAGTAAAAGTCACATAGAAGTGGTTAGCATCCCTTGTGGTGGTTCTAAAGGGTCCACACACATTAGTGTGTATGAGATCCAACAGACCTTCACCCCTTTCACAAGTACCAGTGAAGGGTGACTTGATCATCTTTCAAAGCAAACAAAATTCGCAAGTGTCATCCGACTTCAAGTTGAATGACTCCAAGACTCCAGCCTTTTAGAGTTGGCTTATGCGCTTCTTGTTGACATGTCCAATATGACAATGCCACAAGCATGCCTTGTCCAAAACATTGGACGAATCAATATTCAACACATTATTTCCTAGGTTATCTACAACCATCACAGTTACATATATACCATTACAAGGTAATGCTTCAAAATAAAAGGTACCATTATAATAAGCATTAATACTACCAACTTCATTATTAAAAGAAAAGTTAAAACCTTGCTTATACAAACTGTGAAAGGAAATAATATTTCTCGCCATTTCTGACGAGTAACAACAATTATTCAATTCTAATTTTAACTCACTACCGAGCAATAAAGATTAAACTCTGATCTTGGTGACAGGCGACATTTTCCTATTTCCCAAGATTAAGTTTATCTTCCCGTGCTCCACATCCCTACTTCCTTTTGGTCCCTACGAATCAGAACAAATATGAAATCCACAACTTGTATCAAGGATCCAAAAATTAGCATGTCATGAGTTATTAGAAAGAATAGTGTAAATACATGTGAAGGTGGGCTTTATCTTCCCATTCTTAATGTCCTGCAAGTATTTACGGCAGCTTCGTTTCTAGTGCCTTTTTCATGACAATGGAAGCACTCTGCATCCTTTGGATTGGTAGATGGATTAGCATAACAAACTTTGGTCCCACAGGAAGAGGATCCATCAAAATGCTTTCCCTTGTGGATCTTAGAAGGATCCTTCCTCTTCTTCCCTTTTCCATGTCCAATTTCCAGAACAGGGGCAACAACAGTAGTAGGAGTACGTACAACCGACTTGCCTTTCAAGTAGCTTTCTGCTGTTCTTAGAAGGCCTTGAATCTTGCTAAGAGTGACCTCCTCCTTGTTCATATGATAGGTCATACGGAACTGATCATAACAAGAAGGGAATGAATGTAGGATTATGTCAACGGCTAACTCTTCATTGAAGTTCACATTTAACTTCAGCAAACGGTCCACATATCTCTGTAATTTTTGCAAGTGGGTCATAATGGACTCTCCATCCTTCATTTTGGTTGTGATCATGGAGGCAATGATCTCATACCTCTCTTGCCGAGCACTTTGATGGTACATTTCCATCAAGTCTTGGTGCATTTCGACGGGCTAGAAGTCCTCATAGGAATTTTGAACCTAAACAGTCATGGTAGCAATCATAATGCACGACACCTTTGTCGCGTCCCTCTCATGAACCTTGTATTCCTCGATTTGTTCGAGAGTAGCAGTTTGTTCATCAATCTCCTTCATCTCTTTATCGATGACATATTCTTTGTCCTCATAGCGAATGGCCATACGAATGTTTCGTATCCAATTGTTAAAGTTTGACCCATCGAAGATAGTTCCCCAAACCAAATTCAAGAGGGAGAATGAGCTAGAAGGGTTTGAGCCTGAAGCGTTGTTTGGGATAGACATCTAAAAAGAAAGAAGAACAAATTTTAGATTAGATGAGAATCCTTAATATCACACCCAAATGAAATATTAAGGCTAGGACCCAACACAATATTTTACAATTCGGAAGAGGGATGCCGTAATCCAATTGCAAAATATTTAAAGGTAGGTAAATGAAGATTTACAAATTTCCACCATGAAAAATGAAATTGAATATTAAGTTTTAATTGGATTGAAATTCATAGATTCTTTTGAGATTCATTGAACTTTTCAATGGCATGTTTAAATCTCGATTGTGCCCTTCAAGTTTGTGACTGGGATGCCAAGGATCACAAACATGGTGTGAATAACCATTCAAATGTGCTTGGTACTCTCAATGTTACAAATCACCTAATCAATGTGTCGGTTAACCACACACGCTCCATTGATATATGATTAACATCAACCTACCCTTTTCCACGCTTGTTAGTCCCAGATTAGTGTGCCGGTTAAACACACATGCTCCACTAACGACTTAGCAAGGTGCAAAGTGCAATTTCATGGAATAGCACCATTTTCACATTTTTCCTAAAGGTCCTAAGATTGGGAATTTAATAAAAGTTTAGTTTCTTAATAGTTATCATTATAACTCTAACGTGAATTAAGTCCTATTCTACCCGTTCGGCTAACGACCCTCCACCAATCAACGAAGTGGTCGGTGAGAGTGGACACCCATTAAACAACCATTTTATAGACAGTAACCTTATACCCCCTTATAGACCGGCTTCGTGAATGAGGCCTACTAACGGTAAGACAGACTTGTCTTATACATATACATATATATTATTAAAAATTTAATATTATAATAATATAAGGGTTGAATTTTAAACTTTTAAAATTCTAAGGCTTGGTATTAAATGTTTCATTAATGAGAATTACAAATTCCAAAACTTGAGGGCAAGTTTTGTAACTCTTCAAAACTTTTGGTTTACATAACTTATGAAAACTTATGAGTTTAATGGTCATGAATGAGACTCTTCATATAACTTGAGGACAAGTTAAAAAACTCACTTCAAGAACAACTTAGATAACTTTTAACCAACATTATCATATAATTTTACTATTGATCTAATCTAACTCATAGCAAGGCCATTCATATCAAATAATACAAATAATATCCTATTATCTTAAAATTTGACAAATTTCCTTTAATTGGATGGGGATCATCATTACCAAATCATAAAATACATTTTTTATGATACAAAACATTTTGTGGTAATGAGCCTAAACCAATTCTGGCCAAAAACTCGAAATTATGCAACCATAAGCCTCTACTCAACGAGTACATGAACTGGACTCATCGAGTTGCCCTTTTACTGAGTGGACTCATCGAGTCAGCCAGTGGACTCGGTGAGTTCATCAGTCAGAGGCCAAAAAATTGATTTTTTCAGCTTTGAAAAATTAGGAAGAATCAAATATAATAGAAAACAATCCTAAGCTTTGATACCACTGTTAGGTTTTAAGCACTATAACACTCATGTGGTGCACATGCAAGCCTAGATGCTGTGGATCTATGTTTTCTCTAATTATACATGCATTTTCAATTTTCCAAAGCATACATCCTAACTAGCATACAATAGAGGATATACAATATAAAACTCATAGTTTGATGAATACCTCCTATGTAGTTTGAAGTTCTTGGCCTTAGAAAGCTTTAGCACCTCAAGTGTGATGCCTCTAATGTGTCACAAACACCAAATGCAAGAGGAGGCTTGAGAGAATAGGCTAGTTAGCTCCAAATCAATTATCACTCTCTTAGAATGAATGGGGTAGCCAGTTTTGGCTCTAGGGGTGTGCTTTTATAGTGTTACAAAGGCTAGGGTTTCATCCATGTAAACCCTAATGCACCATGGCCAGTCATATTACTTAGGCTCCATGGGTTAAACCTCCATGGACTTTCATATTGGTTTAGCCCATAGTAATTAACCATGGATCATTGGCCCACACTATAAGAATCATTGATTTACTTAATCAGTTCCTGTATATTTAATCAGTCTCTTTTGATCACAAAATTAATTCCAAATTAACTCTTGATCAATACTATTTAAATAATATGATTTCTCAATTAATATATTATAATTATAATATATTAATAAATCACAAATAACCTTTTTCTCAAAAGTCCATCCTATGAAATTGCACTAGTGAAGGAAACCCAAAAGGACCATGCTACTATCGGGTCAAGTACATCCCAGTTATAGTTATGGGCTTAGACACCTAATCCAACAGTATTGTATCCCCCCATGGTTTCCTTACCGACATGTATTGTTGAGAAATCCATAAAGCAATACTATCTACCCATTGCTTGCGATGATCCTTAAGATGGGTCCCTGGAAATGAATATATGAGAAAACAGGGATGGGTAATTAGGGTTATTTTTTTGATGTATATAATTAAATTAATTATATTATTATGTGTTGAAAACTCTATGTACTCACCAGGATTCCCATCCTGATATACATAGTTTCCTTGTATCATAGGTAGTGGTACAAAGGTATAAGAACAATGATGTTTGGATCGGATGAGAATTTCAAGGAGATTTAGGCCATTAGTATCATAAGATGTTGTAAGGCTTGTTAAGACTAGTTTATGCTTATGTTTCTGTATCAACTCTTATATATTAATTAAAAACATTTCTTCGAAAATGCTTTTGATATTGATATTACCTCACATTAAAATAATGTTTAGGAACAAAATCTGCAATAAAACAATACTATGAATTAATTAATCATAAAAAAAGTTTTTTGGGTCATGAAAATGGGGATGTCATGCTTATGTAGGGTTTTCTTCTGTCATAGAAAGTTATTCAAATGATAGTTGGATTACAAATATAGAAGACCTCTCTTCTATAAGTGATTGGGTGCTTCTTCTTGGTGGAGGTTCCATTTCACGGGCTTCTAAAAAATAAACAAGCATCAAAAATTCAACTTTGGAATCTAAATTTGTACCCTTGTAGCTGCTTGAAAAGAAGAAGAATGGTTATGAAATTTGATTTATGAAATTCTTTTGTTTCTAAAGCCTATATCACCTATATTTATACACTATGATAGTGTTTCCACCCTGGCAAAATCATATAGTCAAGTGTATAATGGAAAGTCGCTACATTTGGGAGTTAGGAACAGTATCGTACATGAGCTCATTACTTATGGTATCATTTATATAGAATTTGTCTAATCTCAATAGAATTTAGCTAATCATTTGATGAAGGGGTTGGCTAGAGACTTTCTAAAAAAGTGTGTTATAGGGATGAGTTTAAGGCCCAATTAATATCTCGATGTGTGAGATATCTAATTCCCTTCTAATACAATGTTAGAATTAAATTCAATGAGGAAAGCTTACTTATGGATATTGGAGCACATTTATGTTATTCCATCCCAAGGTATATGTGTATAAGATGTAGAGTTAAAGCATGTTGATTAAGTTCTTAATAGTTCTTTTGAAAAAATGTTTTAACAGGTGCATGATATAGAAGGACTACCTATATGAATGTGAAGTGTTGAGCTTCAAAAAGCTTGGGCTAGACTTTTATGCACTCATGAATGGATAGGATACATGTCGGTAATAGTGTCAAGTATGAAACATTAGATTTTGTGTTTAACGTATGTGTATAGTATCTTTAGTTAGTCAAATGAGTTGAACGGTTCAATCCTTAGTACACCCAGATTCTCGACGATTTGAAATGTATATTATACTAATATGAAAATTCAATCTTCAAGACATTTTCATTTATGCATGAGTTTCGTTTTGTGTTTTTTTTTTTTAATTAAGGATTACACTAAAATGGTGGATGAATGTTGGTGATTTTAGTGTTCTCAACACATTTTAGTGTAGTTATTATTAATATTGTATTAGCTTGAGTTCTATTTACTCACCGAGAGGGGAGGTGCAAGGTGCACACTCGAAGTGATAATATATGAACTCAGGAATACGGGGGAGCAGGAGCAACGCCCTTGGGTATGAGGTTCCAAGGGCCAGTGCCCCTAGCGGGGTCTAAGGGGTAGATCCCATGGCAGGGGTTCCAGGAAACTACCATCTTTTGGCGTGAATTTTGGTGTAACCGATTTTCAACCATTTTCTTCCTTGTATAAATGGAATGTAAATGTTCCACGAAAAGGGTTGAACTCTCATATATACGAAATTGAACATAAGAAATTTTCAATCTCATCAAACAAAAAACAACTAAGTGTTTTATGTGTTTTAGATTTAGAAGTGGTCTGACTTCTAAATTATTATTCTTGGATTATCCCAAAATATGATTTTGTTATACCCCATGCTATAGGGTCGAAATCATAGATTTTGGAAAGTAATTGCAATTTCGATCCTAAGAAATCCAAGTATATTCATATTCTTAAATGATATCACTCATACACAATCTCCTACCAGTATTATTTTGTGATTACAAAATTAGGATTGGTTTAGGGTGATGGAGTGGTGGGTATTTTCTAGGGTAAGTGGTGGGGAAGTGTTGATGATTCGTCATACATAATCCTGAAAGTTTCATCAACCCGTTATGGACATGCATACAACCTAACCAATATATCTCCTTAGTGTTGGTTACATGGTATATATTAATCAGCTCTATCATCAGCCATGCCATCTTATTAGTAGAGTTTACTTCCAAGACATGTCACTTTATATCAAAATATTTTTGGAAAATATAAGCTAGACAAGGGTAGTTTGGCAATTACCTATTAAAACAATATTTATTATCAGTATTTATGGTATAGCTTCTAGATCGATTAATTTGAACAACTGTGTAGGTTTGAATCGGTTTCCTTTGACTGGTGCATTGAATAGGATATTAATTGTCATTTGACACTTACACACACACACACACACACATATATATATATATATATATATATATATATATACACACACACACACACATACGTGTCAATGTAATGTTCCATTGGTTGCACTAATTAATAAAGAATTGTGTTTTGTGTATAAGGAAACCCTTCTCCTTCATTGTTTTATGTTAAATTCCTCCTACAAATTATGTATTTTATTTGGTTTGTTTCCAACATAGCAGTGTAGAGCCTGGTTCTATGGGTGTAAGGTTTTGTGGGTGTCGATTACAAAAAAAAAAAAAAAAAAAAAACAGAAAAGAGTTTGTCCTGATGGTTTCAACAAATTTCCATGGGGTGCAATCTCAATTCTAAAGTTCACTGGAAGGAATTACCATCAATGGAATGTTCAGATGAAGGTTTTATTTGAATCACAAGATCTTCGGAATGCGATCGAAAACAGTTTTGTTGAACCAGGAGATCAAACAACTTTTTCGGCCCAACAATGCATAGAATTGAAAGATACAAAGAGGAAATATGGGAAGGCTATTTCCTAATTTACCAGGAAGTTGATGAAGTTATCTTTGAAAGAATATAATCTTCAACTACATCAAAAGAGGCTTGGGATACATTACCCAATACTTATAAAGGGGAAGACAAAGTAAGAGCTGTGAAACTATAAACTCTCAGATGCGAGTTTGATGGTATAAAGATGAAAGAATTTGAGTCGGTTGAGGATTAATACAACAAAATTGCTATGTTGACAAATCAAATCAGATTAAATGGAGAAGATATTGTTGATAAAAGGATTTTTGAGAAAATGCTGAGAACTTTAACAAGAAAATTTAAATGTATTGTGGTTGCTATAGAGGAATCAAAGGAATTAGAAACATTATCTTTGGAAAGTTTAGTGGGTATGTTGCAAACCCATGAATTGTGAATAAGGCAATTTGATGATTCCCCGATAGGAAAAGGATTTCAAGTTTCAACCAAATGAAAAGGAAAGGAACCCGAAAATGATTTTGATGAAGATAAAAACAAGGATGATCATGATAGAGGAACTTCCAAGGTAGAAGAACCCTTCAAACGAAAAAGAATACCTTTGCTAAAAAAACAATGTTATTATTGTCACAATTATGGTTATATAATGAGGTTTTGCAGGAAGAAGCAACAAAATGAGAGTCAAAAAGATATCAAGTTCATGAAAGAGTTCGAGAAGACTATGTTTTTGATTATTGAAGAAGATGATAAAGACTTTATGGATGATTATGTTGTTTCATTAAACAGTTGTGATGCTGTACCAGATGAAAAGATTTTGGGCAATGTTTATGATGATTCTTTCTGTAATAAATTAGAAGCCGTGAAGTTCATGGTTGTGGATGTGTTTGGTGATAAATGTTTCTGATTATGTTTTCGGTGATGATGTTTTTTGGAATCTTGTCTAGCTTAAGGGGGTGTGTTGGAAAATAAAAGCTAGACAAGGGTAGTTTGGTAATTACGTATTAAAACAATATTTATTAGTATTTATTATCAATATTTATGGTATTGCTTCTAGACCGATTAGTTTGAACAATTGTGTTGGTTTGAATCGGTTTCCTTTGACCGCTTCATTGATTGAGATATTAACTGTCATTTAACAGTTACACATAGGTGTGTATACGTATGTGTCAATGTAATGTTCTGTTGGTTGCAGTAATTAATGAAGAATTGTGTTAGGTGTATACAACAATCCTTCTCTTTCATTGTTTTTTGTTAAACTCCTCCTACAGATTTTGTGTTTTATTTGGTATGTTTGGTGTATACAACATATATATATATATATATATATATATATATATATATATATATATATATATATATATATATATATATATATATATATATCGACACACACACACACAGTGACAGAGCTAGACGAGACGTTGGGGGTACAGTTGTACCCTCAAAATAAATTTTATATATTAAACTTTACATATTAATTTTCTATATTTAAGTAAGCTTAACTACCATCCATCCCTAGCTTGAAACATTAAATCTCGCTGTCTGTTTTTTTTACATCTCAATATTCCACCATCCATTCGGAAATTTTTGTTAAAAAAATACAATTTCAAGAAGCTTCATGTTTTTACCCATATTTTGATTATTCAAATGTTATTTTAAATCTCGATTATGTTTGTATCCCGTATTAAAAATTCTGGCTCCACCACTATATACACGTGTCAATGAAATGCTCCGTTAGTTGCAGTAATTAATGAAGAATTGTGTTTGGTGTATACGACAATCATTCTCCTTTGTTTTCTGTTAAACTCCTCTTACAAATTCTGTGTTTTATTTGGTTTGTTTCCAGCAAAACTAAAAGTTGGTTTACCCATTTCTTATAATCATGATATTCAAATAATAAATTAACGACACAGATAAACACCCCTCAACCAATTAACGAATATGCTTTACACATTAAAACACCTTCAAAGTTTCCGAAAAGGAAAACATACACATAAGTCTAACTAAAAGATCCACCTCACAAAATGCAATGATGAGGGGAAAAACACCCATTGACTTATAGGATATCTTTGTTTTCATTGAGCGTGATAAACCAACTTTTTTCCGAACAAGGTGGCATCGCACTTAACTCAAACCACAATGATATGTGAAGTCTTGTCAAAAAGAAATTAAATTGCCAAGTCATATGCACGGTTGTTATGAAAAAAAGGGACATCGAAGGAGATAAACGAATTAATGTAAACAAATAGAAAAGAAATATCATATAAGTTTTTGTCTCATTTATAGGATTGGATACAAAAGGGTTTCTACCTATCGGTGACCTCCTTTGAGATTGAGGGTTGAAGTCTCGTCGTGGACATATTCGAAATTAGGTGTTGTTAACTTAAAAGTAAATTAAATTTGTTATTTAAAAAAATTATAGAATTAGGTTACAAGATAAATTAATTAAACTGACGTTAAATCAATAGACAAATCAAAGGTTATCATAGATCTACCAATGATTATAATAATGCTCTAGAGAGTAGCGATGTTTTTGCCTATGAAAATCAAATGTCACATACGCGTCGCATAAGTTTTTACCAAACTATGAGGAGGTTTTTACCAATCTTGCCCATATTCATCTATGAGGAGGGTGTGCAGATCAGAGGTTATCATGTATCTACCAATGATTATAATAAGATTGAAGAGTGTAGTGATGTTTTTGCCTGTGAAAATCAAATGTCACATACACACCACATAAGTTTGTACTAATCTTGCCAATATTCATCTATGAGTAGGGTTTTTATCAATATTGCCAATATTCATCTATGAGTAAGGTGTGGTACCATTGTTATCTACCAATAAAAATAATATTGTTAAATGAAAATATTGTTTAATTGTCTCTTCCTTATTGGTTGTTGATTATTATCGTTGAGTTCCTCAGCTGTATATATACACTGATGAAAATTATCTATAAAAATTATCTACCGTAAAAAAAACAATCAAGGGGTGGCAAACACCGCCAACACATGCCACATATTATTACCGGCGGTAATGCCTTAAATATAACTCCCGATAAAATAGGCGAAGAATTGAGAAGGGTGTCGAGGGTAAATCTTTTTGACATATTTTTGGACCTAAGCTTTATTGGAATTTGAAGATAGTCAAACAAAACTTAGAAAATATATGATATTGGAAGTTGGTAAATGATAGCTAAAAACATAACTGAAAGTTAGAAATTGAAAAATTGTATTGTAAAAAGAATGTACAATTTTGAAATATATAAAATAATAAAATATAATAATTGAAAGTTCCTAACACTTATTTTTATTTATTTAAAGTAAAAGATGTAAGTTGGTATATTTGCAAGGGCGGATTCTTCAGCCCGATAGTATACATTTTTTTTTATTAAGATGTAATCTCATGAAATATTAATGCCACTACTATTTTACATTTGATTCATTGATTGGAATTTTTTTTTTCTATTAAGGTGCATTCTTTTGAGATACTGTGCACTTATATTTGCACAAAGACATTTCTTAATTTAATTTTTTTAAAAAACAAAAAAATTAAACCTTAAAAGGTTATAAAAGCTATTAAAAGCTTGTTGTGGGACGTACTCTTATTCATCATATTACGGTTTGCTAATGATGAGAAAAAGAGTTTGAGTTGCATTTTATTATTTAAATGATAATAATTTTAAAGTAAATAAACAATCAAGTAAAGATAAAGATGTGTGATTGTGGAGATTTGTTCTCATAATAACTTTTAAGATAAGAGGGAGGCGGTTTGGCGTGAAGGAAAAGCAAATGGTAAATGGAAGAAAACCGACCACACCAACAAGGTTGCAATTATTTAATTATAGCCATAGACACACAAGACTTTAATTATAGATTTTTGTTTGCTTGTCAACCAAGGGATGACACTTATTTATTTCTTTAAAATTGATATATTGTTTGAATATTAGTATATTTTAATACAAAAAGTTTACTAATAAATATACTACAAGATTTTTTTATGTCTTATTGAAAACATGGTAATTTACTGATTTGACCGGTTTGTTGGTTAAATCTTTGTATTATTCAAAGATTGTAAATGTTACTACAAAGTTGTAAAGGTTCATAACTAAACAAAGTTGGGAGATTTATTTTTTTTCTTTTTATACAAATTTGAGAGATTTATAAACAATATATTTTCTTTAATATTTTAATAGCTTAGAAATCCATATATTATACGGGTTCATATCTTAAAAGAATCAACTTATATTTATAAATATAAAAATTATAATAATATAAAACTAAAATATGAGGAAAAATAAAAATATCATTTATTTTAAATTAGTTACCATGATTTATATGTATTTTTATTTAATGAAAAAAATTTAATCCTAAAAAATAAATTTAAATTTAAATTTCTAATAGGTTTAAATTGGTTACAAATACTTAAAATATTAGTTCCCTTATTTAATGGTGTTTAAACACAAAGAAATTGTATATTAGGAAAATCTCAAATAACTTATTTTAAATTTTGAATTTCAAATCTAATACATATCTTGATTTATTTGAATTTTAAAAATTAAATTAATAGAAAAAATTATGTAAGACCGATACGTGTCAACCTGAAAATGAATGATAAAATTTTAAAATAATACTCTAAAAAGTGACAACTAACACAAATTATTTTTATTTATTAGATAGTATAAATTTAGATATAAATATAGATTTTAATCATCAACATTAATATATAACTTCTTTTTTCTATATACTTTTTCACTAAACAAATTGTTAATTTGGCGAGTTTTTTTGGTGTAGTTTTTAATAAGAAAAAAAGATTTAAAATGAATAAATTCATTTTTATCTCTATAAAAAAGTTTTTCAATTTGTCTTTTATAACCTTTCTATAAATTGTTTATGTATAATTATTTAAAAACCCATGCAAGTATATATATATATATATATATATATATATATATATATATATATATATATATATATATATATATATATATATATATATATATATGAGGGTTTAATTGAAAAAAAGATTGAGAATGAGGGAATCATTCTCAGCTACACATGTATTTTGCCGCAAAACATTTGAGCGTATCGGCAGAAATGGGTAACGGATACACATGTGTTTCCAACCAAACATGTTTCTTTAAACTATGTTAATTATTACATTAACTAGTTTATAACACGTGAGAACCACAATTATAAAATTAATTAAACTTTCATATTAAAAAATCAAAATTATCAATTAATTATTTTAAATTAATTATTACTTAAGAGATATTTTTTGCTATATAAAATTATAATAGTTGATTTAAATAAATATGTGAAGTTATATCACCTTATAATCTGTACTAATTTTATTTTATTTTTTAATCTTATGTTATTAATTTAATATAATTATAGTGAAAAATTTTAAAATTTGATATTTTAAATGGAGAATCAATTATTAATTTAATATAATTTGAGTGAGAAATTTAAATTTTGAAATTTGAAATTTATAATTAATAGGTTGACAAGTGACATGATAGATGACATATAATATTAATGAGTAGTTCTAATAGTATGACACTTGTCAATATGAGAATAAACTTATTCATTCATTAGAATAGGAAGCTATACAAATAAAAAAACATACTTTTTTTGTTTTTTGATTTTTAGAAAGCTATTTTTATCGAAAAATAATTTTAAATATATCAAAATTCGTAATTTTTATTCTTTATAAATACACATCTATATTGATATAGTTTTAAGATAAAATAATATATATATATATATATATATATATATATATATATATATATATATATATATATATATTTTAGAGTTTCAGCTCTCACTATTGATAAGTGAATAAAAATGCAACAGATTTTTATTACAGTACATTCTTATCACTTATCAATAAAATGTATGCTTAACATTTTTTTATAGTTTAAGTATCGTTTATATATAAATATAATACATAATAAAATTTTCTTACCTAAAATATTTTTTTACATCATCTTTCATCACATGTTATATTTATATATGAATAAAACGTGTATTAATTGTCGTCATATGTTATATTTATATTTGAATAAAACATTTATCAAATTTTTTGTTACAGTTAACTTGTTATTCATAGATGAATAAGTAGTATGTTAATAAAAATGAAGTGTTTTGAAAATTTGAACTACTTATTCATATATCAATAACAAATGGAGTGTAACAAAATTATAATAAATGTATTCTTCGTATATGAATATAACATGTGAGGAAAACTAATATACGTTTTATTCATATGTGAATATAACATGTGACGAGAGTTGATGTAAATTGTAAAAATTTTATTATATGTTATATTCATATGTAAATGATACTTAAACGATAAAAAAAAAATTAATCATATATTTTACTTTTATTCAGTTATGAATAAAGATAACTGAAACTATAAAAAAAATACAAATTTTATTTTATTTTAAAACTATATCAATATGGATGTCTATTTATAGAGAATAACAAAATTATGAATTTTGATATATTTAAAATCGTTTTTCGATAATATCTCCTTAAGAATTAAAAAAAAAAAACTATGTGTTTGTGTATATTATGGTAATGATTAGCATAGCTTAAGGAAACATATTTTGTTGGAAAGCACACTTGTATTCTTTTCCCATTTATGTCGGTACGATGGAGGTTTTGGCGACAAAAATAAATGAGTATCTGAGAATGATTCTTCAATTCTCAACTTTTTTATTTTTTAATTAAACTTACCTCTCTCTCTCTCTCTCTCTCTCTCTATATATATATATATATATATATATATATATATATATATATATATATATATATATATATATATATATATGGGATTGTTTATTTGAAATTCTAAAAAAAAATAAAAATCTTGAAATTCAACATCAGTAACATATTTTTTATGTAACATTCCTAAATTTACGACCAAAAATTTCATTTTTAATTTAATAATTCATAAAACAAATTATTGAAAACATCTTGAAGTTATCTCATATCATAAAAATCTCATACGTCATATCTTTCAAAACATGTCGTAATATAATAATATTAGAGTACAAAATCACAAGAACATCATAGTGCGGAAGTGTTATGATTTCTATCCAGCTAATTCCTCAAATAACACACGTAGAAAGTGTTATGATTTCCATCCAGCTCTTCTGGCAATTCCAGCTTGTAAGCTTGGTTGCCAACTCTCTCAAGAACCTTGAATGGTCCAATAAATATTGGACTCAGCTTCCCTCTCTTTCCAAATGTTATAAGTCGCTTCCATGGCAAGACTTTAAGCAACGCCAAATCTCCAACTTCGAAGGTCATTAGTCGCCGCTTCTTGTCAACATAACTGTTTTGACGATCTTGAGCTGCTAACATCCTTTCTCTAATCACCTTTAGCTTTTCAGCAGTCTGATGGACTATCTCCGATCCCATGAACTATTTTCTCCAGCTTCGAGCCAACAAGATGGCGTACGACACTTCTGTTCATACAAGGCTTTATAAGGTGTCATCTTAATGCTTGAATGGTAACTATTGTTATAGTAAACTCTAATAGGGGCCGATGCTCATCCCAGTTATCTTCGAATTCTAGGGTACATGCTCTTAATATATCTTCTAGTGTTTGAATTACCCTTTCAATCTGACCATCAGTCTGTGGATGGGTACTCAAACACAACTTCATACCTATTTTTTCTTGTAGGCTCTTATAAAAGCTCAAGGTGAAACGACTTTCATTATCTGACACAATCATTAGGGGAACATCGTGAAGTATTACTATCTCCTTCACATCGACATCTGCGAGCTTATCCATAGACCATCTCTCATTAGCCGCTATGAAGTATTTAATCTTTATGAATCAATCCATAATTACTAAAATCATGTTGTGACTACTCTTTGTCCTGGATAACTTGGTCATAAATTACATGGTGATGTTTTCCCATTTACCCATGGGTACAAGTAGAGGTTCCAAACTCCTGTACGGTTTCTGATGTTGCACTTTAACTCTTGCACATGTCACACACTCAACCACATACTTTACAACATCGAGCTTCATCGTCGGCCACCAGTAATAAGGTTTCAGATCCTTATATATCTTGGTGCTGCCTGGATGAATCGAGCATATAGTCTTGTGAGCTTCTTACATGAGAAGATCTCTCATTCCTCCCATTTTAGCACTACTAGAAAAACAACCTTTTACGACGTGCAATGCATGTCGTAAAATGCTCAGACGACGCGCAAATGCGTGTCAAGAAAGGCCCTGTCATAACGAGAGACGACACACTTTTGCGCGTCGTCTATAGACGACGCGCATTTACGATGCGTACTTACGACACACGATTTACAACGCGCATTTACAACACGCAATGTGTATCAAGGAAAGGCCTGTCATAAAGGAAGACGACACACATATGCGTGTCGTAACCTTACGACGCGCATTTACGACTCGCATTACGTATCATTAAAGCCCCTGTCAAGAAAGGCCATGTCATAAATGAAGTTGACACACATTTATGTGTATCGTAATTTTATATGTTTAAAAAAATATTATTTATAGATTTACTAATTTTCAAATTAAATTTGTATTTAATGTCTCATAATAGAAAATAAAATATCATCTACAAAAAATACAATCCATTGCATAAAATTTAATGTCATACAAATAATCGTTCCATGGAAAGATAAAACAAATCAATAGAAGTTGTAACAAAAATTTACCAACTAATTAGATACAATAAATATAAAAAAAATATACCCTCAAATACTTTTCAAAGTCTAATCTTCATGTATGCTCTTCAACTCACTTCTCCAGTTTGTATAGATGAGAAAACCTACCCACTTGCCTTTTGATTCATTGACCTTCTGAGGAGCACAAGTAAGACAAAAAAGCCACCTTCAAGGATTTCAAAAAGAAGGGGAATCAGACAGTATGTGTGACACTTTGCATTCACATATCACATAACAATACTTTTGTAGCAACTCTTTTAAACCCACATAACTTGTATATTCCATTTTCCCAAGGTATTTTGGGTATTTCAGTTAGAGTTAAAAGTTTTACAAGCTCCTTATCTATTTCTTCAATATGATTTATGTTTATGGAAAGTTCATGAAATTTCCTAAACATAGTCGCTACCTGCATTAACAATAACCTTCCAATCTAAATCTTTTAACACAATGAAAATAAAATAAAATGAGAAAGTATGAAATTAAAACAAACCTCATTTTCATATAGCAATTTGAAGTCTCTGGACATTTCATTAGCCAACTTAATCACATTAGGCACATGTATGTAAGTCCTAAAAAATTAAATCTATAGGCGCAAAAATAATAATAATAATAATAATAATAATAATAATAATAATAATAATAATAATAATAAAACATTCAATATAAATGAACTTGTCCGTAAAAAACAAAAAACCGATAAAGAAAAAGATTAATTGACCATCTAACCTCCTTGAAATCCTCAAGAAAGCTTCATGGCCAATCTCAAATCAGATGCCCTTATATCAAAGGGACACCTAGACACAGATCCAAAAACAAATTTTAAATTAGTAACATTCGAACCAAAGGTCCTCCCAACAAGATTAGAAAAAAACATAATAGAATTTTAAAATTTGGTCTTTCCAATTTATACAGAATAGAGAGGGATTAAAATCGAAATACACAAATTGAATATGAATTAGAACCAAATTTGGGTTTTTACTTCTTACAAGTCATTACACAACAATTTTTTTCCTTAATTGTCTCTGTGTACACACTTAAATCCAGGAAAAACCTTCCCAAAATACCCTTACTGTCCACTCGTTATTATTCAAATAGTGGGAATTCTTTCTGGTCATTACCCAAAAACTTAAGATCTAAAAAGAAGAAATTATTCAAGATACCCTTTTGTATATAGCAGAATGTGTCAGTCATACATGATCAGAAACTCAGACTACCTACCAGCTAAAGTCCTATGTAACAAAACGCAGCCTTAAGGATGTTAAAGCAATTAACTCACATATGTATACAAGGGTTAAAAACTCAAACCAACAACCAAGGATAGAGACAATCCATAAGGTAAAAATGACCAACATGCCCACAAGTTGTTTTTGTAGTTAAAAGTAGCATAAAATTCATCCATGTTATTGATAAGGAACTCAAAAGTGGGTAGATAGATAGATACACTCATAAATCGCTTTAGATCCTTCCATGTAGTCATTTGCCTCAACTATAAGCACCCCTGATTGATCTGATCTTTCAGCAAGAGAGCAACACAATCACACAGTTCTTGTGACAATCTAATGTCAGGGAAGTTTGGAGGAGACCTATTAAAAGAAAAAGCATTCATATATTCATGTACAAGATTTTTGTACTTGATTATAAAATAGCAACTCACTTGTTAACGAAGGAAGAAATATTAGACCACAAGAATAATATCGCAAGAGCAAGTATTAGAAAGTGACACAAAAATGGAACAAGATGATAGCCTATCCTCTCACAGAGAAGCCATATGACAGTTGCAGAGACCAGAATGGCACCAGACATTTGCTTTTGTCGCCAGAGTAAAATATAAGCAGCTGAAAATAGAGACTTAAGCCGATCAAGATATCTGAAATTCTGAATTGAGTCCATTACATACTTTTATGATTTATATCAAAAAATAGGTATATCATATGTAAAAGAAATTCCATTGTCATCGACAACAGATGAAAGATATGATTTGATCTAAAACTAAAATAAGATTGAAGAGATTTACTTTTTCCAGAACCGTGAGCAACGTGCAGAGGTTTCCGACGACCAAAGAGGTGGCGCCTTCCGAACCAGATTGTGTCTCCTCCTCATCCATATTAAGCTTGCGCTTTTGTTACACCGGCAATTGATGACACTCTTCCATTAATAGAAGAAGGTGAATTGTCCTGCTTATGTATGATATTGTGTTTTGTTTATTTGTTCAGTTCAACTTAAAATGAAAAAAAAGACATTTAAAGGTTTGTTGATGATGTTAGCATAACATTAACAAATCTTGTTTAATACATGTATTAATTTATGAGTAAATAAAAATTGAACATGATATACCTTCTTCATCATCCACATGTATTGGAGAGACACTGGTATTTGCTGATCCTGAAACATATTCCCTATGAAGGGCAACAGGAATTGAAGAATTTGATGACACTCTTCCATTAAAAAGAGTTGTAGTAGTGGTACGTAAAGTACATGAACACACAGTGAATATACTTTAAAAAAAAGAACATGGACAAGATTTTCTAAATTTAATTAAAAGGAACAAAACAAAAGAACTTGCATACCTACATCCTCTATGTTTCATTATTATAAGCCATACATCACCAAGTTATACTATATATCCATACATACAACAGTTACTAAAGAAAAATATAACTTTGTCATTAAAGATTTTTTTAGATGTACCAATGTTAGATGTGTTGAGTTCTCAGGCTGGATAACTAAAATTACCTATATGTAGTAATGGACCCTGAATTTAGGATCTTTAAATGCAAAGAAAAGAAACAGGGCCTTTAGTGTATTGTATTCCCTTATTTAACATGGCTTATACTATGCATAAATATGGCACAAAAAGCATACAATGCATGGCAATAGAGATATAATCATATAAACAAAATGAATCTTAACTAAACTGTTTGTCAAAAAAGTTCATTATGTTCATTTTTATACTCCCTCCGTCCCAATATTATTGTCCACAGACAAAAAACACACAGATTAAGAAAAGCATTAATTACCACTAACTTTATATAATAAAATGACAGTTTTGTCCTTACTTTTCATTTAATGTTCAATTAAATGTTTAGTTGGTTAAGTAATAATGAGGGGGTATTTTGGTAAAAATGTTATTTATTTTTAGAAATGGACTATTATTTTGGGACAAACCAAAAAGGAAAGATGGACTATAATATTGGGACGGAGGGAGTATTAAACAAACCAACATGAAAAAATCTCCTTCAATACATATTAAATTCTGAGGTAAATATAAATTCACATACCTTGATCATCTACCTGCATTGGAGTTGCATTTTGATTATTTGAGGATACTGAAACATGATCCCTATGAAGGGGAACAGGAACTGAAGAATTTGAGTAGCTCTAGTTGGCCATGCAGCATGAGTAGCTCTAGTTGCTAAACAGGGTGCAACTCCTATTCTTGTTCTGAAATTAAACACAACATACAAATTAATAGTTTGAATTTAACAAAAATCACTTTCACTATAAATATCAATCTTTGGTGCCTCTCATTTTTGATCTAATCTTTAATGGTTTTACTCTTGATCAATGAGTAAACCAGAAATGAGAAACACCCATATGTTCACACAACAAAAAATTATGTTTTTACTCCAAGAACAAATGAAAAAATGAAAAAGAAAGTATTACCACATGAAAAATGTTCATCATCAACTAACCTTTTGCCTCTTGGAGGCTTATTGACTTCATTAACAAGTCCTTGCGTTGCTGCATCCAGCTCCTCAACTAGTCCTCCTAAAACTCGACACACTTCTGGAACCAGCATTAGTAGCCCATGCCTTACATTTACGTTAGAAATAGCAACCTAAAACGGGAAAATTGATCTAGATTTACTCTGTTATGAACAAGAATATGTAGCAGTTGTAAATTATTCCAGTGAGTGTGAGGACTAGAATACAGAACCTTCAATCCAGCAGGTGAAAGGGCATCTATATCTTTAATAGGTTGGTATTCCATGCCAAAGATTTGTTGAACACCATCAGTCATAGACAACTTAAGGCACCTCTTTAAGCTAGAAGGTGCCTTCTTGTATCGCTCTTAAAGAGGTTGTCTAATATTTACAATCTCATTAACCTATGAAAATATATTTATGTTAGCTTGAAGCATATGGAAGCCAATCCCTAATGGTATTTTAACATATACAATGTATTTTCGTAACCAAAGCAGTTATTAAGCTAATATCACCATCTAATGAAGTCCAATTCCTACAAAAAATCATCAAAGAAGAACTAACTAGAGACAAAGAAACAATAAAATACCTGTAACACAAAGGGTCCAGGAAGATCAACGAGGTGCATTTGATGCACGTTATCTGGAAGAAAGCCTGCCCCGCAAATGTTCATGTCAGAATGAAAAAACTTCTCAAAGCAAAGCTTAGCCTTTTTGTTGCATCAAATCTGGAAAATGCAGGGACGTTTGTCTAGAGACCACGAAGACAAGCATCCAACCATTCACGTCGTAGTCTCAACCCTAAATCTTCTAAATTTTTACTAATTGGACAAGCAGATGCTTCACTCGTACCAACACTGCTAGTTCTGGAATATTCCAAAGAATAACCCATCTGGTTTGAAGGTGGGGGCGGGGGGGGGGGGGGGGGGGGGGGGGGGGGGGGAGGCGAAGGCGGAGGTGTTGGTGTGTTGAAGAAGGCCTAAAATAAATCCGAGACCTGAAGCCCAAAAACCCTCGATCAAGAGCAAGAAAGAGCAGATCCACCAACAGAAAGAGAATTGAGAGATGTGTAAGCCATGAATGCATCAAAATCTTGGCGAAATCATATGAGTAAACAGAACCCCATATATGATTTTAGGGCAAAAAAAAGGGTAATGGAGAAAAGAAACGTATGATGGCATCAATGATTTATACACATAAGGAAAGAGAGAGAAAGAGATGCAATTGATTTATTTTGTCTGTGTTCAATGATTTATACAAATGAAACGTATAAAGCCGAGGCTGTGATGATGACCATATGGGATAACGAACGGCTTACTCCGTCGCAGGTGCAATATGCGTGCATTGATGTTTTTCTGAGTTATAGAAGGGGGAGGTTCTTGATTGAGAGAACCTGAACTAATTCTATGTTGAATTCACAGTTTTCGATCTAAGGCACCGTTTCTCAAGAACAAATTAGGGTTCTTAATATTTAGGGATCTACGATTTAGGGTGATTTGGGGAGTCGTAGTAGGCGGGAAGTTTAATTTTTTTGGGAATGGAAAATGGTTATGAATGATTTAGGGTTCTTAGCAGAGAATTTTAGAAGGAGAAGAAGGAGTATCAGGCGGGGTGTTTAATTTTTTTGGGATTTCATTTCCCCAAAAAAAATACGGAGAACACGCCTTCTTAAAAAATATAAAGCGACACCTTTACACGACACACTTTTTATGATAAGTGCCCTCCGTGTTTCTTTTTTTTTTTTCTTTTTTTGACACTAATTTCAAGGCAAGCATAAGTGCGTGTCCTTTATCCTTTAAATTTTAGAATAGATGACATTATTTTTAGGGCGCACGCTTTTGTGTATCGTAAATCAATGTGTGTCATTGTTTGCGCGTCATTAAAGGGCAATTTTCTAGTAGTGTAGGCATCCAAATCATGTTTTGGAATAACTTCAATCCTTGACTGTTTATAACGAATTCCAACGTTTTACCTAAACGCTCTTCTTTTCGGTTATCTCCTTCCAAAGCTTCCTCGTGAGCTTTCTTATTACTCTATATAACTTTTGATACAACATCAATTCTCACTTCTTTTGGCTTCTTCCTTTCCATGGTGGTAAAGTGTCTCGCAACCGTAGTCCTTGAATAATTCTAGCCATCGTCTTTGTCTCATATTCAACTCCTTTTGATCGAAGAGATATTGGAGACTATTATGATAAGTGTAAAGCTTACATTTTGTTCCGTAAAGAAAATGTCACCATATTTTTAGTGCAGAAACTACCACTGCCAACTCCAGATCATGAGTGGGGTAGCTTTTCTCATGATCTTTCAGTTGTTGAGATGCATAGGCGATTAATTTATCTCTCTAGGTCAGAAGTCAGAACACGCCATAACCCAACTCCATATTGTATCATCCATAAAATTTACGTTAAATTTAAACTTTTAATACTAACAAAAGAGTCAAATAGTAATTGTTTTTACAAAACATTTCCAATTCTTTTATCATCAGAGTGTACCAAAATAGATCATGAGGATGAGGAGCGGTACAGTCACGCCTTTGCCTTCTCTCGCTCTCCTGAAGTACCTGAAACAATAAACTACAAACTGTAAGCCCGAGGGTTTAGTGAGCTACCCCCAAAATACCAACACCACACTGACAGAAACCATAGCCATAACGATCAATCAAACAGCATACATACTGGGCCATCGGCCGGACTGGTCCGCCCTCCTGGGCCTACAGTCTATCTGAATCTATCCCGATCCTTCAGCATGACTGGTCCGCCGCGTGGTCCTGTAGTCTCCCTGGACCACTCAGAGGGTGTGTTGGCCTTTAGCACAAAGCAGGACTGCCTCAACCCAACCAACAAACAACTAACCATGTACACATACTATCATATATTGGCACATACACATAGCAAACATATCTATCTCATTTACCATTAATCATAGAGTTTCACTCATAATTAGAGCATCGACCTAACAGGTCACTAACATACCAATCCTTATGGATCATAAAAGCATAACAACCATTCTAAACAGGATGAATTCTAACATAACAATAACATAACACCCATCCTAAACCAGGATGAAATCTAACATGGAAATAACAAAGCAACCATCCTAAACCAGGATGTAAAGCATAAAGGGCCGGCCTTGGTGCTGTAGACCCTATCGATATAGTGAGGATAACTCACCTTGCAGATGTCGATTCGAAGAGCAAACTCCAACTATCGGATCACTTGACACCGACTCCACCACCTATAACCATAGCACAATATACTCATAAGTTCTCACTCTTATGAGACACCCCATAACCTCTTGTGATTCCTGATCAAGGTCAAAATGCTTAGTCGAGGTCAACCGTCCTTGTTGACCTCAACTCGCCGAGTACACTCGGCCACTCGCCGAGTCCATGGAACACATTCCAACTCGCCGAGTCATCGGAGTGAGTCGTCGAGTTCCTTCGAATCCTGATCAATCCTTAAGGCCACCCGTCGAGTTTCCTCCTTGCCACTTGACGGGTACACACGCATGCATATCCTAGGGAAAATCCATCCGACTCGCCGAGTTGTTCCTCAACTCGTCGAGTTCTATGGTGATCTTCATCGGACTCGCCGAGTTGTTCATCCAACTCGCCGAGTTCAATGACCATCTTCATGTGACTCGCCGAGTTCATTCTTGCGACTCGCTGAGTCCATCCAGTCCTCTTTCCATATTGACTTGTTTTGAGCCATGCAGCGGCTCCAAATCACAGATCCAAGCTTCTAGGGCATACTTACCACGTACAGTTGCAAACTTTACGTGCATGTATGGTTATAAAGGCTCCAAATGTCTAATTTAAGCTCTTAATGGAGCTTCTAGTCCAAGAGGGACTTCAACCACAACCAATACAGCAAATTCATGACTCTAGCATCCAAGGAGGGTCCAGATCTGAAGTTACAACTTCAGATCTAGCCCATAGCTCAACATCCCAACTTGAAAATCCATAAAAATCCCTAGAACTCAACAAAAGGGAAGAAAAGGAAGTAAAAATGGTACTTAGATACCTTCAAACGATGCTAGCTGAGGAAAAACCCGCTTCCCACTCCTTTCTTCCTCCAAGATCCTCTTTTCCAAGCTTCAAACCCACACCAAGGCACACACACACACGAATTAGGGTTTCAAGGGCTCTCAAAGACTATAAGGAGGCTAAGGCTCCTTTAAATAGGGGTGCAAACCCCGGGATTTAGGGTTTCATCTGTCAGCTCCTACTCGCCGAGTCCCAATAGTGGACTCGCCGAGTAGGTCACTAAACACGTGTTCTCACCTCGCTGTTACTCGACGAGTAGGTCGACCAACTCGTCGAGTAGAGATTTATCCATAAATTCTTAATTAATTAATACCTGAGGATCGGGGCATTACAATTCTCCCCTACTTGAACTAGACTTCACCCTCGAAGTCCGCTGAAGGAAACAATGTCGGGTAATGCTCGCGCATTTCCGCTTCCGGCTTCCACGTCCACTCGGATCCCCTCCGATGTTCCCACTGCACCTTTACTAAAGCTATTTCCTTGTTTCGCATAATCTTCTTCCTCCTTTCCAAAATAGCTACAGGCCTCTCCACATAGTTCAGGCACTCATCGACCGGAATGTCATCCAATGATACCACCGCCTCCTGATCCATGATGCACTTTCGCAATTGCGAAACATGAAATGTGTTGTGGATCCGGCTAAGTTCCTCCAGAAGCTCTAGCCTATAAGCCACCTTGCCAACCCTGGCAACAATCCTGAACGGACTGATGAATCGGGAACCCAATTTTCCCCTCTTCCTGAAACGGATCACACCCTTCCAGGTTGAGACCTTCAGGAGAACCATGTCACTCACCTAAAATTCCAACTCAGATCGGCTTCGATCAGCATAACTCTTCTGTCGACTCTGAGCGGTCTGCAGCCGCTGTATAATCTCGGTAGTTTACAGAACTACTTTTATCCGACCCATCACCCTGTGCCCAAACTCGCCCCAACAGACTGGGGTCCTACGCTTCCACCCATACAACAGCTCGAAAGGCGGGGCGCCAATACTGGAATGATAGCTGTTGTTATAGGCGAACTCTGCAAGAGGTAGGTGGGAATCCCAACTCCCACCGAAATCAATGACGCATGCCCTCAACATATCTTCAAGGGTCTGAATGGTCTGCTCACTCTGCCCATCCGTCTGCGGATGGAACGCTGTACTGAAATGCAGCCTCGTACCTAGTTCCTCGTGGAACTTCTACCAAAAACGGTAAGTAAATCGGACATCCCGATCGGAAACTATGGAAATTGGAACCCCATGGCTAGAGACAATCTCGCGAACGTATAGGTCGGCTATTTCTCCGCCGACGAACTCTCCCGTATAGCTAGGAAATGGGCACTCTTGCTCAATCGATCCACAATAACCCATATAGCGTCGAATCCCTTTGCCATTCTTGGCAATTTCGTGATGAAATCCATCGCGATCCATTCCCATTTTCACATGCGAATCTCCAAAGGCTGCAGCTTACCATGCGGCCTCTGGTGCTCGGCCTTGACCATCCTGCAGGTCAATCACCTCTCAATGTACCAAGCGATATCTCGCTTCATACCAGGCCACCAATAACTCAAACTCAAATCTCGGTACATCTTGGTAGCCCCCGGGTGAATAGAAAAACGAGACCTATGAGCCTCCTCCATCACTGTCTGCCTTACTCCTCCAGTCATCGGAACCCAAACCCGACCATATCGAGTCAATAGCCCGCAGCTACCCTGAAAAAACCGGGCGCTTCCGTTCTTAATCCTTTCAAATTTCCAGTTCTCCGGTTTCATACCCTTGATCTAAGCACCCTGACCAAACCTACCAGCGGGGAATCCACCACTATCCTCATACATCTAGCTGGGGTAGAAGACCCAACTGACTTGCGGCTCAGAGCGTCCGCAACCACATTCGCTTTACCAGGATGGTAAAGGATCTCGCAATCATAGTCGTTGACTACATCCAGCCACCTGCGCTGCCTCATATTCAAGTTCGGCTAATCTATTATGTGCCTCAAACTCTTGTGATCCGTGTATATGGTACAACGGACCCCGTACAAATAGTGCCTCCAAACCTTGAGAGTGAAGACCACCTCTCCTAGCTCAAGATCGTGCATGGGGTATCTCGTCTCATGCGGCTTCAATTTCCGCAATGCGAAAGCTATCACTTGCCCCCTCTGCATGAGGACTGCTCCTAAGCCTGTGATGGATGGATCACAATATACCACGAAATCCTCCACTCCCTCGGGGAGTGTCAACATTGGCGCCTCGCATAACCGATGCCGGAGGGTCTCAAACGCCCTCTGCTGCTCCGGGCCCCACCAGAAATCCACTCCCTTCCTCCTTAGACGAGTGAGGGGTACGGAAACCTTGGAGAAATCACGAATGAATCTCCGATAATACCCTGCTAATCCCAGAAATCTCCTGATGTCTGAGGGAGATCTCGGAGTCTCCCATTGCATAACTGCCTCCACCTTGGCCGGATCGACCAAAATCCCATCCTGGTTAACGAGATGTCCAAGGAACTGATCCTCTTGCAGCCAGAACTCACACTTCGAGAACTTGGCATAAAATCGTTCTCGTCGCAGCACCTCCAACAGCTCCCTGAGGTGCTCCTCATGTTGCTCTTGGGTCTTGGAATACACCAAGATGTCATCTATAAACACAATGACCGGGCGATCGAGCATCGGTCGACAGACTTGGTTTATTAGATCCATGAATACTGCTGGCGCATTGGTGAGTCCAAACGGCATCACCACGAACTCGTAATGACCATAACAAGTCTGGAACGCAATCTTCTCTACGTCTTCCTCCCTCACGCTGACCTAGTGGTATCCTGATCTCAAATCGATCTTGGAAAACCAATATGCACCCTGCAACTGGTCAAAAAGATCATCTATCCTCGGGAGCAGATAACGTTTCTTCACCGTTAACTTATTCAGCTCCCTGTGCGAACCATCCTTCTTCCTGACGAAGAGGATCGGTGCTCCCCAGGGTGAGCTACTCGGTCGAATGAACTGCTTACCCAGCAGCTCCTGCAGCTGAGATGATAGCTCCAGCATCTCTGGCGGTGCCAAATGGTACGACGCCTTGGCAATTGGGGCCACACCTGACACTAGATCAATCCTAGACTCAACCTGCCTCACCGGAGGCACTCCGGGTAACTCCTCCGGAAACACATCAGCAAACTCTCTAACCACAAGGACTTCTGAAACTTAGAACTGCTCCCCAACCCACGTATCTACCACATACGCCAAATAACTGACACACCCGTGCTGAATATACTGTCGAGCCCTGGCCGCCGAACAAAACCCTGATCCCGACCTGGTGCCCTCACCATATACTACCAGTTCTCCCCCACTTGGGGTTCGAATCACTACCCGCTATCCTTCACAGTCGATCATGATGCCAAAACGGATAAGCCAATCCATTCCTACAATCACGCATACATCCCCCATGGGGATAGGAATCAAATCTATCGGGAAAGACACCCCGAAAATCTCCAACTTGCATCCTTGGTAGACCGAAGAAGCAGAAACCCCGTGCTCGTTGGCGATCGAAACTCGCAACGGACACTCAAGATCATCTATCAGCACACTGAACCCTCTAGAGAAGGTCTGAGATACGAACGACTGACTAGCCCCCGAGTCAAATAAAACCAAAGCAGGCAAAGAATTTACTAAAAACATACCTGATCATAGGCACAACCAATAAGAATAGTATAAATACAATAACTGAGATAGAGAATAGAAACATACCAGCAACCACATCCGGTGCTGCCTTGGCCTCCTCGACAGTGAGCTGGAAGGCGTGACCCTGAGCCTTCGGAGTCTCCATTTTGACTGGCCTCCCATCTCTAATCCTCACAGTAGCTGGCACGGCACCCTGCGCCGGCCTAGTGGCGAGCTACGAAGAGTTGGTCTTCACATGACCAACCTGATGACAATGGAAGCAAATCCTCATATCTGCTGGAGGGGCGGACTAACGACAGTCCCTGGTATAGTGCCCCTCCTTGCCACATTTGTGGCACCCACCTCCTGCTCGACAAACCCCTGAATGAGCCTTGCCACACTTTACACAAGTGCGGCTTTGATGACCCCCGGACCGTGTATCAGCGGTTTTAGACCGCTTAGGAGCCGGCTGAGACTGTGCCGGTGCCTGACGCTGCTCCTTCAGCTGCAACTCTATCTCCAACTCACGCCGCCGCGGGGCTTCCTGAAGATCCAGAAGGGTATTGCAACGCTGTGTAGCCACTAACTGTCGTATATCTGTCTTAAGCATACTCAGATAACTGGTCATCTGAGATTGCTCTGACGCAAACTCCGGGCAAAACATAGCCCTCTCCGTGAACATCCGGGTAATCTCCATCACTAACTCCCCATCCTGTCTCAAGGTCAAAAACTCCTGAGCAAGCCGCTCCAGTTCCACACGCGGAATGTAGCGGGTGCGAAACATATCCTGAAACTGCTCCCAGGTAATAGCAGCCCTCTGATCATCAGTATACAACCCAGTCATCAGCCTCCACTAGTCCTTCGCCCCAAGCCTCAGCAGGTTCAGGGCACACCTGACCTTCTGGTCAGCAGGGCATGAACACGTGAAGAGACATCCCTCCACGTCAGATAACCACCTCATAGCCCGAATAGCATCCTGTGTACCATCAAATGTAGGGGTCTTCGTATTGTCGAAGTCCCGGTACTGGAAAGCCCTGCCAGCTCCTCCTCCTCCAACCCCTACAGCAGTTACAGCCGAAGTGGCTGCAGCGGCAGCAGTCTCTGCTAGAGCGGCATACCACTCATCAAAATACTCGAACATCGCGGTCTTAATCGACCCAAACATCTCTGGCAGCTGCGCTCAGAATGCAGCATCAATCTCATCGTGCATGATCTCCCGAATCCGGGCATCCAACTCCTCAGTCCTTATCTGAACCACGGGCTCAGGTGCTACCGACACCTCTAATCCTCTGTCTCCTGACCCTGATCCTGATCTGGATCCCGAAGCAACACGTCTAGTCACCACCATACTGCAAACACACTCAATGACTCAGAAAAATCGTATAATGATGGAAGACCAATTACCCTCAATCCCTAGGGGTTGTGACTTCCTTGATACGCGTATGGGTCCTATGCTTTCAGTAGTATGGGCCCCTACTACCTTCCACACATACCCATATTTCTCTCAAGAATCACCAAAATGCCCTAAACTATATTTAACATAATATGCGCTCAACCCTCACTAACAGGGGACATCGCCTTAACTAGCAACTGATCCTGTAGTTCCGCACCACTCACGCATCCATGAAAATTCCATCATCCCCTACAGCGCTAGTGTACATTGGCCGTACATAGCGCTGGACCCGATAGACTTTTGAATATCCGACCCTACACTAAGGTTGAATCGGACATTCTCAGGCTATAAGATCTTGACTACCCACAGCTGTGATGCATACACTAAAGATCTACAGTTATGATGTCAATCTCATATTTAAGAAACCCTAGGCTAATAGGTATCATACAATCAGGCCAATCTATCATGCGATTCCTGAAAATACCTAGCCAAGCACTAGCATGATGTTCTAACATATCAGAATATCAAATAACTGTATGGTATTTTGGGGCTTACTTACAGGCTCCGGCTGATCGTACCCTTTGCATCCTCCATCCTTTATTTTGAAAACCATTTTAAAACTTATTTTCCGAAAATCTCCTTGATTTGAGACTGGATTGACACGAGTGTTCATCCAATTCACTCAAACCAAGGCTCTGATACCAACTTGTAACATCCATAAAATTCACGTTAAATTTAAACTTTTAATACTAACAAAAGAGTCAAATAGTAATTGTTTTTGCAAAACATTTCCAATTCTTTTTATCATCAGAGTGTCCCAAAATAGATCATGAGGATGACGTACAGTCACACCTTTGCCTTCCCTCGCTCTCCTGAAGTACCTGCAACAATAAACTAAAAATTGTAAGCCTGAGGGCTTAGTAAGCTACCCCCAAAATACCAACACCACACTGATAGAAACCATAGCCATAACGATCAATCAAACAACATACATACTGGGCCATCGGCCGGACTGGTCCGCCCTCCTGGGCCTATAGTCTATCTGAATCTATCCCGAGCCTTCGACATGACTAATCCGCTGCGTGGGCCTGCAGTCTATCTGAATCTATCCCGAGCCTTCGACAAAGCATGACCGCCTCAACCCAACCAACAAACAACTAACCATGTGCACATACTATCATATACTGGCACATAAACATAGAAAACATATCTATCTCATTTACCATCAATCATAGACTTTCATTCGTAATTAGAGCATCGACCAAACAGGTCACTAACATACCAATCCTTACGGATCATAAAAGCATAACAACCACCCTAAACAGGATGAATTCTAACATACCAATAACATAACACCCATCCTAAACCAGGATGAAATCTAACATGGCAATAACAAAGCAACCATCCTAAACTAGGATGTAAATCATAAAGGGCCGACCTTGGTGCCATAGACCCTATCGATATAGTGAGGATAACTCACCAGGCAGATGTCGATTCGAAAAGCAAACTCCAACTATCGGATCACTTGACACCGGCTCCACCACCTATAACCATAGAACAATATACTCATAAGTTCTCACTCTTATGAGACACCCATAACCTCTTAGTGATTCCTGATCAAGGTCAAAATCCTTAGTCAAGGTCAACAATCCTTGTTGACCTCAACTCGCTGAGTACACTCGGCTGCTCGCCGAGTCCATGGAACACATTCCAATTACACTGGTCAAAGATGTGTTTGCTCTAAAGATCTGGAGACATTACTTGTACGGAACGAAGAGGACTATCTTTACAGAACACAAGAGCTTACAACACATCTTCGGCCAGAAGGAGCTCAACATGAGACAACGACGGTGGGTCGAGCTACTCAGTGATTACGAATGCGAAATTCGTTATCATCCGGGTAAAGCCAACGTAGTAGCTGACACCCTGAGTCGGAAGGAATATTCTGGTCGTAGAGTCAAATCATTGACTATGACTATCCATTCACACTTGTCCACCCAAATTAAGGCAGATCAGCTTGATGTTTTGAAGCCCGAAAATGTGGCGGGTGAATCCCTAAGAGGGATGGATAAGAACTTGGAGGTTAAGGGTGACGGAGCTTACTATTTCATGGAACGGATTTGGACCCCGAACCTAGGTGGTTTCAGAAATTTAGTCATGAACGAGGCACACAACACTCGTTATTCCGTACACCCGGTATCAGATAAGATGTATCTGGACCTCAAAAAGTTATATTGGTGGCCTAACATGAAAGCAGAGATTGCTACCTTCGTGAGTAAATGCCTTACTTGCGCAATGGTCAAGGTCGAATACCAGAAACCCTCCGGTCTTTTACAACAGCCGGAGATACCAGAATGGAAGTGGGAGCGGATAACTATGGATTTCATAACCAAGTTGCCCAAGACAATGGGTGGACTTGATTCCATATGGGTCATCGTCGATAGACTTACCAAGTCTGCACACTTCCTGCCGATCAAAGAAACAGACAAGACGGAGAAGCTTATATGGACTTACATTAAGGAGATTGTAGTACTGCACGGTGTTCCTTTATCCATTATCTCGGACAGAGATAGTAGATTCACTTCGAGGTTCTGGCAGTCATTACAAAGTTCCTTAGGAACTAGGTTGGACATGAGTACAACCTACCATCCGCAGATCGACGGGAAAAGTAAGAGAACTATGCGGACCTTGGAAGATATGTTGCGAGCCTATTTGATCGACTTCGGGAAAGCATGGGATAGTCATTTACCCCTTGTCAAATTTTCCTATAACAACAGTTATCACACGAGCATAAAGACTGCTCCATTCAAAGCCCTCTATGGCCGAAAGTGCAGATCCCCTCTGTGCTGGGCTAAGGTGGGTGATACCCAGTTAGCTAAGGGACGAGTTCCTGAAAGCACTCTCACAGGTCTGGAAATCATACGGGAAACGACGAAGAAGATCGTTCAGATCTGTGAACGATTGAAAGCCTCCAGAGACTGACAGAAAAGCTACACTGATAAACGTAGGAAACCATTGGAATTCCAGGTGGGCGACCGCATTCTATTGAAAATCTCACCATGGAAGGGCTTGATACGCTTCGGAAAGCGTGGAAAGCTAAATCCAAGGTACATTGGGCCTTTTGAGATTCTCGCAAGAATCGGCCTTGTAGCTTACAAACTTAACTTGCCACGTGAACTCAGTAACGTACATCCTACCTTCCACGTCTTGAACTTGAAAAAGTGTCTGTCCGACGAGACTCTTGTTATTCCACTCGACGAGATCAAGATCAACGAGGGCCTCAACTTCATGGAGGAACTATTAGAAATCATGGACCGAGAGGTCAAGCAAACGAAACAAAGCCGTATCCTGATAGTGAAGGTTCGCTGGAACGCCAAACGAGGACCTGAATTCACTTGGGAACGAGAGGATCAGATGAAGCTAAAATATCCTCATCTTTTCGTTTAGTTATTTTAACTTCTTATTTGCTTTAATTCTAATTTCTGGACGAAATTCCTTCTAACGGGGGGATGACGTGACAGCCCGAAAATTCCATTCTGTATGAACTTTATCAGGTCAATAGAAGTTATAACAGTCACAGTAAATTTTCAGACTTTTCTGTATAAGTTTGAGTATTTCGGGATTTACACTTATGGAGATATCAGGAGAGTGAATGCACTAGGGTTTTGTGCAACACTGTTATTCCAAAACTCTATTACATTAGAGTTCATTACGGGAATAAAATATTTTCTGCCAAAAATCTCAGGACTATATATAGAATTTTGAGCCATATTCATTCATTATTGACAATTCCAACTAGAGAAAAGCCATTTCTCTCTCACGGATCTTCGGGTTTTCATCCCAAATCGTGAGTACCTTTCTCTAGTTGTATTATATGGCTTATAACATGTTTAATAACATAGATTACATAGCAAAACTGCAAGATTCAGGAGTTTACCGCCCAAGAACATCTTGGGGAGTAAACTCTTATATAAGGCTTATATGATGCCTAGTCCCTTCCACTTGTTAAATAACGAACTTAGGCTTGTATGTAAGTGTATTTAAGACAAGAAAACATCAAAGAAACACCAAAGTTTAGGTGTTCACGGCCCAAGAAGTTCTTGGACCGTGAACTCCAAAAACAAGGACCAAATAGTGTTTTTAACACTCCTAAAGCTTTGAACAATTACCTAGATTTACTCCTAGTTATTTGAGGGACCTTAAAACATCATAAACCCCTCCCAAAGAGAGATTACGGTCATAATCTCTAAGGGAAAAGGCTCTTGGGCCGTAAACATGAAAGAAGGGCACAAATGTGTGCCTAAGGCCTTCATTAGCCTTAGATAAATGTATAGAACCTATCCTACATGAGTTTGGGACTTGAAAGCACAAAAATATCCACTTCCATATGAGTTTACGACAGTAAACTCAAAAGGAAATGTCCTTTGGGCCGAAAACTCCTAAAAAGAGTGTTTTGATGCCCTAAACCCTTCCAAGGATTAAACCACCAAGTCAAATTGCTTCTAGAAATCATTTAGGACTTCCAAACACAAAATGACACCTAGTCTAGGATTTCACGGCCGTAAACACAAGGGTTTACGACCGTAAACTCCTTGTGTGGGGTTATATGGAGAGTAAACTCAAGTATGAAGTCCCTTGGAACACTAAACTCACTTGCCTTGTCCCACAACAACTTAGATGCAATCCTTAGGGCTTATAACACTTATATAAAGTGTTTATTATGTTCTAGGATGTCTTAACATTATCAATTAGTAGTTTAAGACTAATTGGATACATATATGTGGTATTATATGTTAACTAGCGTTATAAAGTGTGTCCAAGACTTCACTTGTCACCTAGCGATCCTACATCTTTAGTTCATCCGTACCACTTAGTACAGGTGAGTTCATACCCCTTAACCAATGATTTAAATGTTTTTAAATGATTTATGGGGGGGGGGGGAATACAAGTTAAATACTTACAGTTATTACATCAATCACATGTGATTAACTACGAAACCAGTGATTTCTTACCGTTCAAACTGTTTATCAAACCATATTGTTTCAAACTGTTTTACAAACTCTTTTACTTATCGAATACTTTTACCTAAACTCTTTAATACTTATTATCAAGTGCATGTCAATGTATGTATACTTATATAAGAAATGTTTAAAAGGCTTAGGAAGGCCTGCCCGCCCTATTTCCTTTTCGTGGTTGAGATGTGGTCTGGTGGGATATCGGGTATCCGTCCGAAGGTCATTTAAATATTAATTATATATCATGTGTAAATATATAGTCATAAAGGTCCTTCCAGTTCATTCAGTACCCTTGGGTAGCAAGGGTATACTTCCAGGTTCATACGTACCAGTTACATCATTAGTAAGTTACCATAGGGGTAGCACAGGAGAATACTAATACTATAACTAGAACAATGAAACATACAATGAGTCAGTTCATTCATGAGTCAGTTTGAGTAGTACACACAATACATTACTATACATGCTAGATAGAGAGAACATACATTATAGCTAGCACACGCAGAACATTTCAGTACACACAGACTAGACAGAGAAAGATTACACTTTCAGTTAGCACATTCATTACATATACATTTATGCAGTTATAGGAACCATTGAGCGGGTCATGGCACTTCCTATCACGACCGTTCTTGTATCCCGAATCTCCTTAATTGGAGAGCGTATGAGTTTGCGTATAGATCTATACTGGATTGACTATCCTACACCTTGCTGCTCGCTACAGTGGGACTTGCAAGTCTACGGGTGCCAAATGTCATTTCTTACGGCGTCTTACATCTTCGTTTTACTAGAGTCGGTAGCAGGATACAGGTCGATCACATGTTATTTGGAACACCTTTTTGTATTAAGGTAGTTAGTACCACGGTAGTCACTTATTACAAATACTACGGTACGATAATATTTTCCCATTACATTCACTTCGTGAATATTCACACGATGCACGGTAATGTAGTAACTATATTTTTGGTTAATGATAGTCAGATTTGGGAAACACACACTCTAATAAGAGACATACACACGAACACGAGATGCCTTGGTAGAAGGCTACAGTTAGTAGAAAACATAGGGTTTTCTAGGAGAGTTCAAACATTATACAAAACATCTTACAGAAACAACTTTCAAACGTTTTCATACAAACTCAGACATTAATATACTTATGATCTCACCAGCATTAAGCTGATACTCGCTTTCAAAATAAGTTGTATTCTCAGGTCACCACTAGATAGGTACAGGTGCCAGGCTTTTGAGAAGATGGAGTTCGTTCAAGACTCATCTTTTATTTTTGATATGTATATTTTTGGTGTCTATAACTTTGACAGAACACACATGTATGAAATTATATTATTAATGCAATGGATGATGTTGTTGCTTGTTTACTACTATTCATTGTTATGATATTGTACATGACGTCCTCCGCCCCAGAATGTTTCCGCCATTCAAGGTTTTGGGGTGTGACAAAAAGGAAGTAAGAATGGTACTTTGATACCTTCAAACGATGCTAGATGAGGCAAAACCCGCTTCCCACTCCTTTCTTGCTTCCAATTCCTTTGCACTCTTAGCTTCCTTCCTCCAAGATCCTCTTTTCCAAGCATCAAACCCACACCAAGGCACACATACACGAATTAGGGTTTCAAGGGCTCTCAAAGACTGTAAGGTGGCCCAAAGGAGGCTGAGGCTCCTTTAAATAGGGGTCCAATCCCCAGGATTTAGGGTTTCATCTTCCAGCTCCTACTCGCTGAGTCCCAATAGTGGACTCTTTGAGTAGGTCACTAAACACATGTTCTCACCCCGCTGCTACTCGACGAGTAGGTCGACCAACTCATTGAGTAGAGCTTTATCCATAAATTCTTAATTAATTAATACCTAAGGATCGGGGCATTACACATATGCATCACTATAAACTACCACGTCTTCAACCCCGTCAGGTAAAGAAAGAATCAGTGCTTCATACAATTTCTTCTTAATTCCTCGAAATCTTCTTCGTGCTTCTCACTCCATGTATATGTAGCTCCTTTATTGTAAAACCCATAAATTCGGGCTAGGCAAATAAGTTATTATATGACATAATAATGAATTTTAAATAGGATTTTATTTAGGATGAATAATCTTAACCAAGTTATAGTATGTGTGTTAGGATTGCACCCATATAAAGAATGCTAAAATCCGACTTAGTATGTAGAATTTATGCTTTGTCAAAGTTTCTCAATTAGACAAGAGGCTTATCGTCAAAAGTAAATTTTTGATAAATTACTTTTTAGCCTGACTGATCTAAATGAAATTCGAAGCTGTCATGAAACCAAGAGTGCACATATATAGAACGTCTAAATCTGACTTCATTAGAGGAATTAATGATTTTTATAAGATTTAGCTTAGCAGTGTACAACTCAGAAATCAAATTTTAGATTGATTGATATTTATCCGAAACAATCTAAATGAGAATCGAAGATCTCGTTGATATAAACTCGACAATATAAATACAGCTGAGAACGAACATCAGATGAGAGGCTTATAATTTTTTAACAGAATTTAACAGTCTAAGCCTGTTAAAAATATAACTTTAAAATTAGGCAACGGATTGCAAATGAAGGTTGTAGAACTCGTCGATAGCAATGCATGGATATAAAACCCGTTGAAAACGGAGCTCGTATGAAGATGTTACAATCTTTCTTAGATTTTAAAAGAATTTGCACGCAGTCTCGTGCACAGACAAGATCTGCGACGCACATCGACAACCATGAGATTGCGACATGTGGCACCACCCATCGAGCAATACGTCACCCTGGCCGACCAGATGCGTGGCACATAAGAGACAGGGTGCACGACACGGTCCTTAAATAAGCCTATATAAACTTCTGATTTCAGCTCATTTTTCTAACATCCTTCCTCCGAATCTTCTGGAGATCATTTCTATTACTTACTCCATATACTCCCTAGTTACCGGTCACTATAGCGGGGCCCTACAGTGTTAGATAGCTAGAAAAAAGAAGCTCCGGGATCAAGATTATGTCCGTGTAATTTCCCGATTTTGACTAGATTACTCTGTAAGTTAATCTACACTTATTTTATTTAAGTGTAACTTTTAATTATAGTCACAATCCTTATTACGAACCTAATTAAGACTTATCAATGATTCCAAGTTGTTATACTGATTGATATACTTACGGGGAGGGTGTCTAGGATGGATTTAGTGAGGTGTTTAAAGTGGGATTTCCAGACAATATACTTTGTATACTTAACGGACCCTACCTTCGATATGATCCTACCTGGTTGTCTCTTATCAGCTATAGATCAGTGGACATTGGGATTATTCAGGGATCTCGACTACTAATTAGTCATAAGAAATAATAAACTAAGACATAGTGATAATTGAACCTAGGTCACATCAATGGAAAACCAAGTGCTAAAGCAAAGCGTTGCCCAACTTTCCAATCATCCACTTTAACAAGTGAGTGCATAGTTACCTTTATCTTACACATATATATGAAATATCTAATTGATAAATTGATATATGTTCTTATGTGAAAAGACGATATGTGTTATATGGAATGTTATAAAGATAAGTTATATGATTAATACCATATATGTATTTTTATAGATATAATACATTAGGTAACGAAGGGTAGTAATAGTTGCCATAGTAAAATGAAAGACATAAGCAATGCTAGAATGCCATGACCATAGAAAAGGTACTAGTATGCCAATGATTTTGGAATCGTACCAAGATACCAATGATATAATCACCTAACAAAGTAAATGCGCCAACCACCGGACTATTCATGATCATCTCGTAGAACACTGGCAACGTTAGACTTAGTGCCTACCAGATAAACACTAGCAGCTATGGACTTAGTGCCTATTGGATAAAAACTGATAGCGACTTTGTGTCAGTTTCGTAGGAAAAATCCTTAAGAAAAAACATAGAAAAACAACCTACTGACAAGTATTATGGAGGAATCCATAATCTAGTACCGTTCGCATAAAAGATCCTTAGGGTAGATCCTTAAGAATAACGAAGATAATGGGAATGAGAAATTGGGTTAGTTGTTTGATAATTAACAATATTATTGTGGGTTGAAAACCCTATGTACTCACCAGGCTTCCCAACCTGACCCACTCAGTTTGTCATTACATTGAGAGATTAAAGGAGATAAGTAAATAAATGTAAGATCTGTTTATGCTTATGTTTAGTATCAGTGATGACATCCAATGTCTTGAAAAGATATCAATGTCAAACATTTCTTCGGAAATGTTTAAGTTAATATTATCTCAGATTGAAATAATATTCTTGGGACCAATTCCACAACAAAAGAAATACTTTGTTTTAAAATAAGCGTAAATGAATTTTTTTAAAATGACCATAAATTTCAGGATGTTACATTTATGGTTCAAAGTTGTTAATGGAGCAGCTATCGAAGAAAAGCCTCGTATAAACCTTTTATAATATCCAGTTAATCCTAGAAAGTGTCGAATCTCGATGGAACTTTTTGGCCGTTCCCACTTCAACGCAACTTCAATCTTTGATGGGTCAACCATTATTCCTTCTTGGTTAACCACATGACCCAAGAATTGGACTTCCCGAATCCAAAAATCACACTTGGAGAACTTTGCATTCAACTAATCTTTCTTTACAACTTCTAAAATTTCCCTTAAGTGCTTGCTATGCTCCTCCTAGGTCTTTTAATATACGAGAATGTCATTGATAAACACTAGTAGATATTTGTCCTGGAAGGGTTTATAGGCCCTATTCATCAAATCCATAAATGATGTTGGAGCATTGGTTAGTCCGAATGACATAACCAAAAACTCATAGTGTAAATATCTCGTTCTAAATGTAGTCTTTTCTACATGCTACTCTCTCACATTTAGCTAATGATATTCTAACCTAAGATCAATCTTTGAAACATAACTCACACCCTGTAGCTGACTGAAGAGGTCGTCATTCCTTGGTAATTGGTACTTGTTCTTCACTGTTGCCTTTTTTAGATCTCTATAATATATTCACATCCTCATGCTCTCATACTTCTTCTTTACGAATAACAGCGGAGCTCCCCAAGGTGATGAACAAGCTCTACTGAAACCTTTGTCCAATAACTCCTGAAGATGTATCATTATCTCCTTCATCTCCGTTGGCGCTAATCGGTAAGGTGCTTTGTCACACCCCCGAACCAGATGACGAAAATGTTCGGGGGCTCGTGTGACTAACAACTGAATAATCATCACAATGAATATATATGAAAACATAACACATTCATCCCCAACGTTACATATACCAACCAATATTGTTCACATCAAGTACATTGTTATAAGTTACATGAATTCAAAGTACTAATTGTACGATGAGTGATGTTACACAAAATAAATCCATACATACTTCAAAATATTCCTGCTTAACAATTACCTGAGAATACAAGTTATTTTGAAAACGGTCAACATATATAATGTTGGTGAGTTCATAAGTATGCTTGAGTAAAAGTGTTTGTATCTTTCGTAAAAACCCAGAAAATCTGATATTTTCTGTAAAATGTCTGAAAATGATGTGAAAATCAAGCATAAATGCATGTGTGAATTTCATAGTTGTAACATATATGAATGTAGTTTAGATTTCTTTGTATTGTAAGTAAGCGATAATTGTATATTAATATTTCCCCGAGAAAATCCAATAATTTCTTATTTATAATAATGTCGAGGTTCTTGTATCGTTAAATAAGTTATTTTGTATAGACACAATCGAAGGGTTAATCTTCGAAATGTTAAATTGGTATTGAGTCTCCAAATGAGCCGTTATAATCATACATGATAATGACTAGGTTGCCTGTCTTGACATTTTTTTTCCAAATGCCGTATTTGCTCAAGGTTGTGTCGCCCTAGACTAGCCTAGTATAGCTGTAGCGAGCAGCTAAGGCGTGGGGGGTCACCCCGTATAAATCTATACACAAACTCTCGCTCTCCCTCCAGGAGAATATGATTATAACTACAAGCTACGACTGTACACTCAAGGTGCCAACCGACACGTCTCACTAGATTCTTAACCTTTCGTACTATGTTTAATGTTTACATGTATGTTATGCGTTATCCATCCAAAGGTACATTTATAAGTATACAAAGTCCAATAGTTATGTAAAGGTATAGTTAAAATCTAGTAAGCATGTGAATTTTAGTCCAAGCCCAATTAGCATGTAAATGGATCACAAAGGCCCATTAACATGTAAGTGGGTAATTTAGGCCCAATAGGCATGTAAATGGACCACAAAGGCCCAACAAACATGTGACCCATAACCCAGACTCAAATTAACATGTAAATGGGTTGCAAGGCCCAATAAGCATGTCATGGAAGATATTGGGCTCAATATACACTTGAATAGGCCCTTAAGGCCTATTGGCCACGTAAGATGAATATTAGGCCCAATAAAATTATTATCGATGTATTCCGTCCATTCGTATTGTTTCGTTGTTTATTTTGGCTCGTGGTTTACCAAATTTATTATAAAAAGTCTCCTTTTTTCATAAAACAACATTTTTGGTCAAAACCCTCAAATTTTCAATTAAGGCCCAAAGTTTGGTAATAATGACACTTTAGTCTATGATTTGTAAAAATTTGCAATTTTGTCCCAAATGTCTAGAAATTTGCGGTTTTAGTCCAAAAATATATATTTTAACGTTTAAGGCCCAGTTTTACAGAAAAGTGCATTTTCAGCCCCTTGTTTGTAAAAATTTACATTTTCGGCCCAATTTTAATAAAAGTTACATTTTTGGTCCAATTTGGAAATAAATGTTACTTTCACCCCTAAATTTGGTTTATTTACATTTATGCCTTAAATTTTGCTCATATAACAATTTAGTCCCAAAACTTTCCCTTTTTCGCAATTTTGGGCCCAAAACTGTGAGGCCCAAAAGTTTGGCCCATTAAGCTAAAATTTTTGTTTTTGGCCCTTTGGAAAGTATGTTTAACATAAAAATCCCATTTTATTCAAGTTGGACCTGTTTGATCCCTATAAAAACATAAATGTCTCTTTTTACCCTTATCTTTTATTTTCTTTACAATTTTGACCCTTAACAAAGTTTTTGCCTTAAATTTTTGTATCTTAAAGATATAACACTTTTAACTTGATAGTTTGATGTATAAGGTGTCTTAGTTCATGGATCTTAACTCAATGTTACTTAAGAATTCGTGATTTTCCAAGATCTAACATATTTTTACAACATAAACTAAGAAATCACATAAGACATGCATATAACACATAGATCTACACATTTTACTTGTATTCTCCCCCAAAAATCATGTAAAAACCAAAAACAAGGAGGGTATGAACTCACCTTTGCTTGATGTTTCGGTTTTTGAAGAAAGAATGGAAAGAGATGAAGTGATTTTTGGCCCTAGCAAACTCCCTTTAGTAGTTTTCGAACTTAGGTGATTCTAATGAGTTAGAACATGAAATAAGGTTATGTAAGAAGGAATTTTTAGCATTAAGATGGATAATATGTGTTTATATATAATAAAAACTTACCAAGAAGTTGAAACCTTGAAGATTACTCTTGAAGCACAAGAAAAACTTTGAGATATTTGATGAAAGAAGAGGATTATTTTAGAGATGTTTTGGAGAGAATTTTTGAGTGAGTGTGTGTGTTGCTAGCCTACTCTCGGCCGAAGTTAAGAAGAAGAGAGGGAGAGAGGTTAGTCTTGAAGTATGTTGGGTTATACAAGCCTACATAGAATTATGAGAAGCATTTACATTGTTACATGGAGAATAATATGGAGGTGCACCTCCAAAGTCAACTCCCCCCATTTCATTTTTTTGGTTAAATGGTGTTGGGCCGAGATTTTGGGCTAAGAAGGTAGGAATGGAATAGTTTGAGCACATTAAACTTCAGTTAGGATTTTTGGAGCCTAATCATAAATTTTTTTGGCCCATTGGTCCTTTAGGGTAGTTCACAGCCCAATAGTATAAAAGAATGGGTTCTAAGGTCCATTAATATTAATTGGAGTTGTTATGGCCCAATAAGGCCCATTATGGTTAGAATGAATCATTCTAGGCCCAAATGGTCCAAAATGTTATATATTTGTGAATTGGGTCCATTTAGAATCCAAATAGGGTTTCCAAGCCCAAAATAGTAGAATTGAATACTTATTGGTCCATTAGGCCCAATAAGGAAATCCGAGTCCAATATGGATACAAACCGGGATTCTTAGGGTTTTCAGACTCCTTGTTGAACATGAAAGCTAAATTTTAAATGAGAACTGAGTGATATTTACTTAGGGCATATGTTTTACAACAGTTGAATGATTACATGGGAATAGAATTTCCTAGCTAAAATGCTAGTTGAGACATCATCCCTCCGTTAGAGGGAATTTTGTCTCGAAATTCTTTTGAAAAATAGGATTGTGAAGGAAAGAATAGGTGAGGGTACTTTTTCTTCATCTGGTCTTCACGTTCCCACGTGAATTCTGGTCCATGTTTTGCGCTCCATCGTACCTTCACAATCGGAATGCGACTTTGCTTTGAACGCTTCACTTTCCTATCCATAATCTCGACTGGTTCTTCAAAGAACATGAGATTCCTGTTATCTCAATATCTTCCAAAGGGACGACAAGGGTTTCATATAATAGACAATTTTTTAGATTCGAGACATGGAACACCGGGTGTACGTTGCTGAGCTCGGCGGGTAGCTGCAGCTTGTAAGCCACTGGACCAATTCGGGCAAGAATCTCGAACGGTCCAATGTATCGTGGGTTCAATTTTCCTCGTTTCCCAAAGAGAATCATTCCTTTCCAAGGAGAGTCCTTTAACAACACGTGATCCCTGACTTGAAATTCTAATGGCTTTCGCCGCCTGTTAACATAACTCTTCTGTCGGTCTCGCGATGCTTGAAGTTGAGTTTTGATTTGTACTATCTTTTCGGTTTTCTCACGGATGATTTTGGGTCCTGTAAGAGTATTGGTTGGCGATTTCCATTTTGCTAGTTGAGTGTCACCCACCTCAGCCCAACAGAAGGGCGATCTCCATTTCCGACCATAGAGTGCTAGGGAGCAACCTTGATGCTCGTATGATAACTGTTGTTATAGGAGAATTTGATCAGGGGTAAGTGGGTATCCCATGACTTGTGAAAGTCAATCACATAAGCTCGGAGCATGCCCTCGAGTGTCTGGATGGTACGCTCACTCTGACCATCCGTCTGTGGGTGGTAGGCAGTGCTCATATTTAGTTGTGTTCCCATTGCCTTCTGAAGAGATTGCCAGAATCTTGAAGTGAATCTGCTATCTCGATCTGAGATAATAGATACTGGCACCCCGTGGAGTCTCACAACCTCCTTGATGTATATTCGAGTCAGCTTTTCTATCTTGTAGGATTCTTTTATTGGCAGGAAATAAGCGGATTTTGTTAATCTATCGATGATTACCCAGATAGCATCCAATCCGTCAGCTGTCTTTGGCAATTTGGTCACAAAGTCTATATTAATCCTTTCCCATTTCCACTCAGGTATCACTGGTTGTTGCAGTAGTCCCGAGGAATTTTGGTATTCCACTTTCACGTTGGCGCAAGTAAGACACTTGCCCTCGAAAGTGGCTATCACTGCCTTCATATTAGGACACAATATTGCTGCTTGATATCCAAATTCATCTTATATGACCCCGGATGAATAGAATACCACGTCTTGTGGGCTTCATGCATGATTACTTCTCTAAATCCCCTAACTTTGGGAACCCAGATTCTATTCATGAAGTAGTAAGTTTCGTCATCTTTGACTTCGAGCTCCTTCTCCATTCCACGAAGTGATTCACTAGCGATATTCTCCGGCTTCAATGCGTCCAATTGGGCTTCCTTGATATGTGAGGCTAGATGAGATTGGATGGTGATTGATAGGGTCTTCACACGACGACTTGAATACTCCTTTCGGCTCAGGGCATCGGCTACCACGTTAGCCTTGCCTGGATGATATTTGAGCTCACACTCATAATCATTTAACAGCTAAGCCCATCTTCGTTGCCTCATGTTTAGTTCCTTTTGATTTAGAATGTGCTGGAGGCTCTTGTGGTCTGTAAAGATGGTGCACTTGGTACCATATAGGTAGTGCCTCCAAATTTTTAAGGCGAAGACCACTGCCCCCAGTTCAAGATCATGCGTGGTATAATTTACTTCATGAGTTTTCAGTTGTCTGGATGCATAAGCAATTACCTTCCCGCGTTGCATAAGGACACAACCTAAACCTTGATTTGAAGCATCACAGTAAACTATGAAGTCTTTGGTTCCCTCCGATAAGGATAGCACTGGAGCACTACAGAGGGCTTGCTTAAAGGATTGGAAGGCAATTTGTTACTTCTTGGTCCAGTTGAAGGGTACGCCTTTCTGTGTCAATGTGGCGAGGGGTTTGGCTATCTTGGAAAAGTTCTGAATGAATCTTCGGTAGTAGCCTGCGAGACCCAAGAATTGGTGAATTTTTGTAGGCGTTGCCAGAATTTCCTAGTTTTCGATTGCTTTGATCTTGCAGGGGTCCACATGTATTCCTTCCTGACTGACTACATGGCCCAGAAAGTTTACACTATGGAGCCAAAACTCGCACTTGGAGAGTTTCGCATACAACTTTTTAGTCCGCATGGTTTCTAAAATCTGTCGGAGGTGTTGGCTATGATCTTCTTCGCTTCGAGAGTATACGAGAATATCATCGATGAAAACGATTACGAAGTTATCAAGGAATAGGCAGCAGAATCGATTCATGAGGTCCATAAATGCAGCGGGGGCATTTGTTAGACCGAAGGGCATTATGACGAATTGGTAATGACCGTAACGAGTTCGGAAAGCAATCTTAGGAATGTCCTCATCTCGGACTTTGAGTTAATGATAACCGGATCTTAGATCTATATTTGAAAAGTAACTAGCTCCTTGAAGCTGGTCAAATAGATCATCGATTCATAGAAGTGGATACCGGTTTTTGATGGTGAGCTTATTTAATTCCCTATAGTCGATGCATATCCTGAAGGATCCGTCTTTCTTTTTAACGAAAATAACTGGAGCTCCCCATGACAAGAAGCTGGGTCTGATGAATCCGTTATTCAGGAGTTCGCTTAGTTGACTTGACAATTCTTGAATTTCAATAGGAGCCAACCTATATGGTGATTTGGAAATTGGAGTGGCTCTAGGCACTAGGTCGATTCAGAATTCTATTTGTCGTTCTCGGGGTATTCCCAGAAGATCTTCTGGAAACACATCTGAGAAATCACACGCCACTGGGATGTTGTGAATGCTCACTTCCTCTTTGGTTTTATCCATTACATGAGCAGGGAATGTGTGGTTCTTCTTTTTTAGACACTATTGTGCATTGATACTTGAGATAAGGCGAAGGATTGCGCCAGGTTTATCTCCATAGATTATTAGGGTTTCGTGATTATGAAGATGAAGGCGAACAACCTTCTCGTGACACATAACATCACATGATGGGTGCTTAACCAATCCATGTCGATGATCACATCAAAACTCCTAATATTTGCTGGCATCAAGTTTATTTGGAAAGAGTGTTTGTTTAGTGTTAGCATACATCCAATATAGATATCTTTGGTTGTTTCCGTTTTCCCATTAGCCATTTCCAACATAACGGCTTCGTTGAGCTTCTTGGGTTTTTGATTTAGCAAGTGTTTGAATTTATTACTAACAAAACTTCGTTCTGCCCCACTATCAAATAAGATGCACACATACGAGTTGTTAAGTAGGAACGTACCGGTGACAACTGTTGGGTCCTACACTGCTTCACCCTGAACCATTGTCAGCACTCTCCCTGCTGCCCCTGCCCCTTGATTATTCGCGTTGGGGCAGTTTCACCTTAAATGACCGGTTTTTCCACATCCGTAACAGGTATAGCTGGCTCCAGCATTGGTGTTGTTGTTATTGTTGTTGTTGTTGTTATTGTTGTTGTTGTTACTGTTGTTTTTGTTGTTGTTGTTGTTGTTATTGTTGTTGTTGTTGTTGTTGTTATTGTTTGTCATCTGGTTCGGTTGAAGCTGAGTCCTAAAATACTTTGTTGTGTGGCCCTTCCGGTTGCACCTTGTGCAACTCATCTCTCTGTACTCCCCATGATGGTGGAAGCTGCATTTGCCACACTTGGGAAGATTTCATGAATACTGCTTTGGGGTATTGGGTGTAGATAAGGTTGGAGCATGTGGTGTGGTGGTAGCTTGTGTTTCAGCTTGGATAGACATAGCTTGTTGCTTCTTGGATGATTCCGAGTTCTGTTTTCCCTTTCTCATGTTGTTTTTCCCTTTCTTGCTCTCTTCTTCCTTCTTAACCTTCGCTTCCACTGTTTTGGCACCTTTCTTATTGCCATGATCATACAGTTTCTTGGCCAGTCTCTTGGCGCTATCAAATGTCTAAGGGTTTGCTGTAATGACATTCCCTTGGATAAGTGCAGTCAATCCCCATATAAACCTCTCAATCTTTTTCTCTTCTGAGGTGATCATTCCGGGACATAAAAGAGATAACTCACTAAACCTGGATATGTATGCGTCGATATTGGAGTTTTGAACCGTGAGGTTCCACAACTCTTGTTCCATCTTCTGAATCTCACCTCTAGGACATTATTTTGCCAACATCATCTCCTTCAACTCTTCCTAGGACACCGCATTCGCCACCGGGAGTGTCATGGCCTCTACGTGGCCATTCCACCAGGAGAGGGCTTGATCAATGAACGTGCAGGCTGCGAACTTGACCTTACACTCATCCGAACACTTGCAAAATTCAAATACGGATTCTACTTTCTCGATCCATCGCTTCAGGTCTATTATGCCTCCTGTCCCATTAAAGGTCCAACGTTTGGCGTTGGTGAAGTCCTTGTTGGTGCATGGTCATGCGGCTTCGTGGTTTGTCCCTTGATTTGTGCTTCCAAATCCCTGACTATTGCCTTCTCCGTGGTTTCCATTGCGAATCTACGCAAGTGCTGCAGTGACCGCAGCGGACACTGCTGCTTGGAATGCAACGGAGTTTATCTCAGGAGGGGTCGGTGTCGCGTTGTTTCCACGGTTGGGTCTTTGAGGCATCTTTCTGTCATGGAATGGAAAGGTGTTAAGTGCCTATTGTTTTGCGAATTTGGGATGCTATAGACTAGGCGTATAGCGTATGTATTTAAGTAATTTCACACGTTAACATAAAACAAGGAATATAAAACACATAGCAGATGACAACGTCATGATAAAACATAAAGCATTTCATTAATAATATTAGTTTTGATACATGAAAATTTGCCAGAAGGCATATGGTACAATGGAGTAAAATAAAATCCGGCAGCATGACGACCCTATGAGTAGTGTGATCAGCTAAACACAGAGTTGATAGTACATAACATAGTGTGTCTAAGAGAAACCTAACACTAATAGGATACACTACTAATCCTGATCATATTGAGAAGTGCTTAATGGTGGTAGCGAAATCATCTCCTAAAATGTTGCGCCAACAACTAAGCCATCTCGGTCATTTCTCCGATGACCTCATCCCTTTCCTCCTCAGCTTGCACGACTCGTGCCTACATAGGAAACAGTTGCTGTCAAAGTGTGGCGACCTCTGCTTCCAGTGAATGATCCTCACCAACGGGATCCTCTAGTGGAGCAGGGTGGTCCTGGTGTTACTCATTGGTAGGTGGTTCGACAGGGGCCTCATTCGTGTCCCAATCTTCCTCCATGTCTTCGGCAATCCAATCAAACTCATAGTCTATCTCAGTGTACTCGTCGAGCCCAATGCCAGGGGCTCCCCCTTGTTCTTCCTCGGGATTCTCCTTAAGCATTCCATGAGCCACTAGGGCTTGATAGAAATGGTTTCCTTGCTGAACATTGTCCACGGTGACTACATGAGGGCGTATGAATAGGTCATGTCTTGATTATCCTTATGGTATATTTTAATTATTTAGATTTTGGGTTCCTAGAGTTATTGGAGAGTGAGGTAGGCTTTTGGATTCATTTCCCGCTATGATTACTCCCAAACACATGTTGGTCATATTCTTAATAAATATAGTTGACCAGGCTATATTTATCCCTAATATGACTAGATAACTGCCCAGGTTTAATCATAGTGTTCAATTTCCTCCAGAAGCTTTTATTAAATATTATTAGGTTATTATCCTAATAGGCGCACATAAGTGTAAAATTTTTATTTTGTTCAGAGTTATTTAGTCCCATTGTGTTTATAGTTGCATATCATGTATGGTTAGATATGCTTGTTAACTATAAACATAGCTCTGATACCAACCTGTCACATCGCCGAACCATACGACGGAAACGTTCGGGGTCTCATGTGACTAATAATTGAATAATCATCACAATGAATATACATGAAACATAACACATTCATCACCAACATTACATATAACAACCAACATCGTTCACATCAAGTACATTGTTATAAATTACATGAATTCAAAGTATTAATTGTATGATGAGTGATGAAACACAAAATAAATCCATACATACTTGAAAATCTTCCTGCTTAACGATTACCCGAGAATACGTGTTATTTTGAAAACGGTCATCATAGATAATGTTGGTGAGTTTATAAGTATGTTTGTGTAAAAGTCTTTGTATCTTTCGTAAAAACCCAGGAAATCCGATTTTTTTTTTATAAAATGTCTAAAATTGATGTGAAAATCAAGTATAAATGCGTTTGTGAATTTCATAGTTGTAACATATATGAATGTAGTTTAGATTTCTTTGTATTGTAAGTAAGTGATAATTGTGTATTAATATTTCCCCCAGAAAATCCAATAGTTTCTGATTTATAATAATGTCGAGGTTCTAGTATCGTTAAATAAGTTATTTTGTATTGATACAATCAAAGGGTTAATCTTCGAAATGTTAAATTGGTATTGAGTCTCCATATGAGCCGTTATAATCATACATGATAATGACTAGGTTGCCTGTCTTGACATTTTTTTTCCAAATGTCGGTATTTGCTCAAGGTTTTGTCGCCCTAGACTGGCCTAGTATAGTTGTAGCGAGCAGCTAAGGCGTGGGCGTTACCCCGTATAGATCTATACACAAACTCTCACTCTCCCTCTAGGAGACTCTGATTATAACTACAAGCTACGACTGTACACTCAAGGTGCCAACCGACACGTCTCACTAGATTCTTAACCTTTCGTACTATGTTTAATGTTTACATGTATGTTATGCGTTATCCATCCAAAGGTAAATTTATAAGTATACAATGTTCAATAGTTATGTAAAGGTATAGTTACAATCTATTAAGCATGTGAATTTTAGTTCAAGCCTAATTAGCATGTAAATGGATCACAAAGGCCCAATAACATGTAAGTGGGTAATTTGGGCCTAATGGGCATGTAAATGGACCACAAAGTCCCAACACACATGTGACCCATAACTCAGACCCAAATTAACATGTAAATGGGTCGCAAGGCACAATAAACATGTCATGGAAGATATTGAGCTCAATATACACTTGAATAGGCCCTTAAGGCCCATTGGCCACGTAAGATGAATATTAGGCCCAATAAAATTATTATCGATGTATTCCGTCCATTCATATTGTTTCGTTGTTTATTTTAGCTCGTGGTTTACCAAAATTATTATAAAAAGTTTCCTTTTTTCATAAAACAACATTTTTGGTCAAAAGCCTCAAATTTTCAATTAAGGCCCAAAGTTTTGTAAAAATGACACTTTAGTCCATAATTTGTAAAAATTTGTAATTTTGTCCAAAATGTCTAGAAATTCGCGGTTTTAGTCCAAAAAAATATATTTTGAAATGTAAGGCCCATTTTTACAGAAAAGTGCATTTTCAGCCCCTTGTTTGAAAATTTTACAGTTTCGGCCCAATTTTAATAAACGTCACATTTTTGGTCCAATTTGGAAATAAATGTTATTTTCACCTCCTAAATTTGGTTTATTTACATTTATGCCTCAAATTTTGCTCAAATAACATTTTAGTCCCAAAACTTTCCATTTTCGCAATTTTGGGCCCAAAACCGTGAGGCCCAAAAGTTTGGCCCATTAAGCTAAAATTTATGTTTTTGGCCCTTTGGAAAGTATGTTTAACATAAAAATCCCATTTTATTCAATTTGGACCTGTTTGATCCATATAAAAACATAAATGTCTCTTTTTACCCTTATCTTTTATTTTCTTTACAATTTTGACCCTTAACAAAGTTTTTCCCTTAAATTTTTGTATCTTAAAGATATAAGACTTTTAACTTAATAGTTTGATGTATAAGGTGTCTTAGTTCATGGATCTTAACTCAATGTTACTTAAGAAGACGTGATTTGCCAAGATCTAACATATTTCTACAACATAAACTAAGAAATCACACAAGAGATGCATATAACACATAGATCTACACATTTTACTTGTATTCTCCCCCAAAAATCATGTAAAAACCAAAAACAAGGGGGGTATTTCATGAAAGAAGAGGATGAGTTTAGAGATGTTTTGGAGAGAATTTTTGAGTGTGTGTGTTTCTAGCCTACTCTCAGCTGAAGATAAGAAGAAGAGAGGGAAAAAGGTTAGTCTTGAAGTACGTTGGGTTATACAAGCCTACGTAGAAGTATGAGAAGCATTTACATTGTTACATGGTGAATAATATGGATGTGGCACCTCCAAAGTTAACTCCCCCATTTCATTTCTTTTTTTTGGTTAAATGGGGTTGGGCCGAGATTTTGGGCTAAGAAGGTAGGAATGGAATAGTTTGAGCCCATTAAACTTTAGTTAGAATTTTTGGAGCCTAATCATAAATTTTTTTGGCACATTGGTCCTTTAGGGTAGTTCACAACCTAATAGTATAAAAGAATGGGTTCTAAGGTCCATTAAGGTTAATTGGAGTTGTTATGGCCCAATAAGGCCCATTAGGGTTAGAATGAGTCATTCTAGGCCCAAATGGTCCAAAATGTTATAGATTTGTGAATTGGGTCCATTTAGAATCCAAATAGGGTTTCCAAGCCCAAAATAGTTGAATTGAATACTTATTGGTCCCTTAGGCCCAATTAGGAAATCCGAGTCCAATATGGATTCAACCCGGTATTCTTAGGGTTGTCAGACTCCTTGTTTAACATGAAAGGTGAATTTAAAATGAGCACTGAGTGATATTTACTTAGGGTATGTGTTTTACAATAGTTAAATGATTACACGAGAATAGAATTTCCTAGTTAAAATGCTAGTTGTGACATGCTTTCCGCTATAGGTGTGGTTCCTGGTAACAAGTCTATCCTAAACTCTACTTGAATATCAGGGGGCAATCCAAGAATATCTTTGGGAAAGACTTTTTGAAAGTCACACACCAATGATATCCTCCACATATCCTTCTTCTCCTTCTTTGCATCGATCACGAATGCCTTATATGATGTACCTCCTTTCGAAAAACACTTTATGGCTTTCATCACGGAGATGATTCTAGAATTTACTCTACGTTTTTCCCTGTACACCATAAATGGTTCTCTTCCCGGTGGTTTAATCACTAGAATCTTCTTTCTACACTTGATGTCGGTATCGTTCGCAATGCCACCGTAAATCAGCAACAATTTCGTGAGGAATAATTTCCATGAGGAATTGTTGCCACTATTATGGCAACGATAAATCAGCATTGCGAACGATACCGACATTAAGTGTAGATAGAAGATTCTAGTGATACAACCACCTGGAAGAGAACCATTTATGGTGTACGGGGACAAACGTAGAGTAATGCCAATTTATGGCAATGATACCGATTTATGGCAACGATTTATGCCGATTTATGCCACCATAAATTGGCAATGATAAATCTACACTTGATGTCGGTATCGTTCGCAATGCCGATTTATGGCAACGATTTATGCCACCATTAGGTGTAGAAAGAAGATTCTAGTGATAACGATGGGCAACAATTCTAGTGGTTTAATCACTAGAAGCTAATCATTCCTAACAACTAATCACTAGAATTTACTCTACATTTGTCTCCGTACACCATAAATTGTTTGCCACTAGCAACTTCTGCTACTAGAGCACTATCTAGTTTATCTACACACAATGCTAGTTTTCTACCAAATTAATGTGATATAAATGAGTAGTTAGCTCCATAATCAAACAATATATTGGTAGACAAATCATTTACAAGAAATATATCTAAAACAATATCTTCTTCCTCCTTGCTGCTTCAAGTGTCATCTGGAATGCTCTCACCTTTGGCCTAGGCGACACATTGGGTTTTGCAGCCTCCTTTTTCTTTGGGTAGTCCCTTGCTATATTTCATTCTTTATTACATATGTAAAACACCATATTGTTGGTTGAACACTTATTGGCATATTGACCAACCCTCCTACATTTGTAACAGGTTAACTCTTCGACACACTTCCCATAGTGCTTCTTCTTTCACCTCTCACACCATTTTGCTTCTCATCTGCCTCCATACTTGTTGGAACCAAACTTTGAAAACATGTTCTTATTTTTGGACCTTGAAGATCCATCAAACTTTGTTTTCTTTCCAACCTACGTTCCCACCATACCCTTCTCCCGAAGCTGGGTCACCACATTCTTGGCTGCTCTAACGACTGTCTTGAAAGTGGTTGCCATCTTTACCATTGTACCAGTCAAATGGAAGTTTGGAATGAGGAGAACGTCATGATAATTTCCCAAAGGGGGCTTACACATTTTTTAGTCCAAAAATCGCTTTCTAAATGGAGTTATGAACAATTTTGTTATTTTTCCTTAATTTTTGGGTTTTGTTTTTGGACCATGGACCTTTAGGGTTCTATTTTAATTTCTACTTCTTATTTAACTTTTGTTGGCGTAATTTGGATGGTCGATCATCAATTTTATGGACTTTCAATTTTCTCCCAAAATTATGTACGTGTTAACCCAGATTTTGAAGCAAATCCCATGGTATTCGTAGAATCAACGTGGTTTTGAAAAGATTGTATTGGTTATTTTTTAAGAATCAAAAAGTTCATTCTTGTTTATCTTTATTCATTTTTGTATGCTGCATCACTGTGTAAGATGAAAGTAACTATGCACTCACTTGTTAAAGTGATAACTCGAAACATGGACATCGCTTCGCTTCTAGCAATTAACTTTTCCTTTGACGTAACCTAGTATCATTATTACTAATTCTTAGCATACATTTCTACATGACAGAAAATATTCTAGACCTAACAATCATTCCAATGAATACCAATAGTTCTATCAAGTAATAATCACCCAGATAGGAGAGTTGAGCGGCAAGATCATTTCGACATAATAGATATTCTGAAATCCAATAACCAAGCCAACGTGACCATTGTAGACACATCTTCGGTAAGTAGATCGATTAATATTATGACTTGGAATTATTGATAAATCTTATTTATAGTTTCATAATAACGACCTTGACTTATAAATATAAATTACACTAAGATAAAGTCAAGTGTAATTTAAGTGATAGAGATTCCCTTGACAAAAGTCAAGAAATTATGTTGGTAGAACTCTAGGCCGATAACTACTAGATGTTGAGATCCTAGGGACCTCAAAAGTTGCCAAAATATCCTTAACTCTATGAATAATTCGAACCAAAGAAGTAGAAATTGTAAGAGATTTGTAGAGAGATGTGTGGGAAAGTTATGAGAATAAATGAGGTATTTATAGCCAAATTTTGGGTGCACAACGTGCAAATGGGGTGCATGTCGTGCATTTTAAGGCTACGTCTCCCCAGCCACTTTGTTCCATGTGTCGGTCTCTCTGTGGTCCGTGTTTTCACCTTTTTAGAAGCGCGTAGTCTCGCACCGTGCGGGGTGCAAAACACATATTTTATAAATTTCATAACTTCTTCATACGAACTCCATTTTTGAAGTTCTTTATATCCCTAGAATGCTCTCGACGAGATCTATAACTTTACTTTAGACCCCATTAGCTAATTCTTAGTTATGTTTCGTCCATATTTTTATAAAATTAAATGATTTTGGTAAAATCATAACTCTCTTATATGGACTCCATTTTTGACATTTTTTTTCTCAAAATTCTTATCTTAAAGAGTACTGCGATTTTACCTTTGGTGAATTTAGCTTAAATCAATCATTCTCTTCATATCTTTTTAAGTCACAAATTTGTTATGTGCGGCTAGATTTTATATCTTATAAAAATAATATCTAATTCAATGGAGTCAGATTTCTACGAAATTTATATATTTTGGATCGGGACGACGTCTACTTTCTATATATATATATATATATATATATATATATATATATGTGTGTGTGTGTGTGTGTGTGTATGTTTTGGCGCACTTATTTTTACGATTTATGAGAGATTCAACTGATTTTTCCTATTTAATTATATTATAATAATCATGAAACACATAATGTTCACAAAATTATTTTTTATTACATCAAATCGGTTACAGTTATTGACCCTAACTATTACATCATCTTATTAATGCCCGAGAAACATGAGCGTTATAACTTTTCTCACCCTTAGGATGATTCTTTCCTTAGAATCCTGCATCCACAAACAGATATGGATACTGAGTCTTCAACTTTCTTTTTGTCTTCTATGTGAGGTTCGGCCCATTCGAATGTTTACAACGCACTAGCACTAATTCTACCATCTTACGTCGTGACTTCTTTGTCTTACGGTCAACAATCGCTTTGGGTTCTTTTATTAACCTCTTGTCTTCATTAATCCATAACTTTGAAAGTGGAATTATATCGGGGACTTCTCCTGCGAACATCCTCAAATAACACACATGGAAAGTGTTATGAATTCCATATAACTTTTCTGGCAATTCTAGCTTGTAAGTTTGGTTCCAAACTCTCTATAGAACCTTGAATGGTCCACTAAATATTGGACTCAACTTCTGTCTTTTCTCGAATCTGATAAGTCTCTTTGATGCAGAGACTTTAAGCAACACCAAATCTCCAACTTCAAAGGTCATTCATCGTCGCTTTTTTTTTTTTTTCAGTATAGCTCTTTTTACGATCTTGAGCTGATAACATCGTTTCTCTAATCACCTTTTGCTTTTCAGTAGTCCGATGGATTATCTCTGGTCCCATGAACTACTTTTCTCTAATTTCGATCCAACAAGACGGCGTATGCAACTTCTGTGTATACAAGGTTTTATAAGGTGTCATCTTAATGCTTCAATGGTAACTATTGTTTTATGAAAACTCTACTAGACGTAGATACTCATCCCAGTTACCTTGGAATTCTAGGGTTCATGCTCTGAACATATCTTCCAGTTCTTGAATTGTCCTTTCACTTTGACCATCAATCTGTGGATGGTAGGTTGTACTCAAAAACAAATTCGTACTGACTTCTTCTTATAGGCTCTTCCGAAACCTCAAGGTGAAAAGACTGTCACGATCTAACACAATTGTTAGGGGAACACCGTGAAGTCTTACTATCTTCTTCACATAGACATCTACAAGCTTATCCATAGACCATCTCTCATTGGCCATAATGAAGTGTGCTGTAACGCTCTAAAAATTTCAACCAATTTAAACTTTTCAAAAACAACTCAGGTTCATAAAGTTATTACAAAAGGTTTTCAATACAATCATTATCAAAGTTTTCTCAGAACCACAACATAAAACATAATCATGAGGAGCGGTACGATCACGCCTTTGCCTTGCCACGGTCTCCTGAAGAACCTGAAAAACATTAAACCACAACTGTAAGCCCGAAAGCTTAGTGAGATACCCCCAAAATACCAACCACATATACCATACACGCACATCATGCCATATCATAACAAAACACAGAACAACCATGCACTTTGGGTCTACTGTGTGACTGGTCCGCCGTACCGGCCTTCAGTCCACCTGGTCCACCTTCCGAGTCTAGCCATACATATCGAGTCTACCGTGTGATTGGTCCGCCCGCATCGGGACTTCAATCCACCTGGTCCACTCTCTGAGTCTACAGTATGACTTGTGCGCCCGCACTGGGCCTTCAGTCGGCTTGGTCCACTCTCCGAGCCTCGGCACGTCTGGTCCGCCCTCTTGGGGCCTACAACCTATCCGGACTGCTCGCTGGGCCTTTGGGACAATCGGTCCGCCCTGGGTATGTTGGCCTACAGCACAAAGCAGGACCCGCCTCAACCCAACCCCAGTCCAACAACCATGTGCACGTAAACATTCAATCATATAACAATTCACATTCAATCAAGCCGATCTAGCAGATCACATAACATAACATCATCCCAACCAGGATACCGACCTAACCGGTCACTACCATAACATCATCCTATATACTAGGATACCGACCTTAACCAGGTCTCTAACATAATACCATCCTAACTACCAGGATGCAAACATAGCAAACCAATCACATAACAATGATACCCGGATCACAATCCGATAAAGGGTCAGCCTTGGTGCCTTAGACCCTGTTGATATAGTGAGGATAACTCACCTCGCAACTGCCGACTGAAAGATAAGACCAAGATGCTCCGACCACTGATACGATCTCCACCACTAGCCAACACCAACACTGAACTCAAAACAAATGCCAACAATTACCAAAATGTCCTTAGAAGTCAACTGGTCAAGCCTTGGTCAAAGTCAAAGTCAAAGTCAACCTCCTGACTGACTCTACTCGCCGAGTCAACCCGATGACTCGTCGAGTCCCCATGCTCAGAACTTCCCCAATCTGCGACTCAACTCGCCGAGTCACCCCGAGACTCGTCGAGTCTCACAACTCTGAGTCCCCTCGCACTCAACTCACTGAGCCCTCCCTTGACTCGCCGATTCATGGCTCAACCAGAAGAAGGTTAGGACCTCACGACCAGACTCGCCGAGTCCAAGAACAGACTCACCGAGTCCAAGGCTATCTTCAACCTACTCGCCGAGTTGTTCTTCCAACTCGCCGAGTACACCTTTGTGACTTGCCGAGTGCCTCTAGATCTTAACCCATACTTCCAGGCCATGCAGTTGATCCAAACCATAGATATACCCTTCTACAACCCATCCATCATGTAAAGTGGCAAACTTTACGTGAATCCAAAGAGATCTAGGCATTTTACACTCTAGGGCTAGGGTTTGGGACAAGATGGCTTCGCCAAACACTCAAGAACAGGGACTTTAATGCACTCTAGACCTTCTCCATTCCAGATCTGAGGTAGTAACCTCAGATCCAACCTCCAAACTCAAAATACCACGATCTAATCTTTCCAAATACTCCAAAATGATGAATCTAGATGAATAACAGCCCAAGCAACGAAATAATACCTCAAAAGGAAGCTCCAACAGAAGAGAAATCTGAATCTTAGCAAAGCCCCTTGCTCCAAGCCTCTTAACTCTCTAAGATCTCCTACAAAATCTGTCCTTCAAGGTTCAAATGCTCTCAAATCCCTCACAAACACGCCTTAGGGTGTTCTGGACTTCAAGAGAGGGTAAAGAGGATGGGGAGAGGGTATAATGTCCTTTATATAGGACTCATCCTCCGAAATTAGGGTTTTCTCCACTCAGCACCAACTCGCCGAGTCCAGCCACCGACTCACCGAGTTGGCCACTAAACACGCGACCAGAATCGTGACCCTACTCGCCGAGTCCACCCATGGACTCGCTAAGTTGCCTTTTCACATTTACACTTTGAACCCTGAACTTGAACTCCTGAACTCGGGATGTTACATGTGCACTCTTTGTGAATCGATCTACGATTACCCAACTCATGTTATGACCACTCTTTGTCCTGGGTAGCTTGGTCACAAAATACATGGTGATGTCTTCCCATTTACCCATGAGTATAGGTAGATGTTTCAAACTCCCATACGGTTTGTAATTTTGTGTTTTAACTCTTGTGCAGGTCACACACTCAGCCACATACTTTGCAACGTCGAGATACATCGTCGCCCGAAAGTAATAAGGCTTCAGATCCCTATATATATTGTTGCTTCCTGTATGAATCGAGTACATGGTCTTGTGAGATTCTTCCATATGAATTTCTCTCATTCCTCCCATCTTAGGCACCCAAATCCTATTTTGAAATACCTTTAATCCTTGACTGTTTATACCAAATTCCAACGTTTTACCAAAATACTCTTCTTTTCAGTTATCTCCTTCTAAAGCTTCCTCCCGAGCTTTCTTAATACTCTCTATAATTTATGACATAATCTCAATTCTTAACTATTTTGGCTTCTTCCTTTCCAAATTTATCTTTCTACTCAAAGCATCTGCTACGACGTTTGCCTTACCAGAGTGGTAAAGTATCTCGTAGTTATAGTCATTGAGTAATTCTAGCCAGCGTCGTTGTCTCATATTGAACTCTTTTGACCGAACAGATACTGGAGGCTCTTATGATCAGTGTAAAGCTTACACTTTGTTCCATAAATATAATGTCTCTAAATCTTTAGTGCAAAAACTACCACTTCCAACTCCAGATCATGAGTGGGGTAGTTTTTCTCGTGCTCTTAAGATGCATAGTCGATTACTTTATCTCTCTGGTTCACAACAAAACCTAACCCAACTATAGCTGTATCACTATAAACTGTGAAGTCTTCAAACCCCATCAGGTAAAGAAAGAATCAGTGTTTCACATAATTTTTTCTTTAATTCCTTAAAAGCTTCTTCGTGTTTTCTCACCCCATATATATCTAGATCTATTATGGGTCAAAGATGTTAATGGAGCAACTTTAAAAGAAAAGCCTTGGATTAACCTTCTGTAATATCCAACTAATCCTAGAAAGCTTCGAATCTCGGTGGGACTTTTTGGTCGTTTCCACTTCATCACACTTTTGATCTTTGTTGGGTCAACCATTATTCCTTCTTGGTTAACTACATGACCCAATAATTGTACTTCCCGAATCCAAAAATCACACTTGGAGAAGTTTGCGTACTGCTAGCTCTCTCTGTATACGAGAAGGTCATCGATAAATACTATTATGGATTTGTCTAGGAAAGTTTTACATGCCCTATTCATCAAATTCATTAATGTTGCTGGATCATTCGTTAGTTCGAATGACATAACGAAAAACTCATGGTGTCCATAACTCATTCTGAATGTAATATTTTCTATATCCTGATCTGTCACCTTTAGCTAATGATATCCTAACTTAAGATCGATCTTCGAGAAATAGCTCGCACCCTGCAGCCGATCGAACATGTCAACAATCCTTGATAATGGGTACTTGTTCTTCACCATTTCCTTGTTCAACTCTCTATAATCTATACACATACTCATTCTCCCATCCTTATTCTTTACGACTTACACCAAAGCTCCCTAGGGTGATGAACTAGGTATAATGAAACATTTTCCAACTACTCCTGAAGTTGTATCCTTAGCTCCTTCATCTCTGTTGGAGCTAATCGCTAATGTACTTTAACTATAGGTGTGGTTCCTGGTAACAAGTCTATCCTAAACTCTACTTTTCTATTAGGGGCAATCCAGGAAGATATTCGGGAAAGTCGCACACCACGAGTATCCTCCGCATATCCTTCTTCTCCTTCTTTGCATCGATCATGAATGCCAGGTATGATACACATCCTTTGGAAAAACTCTTTCTGGCTTTCATTACGGAGATGATTCCATAATTTACCCTACCTTGTTCTCGTACACCATAAATGGTTCTCTTCCTGGTGGTTTGATCATTAAAATCTTCTTTCTACACTTGATGTCGGCACCATTCACATTAAGCCAATCCATTCCTAACACTATGTCGAAGCCGTTTAACTCAATGAGAAACAATTCCATGTGAAGTTTATTCCCATTCAAGTTTATTACTATGTTCTTAATGCAATCACTAACAAGTACGAATTCACCACTATCAACTTCTACTACTAGAGAACTATCTAGTTTATCAAGATGAAATGCTAGTCTTCTACCAAATTTATGCAATATAAAGGAGTAATTAGCTCCATAATCAGACACTATAATGGTAGGAAAATCATCTACAAGAAAGGTACCTGAAGCGACATTTTCTTCCTCCCTTGTTGCTTCCAGTGTCATCTATAATGCTCTTGCCTTTGGCGTAGGCGACACATTGGGCTTTGCAGCCTCCTTTTTCTTTGGGTAGTCCGTTGCTATATGCCTTCTTCATTACATCTGTAACACACCTTTTTGTTGGATGTACAGCCATTGGCGTAATGGCTGGATTTGGTGTCCAAGCCCATAACTATAACTGACATGTACTTGACCTGATAGTAGCATGGTCCTTTTGGGTTGCCTTCACGAATGCAATTTGATAGGATGGACTTTTGAGAATAAGGTTATTTATGATTTATTAATATATTAAAAGTATAATATATTAATATCATATTATTTAATTAGTATTGATCAAGAATTAATTAATTTGGAATTAATTTTGTGGTAAAAAAAGACTAATTAAATATATGGGGATTGGTTATGTAAATCAATGATTCTTGTAGTGTGGGCCAATTATCCATGATCATTTAGATGAGCTAAACCAATAAGTTAATCCATGGATAGTCCATGGAGGTTAAACCCATGGAGCGTAAAAATGTGAAAAGTCATGGAGCATTAGGGTTACAAAGTGTAACCCTACCATTTGCCACACTATATATAGAACCCTCGTGAGCCAAAATCAGTTACACCATCTCTTTGATATAATTAACTTATTCTCTTAAGCCTCCTCTTTCATATTGGTGTTTGTGAACCATTAGAGGCATCACACTTGAGGTGCTCAAGCTTTCAAAGGTCAAGAACTCCACCCTATTCAAGAGGTAAGCATCCAAATTATGTTTTTATTATATAGCTTCAATTGTATGCTAGCTAGGGTGAATGCTTTGGAAAAACAAAATGCATGTAAAATTAGAGAAAGCATAGATCCAAAACATTTAGGGTTGCATGTGCACCATAGTGTGACAACCCGATATTTCAACTCTTTGTAATGACCTAAAAAGTCAAGTATTGTAACCACCTTTGAGTTAATCAAATTAACTTTGATAATAAAATGTCCAATAAGTTTCTATTTAAATTCCTACTATGTTTAATGTCATTAAACTGTGATCGTACGTAAAAAGAACGCCCAAATCCGACTTTGTATGTTGAAGTTATGATTTTTACAAGCTCGACAGAGCGACAGACAGCTAAAAACTCGAATCGGAGATCGAGCGACTTTTGGCCGGAATGACCTAAACGAGAATCGAAGATCTCAAAAATGGTAATTCAGCGGTAAAAAGTCTGGCAAAAACCGACGCCAGGTAAAGAAGTTATGAATTTATAAAGAAATTTCTTAAACACGACCCTTTTAAAAATAAATAATAAAAATAATTTCAAAATTTTCCGACGGAGTCTAAACGAAAGTTGTAGAGCGTTGTCTCACCTACGCGTGGATATAAAGACCATCGAAAACGGAATTCGTATGAAGAAGATATGAATTTTAGAAGTTTATTAATTAAATTAAATATAAATTTAATTATAAATGTTTGGTATTATCCGAAAGGAGTCAGCAGATAGGGCCGAAGTACGCCCTGCATACCCTCGTACGCCCCGCGTACTCAAGGCCTAGGCCTCGGATCATCCACGTCCTAGTCTATGCGAAGTAGCCTTGTCCCATCCGAAATCCGAGGGAGTCGAGGACTCGGTCATGCATGACGTACGCGTACGCCCCGCATACCCTCGTACGCCCTGCGTACCGAGGTGGTTCCAGCCCTATAAAAGGGATGCAAGGGTTCCGAAGAAAGGGCTCCATTTCTCTCCTTTCTTGTGCGTTCTTGCCTTGTTTTCCGTGCCCGTTCTAACCCGAAGCCCCGATCATTTTGCTCAAGTCCCGAAGGTCGTTTTTACTCCCGAGGTTCCTGAGAATCCCGAGAAAAATCTGTTTCCCGAGACGAAACTCTGCCCGGTTTCCATCTCGCTTTCTTCAAACTTTCAAGTGAGTTCATACCCCTTAATTAACCTTTTAAAATGTTCTATAAATGCTTTTATATGCTTTCAAGGGGGGGGGGGGGGAATACAAGTAAAACACACGAGTATCATCGTGTGTTATATAAAGAATTATTATATGCTTTTATTTAACCAAATCATATGTGATTTATAAACTTTATAGGGAACTCTCGTATATAGAACATGTTACAATAGCATTCTATCTTTTGAAATATAAATTGTTGTAATGCATGTATAAACTAAACGTTTTCTTAGATTATATGTATACTTGTCTATCTTAGGCTCTACAAAAATCTATACTTTCATAACAAGTGATTCCTTTTCTAGATATTTCTAAACAAACGAGACACACTTTTAGAAAGCTATAATAGGTATAGTTTTATGAGGATATTGCTAACTTTTACATACTAGAAACACGATTTTCAAGAAGTCACTTTCATATACAAGAACAAACGAACATTTTAACATGTAAATCTGTTTTTATACCACGGTTTGTGAGACATTAACTTCACGTACGTTTGAGTACACATTTCAAGTCCTGTATTATATACCAGAATCCCTTGGAGGGGGAGCATGGTGTTTGTGTATAGATCTATACGGGCTTGACAACCCGCGCCTTGACTGTTAGCTACAGTCCATCATTTGGGGTGACAAACATCATAACATTCCAACGCCTGAAGAACGTTGTGTATAGGCATTCTGAGTCAATAGTATGGTTATAAAACTCACATAGGGTATTAAAAATGCATTGATTTACGAGGTTTTCGAACATATTGGTTATTTTACACTTATATACATTTTTAGAAACAAACATTGGTCTTGAGAGAAGGCTACTTTTATACTAGTAGAAAATATAGGATTTTCTAGAAACAAACAAACAAGGACAAAACATTTTATTTCATACAAACATTGTCATTTAATACTTATGAAACTCACTAGCTTAAATGATGCTCTACTCTTTCAAAATTACTTGTATGTCCCAGGGATTCAGTAATTTCAGGTATTAATATGCTTTTGAAGAAGGGATGCTGTGGCGTCAGTTTAATCTCATATTTTGACATCATATTGTAAGTGGTTTTGAACATGTAACTTTTGACAAATGTAAACTTTCAATTATATATATGATGGTTGTATTGCTTTCTTTACTATGTTTTCATTTGTTACGTTACCACATGAAGTCATCCGCCCCCGAACGTTTCCGCCGTTCAGGTATGGGGGTGTGACAGATTGGTATTAGAGCAATGTTTATAGTGAACTAAGTATATCGAACCACATAAGATATACAAACTATAAATGCTTAAGGGACTAATACTCTCTGACAAAACATTTTTCTTTTGTTTTTACGCTTAAGCAGCGTTACGTTTAACTTAAATTGTTAGTTCATTTAAGTACAAATACATGCATACAACAAAATTATTTTCATGATTTTAACTATACAAGAAGTATTTAGACAAGTTGACACTACGATTAAAACTCGATATATATAATCAGGTTTGGGACAAATATAGCGTGATCAACTATATTTGTCCGAGATCGGACCAATATATATCGAGGATTGCTCGTAGTAAGCAACAAGTCAAAACTTACCAAACCGTCACAAGAATCAAACACAAGAATTTAAATACTATAGGAGTATTTGCTACATAAACTACTTTAACTTACATGTTTTGCATGTTTCAACTTTATTCAATTCTTATAACCCTATTTCTCGTACAGTCAAATGGCTGGATTTCACCACCCTGTCGACCCCTACTTTCCCAACCAAGGCAATGGAGGATGGGTCGAAGATGATCCCGAAGAGGACGAGGAACCCATAGAGGTGGATGATGAATCTGGTACCGACTCAGAGCCGGAGGTGATCAACCCACCACCCATACAACCTCCCGTCTTCGTAAGGAACTTTCAAGGACCGACTCTCGTCTGGGGAAGTCACCTCCACCATTAGAGCCAACAACAAAACCTACGCCCTCCCTACGGCATGTGCCGGGACTTCTATGATGTCCGAGGCAGAGGTTCGGCTGATCGGGCACCCGCAGTAATGGTGGGTAAGCTACCCAATTAGTCCTATCAATCCAGAGTTCAAGCTAGCCCACTTTGGGATGCCAACGTGGAAGTACAGGTTCACACTTCCGACATCCGTAGGCTGGACAGAATGCAAGACAATGCTCAACTCCAAACCGAGGCATTCCAAGCACAAATGATTTCAGCCCTCGCCAAATTAAGGGAACAACAAGCCGCTTTTGATAGGTGTCTAATGGAGTCAAAGCAATCGGATGCGGAATCAAGCTCCAAGCGCAACCTACGTCGCAAGTAGTGCTTGCAAAAATCTCAAATTTTACTATAAGTTAGGACCTCGGCTAAAAGTCTTTAAATTTCTCAAACTTTGTAACTGGAGACCCTTATAGGGGTCAAATTTTCGTGATCATTGTATCAACTATTATATTAATATATGTGGCACTATTATTACTACGTTGAGTATTTCATTAAATCCTTGAAAAGTCATCGAGAAACCAAATGCTTGATTCATATTTTCAGTCTTACAAATAACTTTCATTCTTCTATTTTAAGATGCATACTATCATCTGTTGTCAATCTATAGCAATTTGGCTCATAAGACACATTTAGTTTCTATACTAAGTAATTCTTATCGTTATCTTTTCAACCTATAGTTGAAGGATGCCTCCACGTAGGAACCCAAGGCGAAACAATGGTGGGGAAGCACCTATACCACCACCACCACTTCCACCACCTCAATTTAATGTTGTCATGTTCCAAGCAACAGTCACCGCAACGGTAGCAACAGCCATGTCACAAATCAATAACTCGAGTACTACTGGCTCGGGAATGGGCACACACCTTTCCAACCATGGCGAGAGTCATGGGAAACCCCAAGAATGCACCTATAAGGACTTTACTAATGCCAAACCCTGGATGTTTAATGGAACTGGTGGTGTGATAGCTCTGAGGCAGTGGATTGAAAGGACAGAATCAGTCTTTGAAATCTGCTCTTGCCCCGAGCACAACAAAGTTAAGTTTGCAACTTTCACCCTTATTGATAGAGATTTAACTTGGTGGAATGGCCACGTTAAGGTACTTACCTTGATAGTGGCAAACTCCATAAGTTGGGAGAGCTTAAAGGTCATGCTGATGAGAGAATACTGTCCACGAGAAGAGATTCAAAAACTCGAGCACGAACTTTGGACTCTTGGAATGGTTGGTAACGACATCGCAACTTATACCAACATGTTCTGCGATCTGGCAATCCTTTGCCTAGATATGACTGCTCCTGAGAGCAAGAAAATAGAGAGATACATTTGGGGGCTATCTCCCCAAATTAGGTCAAGCATGTTAGCTTCAAAACCTGACACTTTTGAAAGTGCCAAGGAACTGGCACAATCTCTTGTTGACTATGGAGGTCATCAGAACTCAACGGTTGCTACACCAGAACCACAAAAGGGAAACCGCAACAACAACAACAACAACAACAACAACAACAACAACAACAACAACAACAACAACAACAAGAATAACAAGAAGAGGGTATGGAATAAAGGGAAGGGTGGGTCTTCCCAAGAATCCGCGAAGAAACAACTGGTCTCAGTGAATGCTGCCATAGTACCTACTACAGTTCCTACAAATACCTACCCAACCAAGCCTTATGTAGGTAACCTTCCAAAGTGCGCCAAATGCACTTACCACCATCATGGACCTTGTCGGGAAATGTAGTGCGCCAACTGCAACAGAAAGCAGCACACTGTCCGTTTTTGCAAGGAGCCCGCAAAGCCAATCACTCAAGTTCCCAACGCGGGTGTAGGCCAGACTTGCTACGGTTGTGGCGAGGTGGGCCACTACTGGAGGAACTGCCTAAAGGCAGCAAATACCGGCGGGGTGGGACGAGTTTTAGCTATAGGCCACGATGAAGCCGTAGCTGATCCGACTATAGTTGCTGGTACGTTCCTTCTAGATAGTTCATATGCATGCATATTATTCGATAGTGGAGCGGAGAGAAGCTTCGTGAGTCAAAACTTTATTCACATACTTAAACCTAAACCTAGCAAGTTAGAAAAATCATTCACTGTAGAGATGGCCAATGGAAAAACCGAAAACACTAACTGCACATACATGGACTGTACGTTAACTTTAGACGGTCATTCTTTCCCAATCAATCTCATGCCGGTCCAAATTAAAAGTTTCGACGTCATAGTCGGCATGGATTGGTTGAGTCTTCTTCGCGCCGACATCATGTGCTTTGAGAAAGCAGTTCATCTTAATCTCCCTAACAATGAAACATTAGTGATTTACGATGACAAATCAAGTACAAACCTTCGCATCATTTCGTGCATCCATGCTCAAAAGTGTTTGCGGAAGGATTGTCGAGCATTCCTAGCGCACATCGTTGATACAAGTCAGGAACTGAAGGACATCAAGAACATTCCAGTAGTACGCGACTTTCCCGATATCTTTCCAGAAGAACTACCGGGATTACCACCACAACGCCAAGTCGAGTTTAGAATCGACTTAGTTCCAGGGGCTACCCCAGTAGCAAAACCGCCTTATCGTCTCGCACCAGCAGAGATGCAAGAACTTTCCAGTCAACTCAATGAACTCCTTTAAAAAGGATTCATAAGACCAAGTTTCTCACCTTGGGGAGCACCGGTCTTGTTCGTAAAGAAGAAAGACGGATCGTTCCGTATGTGCATTGACTACAGAGAACTAAACAAACTTACCTTCAAAAACCATTATCCTCTACCCCGTATTGACGACCTATTTGATCAACTTCAAGGAGCAAACTACTTCTCAAAGATAGATCTACGATCCAGATATCACCAATTCCGAGTACTAGAGGGGGATATTCCCAAGACAGCTTTCTGAACTCGTTATGGGCACTACGAATTTGTAGTGATGCCGTTCGGATTAACCAACACACCAGCAATATTTATGGACCTAATGAATAGGGTATGCCGTCCTTACTTGGATCCGTTCGTCATCGTCTTTATCGATGATATACTTATCTACTCCCGAAGTAAGGAAGAGCATAGTCAGCACCTACGAAAAGTCCTACAAACACTGCGATCGGAGAAACTCTATGCAAAGTTCTCTAAATGCGAATATTGGATTCGAAGAGTCGAATTTATGGGCCACGTTGTTAGCGAGAAAGGGATACACATGGACCCCTCCAAAATTAAGGCCATTGAGAACTGGTCGGCACCAAAGACACCTACAGAGATTCGTCAATTTCTAGGTTTCGCCGGCTACTATCGCAGATTCATAAAGAACTTCTCTAGCATTGAGAAACCTCTTACTACATTAACCCAGAAAGGTGAGTCCTTTGACTGGGAAGCGAAACAAGAGAAGGCATTCCAAACGCTGAAACAGGCCTTGTGCACCGCACCGATACTATCCCTCCCCGAAGGGATAGAAGATTTCGTAGTCTATTGTGATGCATCAAACCAAGGACTTGGTTGTGCTCTTATGCAGAGAGGGAAGGTTATTGCTTATGCCTCCCGACAACTTAAGACACACGAAGTGAACTATACGACCCACGACCTTGAGTTAGGAGCAGTAGTATTTGCTTTGAAGATCTGGAGACACTACTTATACGGAACAAAGAGTACTATTTTCACCGATCACAAGAGCCTTCAACACATTTTTAATCAGAAGGAACTCAACATGCGACAACGAAGATGGGTTGAGTTACTCAATGACTACAAATGTGAAATTCGTTATCATCCTGGAAAGGCCAACGTGGTGGCTGACGCCCTCAGTCGAAAGGAATACAGTGGTCGGAGGGTCAAATCTCTGACTATGACTATCCATTCCCACTTATCCACACAAATTAAGGAGGCACAAATAGAAGCTTTGCAACCTGATAATGTGGCGGGTGAATCCCTGCGAGGAATGGAAAATAATCTAGAAGTCAAGGGTGGGGGAGCATATTATCTCATGGACCGAATCTGGACACCAAAACATGGTGGTTTCAGAGACGTAGTCATGACCGAAGCACACAACACAAGATATTCTGTTCACCCAAGTTCAGATAAAATGTATCTGGATCTTAAGAAACTGTACTGGTGGCCTAACATGAAAGCAGAAATTGCTACCTTTGTAAGTAAATGCCTTACTTGCGCAAAGGTTAAGATCGAATATCAAAAACCGTCAGGATTACTACAACAACTGGAGATACCAGAATGGAAATGGGAACGGATTACTATTGACTTCATAACTAAGTTGCCCAAGAAGACGGGTGGACTTGATACCATATGGGTCATCGTCGACAGATTGACAAAATCCACGCATTTCCTACCAATCAAGGAGACAGACAAAATGGAAAAGCTTACAAGAACTTACATAAGGGAAGTAGTGCGACTGCACGGTGTTCCGATATCCATTATCTCCGATAGAGATAGTAGATTCACTTTGAGATTCTGGCAGTCCCTACAAAGTTCCCTGGGAACTAGGCTAGATATGAGTACAGCCTACCACCCACAAACAGACGGGCAAAGTGAAAGAACGATACAAACTTTGGAAGATATGCTGAGAGCCTGTGTGATTGACTTTGGAAAGGCATGGGATATCCAGTTACCCCTTGTCGAATTTTCATACAACAATAGTTATCATACAAGCATAAAGGCTGCTCCGTTTGAAGCCCTCTATGGTCAAAGGTGTAGATCCCCTCTATGTTGGACTGAAGTTGGCGATACCCAGTTAGCTAGAGGACGAGTTCCTAAAAGCACTATCACCGGTCCAGAAATCATACGAGAAACGACAGAGAAGATCGTTCAAATTCGTGAACGGTTGAAAGCCTCCAGAGACCGACAGAAAAGCTACGCTGACCAAAGGAGGAAACCTTTGGAATTCCAGGTAGGAGACCACGTTTTATTGAAGGTCTCACCGTGGAAAGTTTTAATACGCTTTGGGAAGCGTGGGAAACTAAATCCAAGATACATAGGGCCTTTCGAGATTCTTGCTAGAATTGGCCCTGTGGCTTACAAACTTAACCTACCGCGTGAACTTAGTAACATACATCCAACCTTCCATGTCTCGAACTTGAAAAAGTGTCTGTCCGATGAGACTCTTGTTATTCCACTCGACGAGATCGAGATCAACGAGAGCCTCAACTTTGTGGAAGAACCAGTAGAAATGATGGACCGAGAGGTCAAACAAACAAAACAAAGTCGCATACCCATCATGAAGGTTCGCTGGAACGCCAAGCGGGGACCTGAATTCACATGGGAACGCGAAGATCAAATGAAACAAAAGTACCCTCATCTTTTTCTCTGATCCACTAGTATCTTTGCTACTTTAAATTTCGGGACGAAATTCCCTCTAACGGGGGGATGATGTGACAACCCGATATTTCAACTCTTTGTAATGACCTAAAAAGTCAAGTATTGTAACCACCTTTGAGTTAATGAAATTAACTTTGATAATAAAATGTCCAAAAAGTTTCTATTTAAATTCCTACTATGTTTAATGTCATTAAACCGTGATCGTACGTAAAAAGAACGCCCAAATCCGACTTTGTATGTTGAAGTTATGATTTTTCCAAGTTCGGCATAGCGACAGACAACTAAAAACTCGAATCGAAGATCGAGCGACTTTTGGCCGGAATGACCTAAACGAGAATCGAAGATCTTAACAATTGTAATTCAGTGGTAAAAAGTTTGGCAAAAACCGACGTCAGATAAAGAAGTTATGAATTTATAAAGAAATTCCTTAAACACGACCCTTTTAAAAATAAATAATAAAAATAATTTCAAAATTTGCCGACGGAGTCTAAACGAAAGTTGTAGAGCATAGTCTCACCTACGCGTGGAAATAAAGACCATCGAAAACGGAATTCGTATGAAGAAGATATGAATTTTAGAAGTTTATTAATTAAATTAAATATAAATTTAATTATAAATGTTTGGTATTATCCGAAGGGAGTCAACAGATAGGGCCGAAGTACGCCCTGCGTACCCTCATACACCCCACGTACTCAAGGCCTAGGCCTCAGATCGTCCACGTCCCAGTCTACGCGAAGTAGCCTTGTCCCATCCGAAGTCTGAGGCAGTCGAGGACTCGGTCATGCATGATGTACGCGTACGCCCTACGTACCGAGGCGGTTCCAGCCCTATAAAAGGATGCGAGGGTTCCGAAGAAAGGGCTCCATTTCTCTCCTTTCTTATGCGTTCTTGCCTCGTTTTCCGTGCCCTTTCTAACCCGAAGCCCCGGTCATTTTGCTCAAGTCACGAAGGTCGTTTTTACTCCCGAGGTTCCCGAGAATCCCGAGAAAAATCCATTTCCCGAGACGAAACTTTGCCCGGTTTCCATCTCGCTTTCTTCAAACTTTCAAATCAGTTCATACCCCTTAATTAACCTTTTAAAATGTTCTATAAATTCTTTTATATGCTTTCAAGGGGGGGGGGGGGGGGGAATACAAGTAAAACACACAAGTATCATCGTGTGTTATATAAAGAATTATTATATGCTTTTATTTAACCAAATCATGTGATTTATAAACTTTATAGGGAACTCTCGTATATAAAACATGTTACAATAGCATTCCATCTTTTGAAATATAAATTGTTGTAATGCATGTATAAACTAAACATTTTCTTAGATTATATGTATACTTTTCTATCTTAGGCTCTACAAAAATCTATACTTTCATAACAAGTGATTCCTTTTCTAGATATTTCTAAACAAACGAGACACACTTTTAGAAAGCTATAATAGGTATAGTTTTATGAGGATATTGCTAACTTTTACATACTAGAAACACGATTTTCAAGAAGTCAGTTTCATATACAAGAACAAACGAACATTTTAACACATAAATATGTTTTTATACCACGGTTTGTGAGACATTAACTTCACGTACGTTCGAGTACACATTTCAAGTCCTGTATTATATACCAGAATCCCTTGGAGGGGGAGCATGGTGTTTGTGTATAGATCTATACGGGCTTGACAACCCACGCCTTGACTGTTAGCTACAGTCCATCATTTATGGTGACAAACGTCATAACATTCCAACGCCTGAAGAACGTTGTGTATAGGCATTCCGAGTCAATAGTATGGTTATAAAACTCACATGGGGTATTAAAAATGCATTGATTTACGAGGTTTTCGAACATATTGGTTATTTTACACTTATATACATTTTTAGAAACAAACATTGGTCTTGAGAGAAGGCTACTTTTATACTAGTAGAAAATATAGGATTTTCTAGAAACAAATAAACAAGGACAAAACATTTTATTTCATACAAACATTGTCATTTAATACTTATGAAACTCACCAGCTTAAATGCTGATCTACTCTTTCTAAATTACTTGTATGTCCCAGGGATTCAGTAATTTCAGGTATTAATATGCTTTTGAAGAAGGGATGCTGCGGCGCCAGTTTAATCTCATATTTTGACATCATATTGTAATTGGTTTTGAACATGTAACTTTTGACAAATGTAAACTTTCAATTATATATATGATGGTTGTATTGCTTTCTTTACTATGTATTCATTTGTTACTTTACCACATGAAGTCATCCGCCCTCGAATGTTTCCGCCGTTTAGGTTTGGTGGTGTGACACATAGGAGTGTTATAGTGCTGAAAAACCCAACAATGGTATCAGAGCCTAGGATTGTTTTCTATTATATTTGATGCTTACTAGTTTTTCAAAGCTGAAAAAGTCAAAATTTGTCCCTCTGACTAGTGAACTCGCCGAGTCCATGAACAGACTCGACGAGTCCACTTAGTAACAGAGCAACTCGCCGAGTCCAGTTCATGCACTCGACGAGTTGAAGGCTCTATTTGTAGAATTTCGAATTTCTTGGCCTGGTTTGGATTGGGAACACTACCACAAACTGTTTTGGTTTATTGGAAATGTTTTTTATGATATGGTAATGCTTGTACTCATCCAACCACAAGATAATTGTCAGAGTTTTAAAATAATTGTTGTTTTTATATTATAAACAAAATTGCTTTCAAATTGTTGATTTGAAATTATCTTGGTTATGAGGTTAGTTAGATCATAGATTATGTGATAATTTTAGTTGTTAGAAAAAATGATCTAGATGAATTTTAATGACCTCCATTACTTGTCCTCAGGTTATGGAAAATGAAAGGTCTCATACATTAAAATCCAATTAAAATCATAAGTTATGAATGTGAAGAGTTTTGACATGTTTCAAAACAAGCCCTCAAGTTTTGGAATTTGTAAAGTCTCATCAATGAAACTTTAATTCCAAACCCTAGAGTTTTAAAAGTTAAAATTCAACCCTTATACTTTATAATATTATAAGTTTAATATATATATTATATATATATATATATATATATATATATATATATATACACACACACACACATATATATATATATATATATATATATATATATATATATATATATATATATAAGAATAGTCAGTCTTACCGTTAGCAGGCCTCATTCACGAAGCAGGTCTATAAGGGGGGGTATAAGGTTACTGCCTATAAAATGGTGGTTTAATGGGTTTCCACTCTCACCCACCACTTCCTTGACGGGTGGAGTGTCGTTAGCTGAACGGGTAAGATAGGACACTAATTCTCCCTCATTAAAATTATAATGATAAACATAAAGTAACTAAACTTGTATTAAATTTCCAATCTTAGTTACTTTAGGAAATTGTGAAAATGGTGCTAATCCATGAAATTACACTTTGCACCTTGTTAAGTCGTTAGTGGAGCGCGTGTTGTTAACCGACACACTAATCTGGGACTGACAATGTGTGACAAAGGGTAACTTGATGTTAATCATAGATCAATGGAGTGTGTGCTTAACCGGCATATTGATTAGATGATATGTTACATTGGATGTACCAAGTTAATTTTCATGGTTATTCACACCTTGTTTGTGATCCTCGACATCCTAGTCACAAACTTGAAGGGCATAATCGAGATTTTAACGTGCCATTGAAAAGTTCAATGAATGTCAAAGATCTAGGAATTTTAAACCAATTAAAACTGAATAATCTTTTTCGTTTTTATGGTGGAAATTGGTAAATTGTCATTTACCTACCTTCAAATATTTTACAATTGGATTACGACATCCCTCTTCACAATTGTAGATATTGTTTTGGGTCCTAGCCTTAATATTTCATATTGGGTGAAATATTAAGGATTATTATCTAACCTAAACTTTTTTTTTCAGATGTCTATCCTAAACAATGCTTCCACACCAATTCCTTCAGGCTCTTTCTCCCTCATGAAACTATGTGGGAGGGTCATTTTCGATGGCTCCAACTTCAATGACTGGATTCTTAACATTAGGATGACTATTCTCTATGAGGACAAAGAGTATTTACTGGATAAAGAGCTTAATGAGATTGATGTAACCAATGTCAATCCTGACCAAATCACTGAACACACTACTCATTAGAGGGATGCGACAAAGGTGTCGTGTCTAATGATTGCTACCATGACTGCTGAGCTACAGAAGTCCTATGAGGACTACTATCCATATGAAATGTATCAAGATTTGATGGAAAGAAACCATCAAAGTGCTCGACAGGAGAGGTATGAGATCATTCCCTCCATGATCACAGCCAAAATGAAGGATGGTGAACCTATCACAACCCACTTGCAAAAGATGCATAGATTCATGGACCGCTTGCTGAAATTGAATGTCAATTTTGATGAAGAGTTGGCCATATATATTATTCTACACTCTTTACCTTCTTGTTATGATCAGTTTCGTATGACCTATCATATGAACAAGGAGGAGGTCACTCTTAGCAAGCTTCAAGGCCTTTTAAGGACTGTAGAAAGCAACCTGAGAGGCAAATCGATTGTGTCTACTCCTACTACTACTACTTCTGCCCCTGTTCTGGCAATCAGACATAGTAACGGAAAGAAGAGGAAGGCTCCCTCCAAGAGCCACAAGGGAAAGTCTCTTAATGTACCCTCTTCTAATGGGACCAAAGCTGGTTATGCTAATTCCTCTTCCAATCCGAATGATGCTGATTGCTTCCATTGTCATGAAAAAGGGCACGGGGAACGAAGCTGCCCCAAGTACTTGCAGGACATAAAGAATGGGAAGAGCAAACCCTCCTTTGCAGGTATTTACACTATTCTATCTAATAACTCATCACATGCTAATTCTTGGGTCCTTGATACAAGTTTTGGATTTTACATTTGTTCTGATTTGCAGGGACTAAAAAGAAGTAGGGATGTGGAGCACAGGAAGACAAACTTAATCATGGGAAATAGGAAAGTGCTGCCTGTAACCAAGATTGGAGTTTATTCTTTATTGCTTAGTAATGGTTTAGATTTAGATTTGAATAATTGTTGTTACTCGACCGATATGGCGAGAAGTATTATTTCCTTTCACAGTTTGTATAAACAAGGTTTTACCTTATCTTTTAATAATGAAATTAGTGGTATTAATGCTTATTACGATAATGTATTTTATTTTGAAGCATTACCTTGTAATGGTGTATATGAGACTGTGAATGTTGTAGATAACTTAGGAAAAAATGTGTTACACATTGATTCCTCCAATGATTTGGATAAGGCATGCTTGTGGCATTGTCGTCGTGGACATGTCAACAAGAAGCGCATAGCCCAACTCCAAAAGGATGGAGTTTTGGACTCATTCGGCTTAAATTCGGATGACACTTGTGAATCTTGTTTGATTTGAAAGATGACCAAGTCACCCTTCACTGGTACTTATGAAAGGGATGATGGTCTGTTAGATCTCATACACACTGATGTGTGTGGACCATTCATAACCGCCACAAGGGAATCTAACCACTTCTATGTGACTTTTACTGATGATTACAACAGATATGGCTATGTCTACTTAATCAAGCACAAGTCAGAAACCTTTGAAAAGTTCAAAGAGTTTAAGCAAGAAGTGGAGAATCAATTGGGTAGGAAGATAAAGATGTTGCGATCTGATCAATGAGAAGAGTATCTTAGTATCAAGTTCCTTGAATATCTTAAGGAATGTGGAATTTTTTCACAATTGACGCCACCTAGAACACCACAGCTTAATGGTGTGGCTGAGAGGCACAATAGAACCTTGCTAGACATGGTTCGTTCCATGATGAGTCGAGATTTGTGACCTATCTCATTCTAGGGGGTATGCCTTAGAGACTGTCGCCCATATCCTTAATCTAGTCCCGACCAAAAAGGTTTCCCAAACACCTCACGAGATGTGGGCATGGAAGGTTCCCTCGTTAGACCACATCAAAGTTTAGGGTTGCGAGGATTTTGTAAGACACAAGCTCGAACCTCGGAGTGAGAGATGTATTTTCATCAGCTACCCGTTGAAGTCCTTTGGATATCTTTTCTATGGACCGAGTGACAATGTTGTCTTCGTTGCAAGGAGAGGAGTCTTTCGTGAGAAAGAACTCATATGCCAAGGGGACAGTGGGAGGAAAATTTACCTTGAAGAGTTTCAAGAGTCAAGCGGCAAAGGAACCTTAAACACTAGCAATCAACATGAGGAGGAAACTCCGGTTGAGCAAATTGACGAGTCCTTACCTCTCAGGCGTTCCAGTAGAGTTAGTATTCCACCTGTGTTATATGGTTTTCATATAACAGCTGAAGGTGATACATTTATCAGTGATAGCACACTGGTAAATTTGGATGAACCTAATAACTACAAGGAAGCCATGGTAGGACCCGAGTCTGCAAAATGGAAAAAGGCTATGGATAGCGAGATTCAGTCCATATATGAAAATCAAGTTTGGAACTTGGTTGATAATGTTCCGGGTCGTCAGACAGTCGGGTGCAAATGGTTCTTCAAGAAGAAGACTGACATGGATGGGAAAGTACACACATATAAGGGGCGACTGGTTGCAAAGGGCATTACTCAAACTCCGAGAGTTGATTATGATGAAACCTTCTCACCAGTAGCGAAGATTAAATCTATAAGGGTTATGTTGGCCATAGGTGCATTTCATGACTATGAAATATGGCAAATAGATGTCAAAACCTCTTTCCTTAATTGAAAGTTGGTTGAAGATGTTTACATGAGTCATCCAAAGGGTTTTGTCAATGTAAGTTCCCTAATAGAGTGTGTAAGCTTGAG